>NC_073307.1:48531499-49131499 GCF_027595985.1 Sorex araneus | reverse complement strand
CCATCAGTTGTGGGATGTGGGCCCTGAGGGTGACCAATGTGTGATGCAATGGTAGGGACAAAGAGGTCTAGACAAATACAGGCAGGGCGCCATTACTCCCAGGGCTGACAGTGACTCACTCCATGGTGCCCAGGGGCTGTCCCGGCTCTCTGCTCAGGAATCGCTCCTCGTGGGACTCGGGAGGCCGAATGGGATGCCAGGTATCAAACCCAGGCTGGCCATATGCAAGGCAAGTGGGCTCCCCACTGTCCTATTATTCCGGCCGCAAGTCACACGATTTCCTGTTTTTCTGACAGCTGACTAGAACCCACCGTGTGGAGGTACTGCAGTTTGCCCACTCGTGTGTCCTCGGACACTCGGGCTGTCTCCAGAGTCTGGCTCTGGTGAACAGTGCTGCATTGAACAGAGGCCTGCCCATGGCTTTTCTGAATAGTTTTGGGGCCCTTAGGGTAGATGCCAAGAAGTGGAATTGCTGGGTCATATGGAAGTCTAATTTCTAGTTATTTTTGTTTTGCTTTTGTTCCACACGCAGCCGTGCTCAGAGCTGACTCCTGGCTCTATGCTCAGGACTGACTCCTGGTGGGCTGGGGGACCCTGTGGGGTGCCAGAGATCTAATCTGGGCCCATCGTGTGCCAGGCAAGTGCCCTCCTCGCTGTCCTATTGCTTAGGCCCCAATTCCTGGTAGTTTTTGGAAAGGTGTCCATATTACTCATTTGGTTTTCCAAGATTTTTTTTTTTTTCCAGTGGGAGCGGGGGAGGCACACTTGGAGGTGCTCAGGGGAACATTGATGGTGCCAGGGGTTGAATCCGGGTCCTGGCCTTCATAGCAGCCTGCAAGGCAAGTGCTTGGACTTGCCTGGGGCCCTGCGGCAGCACGTTAGATGCTTGTTCCCAGCCCTGGCAGAGCGTCTGAAGCCGGACCGGGCGCCTCCCTAATGGTCCGCCCCCCGCTGAATTCCTTGCCCCGAACCTTCCGGAGAGGACAGAAGTCCACACGTGGCTGCACAGCTCCTGGGCTCCGGAGTGGGTGGAGAGGTGGGCTTTGCACCCCTCCGCTCTTTGAGGGGCATTGTGCAGGCTGGTGGTGTGGGCCTTCCCACAGCCCAGAGACCCACGCACGTGAGGCGCAGGGCGCTCCTGGTGCTGCCTGGTGTGTGCTGCTTGGGTGCGAGTCTCAGGGCCTTTTCCTTGGGCTGCCACCTTCCCCAGAGCCCTAGAGAGGTCTCTAACTGCAACCCTCCCGCCCTGCCCGCCCTGTCCCCCACTGCGACCTGACAAAGTGTGAAACTGCCCTGGTTAAATGCAAATCCTGGCTCTAAACATCGCCTCCTCCTCCCCTGCAGTGTTCAGAAGACCTGGGGCTGCTGCAGAGACGGGACAGCCAGTCAGGAGCTTGCTTGGCACACGGCTGACCCAGGCTCCATCCCTGACACCTGACACTGACATATAGTCCCCAGAGCCCTGCCAGGAGTCAGCCCTGAGCACCGCTGGGTGTGGCTGCCTCCTGGCAAAAGATGATCATGAAGTCCCAACAGGACAGCAGGGAGGGCACTTGCCTTGCACGTGACAGATCCGGTTTGTTCCCCGGCATCCCATAGGGTCCCAAAAGTAATTCCTGAGCACAGAGCCAGGAGCCAGCCCTGAGCATCGCCGGGTGCCCCATCCCCTTTGCAGCCTGTTTCCCCTGGGGGAAAATGTTAGGTGCTGGGGACTAGCACTGCCAGACTTTCCTACCCTGTGCCCCCAGCCCTGTCCTGTCTGGCTCTGCACTCAGGGATCACCCCGGCGGGGCTTTGGGGTGTGAACCCGGGCACCCGGCACCTTCTGTCAGGCTAATGCCTCACCTTTGTATCTCTCTCTGTCTCTCTGTCTCTCTCTGTCTCTGTCTCTGTCTGTCTGTCTGTCTGTCTCTCTCTCTCTCTCTCTCCCTCCGCCCCCACACTCCTGGGAGTCTCTTTGCTCCCCCACATCACAAGCTGAAACTGGGTCCCCCACTGGGGTTTGGGCGGCCAGAGTGGCTGTTGCTGCCACCTGGTGGTAGGTTGGCAGTATTGCACACCAGGGCCCAGTGACACTTTGCAGGGCTGGCGGCATCTCGGTGGAGAAGCGCCTGGTGAAAGGTGGATGCAGGTTGACTCTTCGCCGTAGTCAGGGGTTGCAGGAGGCCCTTCTAGACACTGCCCGCCTGATTCCTGAGCGGAGGGAGCGCAGCTGCAGCCCTGAGGCCCATGCCAGAGAGGGGAGCAGTAATATCTGCAGGACCCAGAGGCCACGGTTTCTGCTTTCGTTTGTGTTTTCCAGCGCCCTGTTTGTTATTTCTGTGTCTCTCCATATGTCACGGGAAATTTTTCCTCACGGGATATCTGGGTTCCGTGTACTGGAGTGCTGAAGACATAGTACGGCGCTGGCCTGCCAGGTGGCCGATCTGGGTTGAATCCCCAGACCCCATAGGGTCCCCTGAGCCTCCCCAGGCGTGATCCCTGAGTGCAGAACCGGGAGACATCCCCGAGCACTGCTGCGTGTGGGCCCAGAACTAATAAAAACACAAACACCCAGAGTCTCAGCAGCGTGATGATCTGTTGACATAGAACGGGGACATGGGGAGGGAGGGAGGGAGGGAGGGAGGGAGGGAGGGAGAGAGAGAGAGAGAGAGAGAGAGAGAGAGAGAGAGAGAGAGCATGCTGGAGGGACACAGGGGGAGAGGAGGGAGAGAGAGGGAGAGTGGGAAGGAGAAAAAGATTGAGAAACAGATGGGGAGAGAGGGAGAGAGAGGGAAAGAAAGGGGGAGAGAGAGAAAGAGAGAGAGGGAGGGAGAGAGAGAGGGAGGGGGGATGGGGCTGGGGCTCCTTCTCTCCCAATGTGTCTGGCTGAGTCATTCCAGACGCACAGACTGGCACCTGGGGCGTGAACCCGGGTCTGCCTGGTGCTGGACTCATGCTCTGACCCTCTTAGGAGACCCAGGCATCACGGGCACTTGGCCTGCCACCGGCGGCTTCACTTCAGGCGTGGGTGCCCACGGCAGCATCCCAGGAGGAAGGGAGCCCACCGCGGGTGTCAGGGAGGGCCCCCCAGGTGGGGTGCGGCCTCATCCCTGAGCTGGTGGGCCCACAGGAGGAGCAGCAGGGGTGGAGCGGGAGGCAGCTGGTGTTGTTGAAAGGCAGTGACAGGTCGTCCCATCACCCCAGACCCGGGCCTTTCCCTCAGGTCCTTCCCACCAGTCTCTCAGTGCTTCCCAGCACGGTGGGCGCCTCTCACTGAAGGGAAGGCACGGGGGCGGGGAGTGTCGCAGAAGTCACAGGCTCGACTGTGACTGTGCTGGGGCACGACCCTCGTCAGGCCATTGACCCTACATTTGATGATGATGATGATGATGATGATGATGATGATGATGATGATGATGATGATTTTGTTTGGGGGGCCATCCCCAGCGGTGCTCAGGGCTCACTCCTGGCGGTGCTCAGGTGCACCTATGGGATGCCGGGATCCAACCCTGGATGGCTGCGTGCAAGGCAGATGGTCTCCCCACTGTGCTATTATTGCTCCGGCCTCCATGTCTGTGCTATTTTGATGTGGTAACTTGCAGCGGTGTTCAGGGCCTCTGAGGGTTTGTTTGTGCTCTGTAAGTGGAACCACCAGTCCCCCTGGATGGCAGAGCCCTCAGACATCCCGCGTCCGACTGGTGATACCCATGTCACCTTTTCACTAGGGCTCCCCCGGGGGAGAGGGTCTGAGACGCTTCCTCAGTGCTCTAGACTGTCCCCCCATTGGGCCCCTACTTGGACCCCACTTGCCATCCTACCCCTCGATGAACAGGAAGGTCCCTTACTCTGGGGGTACCACATGTCTGGCGTCCCTTGGATCTTCCTTTCCATGTTGCCTTGTGCATCATTTTGGTTTTATTATTTTGGGCCACACCCGGTGATGCTCAAGGGTTACTCCTGGCTCTGCACTTGGGAATTACTCCTGGCGGTATTCAGGGGACCCTACAGGATGCCGGGGATCAAGCAAGGTGAGCGCCCTCCTTGCTGCACTATCACTCCGGCCCCTATTTCCATACCATTCTGGTCTATCCGTCTGTCGTTGGGCCTCCGTTTGTCTCCTGTCTCAGCGTTTCAGTGCTATGATGGGCGGAGGTGTGCATGGATCCTTTCAGATCCATGTTGTTGTATTTGGGGAATACACACCCAGAAGGATCATCCAGTCACCCTCAGAGGACCCTGGGAGGTTTGGGACCCCTCCCAGTTTCCTGGGCATCGTACCCAGCCCATCCAGAGGCTGAGAGGGTGCAGTTGGGACAAAGACTTTGTACAGGGCAGGGCCGGGACAGCAACTCTGGCTTCCAGAGCTCTCCAGTGGAACCCCAAGCGGGGTAGCCTGACTTCCAGGACCACGTGGGCTGGATCAAGGGTTCTGTGGTTCTTATTCAGTTCTTTTAACATTCTTTTGGCTTGTTGGGTCATACCTGGTGATGTTCAGTGGTTACTCTTGGCTCTTCACGCAGGAATTACTCCTGGTGGTGCTCAGGGGACCATATGGGATGCCGGGGACCAAACCCAGGCAGCCACGTGCAAGGCAAACGCCCTCCCTGCTGTGCTATCCTCCAGCCCCACAGTTGGTGGCTTTCAGACACAATCCACTGACTTGCTGGTCAGGTGGGTGATGCCGAGCCTCTGGCACCACCCGCTCAAATGCCTGCCCAGAGAGGAACCTGTAACTCAACCATGATGCCACTGGGGGCGTGGCCAACCCCTGAAAAGCAGGGTTTCTCAAACAGGGGTTCTACTGTTTGGACACATAACCCGGTTCTCAGAACAACTAGCTTCTTGCCTGGGCAGAAAATCCTTGGATCAAACAAGCGTTCATTGACAGAGACTCTCGTTGAGGCTGGCCCCTGATCCAGAACTAGGACTTGGCAAAAAGTTCACAGTGTGAAACCTTGGTATTAGTATTTTCACATTTACTATGTTTGGCGTGTTTGTTTCTTTCGGTTTGGGGACCATACCCGGTGATGTGCAGGTGTGATTCCTGGCTCTGCTCAGGAATTCTTCCAGGTTGTGCTCAGGGGACCATATAGGATACCAGAGATCAAATCTGGGTCAGCCACTATGCGAGGCAAGTGCCCTACCTGCTGTCCTATCGCTCCAGCCCCTAATTTTGTTTTTTCAAGGAAAGAGAGGAGTGAGACCACATCATCTGCAAGTTGTTAAAAATATGCATCTCCTTGGATTTCAACTGCCTGGATGAAATCCACCCCTTGATGAGGCGTTTCACCAGCTAGAAATTAATCATGCAAATCCATGCAGATGGTATGCAAACCCTTCTGGGCTTCTCAAGAACACGGTTTGCTTTTGATGGATTTTTTTTCCTCTGGGCCACTCAGTTGGGTAGAAAACACCTTTGCAAAGGCAACTTCCACATAGAGAAGAGATGCCTGGGAAGGAGGCATTTGTGTGTCGCAGATGTGGGCACCATCCTGCCGCAGCCTCCTATGCCAAGGGCTGGCGAGCCCATACTTTGCTCAAATGTGCCCCCAAGAGCGGGGCTCAATGCAAAGTCACTCAAGCAGCTTCGGAGTTTCCTCCTCTCTTTGTTGACTCTGGGACACACTCCAGCCATGCTTAGGTTCTCTTTGTGGTTCTGTGCTCAGGACGTGACCACTGGTGGTACTCACTGGACTGTGGTGCTGGGGATTTGAGCCGTGGGTGTGGTCGCTGCAGTGCGTGCAAGGCAAATGCTTGGCTCTCTGGACTAATCCGCAGGCCCACGCTATTTTTATTTTTAAATTTATTTTTATTTTATTTTTTGCTTTTTGGGTCACACCCAGGGATGCTCAGGGGTTACTCCTGGTTCTGTGCTCAGGAATCACTCCTGGTGGTGCTTGGGGGGATGCCGGGAATCAAATCTAGGTTGGCCGTGGCAAGGCAAACGCCTTCCCTGCTGTCCTATCGCTCCAGCCTTCATACTCCTATTTTCAATGGGAGCAAGTATAGGTGCTTTGGGGGCCTGAGCCGTAGGACAGCGAGGAGGGTGCTTTCCTTGCTCATGGCCGATCCAGGTTTGATTATGGCTTTGGGGGGGCTGGGACTTCTGGCTCTGGGGGCTTTAGCATGTGGCTTATCCCTGTTCAATTCACTGCACTGCATATGGTCCCTTGACCCTGCCAGGTCATCCTCCCCTTCCAGAAAAACAGTAAGAGCTCTGGTCCTCCAAAACAAAGTGTTTGGGAAAATCTGAATCTCATACATCAATATGAGAATGAAAACACACACACACAAATTAGTGTCTGAATTATTGTTATTTTTTTCTTTTGGGTCACATCCGGCAATGCTCAGGGGTTACTCAGGAATTACTCCCGGAGGTGCTCGGGGGACCATATGGGATGCTGGGAATGGAACCTGGGTCGGCCACGTGCAAGACAAAAGCCCTACCCACTGTGCTATCGCTCCAGCCCCAGCGTCTGAATTCTTGAGATGCTAAAAAGATTTCCAGACAGGGGCCTTGAGCAGTAGTAGGGGGGAGGGCACTTGCCCTGCATGCTGCCAGCATCCTCAGCATCCCATAGGGACCCCTGAGCACCACCAGGGGTTGTGCCTGAGCACAGAGCCGGGAGTAACCCTTGGGCCCCCACACCCCCAATTTCTTTTAAACATTTCAAAACAAAAAGCACCAATATACACAAAGCCTAACAGAGCAATGTGCTAGGTAGAAAAAAAAGATGCGAGTCAATAGAGATACCCCGAAACAAAGTAGCTTTGCTTCTGGATCGGACAGGTCTAGGAATGTCCCCATGTTCCCTGGCGTGCCGAGGTATCTGGGGCTTCCGCTCTGGGGGGGATTTGCACGTAGCTGATCCTTATTCAGTTCTCTGCATCTCATCTGGTCTCCTGACCACCGCCAGGTGTGGACCCCTAACCCCTCCACAAAAGCAGTAAGACCTCTGGTCCTCCAAAACAAGGTGTTTGGAGAATCTAAATCTCGTGAAGTCAGTATGAGAATAAACACACACACACGCACGCACGCACGCACGCACGCACACACGCATGCACGCACGCACACACGCACGCACACACACACGCGCAAGCACACGCACAAGCACTCACACATGCACACACAAATACGCACTGGAGTCTTGGGATGCTAAAACGTTTTCTTCCAAACGGGCTAGAGGCGACAGTCCAGAGCGTAGGGCACTGGCCTCCCGGGCACGCTGCCAGCCTGGCTTGATCAAAGCCCGGCATCCCATACTGTCCCGCAGGAGCAATTCCTGCGCATGGAGGCAGGAGTAACCCCTGAGCAGTGCCCGGTGTGGCCCCATTTCCAGGTCGCTCAGTCTTTGCGACCCGAGAAGCGGTCCTTTTGACGCAGCCTGGCGGGCCCCCCCCACCGCCCTCCCCGGCGGTGCTCGGCCCTCCGGACGAGACTAGGCCCGCGGAGGCGGCGCCGCGCGCCCTCTCGTGGCGGACCGCGAAAGCGCAGCCTGGTTTTGAGCCTCGCCTTAGACTTTGGGGCGCGCCGGGAGGCGGAGCTGGTGGGGGGCTCCTCAGGAATCGCACAGGGGCGGCCAGGAGGGTGGACCCATCTCTTTTGGGTCACAGCCGCCTATGTCTGTTTCTTTGGGTCTCTAGGAGCCTATGGGGAGGGCTCTGAAGGATGGAAGCAGTTTCTGACCTTTTTCTTACCTGAAAGGGCTGTGATCACGTGAGTCAGGTCCCAGAACTCGACACGAAACGGACTTTATTCGGTCGGGGTGATAGTACAAAGGGGAGGGCGTTTGTCTCGCACGCGGCCCACCGGGTTCGACCTCCAGCATCCCATATGGTGCCCCGAGCACGGCCAGGAGTGATTCCTGAGTGCAGAGCCAGGAGGAACCCCTGAGCAGCGCCGGGTGTGACCCAAAAAGCAACCCCCCCCAAAAAAAAACCAAACAGCGGACTTTATTATAAATATTCTTATTTTTCCTTTTGCTAATATGTTTTAGTTTTGGGGCCACATCCAGCGATGCTCAGGGCTAACTCCTGGATCTGCCCTTAGGAATCACTCCTGGCAGGGCTCAGGGAATTCTATGGGATGGAAGTGATCGAACCCGAGTCGAGGTGTGCCAGGCAAACGACCTCCCCGCTGTACTGTCACTCCAGCTCCTAGAATATTCTCTTTTCTTTGCCACGCCGGGCTGTGCTCAGGGCAGATTCCTGGCTCTGTGCTCAGGGCTGACTCCTGGCAGGCTGGGGGGCGGGGAACCATATATGCTGCTGAATTGGAACCCGGGTCCACCATGAGCCAGGCAAGCCCCTTATCTGCTGTCCTCTCTCTCCAGCCCCATATAATACACTATTCTTAGTCCAGCATCCCCGCAAGACAGAATTTTTGCAGAAACCCTTCCACAGAAAAACCCTGAGAAGGAATCTGCTCTTAAAATGGTCCAGCTTGGGCTGGAGCGATAGCACAGCGGGTAGGGCGTTTGCCTTGCACGCGGCTGACCCGGGTTCGATTCCCAGCATCCCATATGGTCCCCTGGGCACCTCCAGGAGTAATTCCTGAGTGCGTGAGCCAGGAGTAACCCCTGAGCATCACCGGGTGTGACCCAAAAAGAAAAAAAAAAAAGTCCAGCTCAAAACCAAAAATCCCCAATTATTGGCCGATTTAATAAAAACGCCACAAGATGGCGCCAGAGGACTGGTGCCGCAGCGGGTACTTAACTGGGCCTGCAAGGCAGGTGGAGGGGGCGCCTGGGCGTGGGTGTAAGGGTGCTTCTGGGAGGTGGACTCTTGGGGATCTGGGGAAGGGCAAGGAACCGCTTCTCTGTCTATGAAACCCCTTTGCAGTCTTCCTTTCAGCCTGAGTGGCCCCCATGGACGGGGGGGGGGGGGGGCGGGTGCAAGAGGTAGGTGGGCCCGGCAAGGTGGGAGAAGGGTGGAGGGACATTTGGCCCACTGACCTCCCAGCAAGGGGGAGGGACTGGGGGAGGGGCAGAGAGCCCCCCTCAGGGAGGCAGAAGGGGCCTGGCAGCGCCCCAGGTGTTGCCCCTCTCTGAAATACCCCCTTGCACATTGTAGCTAAAGGATTTAACCTTTACTTTTAAGAAATAGTGGTAAAAACAGAAACTTACTATATATTTGGGTTTGGGGGCACACCTGGCCGGTGCTCAGGGCTGACCTTTGGCTCTGTGCTCAGGGATCGCTCCTGGTGGGGCTCAGGGAACCCTAAGGGGTGGTGGGGATTGAACTCGGGTCAGTCCTGTACAAGGTAAGCGCCTTTCCTGCAGTACTAAAGCTCCGACCCCTCACCCAGTATCTTTTTGAAAACTTCAGTCATACTTTATTTAAACCTCAGAGACAGGGCTGGTTACAAATATATATATATATATATGTATATATATACACATATATACATAAAACATATATATATATACATATATATCACTGTCACAGTCATCCTATTGTTCATCGATTTGCTCAAGCAGGCACCAGTAACGTCTCCAATGTGAGACTTGTTGTTACTGTTTTTGGCATATTGAATATGCCACAGGGAGCTTGCCAGGCTCTGTCGTGTAGGCGGGATACGACTTGCAAACGCCTTACCTGCTGTGCTATCGCTCCAGTCCATATATATATATAAATGTGAAAATTGTTGTATTTCATCCTTGGGTTATTCAGTCCTTGTCTGAGAATTTACTGAGCTGTCTGTTGCCAGCCAAACCTTCTGTATTAATTGGTTTTGTGTGTTGGGTTTAGCCGTCTTTGATGCTACTTCCCCATTTACTTCGTTGTGTGCCCTCTGGGACTTCAATACGAGGGATTAGGAGGTGTCCTGAGACTTCAGGATCGGTGATCTGGGCACCGGGGACCCGAAATTCTTCCCGGTTTGGCGGCTCACTGCAGAGAATATTCATGAGGGGGTGGAGCTGAGCCCTTGGTGTGAGTGTGGCTTCGGCAGGGCGAATACTAAGCCACCACCTTCTGAGGGGCCCCAGAGTTAGGATTGGAGGGTCCCAGGGGTAGCTCCTGGTGCCCTGCTTGGGGTTCCCTCCCAGTGCGGCTCAGGGAACCAGGCAGGGTTCGAACCCGGGGCTCCTAGAGGCAAAGCCTGCACACCAGCCCTTTGGAGCCACCCCCGTCTCTCTCTGCAGCCCCCTTCGGCCCTGTGAGCAAGCTCCCATGGGGCCTCTCAGCTGAGGCCCCCACTCTGCTGTGTGAGGGGCTGCAGAGAGTCTGTCGGGCTCAGCCATGGAAGGACCCAGGGCTTTGACTGTGCTGGGGGCCCCGGGGAGATCTGGCACCACAGACCACAGTGTCTGGCGCTGGGCACGGGCTGCCCCTTCAGACGGAATGTGTGGGCACAGGCCAGCTGGACACTGGCCCAGCGCCCCGCAGTGACAAGTCTGCTCACTCCTGCCTCATGATGGGCACTTGGAAGCGATTAGTGTCACAGACCAACAGCAGAGAGAAATTGAGCCTGGAGTTGTGGGGATCAGAATTTCTCCACTGAGGGCCCCACCCGCCTCCACGCATCCGTGCATCTGACCAGCTTTCTCTCTTTCTCCTTCTCTCCTCTCTTCCCCTCCTCTTCCCTTCCCTCCCCCTCCCTCCCTTCCTTCCCTCCTTCCCTCATCCCTCTCTCCCTCTCTTCTCTGCTCACCTCTCCTCTCCTCATCTCTCCTCTCCCCTCCTTCCTCCCTTCCCCTCCTTTTCCCTCTCCTATCCTCTTTTTTTTTTGGGGGGGGGGGTGACCACAGCAGTACTTAGGGTTTGCTCCTGGCTCTGTGCTCAGGGATCACTCCTGGCCGGGGGACCCTATGGGGTTCTGGGCATTGGCCTGGGGTCAGTCACTTTCCAGGCCAGTCCTGTGCCTGCTGTAGTGTCTCTCCAGCCCCCAGATCAGTGGCTTTGAGCCTCTTACACTGAAGACATCCTGGTGTCCACACACCGTTCTCAGACCAGCAGGGGATAGCCGTGTGGTATGTGGACGAGTCTGTGATCTCTCACCCGGGCAGACCAGCACCTGGGAATCAGCCTGAGAATTGAATTTGCTAAGTGTGGAGACTGAGGAGTAGCGAGAATGACATGGAGGGCCGCAGGGATTCTGACGATGGTTGTGGCCAGCAACATCTGTCTCTCCCAGAACCCACCACAGGTGTGAGTGAGTGTGTGTGTGTAAGTGTATGTGTAAGTATGTGCACGTGTGTGTTTGCATGTGTGCACGTGATTGTGTGTGTGCATGTGATTGTGTGTGTATGCGTGTATGCATGTGGTTGCATGTGTGTGTGTGTGTGAGGGAGAGAGAGAGAGAGAGAGAGAGAGAGAGAGAGAGAGAGAGAGAGAGAGAGAGAGAGAGAGAAAGAGTACATGGTAGGGGTTTGGCTGTTCCTTTTCTGACAGTTCAACTCTTGGATTCGGGGCAGAGGCTGACCAGCATGAAGCCCCAAGTTTTGTGCTGTCCCTGTGTCCGGGGCATCTGCCCAGAATGGGGAGGACAGGAGACTTGGCCACTCCATTGTCACTCTTGCCCCTCAGACCTGGCTGGGTCACCTGCAGGAGGAGATGGTCATTGCAAACCTTCCTAGGTAGAGCCCAATCGAGCATTCTGGCTTTATGACAAGGAACTTCCCCTGCATGCCACAGAGCTGGTTTGATCCCCAGTACCTGCAGGGTCCTCCAGTCCCCTAAGCATTGCCAGATGTGGCCAAACAACAAGAAGGAAGGAGAACAGCCAGCAGCAACCCAAACTCCATAGGCATTTCAGAAAGGATAGGACGTTTCCTTATTTATTTTGGTTCTGGGGCCCCAGCTGGTCACTCAGAGCTAATCCTGGCTCTGCACTCAGGGATCATTCTTGGCAGGGCTCAGGGGACCCTTTGTGCTGCTGGGGAATCGGACCCGGGTCGGCCGTGTGCAAGGCAAATGCCTTCCCTGTGCTCCTGTGGCTCGGGTCCAGGATATGTCATTCCTTTCAGACGGACTGGCCCCCATGGCCCTTTGTCTTTGGGTTCTGTCTGCATTCAGGCAGTGGGTACCGTCTCGACTCCCAGGTCACTCAAAATCAGCCGGGGACACCAGCAGAGACAGATTCGATTCTTCTCGACTGCATCTTTCTCAGCCTCAGAGTCACAAAGTCAGGGCTGAACTCAGGGAATATTAGAGGCTCCAGCAGATCATGGACCCATGTCAGCCACATGGCACCAGGCCCTGTCAGGCTGTGTTCTTGGTCTGAGCAGGGAGAGATGGAATTCTGAGAGGATTGGTTGAACTGGTGGAGGAATTAAACCTCTTTCTCCCACCCTCTCCCTTTCTTTTCTTTTCATTTTTTTGTGGCTGTTGTTTTTCAGCCACATCTGGCAATGCTTAGGGGTTACTCCTGGTTCTGCACTTGGAATCACCCCTGGCAGTGCTTGGAGACCCTGAGGGATGCTGGGGATCGAGCCCGGGTCGGCTTTGTGCAAGGCAAATACCCTCCTTGCTGGACTATCGCGCTGGCCCTCCCCCTATAACCTTTAATGGAACCCTGCCCACTGCACGGAATGTCCCCAAGATTACCCCCAACAGAGGTACCTGCAGCTTGCCAGTGGGGGGTCCCCAGCACCCTCCCTGGGGCATGAGTGAAGACACTTAAGGTGGAGGATGAGCCTTTCTGGAATTTTCCTCTCTTTCCCTTTACGTTGCCTCTCTGAACCTTCTCTTTTGTGGGATCACCCCCAGTAGTACTGGGGAACCCAGTTCTGCTCCTGGTGATAGCCTGGCAGTGTGGGTCAGACCACTGGGTAATGGGACCCCCCTAAATAGCAAGTTTTGAATATTAAAAATAGACTGAAAATGGAGGGGGCAGAAAGTCTGGCTTTGCATGGTTTTCTGGAGCCTGTCTGACCGGCGTAGTCTCAGCTGTTCTTAGCCGTCAGAGAGGGTGGGAGGGGTGGAGAAATGTTGTGCAGAGGAGGATGCGATGCTAGGGGCGGGGGCAGAGCTTCATTACAGCGCGGCCCCAGTGTCTGTGCTCCAAGCCTGTGTGAGCACACTCTGCCAGGGTGGCCTCTCCCTGCCTCTGTCTTCGTCTCACACAGACTTGGGGCTTAGACACCATGCACACAACTTCCGGGCTAGTTTCGTCCTCCAACGTCCCCGGGATCTGGAATTCCCAGTTTCCAGGGGAGTCATGCTCGTGGCCCTTGTGGGTGTCAGCCGGGCAGGGCAGCTGTCCTGGGGTGCAAGTAGATCCGATCCCCCTGTGCTCTCCCTGCAAAACACGCATTACCATTTACAGACAAGGCTCGCATGTCCTTGTTCTCACTTCGGACTCCTTGACTTTGGTGCAGAAGAAGGGGAACCATTGACAGGACGAGGCATGAATATCTGATGATGGCAACTTTTTTTTGGGGGGGTGGTGTGGAATGAGCTGCAGTTGGCCTGTCTTCAGGAGGGAGGACACAGGTCACGGGTAGGGCCGAGGACTTGGGTGTCCCCAGGTTTGGGCTCAGGCCTGGCCTGGAGTTTCCCAGGAGGGGACAAGGCAAGTTGCCACTTCCATCTTGCCTCCCAGATTCTCTCTCCCTCCCTCTCTCCCTGCACTCAGCTGTCTCTCCACCTCTATTCATGACCACAGTGACCACGGAGACATATGCAACAAAGGGTTTGAAGGGCCAGAGCGATAGGACAGAGGGAAGGGCACTGGCCTTGCAGACAACCAACCCAAGTTCCATCCCAGCACCCCATGGGGCCCCCTGAGCACCACCAGAAGTGATCTCTGAATGCAGAACTAGGAGTAACCCTGAGCACCACCAGGTGTGGACTCCCAAAATAAAGGCTTTGAAGGGATTCCAGAAGGTTCCCCTGCTAAGCCATCCCTATTGTACTAAACTGTGGTAGCTCCAGGGCCCCTAAGTAAGCAGGGGACTGGGTGGAGATGGAGAAGGGTGCAGTTTTGCAGTTTTGCTTCCTGTGGCCTTCTGGAGCTAAGTATCATATTTTCTTTGTTTTAGGCATTAAAAAGAAAATAATCCAGGGGCTGGAGCAATAGCACAGTGGGGAGGGTGTTTGCCTTGCATGTGGCTGACCCAGGATTTTTTTTTTTTTTTTTTTTGCTTTTTGGGTCACACCCAGCGATGCTCAGGGGTTATTCCTGGCTCTGTGCTCAGGAATTACCCCTGGCGGTGCTTGGGGGACCATATGGGATGCTCGGAATCGAACCCAGGTTGGCCTCGTGCAAGGCAAATTCCTTCCCCGATGTGCTATCACTCTAGCCCCTGACCCGGGTTTGGTCCCTGGCATTTCACAGGGTTCCCTGAGCACTGCCAGGAGTGATTCCTGAGTGCAGAGCCAGGAGTAACCCCTAGGCATCATGGATGTAGCTCAAAAACCAAAAAGAAGAAACAATCTGTGAGACCCCTGAATGTGGTGGATCTAGTCCTTGGCTCTGGCCACTCGGTGAGCCCTGATCGTGACTCGGAAGTTCCAGAGCCCGGGACTTCACTCTGCTGCCTAGAAGTTTCTGGAACGGAGATGATGTTCAAAATTTGCGCCTTCAGGGTTACCAGCACTGCACGTTCCTGGCAGCCGAGGTGGCTCTTGAAGGACTTTCTCACTAGCCTGGCTGTGGGGCTGGCTCTCAGCCCAGGCCACACTCTGACGGACCTGCAGCTGGAAGAGACAGAACATCATGTGGTCTGTGTAGATTTCCTGCCAGTGGACGTGCTGGACGGACGAGCAGTGGGCCTGCCCAGCCCCCTAGTGCCCCAGAGAGGGCTGCTGAGAGTCCCGCAGTTGTTCTTTCTGCAGAAGCCGGATGTGTTATCTATGTGACGGGCAGTTTCCATCTGGGTATTCACACCCAGAGACTTGCCTCAGCTGACATGATAACAGGCTACGTGTCCATGTCCCGCTAGAGTGGCTGCCCCACAGGCAGACATGTGCGAGCGTGGATGCCTTAATAAGGCAGCCTTGGGAAGGCCCACTCGGCACAGCACGGAGGTGGCCTCTGGCCAGCAGCTGATCAGGTAGCGAGGTTGTTTCTCACACAGCTGGGGGGCGGGGAGGTGCTGAATGATGCACTCCAGAACCACTGACGGAGCCTGGACACAGACCCATGACGTGAAAACCCTCCAGCTCCAGGGCACCCCTCCTGCACCCTCCTCATGGACCCCAAATGAGAGGGTTCAGCTCAACTGGGCCAGATTTCTGCCCCCAGAGAAAGGCTAGGAGCTCTTACTTTTGTTTGTTTGTTTGCATTTTTGTTTGGGGTGTGGGGCACACCTGGCGATGCTCAGGACTTAGTCCTGGCAGTGCTTGGGGACCATATGGGATACTGGGAATCAAGCCCAGGTCGGCCTCCTGCAAGGCAAATACCCTCCCCTGCTGTACTATTGCTCCTGCCCCTGTGTGTTTGTTTTTCAAACTTTTGATGGTTGCTTTGGGGCCACACCCGGTGGTGCTCACGGCTTACTCCTGGCTCTGTGCTTGTGGATCACTCCTGCCAGTGCTCAGGAGACCACATTGGGATGCTGAGAATTGAAGCCCCGGTCGGCTGCTTACAGATAGTGCCCTATGATAACAGGCTCTTTCTGGCCCAAGAAAACCTCTTTGGAAAAGAGGGAAATAGGACCAGAGAGACAGTGCAGCGGGGAGGGCGTTTTTCTCATATGTACCGGCCCCCCGACCTGGTCCCATCCCGAATCAGGTGTCCTGAGCACCGCCAGCAGTCATCCCCAAGTGCAGAGCCAGGAGTAAGCCCTGAGCACAGCAGTCTGTGGCCTCCAAACAAAATTAAGAATAAAAAAACCCCTAACCAGCAGTCTTCTTAGCCCCAAGGTTCTAAGTGACATAAATAACGGTTGGAACGCGACCCGCAGCGCCCGCAGCGCCGCCTGCTCCCTAGGGTGTCCCTCCCCACCCCGGGTCCTGCTGTGGATCGGGGCTCCGGGTGGTGAGCCGCCCCGCCCACGTGGGGCTGCGGCCACATCGCATGATCGAATGATCCGTCGCGACGTGTTGGCCCTTCCGGGCGCATCTGGTTCCTGACCCCGCGGCGCGCTCGCGCGCGCGCGCAGCCGCCCGGCAGCTGGGGGAGCTGGGGTGCGGGGAAGGCCCGGGGGGGGGGGTGCGGGATAGAGCCTGGGCTGCGAGGTGAGGTCCGGGGGCGCGGGACAGGTGTGCCCTCGCCCCCCACCATGCGCGCCGTGTCGCTTCTGCCGCGCCCCGCCGCCCGCACCGCGCCGCCCGCGCCGCCCGCGCCGCCGTCCGCCAACGACACCCGCAGCGCCGACGCGCTCGTCACCCGCCTGTCCGGCCTGGTCCGCGACCTGCCCGCGCTCAAGGTGGCCGTGATCGTGGCCTGCGCTTTCTCGGCGCTGCTCGTCGCCTGCCTGCTGCTGCGTGTGCTCAGGTGGGGCCCCGCGGGGCGCGCGTCCGGGCCGGAGATGGAGCTGGGGAGGGGGGGTTGTTCCCGCAGCGCCCCCAAACCCGCTTGCCTCTGGGACAGAGGGGGAGTGCTTTCTGAACCCCCCTTTGCAAAGGAGCTGAAAGATCCAGCCGGTCCCGGCTCCCAGGCGGACCCGCTGGAGGTGGCCGGCCCCTTCGCCTCGGCTCCATTCTCCTCTCCCGAGACCAGACTGCGGGCGGCAGAGAGGATTGTTGTTGTTGTTGTTGTTTGGTCTCTTTGGTCGGTTGGTTTGGGGGCCATACCTGGCCATGTGTGCCCAGGGCTTACTCCTGGCTCTGTGCTTAGGGATCTCTCCTGGTGGGCGCCGTCCCCCCACCCCCAGATCGGTTGCATGCAGGGGATGCTGAGAATTGAAACCCCGGTCGGCTGCTTACAGATAGTAAGCAGCGCCCTCGGGCTGCTCCAGCCAGCCTGGGGTTGTCCTATGTGGGGCTTGGAGCTGGACTCTGGGAGGGCTGAGACACCCCTCCACCCCTTCAGCTGCGCAGGTGGCCTGCGGGGGGGGGGGGGGGCTGGGGGGGAAGGGGGATTGCTTCCGCACTGGGGTGTGGGCAGAGAGGTGGAGGTCTGGGAGAGGCTTTTTTGGGGGTCCCCGGTCCAGGCTGGAGGGAGGACGCAGGTCCCCCAAACAGCTCCGAGGTGAGCCCTTGAGTTCCCTCATGCCTGGGAAATCCTGATTGGGGGGTGGAGGGCAGCGAAGCAGATGTGTCCGGTTGCTAGGGGCCCCCAGCGTGTGCAGGTCACTGACTGCACCCCCTGGGAGCGCCCGGCCCCCCTGCTGGGTTTGCTCAGCCCAGCTGCTCTGTGCTATCAGATTTGTCCTGGGGGGGCGGGGTGCTTCCCTGTTGTGGTCTGTCCTCACTGCAGCCTGACCTGGATTTCCTAGGGGGCCAGCTGCATCCAAGGGAAAACAGACTTGATGCCCGGGTCCTGCTTCCGTGGCCACTGGCTCCCAGAGTCTCCTGATGCAGGCACCAGCCCCCCCTCCACTGGTGCCCACTTCCCACCCCCAAGCCCCTGCTCACTCCCACCCCCCTGCTCACCAGCTCCCCAGACCCTCACTGGGTGTGGCAGTTGGGGAGTCAAGGCCCCCCTCCCCCGCCCCTTCATGGCATTTCTGTGTGTCCTCTCTGCCCCTCACTGCTCTCTGCCCATGGCCAGGACACGCGGCCACTATGCTGGTTCCTCTGCAGTGGTGGACACCCCATTATGGGGGGGTCAACCCCAGCTTTGTGCCTGGGGGTGTCCCTCTTGGGGGGAGCCCTGGTAGCTTAGCTTGTTCCCTTAGCCTGGTGCTCAGCGGTTTCCTGGGAAGGATTCTGTTCTAGAAAATTCTACAGGTTGGGACCGGGTGGTCTGTACTCTGCCTCCTTTTCACTCCATCCCCAGTGGCCCCCCCCCCGCCAGCTTCTGGGGTCCGCTCCCCCATCCCCCTGCCTGAATCCCTTCCTCCCTGGCTTCTCTTCTGTCCTATCTCCCCATCCTGCTATGTCCACCCTCTGGTGGGGGCTTTACCCCTGGTCCCTCTCCTGTCCACCCACCCTCCATGGGGCTCATCCTCCCTCTGCCCCCCCAGACCCTTTAGGGCGTGGGTGAAACTCAGCTTCGTGGCTGGGGCTGTCTCCTTCCCTTATGAGACCCCACCTGGGCTCTCTCTACTGCTCCGGCCCTATCGGACCTTCCCAAGGTTTGCCTCGGGCACCTGACCCTCTGCCTGGGGGCCCCTTGGCCCACGGACAGCTCCTGCTGTTTGCCTGCACCCCCAACCTGCCCCCATCTCCCCCCACCTTGTTTCAGAGTTTCCCCAGGAGAAGTGTTATGGGGCACGACCTGTTTCCTCGACTGACCAGGCAACAGGTTCTCGCGAGCCGATGTGCTTCGGTCTGAGTCTCTGGCACCTTGCTTGGCTGCGTGCCCCCGCTGGCGCCTGCACCGGGCATTTTCAGTGCCCGCCGAAATCCCCAGTGTCTGACCTTCCTTCTTGGCGCTGGTCAGCACGCCCATTGGTCCAGTGCTCGGTGGGCCCTGCAGACTGTGAGGTGGGAGCCCAGCGTCTCCCCCCCGGGAACCCTGGGTGTTTGTTTGGGGCGACACCCAGTGGTGCTCAGGGGTTAGTCTGGGTTAGGTGCTCAGGGATCACTCCTGCTTGTGCTTGGGGGACCCCATGGGGTGCCTGGCATCTGCTCACGTTTCACCGTGCACTTTTCTTCTGCTGTGGGATCCCGGCACTGGAAAAGGTGAGGGAGGTGGCTTTGTAGGCAGAGCACCCCATGGGGAGTGCTCTGTAGTGTGTGTTTGTGTGTCTGTGTGTGTGTGTGCATACGTGTGTGTGTGTGTGTGTGTCTGTGTGTGTGCATATGTGTGTGTGTCTCTGTGTGTGTGCATATGTGTGTTTGTGGGCATGGGGAGGGATGAAGGGAAAGAGGGAGAGAGAGAGAGAGAGAGAGGGAGAAAGATACTGCCTGGTTGGCCCAGGCTGTCTTGCTTCTTGATGCAGTGGTGACTCCGGTTTCAACAAAGCACCTTTGTCTCAGCGGTGGGGAACCCGCTGTGTGTTGGGTGGTGGTGTGCTTTGGGTCCTGTCGGGAACCATGGGAGGGAGAGGGTGCCCGGATGCCGGACTCCAAGCATGGGTGGGGAGGGGCTCCCTCACTGTTTCCTGTGTGCCCTGTGCTCGCTGATGGGTCTGCTGGGCACTCTGAGACCTCAGGGCAGAGGGGACAGTCCTTCTCTCTGTCCTCCTTAGGAAGAGAGAAATGGGGACAAAACCCAGTGGGAACTGCACGTTTCCCTGAGATCTTGGGGTGCCGCCCCACCCCTGCCTCTGGGTTAGTTGCCAGCCTTGCCAGGTGACCTCTGTCCCGGATCTGTCTTGGCTGCGTGCCCAGTCTTCTTATCTGGGAGGTGGCCTCGCAGGTGCCGCCTGGGGCGTGGGGAGGGAGAATTCTTCTCAGCCACCTGACATCCCCCAGCTGTCACTCTTGGCCCAGTGGCAGCAAAGGTTCCCCCTCCAGCCCCTCAAGACACAGGGACTGGCCGGGCCAGTGTCTGAACATCACCCAACCTCCTGCCTGGCCCCAGGCGCCTGTCCTCGATGAGCCTAGCTGCATCCACAATGGGACTTATCAAGAGATTTCACTGATCCAAAGGTGACATGGGAAGAGGAAACAATGAAATGAAACCCCCTGGACATCAGCGCTTCTCTCTGGGGCCTGGGAGAGTGGCCCAGAGTCCTGCTCAGAAAGCCCACCCGCCTGGCCTGGGCCCAGAGTGATAGCAGAGTGGGGAGGGCATTTTCCCTGCATGCAGCTGACCTGGGTCTGATCTCTGGCATCCCATAGAGGCCCCCGAGCACCGCCAGAAGTAATTCCTGAGTGCAGAGCCAAGAGTGAGCCCTGAGCATGGTCAGGTGTGACTCCAAAAATACCCCCCCCCCCCCACAAGAAAGCAAAGCCCCCTTTGAGGCTCTGGGGCAGATGTTGATGATGGTTTCACCTGCGTCTTGTTTGATTTTTTTTTGTTTTCTTTTTGGGTCACACCCAGTGAGGCACAGGGGTTACTCCTAGCTCTGCACTCAGGAATTACCCCGGCAGTGCTCAGGGGACCATATGGGATGCTGGGAATCAAATCTGGGTTGGCCTCATGCAAGGCAAACGCCCTGCCCGCTGTGTTATCGCTCTCGCCCCTCACCTGCGTCTTGAATACGGGTAGTGAGGGTCCAGAAGCTCTGGAAACTCCAACATACAAAGTCTTTTTTGTTTGTTTTGGGGTCACATTGAGCAGTGCTGATGGTTCTGGGCTCAGGAATCACTCCTGGTGGGACTGGGGGGATCCAATGGGATGCCGGGGATTGAACCCGTGCCAGCCGCTTGCAAGGCAAATGCCCTCCCTGCTGTTCTAGCACTCCGGCCCCGACACACGCATCTCAGTGGAACTAAATCATTCTAGAGCTTGGGTTCTGCAGTCATGGAACTGGCAAGACGGAGTCCTGGGTGCTTAGGGGAAGCGGAACAGGCCCCAGAAAATCCAGTAACACGGATCACTCCCTGCACATGCAAAAGGGAAAAGCGTCGTTCAGGCAAGAGCGATGCAACAGCGGGGAGGGCATTTGCCTGCATGTGGCTGACCCAGGTGCCATCCCTGGCATCCCATAGGGTCCCCCGAGCACCACCAGGAGTAATTTCTAAGTGCAGAGCCAGGAGTAACCCCTGAGCATCGCTGGGTGTGGCCCAAAAAGAAAGAAAGAAAGAGAGAGAGAAAGAAAGAAAGAAAGAAAGAAAAAGAAAGAAAGAAAAGAAGGAAGGAAGGAAGGAAGGAAGGAAGGAAGGAAGGAAGGAAGGAAGGAAGGAAGAAAGACAGGGAGGAAGAAAGAAAAAGAAAAGTGCGTCTTTCTCTTTGCGATGGCACCGTTTGCAGGGCTTGTGGAATATGAGGGAGTGGAGGTGCTTCTCTCTCTCTCTCTCTCTCTCTCTCTCTCTCTCTCTCTCTCTCTGTGTCCTGCCGGCAGCCCCCAGAGCAGAGGTATGGGGGGAAACCACACAGTGGTCCAGGGGGAACCAGGGCTCCCAGAGCAAAGCCCCCAGAGTCTTCCCCCAACCGTGTGCGTGTGACTAGAGGGTGCGGGTGTGTGTGTGCTGTCTAGGCCTGAGCCCCTCCAGGATCCCTCCGGCTGGGGGAGCAGGACCTGCTGGAGCCGGGGGCAGGCTCTGAGCCGCTGTGTTTGCTGGTGGCTGAGGTGGGGGCCGTGAGTTGGGTTTGGAAACGGGAACCCCCATGTGGTCTGGCCTGCGACGGCCTCCTGGAAGACATGGAGAAAATGGTGGTCCTCTGGGGTGGGGAACCTGGGCCCCCCCACACACACCTGGGAACTGTCAAAATGGACTTTGGTGTTTTTTTTTTTTGTTTGTTTCTGTTTTTTGGGCCAGTCCTGGCAGTGCTCAGGGATCGCTCCTGGCAGACTTGGGAGGACTCTGAGAGGCTGGGGGCCGTCCAACCCAGGTCGGCCGCATGCAAAGTCACTTGAACCAGACTCAAGGGGACTTTAGGTTTCAGGGCGCAACTTGCTCAGAAGCCCCCACACAGGGAAGCTGTCTCCCGGTCCTGGACACTGAGACTGGCCCCTACCAGCACGCCCAGAGCGAGGGCTCAGCCTGGAGGGGAGGACTTGCTTCGTGCGTTTATCTTGCACGGGGCGGGGGGGAGAGGGGCCTATGTCCATACCCCCCTGGGGTACCCCAGCCATCCCCCTGACCCCCTAGCAGTAGGTCAGCTTCTGAGCATCCGCGAGCCAGACGCACCTTTGGGCAAACACACCTGCTGGCGCCAGGCTGGGTTTCCGCGTGCACAGTGTGGGTGGAAATGTGTGTTTTGGCTCTAGCTCTGGTTCTTCTAGAACTAACACCAGGGCCGGGCCGCCAGGTTGACTTCAACTCTCCCCCCCACCCCCCCCACCCCCATACACCTGTTACCCTAACCTGTCACTTCAGCTGCAGTGAAGAAAGGGGGCGGGTTGGGGCTGGAGCCATAGAGGACAGTGGGCGAGGGGGGGGCTCACCCTGCTCAAGGAGCACCTGGGTTCGATCCCCGGCAACCTATACGGTCCCCCAAGCACCACCAGGAGTGATACCTGAGTGCAGAGCCAGGAAGCGTTTCTGAGCATCACCGGGTGTGGGTCCCAAATAAGACACAAACACACGGAAGACAGGGGGTGGAACAGGGCTGGGCTGAGGGGACCCCTCCGTGGGCGCAGGAAGCGCCGAGTCTCCTGCAGCAGGTGACGCTGCTCTCCCCAGGCTACTGCCAGGCTCTGTCTGGGGTCCCCCAGCTCAGCCCCATTCTCCCCTGCTTGTGGACACTCCAGTCTGTCCAGAATGAGGTGCTGCCTCTGTGCTCGAGCACTGTCTGGCGTGGTGCGTGCTGGGGCGGGCGGGGTGACACCCCACAGTGGAGACCCACACACCAGGGAATCTGGCAGTGCCCGACCCACCACGGCCGTGCTCGGGTAACTCGGGGACCACCTCGGTGGGTGCCATCATGGCCTCTGAGCCATGCCATTATTTTTTCTTTCTTTTTAAATTGTGTTTGGGGGCCACACCTGGAGATGCTCCGTGGTTACTCCTGGCTCTGCACTCAGAAATCACTCCTGGCGGGCGATGCTGGGGGACCATATGGAATGCCAGGGATAGAACCAGGTCAGCCTCGTGCAAGGCAAAAAGGCAGGCAAATGCCCTCCTGGCTGTACTATTGCTCTGCCTCCCTCCCCCCTTTTTTTTTTTTTTTTTTTGGTGATGGTTGGTGGTGGTTGTTGTACAGCTGGCAGTGCTCAGGGCTGAGTCCTGGCTCTACACTCAGGAGTCTCTCCTGGAGGTGATCAGGGAACTATCTATGGTGCTGGGATCCAACCCTGGTTGGCCCTGTACAAGGCGAGTGCCTTCCCCCTGCACTGTGGAGGTGTCCCAGGCTCTCATCGTGTGGCGGGGAGGTCATCATCGTCTCTGCAGGGTGTGTGGGCCACGGGGGAGATCAGTGATGTACCATCAGGGGTGCGCCCACCCCCCTACAAGCTCAGGTTTCCGGCATCTTCTCTGCCAGGTCGGGGCGACGGTCAAAGAAGCCCCGCAAGTATGACATCATCACCACCCCAGCTGAGAGCGTGGAGATGGCCCCTCTGAATGAGGACGAGGATGACGACGAGGATGCCACCGTGTTCGACATCAAATACAGGTGGGGACGTGCCAGGCATGGCGGTGTGGGTGTGCCCGTCTGTTTATCTGTGTGTGTTTTTTTTTGTCGTCGTTGTTTTTTGGGTCACACCCGGTATTGCTTATGGATTACTCCTGGCTCTGCACTCAGGAATTACTCCTGGGGGTGCTCAGGGGACCCTATGAGATGCCAGTGATGGAACCCAGGTTGGCTGCATGCAAGGCAAACATCCTACCACCTGTGCTAGTGCCGCTCCAGCCCCGTGTTTTGGCTTTTTTTTTTTTGCTTTTTGGGTCACACCCGGCAATGCACAGAGGTTACTCCTGGCTCTGCACTCAGGAATCACCCCTGGCAGTGCTCAGGGGACCATATGGGATGCTGGGAATCGAACCTGGGTTGGCCGCGTGCAAGGCAAACGCCCCACCCGCTGTGCCATTGCTCCAGCGCCCCGTGTTTTGGCTTTTAAGCCACACTCAGGGCTCTGTGCTCAGGGATGACTCCTGGTGGGACTCGGGGGTCGGGGGTGGGGTCCTATGGGGTGCCGAGGATCCAACCTGAGTTAGCTGCGTGCAAGGCAAGCGGCCTCCCCCCCCGCCCCCCGCTGTCCTCTGGCTCTGGCCCTCATCATCTTTATCTTGTGGCTTTGTGGTTTTTGTTTCTGTTCCTCTGGGTCTTTGCTCCTTTTCCTCCTCTGTCCTGCTGGAGTCTTCTGTATTCTTCATCTGAACAAAGCAGCATCTGTTAGCTCCCTGGATTCCCCCCCACCTCTTGCCTTTTCTGTTGATTGCTCAGGGCTCGGTTCATTTTTCCAGCTGCCCTCCAGGGACCTTAGGGCAACCAGAGCTGTTTTCAGTGGCTCGTCTCCGATGCTGGGGGTTGGACTATGGCGGCGTGGGTGAGAGCTCAGAGGATACCGTCTGGTCCTGCGACCCCAGACCTCTTGAGCACTCAAGTGATGTCCCTTCTGGGTCTGAGGGAGGCTCAGAGAGACGAGACACCAGACCACCCCCACCGTGCCGGGCTGCTCCCCAGGAGCCCCAAGGGGTGCATTCGCCTCTCAGACACCTGCTTCTTGGCAGCTCCCGCCCCACCCCCCTCGCTTCCCCTCCACACACAGGGCGCTGCCGCAGGGTCAGCTGGAAAAGAGGAGGCCCATGGTGGGGCTCTCTGCTGGGAGGCGTCTCCCATCTGCGCCAGGCCATCTGGACGCTGGGTCCGGCTTTTCTGTTTAGAACCTGTCTGACAGCGTTTCCCCTTTCCTCTGCTGGCCAGGGGCGCTGCTGCCGCCTTTGTGAGTGAGAGAAGGGGAGCCGCCTCGTGGGGCACCCCTCGGGGGTGTGGGGGCGGTACCAACCTCCAACTGCTCCATGTGCCAGGCTCCAGGAACATCCTGGGACTGGAGAAGGCACTAGAGGGGGCTGGCGGGCCCCTTGCTGGGGAGGCCCCCTCCCCCCCCCCCCCGCCACCCCCACTTCGGAGCAGCTGGGCAGTCCTGATCCACCAGACAAGGCCTCCAGCGGGGAGGGCCAGATATGGGGCCCAAGTGTGCAACCACCAGTTTCCAGCTCTGCACTCGGAAGGGCCCAGAGGGGGGCATCAGGGAGGCTGGGTGGGTGTTTTTTTGGGGGGTGTTCCTGGAGCTCTCAAGGCCTCTGGGGCTTAACCTTGCACACAGCTGTGGCTGACTCACTCCTTATTTCAGGAGGCTTTGTGACCTCTCCAGATACCTCCCCCGTCCCCTGTTTATCCGGGTGGCTCTGTATAGCTGGGACAGCCATTGCCCTGGGAGGCTCAGCTGGAGAGACCGGCCCGCCTGATTTAGAAAAGATGGGGCCTTGGGGGCCGTGGCCAGGTGGTCCAGAAATGTCAGCTGCCCCTCTGGCTCCTGGATGGAGCTTCCTGGGAGGACAAAATCAGAAATAGGGTCGCCCCAGGGGCTGGAGAGAGTCCAGCAGGGAGGATGCTAACCTCGCACACAGCTGACCCAGGTTTGATCTCCAGCATCCCCTATGTCGCTTGAGCACCGCCAGGAGTGATGCCTGAGCACAGAGCCCGGGGGAAACCCCTGAACGCTGAGCATTGTAAGGTGTGATCCCAAAACAAAAATGTGTAGAAACGGGGCTGTTTCAGCAGCTAGTGCAGGCAGCCGGACCTGGCATTTTGTTCTTGGAACAGAGGACCTGGCTAGTGGGGCTGGAGCAATAGGATAGTGGTGAGGGCACTCGCCTTGCACGTGACCAACCAGGGTGTCTAGTGTCCCACATGGTCCCCTGAGCAGCTCCAGGAGTGATTCCTGAGTGCAGAGCCAGGAGTAACCCCTGAGCATTGCTGGGTGTGCGCACCCCCCACCCCGGCTGCGAAACTCCCCACAAACAAGTCTGTTTTGATCTCAGACTTGGGTCTGCCAAGTGCAAGGCAAAAGCCCTCCCCACTGTGCTAGCATTCAGGTCCCCAGTCAACTACTCTCTTTTTTGTTTGTTTGTTTTGTTTTGTTTTTTGAGTCATACCCAGTGATGCTCAGGGGTTACTATTGGCTCTGCACTCAGGAATCACTCCTGGGGATGTTCAGGTGACCCTGTGGGATGCCAGGGATTGGACCAGGGTCACCCACATACAAGGCAAATGCCCTCTACGCTGTACTATTGCTCTGGCCCCTAATTGACTGCTCTTTTTAAAATTAAATTTATTTATTTTAAATGCAGGAGTACTGCTATTTATTCAGCCACTGATTAAGCTGATTGAATTGGGCATGAATTCCACATTACTTTGAAATCAAGAAATTCTGTTGATCGTCAATTTCTCGAGTGGGCTCAGTAACCTCTCCATTTGTCCTATCCCTGAGATTTTAGAAGCCTCTCTTCAATCGGCCTTCCCAATGATGCCACATTGGAGGCTCTTTCAGGGTCAGGGGAATGAGATCCAGCTTGTTACTGGCTTTGGCATATGAATACACCATGGGAAACTTGCAAGGCTGTCCCATGTGGGCAGGAAACTCTCAGAAACTTGCCAGTTTCTCCCAGAGGGAGAAGTAGGCTATAAAATATCTGGGAGCTTGCTTTTAAGTCTCTGGATGTTGGCCGTTGATGGGATTACACACACCTGGGTTCCTCTGCTGGTACCTCATGCATGAGACCTGTCCGAACATGTAGAGAGGGCCTTGAGCATGGCTGTGGCTAGGTTCCGGTGGTCTTCGGCCTCCAGGAGCTCTGCTCGGGGTGGGGAGGGAAGCTGGAGCCCATCCCCTCCGAGGGGCCCTGGGAAAGACAGCCAGATGTGCGGGCAAGAGACTCTCTCCACATTACTTAAATTTGTTTTTAATTTAATATCCATGAGATAGATCATTACAAAGCTGTTCATAATTGGGTTTCAGTCATACAATGATCTAGCACCGATCCCTCCACCAGTGCACATTTCCCACCACCAATGTCCTCCATTTCCCTATCAGCTAACTCCAATCCCCCACGCCCTACCCCCAGCCTCCCTCTATGGGAGGCACTTTTTTTCTTGCTCTCGCTCCTTTTCCTATTGTGAACTATGGTTTGCAATACAGGTGCTAAGAGGTCATGGTATTTGTTCAGGGCATTTGGTATTTTTATCAGGACGGTAAGGCTGGAGTAGCTTTTCAATTGGGTGGCAGTTTCGGGGTGTGGATGTCATTTCCAAGGTTTCCGGAAGTGCAGGGAGGTGGCGGGAGGTAGCCCATCACCTCTCAGGGGAGGTAACCCCTGAGAAAGCCTGGAAATTTCAGTCACAAAACCCACATACCAGAATTTTCAGCAGATTATGTCTTGGTGAGATCCGTCCTGAGATAGTGGAGTCAGGCTGGTGGTATGTAATCAGCTACTCTTGATGCTGAATAAACCTTAAATCCAGCCGTGGTGCTGTGTCCCTCTCGGTTTCTGTGTGCCCCAACACACTGTTATAAATCTATATATTATACAGCAAAATATCTATATGGTATGTTACAAATAAACAAGTAGGCTGAGTGAAGGGCATGTGCTTCCCTTCATCTGCTGTTCATCTGCAGTGATGACAAAATTGAGTTATTTTGGGTGGGGGGTTGATCTCTTACCTGTGCTTGGACACCCAGGGGCTGTTCCTCGTGGTGCTGATGAGCCAGGTGCCACCTGCGCCCTGCGCTGCGGGATGGAGCTCGGGGCCCCTTGAGGCAGCCCCGGGTGAGCCCCCCTGTATTTTTTCTTTCTTGCTTTTTGGGTCACGCCCAGGGATGTGCAGGGGTTACTCCTGGCTCTGCACTCAGGAATTACCTGGCGGTGCTCAGAGGACCCTACGGGATGCCAGGTGCAAGACAAACTCCCTCCTCGCTGTACTATTGCTCTGGCTCCTCAATGAGCCCCCTGCTTTTTTTTGATGATTGGCCAAGAAAGATCACAGAGAAGGGTCTTTGACAGGTGAAATCCAGGGACAGACAAGCCCTTGGCGCTCCTAGTGCTGCCTAAGGGAACTCTGTGGACTGGGTGGAATTTTCCAGAAAATGTTGAGCCCTAGCTTAATGCAGCTAATGAAGCATGCCCATCAAGGGCATAATAGGGAGGGAGGTAAGGAGGAAAGAGGGTTGTACCAGGGGCTATAAGTGAGTTGGGGGTGGTGCAGAGGGATCAGGCCAGAGGTATGGCCTGCAGGGTGGTTCCATCTGGGAAGTCCCAAGGGCCAGGCCGTTTGTCTCCTTCTGTCTGGACACTGTCTCCTTTCTCCTAGGTGAAATCCTGTCTTCCCGCTGGCGCCTGGGGGAGTGTGGATCAGTGACGGTGAGAAGCATCTGGAAGCGTCACATCCCAAGTGTCAGCCCGAAACGAACTTTTTTTTAAAAAAAAATGAAACTCTGGCCTGGTGGTGGGCTCCGCTGGCTGCTCCGAATGTCCCCCTGAAGGACTCACCCTGGGACTCCCCTGAGCCCCGTCACCCCTTCTCCCACAAGCGTGAAAGCGACGAGTTGTTACCACGGATCCCTTAAAACCACTACCACCACCAAAACAAAGCCAGGACCCCAGAAACCAGCCGTTGATTTCGAATCTGAGTCTGCTCTCCCGCGTCTTCGAGGTTCTAGAGCATTTGTGGGGTGAGGGTTCTGGTCTGTGTCGGGCCTGGGAGGTGGGCAAGAGGCTCACAGGGAAAGTGCTCGGAGGAGCTGGGGCCTGGCGTGGCATGATGCTCTCCCTGGAAACGGCACGACGCAGGGTACCCACGCGGCCCTGCACGCGCGTGCCCGTCAGCGAGTGTGCGTGTCCGGGTGCCGACTCTTGCGTGTGCATCCGTGCGCATGCGCATGACCACATCCCTGGCCCCCGCCTCCCCAGGTCGCCGCGTGCTGGGCAGACCCTGGGCTCCTGGGCTACTGGGGTTCACCTGGTTCGCGCTGTCGGGACAAGTCAGTGGACGCTGCAGGAGGCTCTCGACCTCCACCACCTCCACTACCAGGGCCCCAGGGCCTCATGGAAGAGGGTCTCTCCTGCACTGGGGTGGGACGGCGGTACCCAGCCCTCCATGGTCTTCTGGAGGAGGGACCTCGGCACCCTCGGTCTCACTGGCTGGGCACGGGACACCACGATGGACTGGCCATTCCGGGGGCCATTGCAGGCGTCTGTATGCAGCCCCAGGCACGCCGTCGCTGCCCCCACTCACCTTCCTGGGATCTCTGTAGTGTCGCCAGACAGAAGTGGCCACCCTGACGCCTGCACCCGTGCCACCTTTGAATTCCATCTGTCACTCACACCTGCTGTTGTTGAGGAGGGCATAGCTGGCCATCGCGAAGGGCCGCTGTGTTGCCGGGGTGGACCCCAGGGCGCCCCACTTACCGTTTCTGTCTTCTTCCCTGGCTCACGAGGAATTTGCGTTCTTCGCCTGCTTCCAGCCCCCCATCCTGGGCCCCCCAGAGTTATTTGGTGAGTCCGGCCTTAGGTACGTGGGTCCAAGGATACTAGCAGGGTGCACTGACACAAGGGTACCCTTGCCAGTAGCCACCCCTGGACCTAGTCCCCCCCACCCCCTTTCCCAAGGACTCAGGCGGTGGACACGGCTCAGAAACAGGCTTTATTCTATGTTCAGAGTTTGGGGCATGGGGGGCTTATTATGGGCCCCTCTGTCCACTGTGCAGTGTGCATCTGGGTCCTCACGCCCCTTGGGCTCCTGGAGGTAGCTCAGGGCTCTGACGCGTTTCCAGGTCCGGGGGAAGTCTCTGCAGGACGCTCCTCTCCAGCCCCAGGGAAGATCCGGGTTCCAGCTCATGCGCCCCCAACTCGGCTACACTTTTCTCATCTGTAATATAGGGGGTAAGCTTCTGCCTTGGGGAGGGTGTGCAGCCAGGCACACGGGGGTCCTGCTGGGCTCTGAGACCTCTGGGCCCAGTGCCTGCTTGCTTTCCTCCCTTCCCTCCAAGATCCGCACTGGGATATGGGTTTTGGGGGCCTCCCCCAGAGCTCGCGCTTCTGGCCAGTGCCTCTGTGGCTCACAACTGTTTTCAAAACATCTGTACCTGTACAGGGTACGTGTGGGACTGTGAGTCTGAGTAGTAGTAAAAAGTGACTAAAGTGGGTGGTGAACACAACACCCCCCGCTCCGGCCCAGTCCCCTGCAGTTGGCACCCTCAGCACCCCTGGGAGGCTCATGTGCTCACTGTCACCTGTCACGACTAGAGGGCTTGCTGCGTGGCCTCCTCAGGGGGCCGTCCTGGCCTCGGAGGTAGGGGAGCAGAGCCTGGCCAGTCCTCGCACCCACACTCTCCCTTCCAAATCGCAGCCTGTGGCTCCCTGAGCATGGGTGTGTCGGTAGGACCAGGCTCCCCATGTCTCCGCAGAGTGGACCTGTGGGGAGTGGCCAAAGCAGGGGACCCTAGGGGCTGCCCCAATCCTCCTGCTGGACTTGCAGGGTCTCAGGTTTAGATCCACCCGGAAAGCTGCCACAGGGCACTCAAAGTTGGGGGCCTTGCCGGAGTTTGTTCGGGTCTGCCGGGGAGGGAGTGCCTTGTTCCCACTTCCTCCTGGCCCTGTGTTGGAGGTGACACTATTCTGAGACTCTCATCAGTTCCTCTGGCTTGACATTGAGGCATCTCTCTCTGTCTCTGTCTCTCTGTCTCTGTCTCTCTCTGCAGGGGGTGTGCCACTCAACATGCCCCTCTCTCTCCTTACACTTGGGGTCAATTTCTAGGGAAAGGGTTTCTGCAGTGCTTGGGCTTCGTCGAACAGCAGCATTCTGTACCTCCCACATCCAGCTGCCCCCAGTGTGGCCTTCTCCTGGCGGGCCCTGGACCCAGAGGGCCTGTTTGCAGCTGTACCCCTATGTGCCACTTGTGGTAAGGGTGGGAGGGGCAGCTGGGGCTGGGCATCCCCACTTGGCACTCAGCCCATGCCTCTGCCCCTTTTGCAGGACGCACCTTCTCAGCTCCGGGCTAGGCAGCTGGCACCTGCCAGTGGGCACGCGGGGCCGGTGAGTGAGTGAGATAAGGGACATGTCACTTGCTGCCCTCTGGACATTGGCTCTGGGTGCATTGAGGGAGGTGGGGGGCCTTTGGAAACGTAGCTTAGAAGATATAGACCCAGGAAGCACTTGAGTTGTGCTTGGGGGGGACCCCCCCAGCCGATGCTCCCTGTTACCTGAATTAGCATCCAAGATCCAGGCCAGCAGACGTCTGAACCGGCTTTTATGTTCTGGTGGGTGGGAAAGGAGGTCAGGGGATTGTGGTGGGCCGGATTTCAATCCTGGAGGGTCGTCAGCTTATGGCTGAGCTTTCCTCTGGGGCAGAGTGGGGGCTGTCCCCAAGTCCCTGCTCTGTGGAACCACGTTTCTCCTCTGCAGCCGTGATGTCGGGCACATGCAGCGCCCCAGCCGCTGCTCCCAGGGCAGGACAGACAAGTCAGTCTTGGTCCCCCCTTGCCCCTGGGGTCCCCGCAGCTGGCTGCTGAGTGCTTGATATGTGACCACTGGTGCCCACGCCAACGTCCGCACTCGCTGCCTTGGTCGTGGGGTGCAGGCAGACTTCCGTCTGCTCACACAGGACGATGCCCCTGTGCCCTGGGCAACTCCCAGTTTCTGTGGGAAGGTTCCCGGGGCAGGACAAGGGGCTGGGGAAGTTCGAGAAGTCCCTGAGCGGCTTCTCTATTCCCTGCCCACCCAGGGCCAGGCCCAACCTTTGATGCCCCGGGCAGAGGGAAGGGAGAGGGTGGGGGGAGCAGACACGTGAGGGTCTCCCGCCCCCAGCAGAGAGATCTTGTCTTAGAAGTCGGCCGGGCACAGCCTCCAGGCAGCGGGCAGCATGGACAGGCAGGGGGACCTGGGTGAGGTGTTTTCACAGACCCCCTTCCATCCTCAGGAAGCTGACCCTCTCAGAGACCCTCAGCCTCCTGGCCTCGCCTTCCCGACACGGGGGGGGGTGGGGGGCTGCTGCTCAGGTCATTCCTCTGAGTCACATCTAGGGAACCACCCTCCTCCCCCCCACCCCATGAGAGTGGTGAGGGCTGGGGAGTTCCGGGCCAGGCGGGGCCTTCTGGCCTCGCCCTGAACGTGGGAATTTGGGAGAAGATGCTCCCCACGGCTGGGAAGGGCAGGATTTGGGTCCAGAGTGAGTTCAGGGGGGCTGTGCCCCCACATCAGTCCAGTCAGGGAAGGTGGAGACAAAGACGCTTTCCCCGTCAGAGAGGGCCTGGAGCCGTCCGCGGGTCTGGCTGCCATTCATGTGCTGCCCCCCTCTCTCCCGGGCTCGACTGGTATGTGTATGTGTGTGTATGGGGCGGGGTGGGGGGCGCGTGCATATATGTGTGTGTGTGTGTGTGGCTTCATGAGCGACATTTTCAATTTGCAGATGCAGTGAGAGGGGTGAGCACCCCACGGCACCCCGGCCCATCCGGGGTAGGGAGGAGGGGCCCCGTTGGAAACACAAGTGACCTCTGGGCTAACAGCGCCTGAGGTTGTGGCCACCTGCCAGGCCCCCTTCGTTCCACCACCTGGCCTGCCTTTTTCAGGGGCTCAGGTGCCCCCTGGGGTCCCTCCAAATTCTCGCCCAAGGGAGTCTCCCCGAGGGCCAGCCCTTCCCCCACTGGCCTTTCCTACATTATGACCCTGCGCTCCACCCCATCACCCCCCACCCTGTCCTGCCCCCCCATGGTGTCACAGGATCAGCCACGCTGGATGCAGCCCCCGGACCCTGACAGACAAGAGCAGGGGGACCTGTGACAGGGGGTCAGCGGGCCCTGCATCTTCTCTCCTTCCCCGTCCCTCTCAAGGTGGGCCCTGGGTCTCACAGCCTGGAGGAAGGTCCACTGGGCTCCCACCCTGAGCTCAGGGGCTCCGGGAGGGGGACTTCACAGAGTCCAGCCTCCTCATTCTACACTTGAGGAAAGCGGGAGCCCCAGCCTCCCCCCTGCAGTCTCTTCTCCCGTTCTTCCTTCTACACCTGCGCCTCATGGCCTTCCTGCCATGTGGGGGCGGGACGGGGGGCCCCTTACCCTCCTCATGCTTGGCAGGAGACAGGGTAACCCCGCCCGTGGGGCAGGGAACGGGATTTGGACCCTCCCTAAGTTTCACAGGAGCCAATAGGGGGGACAGAGATGGGGGAGCACCACAGTTCGCTTGGAACTGAAGCCGGCGCTGGCGGGCGGGGCTCTAGTGGGCGTGGCTTCCGCAGGCACCGCCCATGCGGGAATGGCTCAGCCCCGCAAGCTCTTGGCCTGAATCTTTGCATTTCCAGCAAGTCCTGGGAGGCAGAAGTCCCTTCCCCGTGCCTCACAGCTCTGAGTTTCCCTATGTGAATATGTGAGGGCATCCGTCTGGAGCCCTGCACAAGACCATCCCAGGCGCCCCGGTGGTGCCCTGGCCGACTGCCAGAGGCGCTTGGCCTGAGGCCTCTTTCTCTGGCTCTCACGGAGCCAGCAAGTGACACCGAGTTAACAGGTTTTTTTTTTTTCCTCCCTGGGAGGGTGCAGAGAATCACCTCTGTGATATGCGAAGAAGGTCCCCCGGGCCCCAGCCCCCAGAGCTACCCCTCCACAGGGGTGAAGTCCTACTGGAGACAATTTGTGGGAAATAAAGGGTCTCCCTGCCTCCCTGAGGGTCTCCCACGGCAGCAAAGACTTCAGAAAGCACTACAGAGCCTCATTCATAGCCTGCCGGTGGGCAGATGAGTCTCAGGAGAAGTTTGTCTCCCCCCCACCCCCCAAAAACCTCCCGGTGGGTGGGGAAGCCAGAGTTGGCATGGAGGGGAGGGCCAAGGAGTCATTGTGACACTGAAAGGGCGGGTCTTCCTGGGGTGGGGGCAGGATGCGGATGCTGTGTGGCTCTGTGCCTGCGTCTTTGGTAGGGGGGTCATCACACCTCTCGGGGTGGGGTGGGGGGTCTCAGGACATGTGGCAAAGCTCCAATGGCCACAGAGCAAAGATGGCCGAGGTCTCAGTCTCCCAGGTTAAGCACAGAGGTTAGAGGGTACAAGTGTGGGGGGGGTCTAGACCTTAGCGGTGGGGGTCTGGGGGAAGGCCAATCTAACCCCTGGGGAAGGAAATCCCCCTGGAACTGGCACCAGTTTTGTGGGGGCTTGGGTTTCTCTATCCCGGGAGCCCCGGTGTGAAGATGCTGGTTTCCTTGGGACACAGGAAATGGGGGGCCATTTGCCTGGGAACAGCAACTGGGAAAGTAAGGGAGCTGTCCCCTGCCCCGTGCCTCCCCCTAGCATGAGCCCATGGCTGGGGGCGGGGGAGGGGGGTGCCGGACCTTCCTCCTGGCCTCAGACACACCACCTGCATCTTTTAGTGTGGTGTCCTGCCCTGCCGCCCTGTTCAGGCCCTCCTCCCCCAAGCACCCCACCCACGTGAGCCTCGGATATTGTCACCAAACTTTCAGGCGCTCCGCAATGCCAACAGATTAAAAGTCCAAACTCTTTAACTTGCTCTGGGTGCCCACAGGCTGCCGCGCCCCTCCCCAATCTCTCCCCTCTTTCTCTGAGCCTTGTGGGTTGCACCAACCACAGAGCAAACAGCAATGCCCGGCATGGCACTTGCCACTGTGCCCTGGGGGCTCCCTGTATGCCAGGGGGCGTTGGGGGTGGGTTGGGGGTGCCTGTCAGGGTGACAGGGACAGTAGTCCGAGCCCTGTGCGGGCGGGCAGCCTGTGTGTGCCAGGCTGTGCTTGACTTTGTAGCATCGGGGATCCACGGGGCACTGGGCCTGGAGAGGAGCTGAGGGGGTGCCTGGTATGTGCGGGGTTTTGTGCAGAAGCAGGCAGGAAGAGGGATGGAGGCTTGGCCCTGCCGGAGGCCCCCTCCCCCCAAGCGACAACCCTTGGGGGTCCTGGGAAATGCTGAGGCTCATTCCTGGCGCAGCCCTGAGGGCTGAGTCTTCTCCAGGCCATTTCCGGGGGCTGAGGCCAGGGGAACATGGGTGGCCCCCAAGGGCTCCAAGGGGCCATAGAGGAAGCGGGGCGGGGGGGGGTCACTGTCCCTGCCCCCCCTCACCCGCCGCTGTTCCTGGCCAGGAGGAACTTCTGGTGTAGTTCCTTCAGATTCTAGTGGGGGGGGGGGGCGGGCGCCAGGACAAAGCAGCTCTGGGTTTCCCTATGTGCTGGCCGCCCCTTTGAGAGGACAGCCCCCCTCCCCCCAGCTTGGGCTTCAGGCGCCAGGGCTCTCGGGGGCAGCTGTGCAAAGCAGGCGCCAATTTGCTTCTAGGGGAGCTTTGAGGGCACCAGGGCTGGGGGGCATCACAGGGCAGGCACCGTGCCTCGAGGTTAGAGGGGCATCCTCGGTCTAGCCACATTCCCTACTTGCTTTTAGCGGGGGCTTGGGGGTCTTGCATCTGCGTCCCTCTGGCACGGGCGGTGGGGTTCCCCTCCCTCCCCTCTGCAGTGAGGCCTGGGGAGGGGGGAGAATTGGGGGCTGGGGACATGGGGCACTTCAGGGGGGGGGTGGCCCTGAGCCAGCTCCTGCCTTCAATCCCTTGGGGCCTGCTCCTGTCCCCCTCGGTTGGCCCTGGGCACCTCTGTGAACCAGGACGAGGGTGGGGGGTGGGGGGCTGCCAACTCTGTCAATAAGCTCTGTGTCCCCCTGGAGGACAGGGAGAAACCGAGTCCTGGAGCCTGCTGGTCCAGCAGCTCTGGGGAGGGGTGTGGGGGCCCTCTGCCTGCAGCCACTCAATCCCCCCACCCCCTGCAGCTGCCTGTGCCTTCCCTACCCCCACAGTGGCTTGGTTCCCTCCCCCCTCTCCCCCAGCCGCTCGGAATGCCCCCCAGCTGCTTGGTCCTCCCTCCCCTCAAGCCCCTCTAGATCCTGCATGCAAACTCTTGCTTCAGTTTGATGGGGGCCCAGGCCCAGGAGGACAGGTTTCTGGGGAACCCGCTAGAATCTTCTAACCAGCCCCAGGGCCCGGGCCCTGGCCCTGGCGGTCCCTGCCCTGCCCTCCCCTGCCCTGGAGGTGTTTTGAAATGGGGTGGGGGGTCCGTGAGCACCTAGCCCTGCCCTGTTGCTGTCCTCATTTGCATTTCCGTCTGTATTGGGGGGTGTCTCATGTGCCTCCTTCACAGACCTGGCTGGGCCCCCCACCTCCTGGCCCCAATTCCTGTTTCCCACGTGGGGCGCCCGAGGACAGTGTCCAAGTCCTGCTTCTGGTGCAGTGACCATCTGACAGCCTTCCCCCTCAGGGAGCCCCTCCCACGGGGCGGGTCCATCCCTTTGGGGGCACTGGGCCTTGGGCAGCTGGCGCATGTTCCCTGCTGACCCCCTGCCTCACCCTGGTCCCACAGGCCTGCTTTCAGTTTGTAAGGAGCCGGCCTCCATCGATGCATTCATTCGTTCATTCATTCATTTCACAAATATTTACTGAGCATTTCTATCCCCGGAGAGTCAGCCCGAGGGATCTGTCCGCTGCAGGGGACCAGTGCGGGGCTGGGGAGTGGGGGTGGGGGGGACCCTGAGTCCCGGTCCCAGCAGGGCTCAACTCAGACTGTCCCTGCATCTCTGCCATAGGGCTGGGGACCTCGGGGTGGAGGGCGCCCCCTAGTGCCGGTCGCTGGTGGAGCATCACCTTCCCGAGCCACAAGGGTCCAGGCACTCCCCCTTCTCTGGCTGCTGGGGTGAGTGGGGTTAAGGTTGAGTCAGCAGCTTCTTCAAAAATGTCCCCTCGCCCCCTTTCCTCCACTTTCCCCCTCTTCCTCCTCTGTCAACATCCCAACCATCCAAGCCCCTAGTAAAGAGCTTTTTACTCCCCCCGGGTTCCCCATTCCCACGGAAGTAGCGGGCAGTGAGGGGCCAGGCAGCCCCGGTGGGGTGTCTTGAAGGCCGCACCACTCCAGCCATCAGGGACCCCCCACAGCCATGGCCTGGCCTCGCCCCCTCCCAGCAGTTTCTCAGGCCAGGCTTGGGGGTCCCGGAGCTTGGGGCTGGTGGGGAAGGCAGGAGAAGCCTCACCAACAAGGGTTCAGCTGGTGTGTCTGGGGCACACGGTCTACATCTGAGTGAAGGGGCGAGGGGGCCCCTGCCTGGTTCTGCTTTGTAAAATGGGCCGGTCTGGGCTTCACCCTGAGATGCCCTAGAAACCAGGGATGGTGGGGGCTTTCTCCCCTGCATGGACCCCCTTTGTGTGTACCCACTGCCCACACCCCACACACATGCTCGGCCACCTCCTCTGGGGCCCTCCAGGCCTCCCAACTTGCTCATCCCATGCCCAAGCACCGGAGGGGACCCTGCACCCTTCCCCCGGCTTCCTTGGTCTCAGTCCAATGTGGGGAGAGGAGGGGGCTGCTGGGTGTCAGGAAGGGGCCGGGGTCTGGTCTGTGGCACATACGGGGGCCAGGCAGAGCATTTGTAGCTGCTGCCCTCGGGGTGGCTGCCCGACGCCTGCGGACGCAGCCTACCCCCCTCACACCCTGGGGGACAGGAGTCATCAGCGCACTCGCGTCCCGGTTCACGACAGGGGAGGGAGGAGCCAGGGGAGACCCCCAACAACACAGACATCTGGCTGGTTGTCATGTGACCTGACTGAGAATCCAGAAGATATTGAGTGGAGGCTGGGGGTGGCCTCTGAGCACCCCCCCGGGCCCCCGCCCGGCGCCTGTAGCTTTGGGGAGCATGAACATGAGTTGCTTTTTCCCTCTCGTTTTTAATCCCATGAAGATTTTCTCTCTGTGTGTCAAGCGAAGTGACATCTGACTCAGCCCCCACCTGGCGCATCTCCTGGGACGTGTCCTGTCTCAGGCCAGCCCAGGAACCCCCCTGGGAGCCCACATTCGGAGACCCAGTGCTCCACCCATGTCATGCCAACGCTCCAGCCTGTGGTGATCTGCGGCGGGGCTGGGGCTGGCTGCAGGACGAGCCCCGTGTGTGTGTGTGTGTGTGTGTGTGTGTGTGTGTGTGTGTGTGTCTACAGGACCCCCTCCAATGAGCCTGCTGCTACAGAGGCGGAGGTTAGAGGACCAGGGTGGGCATCTCCTCAGCCAGGAGCCTGGAGAGATGCAGCCCAGCCTGGCATAGTGCTTCGAGCAGTCTGGGCACCGGGCAGTTTGTGCCCAGCGGGAATTGCTCTCCCAGGGCTCTGCCTTGTCTCTGGGGACACACAGGCTCCAAGGGGACATGGCGGCCACTGTCCCCACCTCCTCCAGCCCCTACCCTGGGGTCCTGGAGGTGGAGTGAGATGGGGGAGGTGAGATGGGGATGTCGTGCATCTAGATCAGCGGCGTTCCCCCCTTCTCGAGCTTCCCAGAGCTGTGGCGGGGGGGTCGAGTCTGTTCTTGGGGGTTCAGGTTGGGAGTTTGGTTTCTGCAGGGCAGGTGCGGGGGGATGTGGGAATGGCTCAGCATTTTGTGGGAACAGATTCCCCCCACTTTGAGGAAAGCATGAGATTCTACAAGGGCAGAGTGGGGTGGGGAGGTGCGCCCCACCATTCTCTTTTTGGGGGCCCCACTTTTGGGGGCAGATTTGCGGGGCCTGATCCAGGGCCCTGGACTGAAAGGCTGGGGGGACGTCACCTCCCCCTTCTGATTCCCACCCCCTCCGCTCCCTGGCAGGCTCAGGAAGCCCTCTCCAGCCCTCCCTGACCCCACCAGCCAGCGGAACCCTGAGTAAGGTCACTGCAGTGGCAGGAGTCTTGGGTGTGCCCTTTGGGGGTGATGGGGTGCAGCGGGCCGTGGCCTCACTCACAGTGTCCGTCCCCACAGGCTGCCTGGTGTGGAGGGGGCAGAGGGGTTTAGTTTTTCATCTGGTTCCTGTACTTGAGGGGGCTGTGAGCCCCACCTCCAACAACTGATGGACAAGCTGAGCCCCCAGAACTCAGCATCTTGGTGCCCCCACACACCAGCACCCCACAGTCACTTTGCATGGGACCTATTCTTCTCAAAGGGGCTCAGGTAAACTACTTTTGATACCGGCAGCTCCTTGCAGAATGCAGAATGTCTCCAGACTGAGAACTAAGCTGCCGCCCCATGCCTGCCCAGGAAGGGAAAGGGTTTTCTCTCTTGCCTTTTCCTTGTGGGGGGGGGGGCGTGGTGACCGCAAAGGGACGCGAGGGTGCTCTCGGGAAGGTGGGTGGCACCGGCCCCGCTCGCCACGGAGATGCACGAGCTTGACTCCAGAGGCCAGCTAAACTGCTTTTGATACCGGCAGCTCCTTGCAGACTGTCTCCAGACTGTCTACTTCAAGAGTGTCTCTAAAGGAGAAAGAGGAGCGGGCAACTTTGGGGGGTGTCTTCGCTGGCAGGTCACAAAAGTAACTCAAGAAAATCTTGAAGGTTATGCAGGGTGGGTGTGGTGCTGTGGGGGGGGGGGGTGTGGCGGGGGGTGTGGTGCGGCAAGGGGTGGTGGTGTGTAGAGCTCACAGTCTCTGTCCCATGGGGTCAACAAAACAGACCTGTGCATTGCCAGATGCAGGACGAAAAACAAGACGTGTGCCAAGAGGCTGGCGGTGGAGGGGCCGTGGGGGGCCCCTACCCTGCCGTACCCTGCCCTGAGTGTGCCCCAGCTGAGCAGGGCGGGTGCGTGTTCAGGGCCATCGGGACCTTCTCCGCCCCCTTCCCAAGCTCCACCCGCTGCTGTGCCCGTGTCCAGGGCACTAGAGGGCCTCTTTGAGAGGGCGAGAGCCTCCGCCATGCCCAGGGCTCCACTTCACCGCTTCTCGAATATTCTCTGCAGAGACACCAATCTGCGAATACCTCGCCCTCTTGGCGCCCAGGTCGAGAAGGCGGGCATGTTTCCGGAGCTGGGGCCAGCAGCCTCCTGCAGCCCCGTGCTCATCCAGCGCCCCCAGGCCTGCGGTGGCCACTCCTCAGCCGGACACCTCCTAAAGTCACAGACAGCGTCAGCACTTCCTAGACAAAGACTGAGCAGCCCTGTAGTCCGATGGCACTGTTTTCATGGGAATTTCATCTTTCATACCTACTGGTGGAAGTCTAGAATCACCGGATTAGGTAACAAGAGAGAGAAGGTGAGAATCTGCAGGGTGGAGGGGACCCACCCATTGGGTCCTCAGAGTCTGACTGGGCAAAAGGAGGGACCAGGTTCAAGAGAAACCCCTGCACCCTGACCCAAAGGTGGGGGGATGGTGCTGAGGACCCACTTGACCATCCCAGGGCGGCGCTTGGGGTGTGGACACTGCCCCTCACTGATCCCCTAAGTTGGGGGGGGCGGGTCCTGTGTGTGGGATCCCCTCCCAGTCAGGGCCCAGGGCCATGTCAGTGTCAGTGTTTAATCCGGGGGTTCTGGGGCTCTGGAGGGGTCAGTGAACCTGTCCAGCCTCAGGCACCGCCAACCCCCCCTGGCTGCTCCCCACGGGTCAGTTGGCTCAGCCCAAGAAGATGAAGGTTGGGGGTCTGCTTGAACCCGAGCCCCCCAGCCCCCAGCCCTCCAGCCCGCCCTCACCGCCCCCCCCCCCCGCCCACACCCGTTATGTCCATTTCCCCTGGAGGTCCCTGCCCTATTCTCCACAGTGTCAGAGGGGCAAGGGTCTGTCCTCCCCCCACCACCCCATTCCTGTCTTGTCTTTCTAAGTGCAGCTTCTGACCCAGCTGTCCTGGATCCTTGAGGTGAAAAATATGAAAAGGAATGAGGAGGAAAATGATTCCCTGCCTGCCCCCCACCTCCGCTTCCTGGGCCCGGGGCGTCCTTAGGTTTCCCTCTTCCCCAGCAAGGAGGGTCCCCAACCGACATTGGACCCTTGAGCAAGTGGGGAAGTAGCCTCTGCCACAGAGCAGGCTCCCAGCCTAGTGCTCATCTGCACTCCCGTCAGATGTGTGGGGGTGTCCCTGCCTCTTCCCAGGTCAGGCTGGTGGCGGGAGAAGGGGGCAGGGTCGTGGGGGATCTGCTTCCCATGTTCCTGACGGCCAGAGAGAGGATGCGGGGGCAGGGAGCAGGTGGAGGGGTCAGGTCTTCGGCTGTCCCCATTCTCAAAAGTGAGAGGTGCAGTGGAGGCATTCCCAGTGTGTGTGGGGGTCTCCATGGGGCCCCTCACTCTAAAGCCACGGGCGTTTAGTGAACCCCAGATATTCTGGGATGCAGAAATGTACCTTAACAATACAAACCAGGGAGAGGGCAGGTGGGATGGAGAAGGGACCACTGTCACAATGATGGCTGGACGGGAGAGGTGGGCTGAAAGTGGGTCAAGGACCAGACAGGGGGGCCTCTCTACCTGAATTGCAAACCATAATATGCAAAAGTAGAGAGAAAGAACGAAGAAAAGTGCTTGTTAGAGAGGCTGGTGTGTGTGTGTGTGTGTGTGTGTGTGTGTGTGTGTGTGTGTGTGTGTGTGTGTGAGGGGTGGGGGTTGGTGGGAGGGATACGGGGGCCATTGGTGGTGGGAAAAGTGCACTGGTGGAGGGATGGGTGTTGGAACACAGTATGAGTGAAACAGGACGGTGAAAGCTTTGTAACTTTATCTCAAAATGACTTAAACAACAACAACAACAACAACAACAACAAAACACCACTACCACCAACATAAAAGGGTTTGCAGAAATGACCCTAACAGTAGAGCCAGGTATGGGGGCAGAAATGCCCAACAATAGACATTACAGGCATGGGGTGTGTGTATGTGTGTGCAGAAACGTCCTCCATCAAAATATAATGTATGGGTGGCACACGGTGGTCTTGGGGCAACAACTGGAGCTGTCTGTCAACTCTGCTTCTGCCAGTGGCTGCTGGGCGACCCTCCGCTCTGGACCTACTGGAACCACACTCCCTCCCCAACCTCACCTCTGTCCCTATGTCCACTTGAGCAAACACACCTGGTGAGTCTCATCACTAGCGTTCAGGCCTGCATCCAGGTCAACGCCCAAGGCCAGTCCTGGTCTTGTCCCTATCAATCCCGTGTCCACTGAGCCCAGCGTGGCTCTCGGCCTCCTCCGTCAGACATGCTTGGTTGGACATGTGACCACCATCCCTGGTGGATCCCATGGTGGGGGGCGGCGGGGAGGGGGAAGTCCCTGCTGGCTCTTTAGCGTGCCCACACCCTACCTGCTCGTGACGCAGAAAATGCTTTTGCTCCTCTAGAGCAATAGATGCCATGTTTCTCCTTGATTCCGCCCCATCCACAGTCGGACATCGACTGATTTTCATCTCGGCGTGTGGCAGGAGGGTCAGGAAGCATCGACTTCCCACCCCGAACCCCCAGCCCCGTTCCCTAATTCACTGTTTACAACATTTTCATTAAGGCACTCTGATGGACAAAGTCATTCAGCGTTGAGTTTGAGGCATCAAGCGTTCCAGCATGCCGCCACCACCGGGGGTCATCAGCTTCCTCTGGCCGGTGCCCCCAGGGCCCCTCCCCATCTGCCTTGACCCCAAGGAGTAAATCTGAGCACCATCATCCTGTCCCACTTTAAGTTTGTGCAGCTTGTCCCAACGCTGAGCTGCTTGGAACACTCGGGCAGCCCCAATACTAATGAACCCTCTTTATAGCTCCGGGGAGAGGGCTCCCTCAGTATTTGGGATGTCTTCCTCTTTTTTTTTTTTCTCTCCCCAAATGAGCTTTATTATCTCTCATTCACGGGCCTTAAGAGAAAAATCCCCCTGGGGCTGGATTAGAAGTGCCCCGCCAGACGGACGTTACTGTGGTGAGGATTAGGAGCGGCTGATCTGTCTGGCCACCAACTTTTGTCTGTCGCCCTTGAATCTGTATGTTTGACTGTGTGCCTTAAGCATTTTCTCCTTTTTTCCTCCTCCTACTGGAAGCACTTTGCATATGGAGCGGTTTCACCCATGACGTTCAAACATGAGACGAAGGTCCGGGAGCTTTCAGTGAGTGTCTCATAGCACTTGCTTCTCTCGTCTTTCTCCTGAGCCCCCAGAATTCACACTCCCCGCCTTCTCTCCACACCACCATCCCACCACCCGTCGACTTCCGGTGCCTCTTTCGAAGGGGGCCGGTGGCTGCTGGCTCTTGCATCTTTTGAAGACAAGCGGGTTACCTTCAGCGTTGAGTGCTCAAGTCACAGGCTCGCATTTCTTTGCAAAGTCTGGAGAGCCTGGCGTCGGTATGTGGCTGCTGCTGTGGTGGCCACCCCAGCGAAGGTGCCCGCTGAATGGGGTTGGGGGCTGCAGTTTAGGATTGCCACACCCCACCCACCCCGTACCTGGCCACCCGTACCCCGCCGTACCCCTTTCTCCCTGGTGAGTGTGTCCCGTGGTGTCCCCGCTGCTCTCCCTGGCCTCCAGGAGGACTGATGGTGAGGACCCGCACACATGGCATGGAAGAGCCCAGGATGGTGCTGGCAGGAGTGCCCCCACCTCCCCCCCCCCACAGTGGCCCCTGGAAGCCTTGTCCTGGTGCCTCAGTTGGCAGCTGCTTGCCGTCGCTTGGTGCAGGGTCCCGGGAAGCTAAATCCTGCCAAAGCTCTTGCAGAAAGTGACCGTCCCTCCAGGGCAGAGCGGGCGAAAATGAGTGGAGTTTTCTGTCTTCTGGGGAGCCTTCTGTCCCCTCCTGGATCCTGAGACTCCCTCCTCCTCCTCCTCCACCGCACCCCGAAATAGGAAGGGATGCCACAAAGAATGCGTCTGGGGAGGTGGGCAGCCAGTTCTGGTGCAGCTCACCACATACCTTCTCAGGCCCCCTGGCACTCCGGCCCCATCTCCTTGGCAACATTGAGGCACCAAAGAGACCTGGGGCGGAGGTGTGGGGAAATTGGTCCATGCCATGCTGGGGCGGGGCGGGGAGAAGGGGGAAACTAAAAAGTGAAGCCCCATTTATGGAAGCTCTTTCCTGTGACATGAATCTAGCACTTAAGGCCACTGTTTAACTTTGGAGTCACTCCAGATGGCCTTTGAAGACACCCCCACCCCCAGGTCCCCCCACCCCTCCCCCCAGATGTTGGTTTTTCTTCTAGCCTGGTTGGGCACAGGGGGCGTTCTACTGACATCACTGTGACAGGTTCAGTTCCCTCGGGCCTGAGTTCGGCCCTTGTACCCTTTGGCAAATGGCGTGCTTTCAGAATGCTCCCCCAAACCCTACCCCACCCCCCACACCCATAGATGCACGAGCTGGGGTGAGAGGCCAGTCTCCGGGTGCTGGGGCAGAGTTTCCAATAGCTGATTGGAAAGGAAGGACCGTGTCTAATTATGGTGATGGGATCATCACCAGCATAGAGCCAGAAACCCCCCTCCCTGCCCCCCCACATTCCTGCTACTGCCATGAGATCACCCCAGTAGGTCCAAGTTACCAGCTCATCTGCAGGAGTTCCGGCTTCATTTTATGTGGGTTTTTTTTTCTGTTTGTTTTTGGTTTTGGGGCCACAGCCAGCAGTGCTCAGGGCTTACTCCTGGCTCTGTGCTCAGGGATCATCCTGGCAGGCTCGGGGTACCCTAGGGGATGCCAGGGATGAAACCTGGGTCAGCCATGTGTACCAGGCAGGCATCCTCCTGTCCCCACTGTCCTCTGGCTCTGGTCCCCTCCACCCGCCTTCCTGCACCCTATGCTTGGCCCCCAGTGCTCGCCCGGAAGGTGCCCAGACCAGGTGAGCCCCAGCTCCGGCTTGGGCCATATCCTCCAGTTGAAGCGTCACACAGGCAGCCCTCAAGGTTTCTTCTTCAAAGATTTCGCCCTGCGTCGGTCTAGAGGAAACAACTCTGCCTTTGGCCTGGGTGCAGGAGGGCTTGCACCGAGCACATGGCAGTGACCGGAAAGCCCAGTGCCAGGGATGGCCCGGGAAAGCCCTCTGGCTCATGGGCAGTGTCTGAGTATTGGAAAATGTGCGACCAACCACCGGCACCGCCATCGTTTTCCTGCTTCCTGGCCAGAGCCCCGTGCCCTGCTGGGTCTGCTGGGCCTCCACCAACAAATCATTTATCCCAGAGGATGATTTATTCTGATAATTTTTATGCTGAAGAGAGCTGAGCATCTCCTTTTTTTTATTTTTTTTGCTTTTTGGGTCACACCTGGCGATGTACAGGGGTCACTCCTGGCTCTGCACTCAGGAATTACCCCTGGCAGTACTCAGGGGACCATATGGAATGCTGGGAATCAAACCCGGGTCGGCTGTGTGCAAGGCAAACGCCCTACCCGCTGTGCTATCGCTCCAGCCCTGAGCATCTCCTTACAGTGTGTCCTGGAGGGTCCCACCAAGGATTCATCACCCCCCCACCCCGGCCACCAATTGAAGCCACCAATTGTCCTGTGGCCTGCAGCCTTTCCCTCTCTGTCCCCATGAAAGGTTTCGTAGCCCAGAGACTGGGATAAGGCAGGGCGGGTGGGGCGTGAAGGGAGCCAGAGGGAGCGGGACATGGCCCCACTGAGGATGGGGACTGAGGGGACGGCTCTCAGCCCCCTTCACCTTGAACTACAGACCTTGTCCGTGTTGGAGGTGGGTAGGGGGGATTGCCGCTGCTCCCGGGAACACTGTACTGCCTTTGCCAGCTTGAGTTCTAACGCGGCCCCCTTGCTCCCTCAGCCTCCAGCCTGTGTCTCCGCCTATGGCCTTCAGGTTGCCGATCGTGTTGATGGGCCAAGACACGGGGTGGGTGGGCAGAGGTTGCTGGGCTCCCCCCTCTGTCACCACTGAGGCTGAGTTGGGGAGTGCGGTGTTTTGGGTGGCTTTTACCCCCACACCCCAGTTCCCTGGACCACGACTAAATAATTTCCTCTTCATCCCTCTGTAGAGGTTGCGAGGCTCCTCTGCAGCCCCTCCCCCCAGGAGGCCAGAGCTGAGGGTGGGCCGTGCCCCAGGAGGAGCATGTCCTAGACTTGAGAGGGACCCCAAGGACTTCAGGGCGGGAACACCCCAGCCCCCCTCACCCTGCAGACCTGCCTCTGGCGCTGTGGTCTCTGGCACCCCCTTGTGGCAGAAACAGGCAGCTGCCCAGTTTCCCTGGGTCGCTCCTGGAGATTCCTGCCAGGGAGACCCCTTGGCATTTGCGGGCAGCAAGCAGGGTTTTTTGGTTTTGTTTTGTTTTCCTCAGGGAATGTCCCTGCTGAGAACAGGTGCCGAAGGCCCAGCCCGGAGCCTCCAGGTGCCAGAGCTGCAGATGCGTTTGGAGGCACCTGCCCCCACTCCCATCAATACCCAGGGTGGGTCCCCAGGTCGGTCACTTACTCTAGAGCATCCTGGGCCACCGTGTGGAGGGACAGCGGCAAGAGACCGTCATGCCCCAGAGTGGCCACGCCACTCAGCAGAAGTGGAGGGTCCCTGAGTTTGCTCGCCCGCCTGCCCCCCTTCCCCACCGCCAATAGTTGGGCGATCATTTGATTAACGTCTCTTTCCCCCTGTCTGCGTTCTGGCCACCAGGGGCCTGTAGGGTTGTCTCAGGAGGTGGAGGTGTTCATGCAAGGTTGGGGGGGTGCTCCCAGGCATAGGGTGGGGAGCTGGTGTGTGTGTGTGCGGTGTGAGGGGGGCCTGCAGAGGCCACCTTCGCTCTGGGGTGGGGGAGGGGCTGCTTCCACACTCCCTGTGGAGAGGAGCCTCCCCCAACTGATGCCCCCACCCCCCGCTGGCCCTCCTAGGGGGGTGATGGCCGTCTCCCATCACGCACAGCAGCCGGGGCCATGGTGATGGGCAGCTCTGGGTGGCTTTTCCCCTCTGGAATCAGGCCTGCCCTGGGCCGTGGGAACCGGGTCCCACTTCAAGGCCTTTCCTGAGGGTCAGGCATGTCCTCAGCGTGCTCAGGGCCAAACGGGGACGTGCTTGTCACCTTCTTCTCCCTGGGCTTCGAGAGCCCCCCAGCACCATGGGAGCTCCCGCGCCCCACCCCCCCCAGGGCCTGTCCTACCCTGAGGACGCCTGGAGCGCCTGTCCCAAGACCCCCGATGGGAAGGCAATGGGAGTGGTCTCGGGAGATGAGGGGCCGCTCCCCCCAGGACTGGGGGTGCTCTCGGCCTCCCCATGTCCAAAGGGGCCTCATTTTGTCTGCAAGACAGGTGGGGGGCGGGAGTTGGGGGGAAGGCTGGTGACCCCGAGGCCTGTGCATTAGGGCGTGGCCTGGGTGACGGCCCTGGAGGAGGGTGTGGAGGGGCCGTGGCAGCTGGTTTTGGGGAGCCTGAGGCTGCCACAGAGACCAAAGCACAGATCTAAAGACACAGGAGCACTCACTCCAGAGCACAGGGGTTGGCGGCGGGGGTGCCAGGTCCAGGTGCTGACCCTGCAGACCCCAGAGCCTGGGCTAATGGGGCCGCAGCAGGAGGTGGGCAGGGAATCCCCCCTCCCCTGGCCGCGCCTTTTCCTTACGGAGGCTGAGAGTGGGCTCATCCCTTCCAGACGTCCAGGCCAGGCTGCCTTTGGGCCGTGGGGATTATGGGGCACCAGAGCAAATGACCAGCCCACAGGGAAGCAGGATGGGCCTTGTTCTGGGTGTACCCCACTTTTCTACAGAGATTGTTCCCTGGACATTGCTGGGGTCAGCTGGGTGTGGGGGTTGCTGGCACCAGGGCTCTGGCCACCTCGGCCGCTGAGCCAACAGAAATTCGCAGGTGGCATCCTTGTGCCCCCTCAACCCTTCCCCCCAACCCAGCCCAGGGTCCCCACCCTCTGGATCCCCTGTGGGGGTGTGGGACCCTAGTGTGGCAAGCGTCTCTGCTAGAAACGGGGACCTTTGATTCTGATTACAGAGGGCTGCCCGGTGCCACCCGCCAGTGCTGCTGTCTGCTGTGTTGCTGTGGTAGCCCCAGCCTGGCGCCCGCCATCTGAGGTCCCCAGGTTAAAGTCCAAACTCCCGGGTCGGGAGCCTGGGTCCCCAGCCCCTACTCCCATCGAAGCCTGCTTTCTCTGCACCCTGGGGTGAGGTTAAGGCACCTCTAGTGCCCCTCAGAGCTTCTCGCATGCCCACTTGCTCGCCCTGCAAAGGCCCAGCATGGGCAGTGTTTGAGGGGGCCCTGAGTCCCCTCTCTCTGCTGTGTCCCTTGTACCTGTTTCTTAGGACCCCCAGAAGCCCATGCAGTGTGTGTACATGTGGAGGGGCAGCCCTGAGTAGTCCAGATACAAGGACAGTTGGACAGAGATGACCAGTGGACAGACAGGAGGCAGGACACTGTCCCCAGTGCCTTCAGCCTAGTCCCGGCCTGGCCCGAGCAGAAACTGCTCTCACAAGGGTCCATCCCAGCCTCGGGTCCTGAGCTGGAGGGATCACCCAGGCTATTGCCCCCGCCGTCCCAAAAGGGTGGGGGAGGCGGAGGGGGGGTGATGCACACATGTTGGGCAATCCCAGGGTGTAGTAGCCACATGGAGGGTGCGCGTGTGAACCCAAGTTGTCCCTGCAAAACTAAAAGACATTCCCAACCATTTCTGGAGGCCACCTGGGCTGGACATTCTCTCAGGGTCTCAGGGAGCCCAACTGTCCCGGTGTGTGTGTATGTGGGGGGGGGGTGGATCGGACCATTCAGCCTCTTTGTGGGGGTCCTCTGGGTATGCCAAGAGCCACTTTTCCGACTGGGAAACGAGGTTGGGAACTGGATGGCAGACAGGGCTGTTGGCTGGTGGTTGGAAGGGGGCACCTCCAGGCTGTCCTCCAACCCGTGGTGGTCCTGGAGGTGGCGGCTGGCACAGCACCCGCCTGTGCAAATGGCTGCGCTGAGCTGGGGGTTGGGGGGGGACTTCCCAGGAAGGGGCTCCCCTAGACCTGGTGAGCTCAAGATTGGGAGGGCGGGATGCTGAGTCTGCCTGGCCTGCCGCACCCTGGGCGTGTGAGGGGAGGGTCTCTCCTTGGATTTCTGCATAGTATGGGGCCTGGAGGGGAGGGACTTCCTTTCCTCTCCCGGGGGCAACTGCCAGTACTTGGGGTGGGGGGTGCATGTATGTGTGTGTGTTGGGGGGGTGGGGTCGTCTCGCTGTCTGTAGCTTGTCAAGTCAGTTTTGTGGTTTAGAACCAGAGTTTGAAAGGGGGCCAGAGTGAAAACACAGGCCCGGCGTGGTTGGGTCCCTACCGCGCCTTGTACTGTTCTCTCACCCACAATTAATGTGGGTCCTTGGGGTGGGTAGGGCTGAGGAACCACGGAAAAATGGAGTTTTACTGTGGGTGTCAGGGTGAAAAGCAGCCGAGCTCCCTGAGGCCCACGCCGGGGGCTGCTTTGGACCACAGAGACGCCCCCAACCCATGGCCTGCAGCACCACGGGGCTGGGTCTGACTTTTCCTGCACAGGTGAGGGGGGTGGGAGTTACCCCCAGAGGGGAGAACTGAGCAGAGAGCGACCTGGAGGACCCCAAGTTTGTCTTTCTGGCTGCCTCGGCCCCTCGCAGCTGCCGGTAGCTTCTGAGTTATACAGACTGGAAGAAGCGAAGCCACAGATCGGCCGGGGGCCAGAGGGACGCAGGGGCCGAGCGTTGCTCTGGGGGTGCCCTGAGCACAGGCCCAGGCGTCCCGGGGTGGGGCGGGGCAGTCTGGATGGTGCCCGTGGCTGTGGGCTGTGTGGATGGGGGTTCACAGTGGCGGGGGGACTGGCTTCGAGTCAGGAGCACACAGGGAGGCCAGGCGTGTGCCTGTGCGTGAGTGTGCATGCACGCATGCGTGTATGCTTGTCAGTGTGTGTGCATGTGTGCATGTGCGCGTGAGTGCGTATGTGGTATGTGGAGGGGGCACATCCCTGGTTCTGGGCACTGCTTCCTGAGGATGACAGAATCCAGCATTGACCTGGCAGGGCCCCCTGTGTCTCCGGATGGGGTCCCCCCAAGCGTTCGTACCTGGGGCGTGTGGGCTGCTGGGGCCGGCCCCGGGCCTTGCCTTTGCATCAGAGCTTTGCTGCTCTCCTCCCACCCCATCCAACTGCCCCATTTCCCCACATCTTCCCTCTGCCTCCTCCCTTCTTCCCTGACCTCTCAGGCCAGCCCAGTACTTCCGGACCCCCCCCCCCCAATTCAGGAGATCGTCAAGGAAATATAAAAGTGTATCGAGGCCAGGTAGGGAGGAGGGTCACTTCCAGATCCCCCCTCCTATGCAGCTTCTCTCCCACCTGTCACCCTGCTGGGGGCTGGGGGGAACTTTCCTCACCCGTTACCATGGTCCCATGGGTGGGGGGTAGTGGGGCCGGCAACTGCCTGGCTCATTTCCCCTGCCGGGCACATATGTCAGGGTGGGGAGGACCCCCCCACCTCAGACGGACTCTGCAGCCACTGCTTTCTGAGAGGCAGTGTTTGGGGGTGCGGCTGGGAATAAGTCACAAAACATCACAGCTTGCCCGGGCAGGGGAGGCCTTGGTAATGGGGGCCTAACTCGGGAACTTCTTTCCAGATGTTTCCCCTACAGAGCGCCCCCCCTCCCTTGCTGGAAGCAAATGTCCTGCAGGCCTGGGGTCGACCTCCGTGCCTTGTCATGGGGGCTGGGAGCGGAAGGAGATCGAGGTTTCCCCATCCAGACTGGGGCAGCTGCACCTGCGGCCCCCTGGCCAGCGCTCAGAACCGCAGGGCATTTTCCGAGTGGAGAAGGCAGCTGTGGGGATGCGGCTCCCAGTCTTGGGAGCTCCCTGAGTGGGGTGTGCCAGTCAGGCCCACTGGGCATCACTGTCTGTGGCTGTGCTCCCAGTGCCCACTCAGAGCTGACGGGCATGCTGTTGGCCATTTCCCGCTCCCCTCCCGCACCCACCAACACTTCTGCACCCCCTCCCCTCTACAGACGCTGCCCGGGCTGTGGGCTCCTGCTGGGACACTCCAGGCTTTGGTGCCCAGCTCAGTGACCTATTCCATGCCCTAGGGCCAGGGGTGGCCTCCCTCTGAGCCTTGTCGCTGTGGCCAGCTCACTCCCAGCCGCCTCCCTGAGGCCCCCAGGATGCCCCTTGCATACTCCTTCCTGGAACAGCCCAGCAGGGCCTCTAACTGTCCCCTGGAACTGTCCGTCCTCAAGATTCTGGGCAGTTGGGGCTGCAGTTCTCAGAGGCGTAGGGCCCTGGGGGCTGGGCTGCTCGGGGCACAGTCTGGTGGCCAGCACCCTGCCTGCGTCTTGCTCCTGGGGTCCTGGGGGGGGGGTGTCCGGCTTTGCCTAGCACTGGCTTAGCTAAAGAGAAACTTGCCGTGGGGACCAAGCTGGCTGGCAAAGGCTGGGACGTTTTCTGGCCTGGGGCCTGCCCAGTGGTTCCCGTGCTTCGTGTCTGGGCCAGGGCGAGGACAGAAAGTGGCGTCTGAGCACCTCCCTCAGTGGCCTGTTAGGAGTCTGTGTGTGTGCCGGGAAAAGCAAGCGTCAGTGACGAGACCCCTCACTGTCCTGCTCCCCCCAGCCCCTGTAAGGGCCACCTTGAGGCAAGGTTGGGGGGCCTGTGTGCCTCACCCTCCGCTGCCCACCTGAAGTCTTTGTTCTAAGAAGAAAGATGCTGACTTTGGAGCTGCAGGCGGGTGTGTGTGGGGAGGCATCCTTTCTCTTACTCCCTGTTGGGAGGGAGGGGTGGCAACGTAGCTGCCTCTCCGAGGTGTTGCCTCCTTGCACCCACGTACTATCAATTTGTAGAGTTCCTTGTCCTGACCCCTTGCTGACGGGGAGTTAGGGGCTCAGACCTTCCAGCCAGCTTGGGAGTTCTCTGGACCAGAGACCACCTCCGTTCTCTCCATATTTGGGTTAGCTGCCTGCGAAGGGCTGGAGCCAGAGGCCGGGGCCCTGTTGGACATGACTCAGGTCTCTGAAAGGAGGGTTCAGAGGGGTGAAGCTGCTTCCTGTCCACTCTCTCCCCCCACCCACCCCCTGGGAGCACCGCAGTGTGGGCCTTGGTGTTGGGGTAACAATTGGTGACTGGTCTAGCAGTGCCTGGAGTAGGAGCTAGGGGCTGGGGGGGCACTTGCCTCGTCCCCCCAAGAAGATTGTGGAGCAAATTCTGAGTGGATTTCTGATGGAAAATGGAAAATAGAGCTTGGCTGGGTCAGTTGGGTTGGGACACAATCCAGGGTGTGTGTGTGTGTGTGTGTGTGTGTGTGTGTGTGTGTGTTGTGGGGCTGCTGGAGAGACTGGGTGACAGAGCCTGGAGTCAGCAGACCCAGGTATGGAGGACCATGGGTAGGGAACCGAGGGTCCAGGGCCAGGGGACCTTGCAGGAGTGAGTCCCGAGTGGGCCGGAGGTAAGGCCTGAGCAGTGATGGGGCTGTAGGTAGCAAGTCAGAGGTGCCATGCACAAAGATGAACGTGGGGATCCCCCTGCCCTGAATGCGACTTTGGGGGGTATGGGATGCAGGTGAATTGCTGTTTCCACCATGTGACATGGCCTGGGAGTGTGGGGGACAGGAGAGCCCCCCCTTCCCCACCCTGTGTTTGTGGGGAAGCAGCCGGCGAAGGCTGAGATGGTTTAAAAAGCAAATTCACCACGCGGCACGCAAAACCATTCTGTTTCTTCCCCCTTTGTGTTTAAACACCGTGGTTGACAAAGTTGTTGGTGATCCGTTCGGTGAAGCTGGCTGGTAATGTTTCTCCAGATTGCAGTCACAGCACCAAGGGGCAGTCATGCCCAGTGGGAGGTTTATCTAGCTGGATGGAGGGCGTTTGGCAGGGTGCACCTCCTCCGCCCTCTGTGGGGCTTGCTCTGGGTTGCCAGGCAGAGAGGAGGAGGGGGAGTCGATTTTTTTTCGAGGCAAGGTGGCAAGGTGCAGTTACATGAAGTCCTATGTCTTAGGGGGATCACGAGGCCCCTGGATGAGTCCTTTCAAGTGTAGGGGCATGCCCAGTCCCTTAAATCTGAATGGCATTCAGGAAAGTTGGGGGCGGGGGCAATTCTGGTTCGAAGCTTATTCATTCCGTAGCTCCTGGCGCTAAGAACATGTAAGAGGAATGGATGGATGTTGCCTGAGCCCCCCCCCGCCCCCCGCACACGTGTGTACACACACAAATGTGCGGGAACACACAGGCATATGCACAGTACAGAGCCAGAGGATTGGGCAGGCACCTGGTGTGTGCTCATAGGGAACGTGAGTTGAGCTAGTGAAAGCCATCTCTCAGCGGATGGAGGGGTGTGGAGGAGAGAGTTGGGGGGGAGGCGGGAGCGGCGGGGGGGGGGGGGGCGTGTGGCGGTGGGGAGAAAAAGCAGAAAGGAGCTCGACTCCCTGATCTTTCTAGAACTGTTGCAAGTGGGGAAGGCCAGGAAGCAACAAGCTAGATGCGATTATGTGCATTTTCGGGGGCCATGAAAAATAAATGTACAGACGTGAGCCTGCCCTCCCACCGCGCCCCCAGGGCCTGATACAAATCTCCCGAAACTCAGCCCTGACCAGCTCCGGCAGAGCGACCCCTGTCCCAGTTCCCCTTGTTTGCTGCCAGTGGCCGTGGGGGTGGGGAAGGCACCCCAACTTTCCTATCCAAGCAGCCTTGAGTTTTTCCATCTACCTCTTTAAGTTGACCCCCGGTGGCGCAGGGGCCTTCCTGCTCCCTGGCAGCCTTCCAGCCTGCACCCTGTGGGGTTGCTTTCAATGCTACCCCCAACCCAGTCTGGGGTGCGTGGCTGTGTTTCTGTCCTTGAAAGAAGTCCCTGCATATGCACCCCACATCCCTAGAGGGAACTTCTGAAGGTGGCATTTCTGGGTCACAAGAGAGAGTGCCCTGACTTTCCCGCCTGGGTGAAGGCCCTCCCATCGGGCACGTTTGAACACGAGGGGGGCCTTTTAGGCGAAGCAAATGAACCCCCAGAAGAAGTCAGATGTCTCCCCCTAATCTGGTGCCCCAAGACCCCATGGCCAGCCCATGTTGGGGGCGGGGACAGGGCTGGGAAGAAGGGGTTTCCCACCGTCCAGACTGGGTACCTGTGTGTCCTGGGCCCGACTACAGTGGGATCCTACTTGAAACTGTAGCCTGAGAGCCGGAGTGTTGAGGCGGAAGGTGGGAGGGGGGTGGGGGGAGCATGAGGGGGATCAGGAGCTGCAGTGGAGAGCTGTGGTAGCCAAGGGCAGGGGGTGCCAGGAGGGTGTGGCACGTGCCTGCCCATCGCTTTTTCAGGGATTCTGACCACTCTCTTCAGGGTCTCCCTCCCCAAGAAACAGGATTCTCCCCATGTGGCCTGCATGTGTCATGGGGGGCTGTGCTCCTGGGGGCCTCGCCACTCTCCCAGCCCCCACTTCCGGAGGTCAGAAGCCCGAGATGACAGAGTTGGCAGCAGAGCCCCAGGGGGCACTGCTCTGGGGGTCTTGGTCTCTGCTGGGCTCCCACCTGGGCCCGTCTGATCTCTTGTCCAAGGAGGTTTATTTTTATTTTGGGGGTGGGGGGACCCAAGCTCGGGTAGAGACTTGAGGCGCCGGAGGAGTCTTCCCTTGGGTATAAAGATTCGAGCTCATGAGAGATTTGGGACATTTGTCCTTGGGGAATAGGAGCTGCTTGCAGTGCAGAGTTGGGGGCAGTCACCCCCACCCCCGGCCTCTGTGGTCACTATCGATGGTTCTGTCTTGTCAGAAAAAAGGGGGATGCCAGGGGTCCTTATCTCCTGGAACTGATTTTTCTCTGAGGTAGAACCCATCCCCTACTCCCCAGCCTTCCCCAATCCCCTGCTCCTGTCCTTCTGCCAGATAATTTGGGGGCCCCCCCATTGTGTGTGTGTGTGTGGGATCTGGCCCCACCTCCCCAAGCCTCACCTAGACGTGGCACGCTTGTCGAGACCCTGTTTTCTTCCTATGTCACGATGTCTCTCCACATCAGGCTGCAGTGGAGGGAGTTAGGGTGGGAGCACCCCCGTCTGAGGCACAGCACTTGTCTCTGGCCCCAGACCTTTGTGGGCTCCTGACGTGTTCCGGGTCGGGGTGGGGTCTTGGCTGTGGCTCCTGCTGCTCCCAGAATCAAGTCTGATCTTCTAAGCTCAGTTTTGCACTGCATGCGCTGCAGTAGCTCGAAAGCCCCCAGCTCCCGCTGCTCTGACTCCTGAAGCCCCAGCTCTCAGTGCTCACAGCCGCTTCCCTTCTTCTCTCATCTGTGGGCAATCTTTGGATCTTGGGAAAATAACGAAGCCCTGGGGCTGGGGAAACAGGGTGCCCAGAAGCTCAGTGGCAATCCCTGAGGATTCACAGAGGGACTTGCCCCCATGCCACTCCCCAGCCCCCCGCCCCGCGTCTGGAGTCAATGAGAATCTCTGGGGCTGACCTGGAAGGAGAAGGGAGAGGAGAGAGAAGCCAGTGGGTGCCCGTAGGTTCTGGGAGGGGGGGGGCAGGGCTGGGGGTTTCGGGGAGAGGATGTTCAGAGAAGCCCAGTGTGATGCTGGAGCCAAGGGTTGACCATGGCAGCGTCCATGGGAGGAAGGCGACAGCTTGGAGACGGGGAGGCCCCCTAGCGCTTCCCAGCTTGGAAGGTACTCTGAAGCCTTCCTTCTAGACGCAGCCTCCCGGGGGTCAGCCATGGAGTCACTGGAAAGGCCACGTGCTTCCCCCTCCCCCGGGCCACCTCCATTTGGTGCTGTCTCCTGCTCTCTACTTTCCCTCCCTTGGGGGGTGTCACGGACCTTTGGAGCCTCCAGGACACTGCCCTGGGGTAACAGGAAGTGGGGATCACCCAGGGAGGAGAGGGGAGAACCCCTAAAGGATGGGGACTGAGAATTGGGCAGGCGCTCTATGTGTGTGTGTGTGTGTGTGTGTGTGTGTGTGTGTGTGTGTGTGTGTGTGTGTGATGCCTCTTAGAAAGCAAAATTTCCAAGGTCAGAAATGTTTGGGGTCGCTGAAGGTACCCCCACCCTCTTCCTTTGTGACAAAGGTGGAGAGGGACACACGTGGCCTGGCAACTGTGGCGGGGTGGGTGGCAGCTCGTGCCCTGCAGGTCCCCTTTCCTGGATCTTCTGTAAAAACCAGGTCATCCTCAACCCATGAAAATACAAGCAATAGCCCCAAAGCCCCGATGGTTTCTGGGACGCCCCTGTGGGAAGGGGTCGTCGCCCCTCCTGAGAAATATGTCTGGGAGAGAGGGGGTGTCTTGGTCACAGTGACTTTATGCCATCTGTGGTGTGGCTGTGGATGTGGGGGTGGGGGAGACCTCAACAACTGTAAACTCAAAGTGTGGGTGTGCGATGCATTGGTGGGCGAGAGCTGCCTCCCCAGCAGGGGTACAAAGAGGCGGGAGACCACAGGCCGGTGGCCAAAATGGCCCATTTGATGCAGAGCTGCTAGCGTACTTATAGAACACCTGAGGGGGTTCAAGTACAGGACTGCATGTAGGTGTGACTGATCATTTACAGAGGTCGAACATATCGACAGAGGCAATTCTCTGGGACAATTAACTCAAGAAGACACTATGTCTATATTGCTTTTCTCTTTCCCTTTAATTGTACACATTAAACAATTAAGTTTATTAATACTTGCAGTTATTGGATAACTGTAAGAGATACAGATTCCAAGGTTTTTCCTGTAAATCTCAGACTAAGTCCTCAGGCCAGTTCAGCTGGCCCTTCCCCATGGGGTCCTGTCTCTTAAATCATAAAGGCTTGGATAAAGACGTGCTTTCATGCAACTTTCTAGACTGTTCCATTTCTATGTTGAGGTAGCTTTGCCATTTGCCCTGGGTCCATCCAAGGCCTGACTCAAGTAATTATGATGGATGCCCTGGAGTAGATATATTTCAGAGTCAATCATCTCCCAGATATTAGGACCATAGCATTAATGGGACTTTCTGTGTTTAAGCAAAGAACATAGCTCTGTAGTAAAATATCAAAAGGCTCTAGGGGAAATAGAAAAGCAAGTAATTCACTATAAATACAAAGTCCAGAGTTACCAGAAAGTTTGACTTATAAGTAACCAACCCTAACTTGGGGAATTGTGACAATCAGAGGTAAAGCGCCAAGGAAAGGTTAAAGATAAGCTCAGGGGATCAGGGGTGCTTGTAAAAGAGCTCTGGGAGCTTCTCTGGGGGTGGGGAAGAAAAGGGGCAGCTCACTGATGAAGCCTAAAACACTTAGGGTGAATATCCAATATCTCCCCCTTTTCTATTTCAAAAATTGAAATATGCTTGGTGGGTCAAGCCCTCAATGTTGGCTAGTCTTTTCTGCAAAAGACAAGATCCTAGAATGAGTACAGAGAAAGAGGATCTAGTACAACCACAAAACAGTCTCATTTGTTGTCCTAAAACTTCAATTGCCCCTGGACCCAAAGCAATGCTTCACTATTCAGAGGTGGTGAGAGTCATTTTGCCACATCTTGACAAAATCGTACATCTGGCTCAAGGTTTGAGTTGCTGTGCCTGCAATGAGTGACAGCAATGAGTCCCAGAGAGCAACAATCAGGAGTCTGATGAATCTCAGGGAGCACTGGAAAAGGAACATAATGACTTCTGTCAGGAGTCCTTCAGCAGGGGACATGTGACCTAGCTTATGTGTGAGAGAAAACACATTTTGTGGGGGTTGGAGCAATAGTACAGCAGGTAGGGCGTTTGCTTTGCGCATGGCTGACCAGGGTTCGATCCCCAGCATCCCATATGGTCGTCCGAGCACTGCCAGGAGTAATTCCTGAGTGCAGAGCCAGGAGTAATCCCTGAGCAACACTGGCTGTGACCCCAAAAGCCAAAAGAAACCCCCCACTTTTTGTAAGAGGCTTTAGAGGAGGGTGAGGAGATAGGGAACCTCCAATATGAACAGAATCAAGGGAGCATCTTGAGAGAAATTAAGAGGTGTTCCTAGTAAAAGGTGTTCCTTCCTCCTTCGGGAATTGAAGCATCTGTGAATTCCGAAGATGGGGGTCAAAGAAAGGAATTGTTAGTCCAAACATGGCAGGGGGCGGGGGGGACTCAGTCCTGGCATTGTCTGAAAACCCTGTAAGAGAGGGATGTAATGAATGTGACCTTATGACAAGTTAAAGTGGGCTAGAGGTCTTTATCTGGGGGTCTTTTGTCTCTGGCTCCCCCTCTGATTTTCTTGTGACTTTCAGCCTACATCAGTTTGGCAACCACTAGGGGCTGGAGTTGGGAGGGTTGTGGAGTCCCAGGTGGTCTGGGGGCCGAGTCAGGGAGATGGATTCAACTCCAGATGAGCATAGTGGGATCAAGAGTTTATTAGTAGATCTGTTAGCTGTTAAAATATAAGCATAGACTTTCCCTCCTCCTAGGAGGTTTCCTGCTATATTCTTTGTCAATTTTAACCCAAATAGAAAAATTGTTCCCTGAGCCTTTTGTTGTTTACAAAATTGCAAGAACCTGATACCTGGCAGACTAAATGAACCAACTTAGCAAATTTTATCTGCTGAGCAGAAGTGTGGTTAGAATTCACTGTTGAGGGTAGGGAAGGCCTGACAATCCAGTCTTTCACTGAGATTGAGCTGGCTGAGCTGGGAATGCGGAGGGCGGGATGGAGCCCTGAAAATCATGAAGAGACTCTCCTTGAGATAAATTTTAAACACTTAGACAATATCAAAAGAGGAGTCAAGCGGGCCATACCCCCTTCTCTGTTTTCTAATAACTTGCAAAAGCATTAATTTTCCTTCAGGAGCAAACCAAGAAAGATGTGATATCTGGAGCCCATCCAGAAAGAAATTCCAACTCCTCCTGAACCTCAGGTGTTAACTGCCTTGGGCCTTTGAGGGCAGAGCCCTCCTCAAGGGTGAGGCACAGGTTACTGAGAGTTGAGTTGGAAATGCCGAGAGTGGGATGGGCCCAATTAATGTGTCCCAGCAGTTTTTGAAAATCATTAAGAGTTTTGAGGTTTTCCTACAATGTCTGAAGCTCTCTAACGTTAAAACATGCAAGCAAGATATTATCCATATAACTAACAAAATAAGCCTGACTAAACTTAGCATGAGACGGGTGCAAAACCCAATCAACAAAATACTGAAATTCAGTATCTATATAGACCTTTCCCCTAGCCCACCGTGACACCTCAAAGACAAGAGCAAAATCAGCACGGGGCAAGGTAAAGTTACTTTTGGAACTTTCCTTTTTGGAACTAGCCACTTTCCTTCGCCTATTAACATCTCATGAGTTAATTTGATTCATGAAAATCTCTGCCCAGAGTGACCTAGGGCATTAATTTATGCACCCAAAGTGCCTTCACTCCAGCCTGTAAAATATTCCTTACAGTACAGAGATGTTGGTGCATATAAAGCACACACCTTTTAAAAATGACTGAGTGAATCCATTCTAACCATTTATAAATGAAAACTGATCTTCCTCCAGCTGGACAGGGGGAAAAGGAACGGAGCTCCGGTGGTCTGGGTTCAGCTGACCACTTAAAGTCTGATAAAGGTCTCGGCTGTAAGCCTTGATCGGGAGCCTGCCCCAGACAGCCTGGAGGGTGCATCTTCCCTGGGCCATTCTTGGACTCAGAGTCTGAAGAGCAGCTAGCTCCTCACCTACATTACCTTCATCTGTCAGGCAAGAAGTCGAATCAGACAGAGGAGCCGGAGGGCTCTCCGATATTATTTCAGTAGGAAATGTTAAGTCCTCATCATGGGAAGAATGCCGCTCCTGAGAGCGCATTTTCACTGGGAAAGTGCTTTTCTTCTCTTGGACTTTGGGCAGGGGAGGAGCAGAGGGCACAGCTCTCTCAGCCGAGGGAACTTTCCTCGTCTCATCTTGAATCCTCTTAAAAGTCTGGTTGCTTAACTCCTGTTCCTGAGGAAAATCTATCTCATTCCTAATGCTTTCCTCCTTCTCAACTGTACTTTCCCCAAACTGGAGAAGGGAACGAACAATCTGTCATGTGATCCAAAATTCCATGGGGATCTGAGTCCCCTTTTTAGATGCCATGTGGACATTTTCCTTATTTATTTATTTATTTATTTATTTATTTATTTATTTATTTATTTATTTATTTATAAATCTTGATCTCTGGAGTGCCCTGGGTGGGAAACCAGGGAGTAAATTTGTAGACAATCTTAAAACAAGACTGGAGGGAATTGGTCTCGGGAAATGCGGTCTCCAGTTCTGTGGGAGAGATGCTGAATCCAATCCATGAATGGCTCGGCCCATTCGGTCTGGCTCGAGATACACTGGAAGAGCCTAGGGTGGCCTTGTTTCTGTCCCATCTTAATCTGGGAGTACGACTGACATTCTAACTCCCAGCACCCTGAAAAATCTAGTATCCCACTCTCCTCTGAGTGGGAGGATATGGCTAGGATTCTACATCTCTCTAGTACCCTGAAGATCTGTTCTCCTACTAACCTCTGTAAGTGGGGGTCCACCAAACACGGACATTACTCTCAGGTGCCCACTGGTTGGTGGTTCCACCCACCCAGGGAGGCCAGCTGTGAGTTCAAAATGTGGGTGTGCAAGAATGTGTTTGGTGGCTGAGAACCACCTCCCCAGCAGGGGAACCAAGAGACGAGGGACCACAGACTGATGGTCAAAATGACCCGTTTACTGCAAAGACTATTAGAGCTTGCTTATAGCATATCTGAGAGGGTTTGAAGTACAGGACTGCATGTAGAAGTGATTTATGACTTACAGAGATAAAGTGTTTTGGTGGAGGCAATTCTCTGGGGGCATTAACTCAAAGAGATGATGTGTCTATATTGCTTTTTCTCTTTCCCTTTAATTGTACATATTAAACAAATTTACTTCTTATTAATATTTATTTGGTTTTATTTTTTTTTTTGCTTTTTTTTTTGCTATTTTTTGGGTCACACCTGGTGATGCACAGGGGTTAACTCCTGGCTCTGCACTCAGGAATCACTCCTGGCGGTGCTCAGGGGACCATGTGGGATGCTGGGAATCAAACCCGGGTCAGCCGCATGCAAGGCAAGCATCCTACCCGCAGTGCTATTGCTCCAGCCCCAATACTTGAGTTATTTGGATGAACACAGTAAGAGATAAAGATTCCAAAACTTGGTTCTCTGAGTTCTGAGGGCAAGCAAGACTTTCCCCATAAATCCCAGGCTAAGTTCTCAGGCTGGTTCAGCTTGTTCTTCCCTCTGGGGGTCCTATCTCTTAAGTCATAAAGGCTTGCATTATTATTATTATTACTATTTTTGGCTTTTTGGGTCATACCTGGTGATGCTCAGGGGTAACTCCTGGCTCTGCACTCAGGGATCAGTCCTGGTGGTGCTTGAGGGACCATAAGGGATGATGGAATGATAGGGATAGAACCCAGATTGGCCCATGTGCCCTCCCCATTGTGCTATTGCCCTGGTCCCCATGACTATGCTTTTAGGCTTTCTAGACTGTCCCATTTTGATGTCGGGGTAGCTTTGTCACTCGCCCTGGGTCCATTCAAGGCCCACAGTAGGAACTACGGCAACTGACATCTGAGTCAAGTGATTATGACGAATGCCCAGGAGTAGATATATTTCAGAATCACTCAACTCCCACATATTAGGAGCATAACATTTAATGGTCTCTCTGTGTTTAAGCAGAGAACATAGCTCTATAGTAAAATATGAAAAGGCTCTAGGGGAAATAGAAAAACAAGTAATTCACTGCAAACATAAAGTCAGCGTTACCAGAAGATTTGACTTAGGAGTTTGTGACGATGAGAGGTAAAGCACCAAGGAAAGGTTAAAGATTAACTCAGGGGGTCAGGGGTGCTTGTGAGAGCACTGTGAGCTTCTCTGTGGGGAGGGAAGCAGCCGTTCACGGATGAAGCCTAGGGTCAATATCCAACAAACAACCAGCCATTTGTGGCAGCAACAAGCCTTGTTGACAAAGAATCCGACACAGAAGCAAGACCTGACGAATAATACAAACACCAAGGTCCCCTACTACCCTTCCTGCCCCGTAGCCAAGGGGAGCCAGGTGGAAGGAAAGGGCAGTTTGGGGTGGACCTGGGCCTGCCCATGGGGCTTTTGCAAAATGTTTGAGAGAGTGTGTGTGTGTGTGTGTGTGTGTGTGTGTGTGTGTGTGTGTGTGTGTGTGTGTGTGTGTGTGTGTGTGTGGTGGTGGTGGTGGTGGTGGTGGTGGGACCAGAGGGGTCGTCCAGGTCGCCCATCTCCCAGGCGTGCCCTCTCTCCCTTCCCTTGGAGTGATCCGTCAGCCCGGGACGGGGGATGCTGGAGGAGGAAAGAGCTGTTGTTGCGTCCCCATTTCTGCTCTGCGGAGCCCGCACCATGCCACCTCTCCCCAACAGCGCTGCCGGCTGGGCCCCGAGCGGGCAGAGGCCTGTTTCTGGCCCACTGTGCACAGCCCGAGGCTGCCGGCAGCCGCCTCTGTGTGTTTCTCCAGGGAAGGCTGCCGTCCGCCCCTGTCCCACCCGGGCTGCCTGCGGACAGCTTCCTGTTGTTTGCAGACCAGCGAGACTCTCAGTGGCAGGGGTTCGGGGGAGCCCCAGGGCCCCAGGACTTGCTGGTGGTGGGGCAGGGGAGGGTTTAGGGTCCTTGTGTTATGGAGGCCCAAGGTTCAAAGGTTGTGCTTCTCAAGGTGGGTGGGGGTTCCTCAGGGAGAGAAGGAGGGGCAGGGGGAACGGACTCATTCTTGATTTTAGAGAGCTCCAGGGCCCCCACTCCGTCTTCACAGATAGCGTTTTCGGGTATGCTCCCCGGACGCCCCCTCCTTCTGAGACAGGGGTCTGCTCTAGCCCCCCGCCCCCCGCCATGTGGCCTAACATATTCATAGTTTCTGGGGGACCAGGGAAGGAGTGTTGCGGGGGTGGGGGGTCTGCCCTCCCATTCTACACTTGAAGAAAGCTGGGCTCAGAGATCCAGGATGTTCAAATTGCTTTCCCAGGCCTGGCAGGGGGGGGTGGGGTGGGGGGGCAGGGTAGGGGGGTGGGGAGAGCCCCTCCTGCCCCCCTACAGCCTCTGGGGCCCCATGTCCCCCTTCTATACCGACGCCTCATTGCCTACCTGCCCCCGTTCCTTGGTGGGTGGGTGGGAGGACCCCACCCCTTGCCTCTGGATTGAGTGGGGGTCTGAACCTCTTTGGAACACACACCCCAGCTCCGCCAGGTGAGTCTAACGAGGGTGCTTGTCCTGGTCATTTCTCCCTGCAGAGGTCCGGGCAGTGGGGCGGTTTCTGTCACGGCCCCCTTCCCTCCCCTCCCCTAGAAGCCCCCTTCCTCATTTGCTGCCTAATCTGCTGCTGGGAGGGGGGGGTGCACCAGGGCCAAGGTCAGGGTCTGAGGAAAAGACACAAGGGGGGGTGTGCTTGGACCCAGTGCGGGGCGTGAGTGGCTCAATGGGGGGGCTCTGGCCGCATCGCTCTAGGCGCCCCCCCAACTGAGAGCTAGAATCCAGCAAGAGTGAGACCAAGGAGAGTGCCTGTGGCTGAGCTGTGGGAGCGAGTGTGGGTGCGAGGTGGGTGTGTGCCCCCCGGGCCCGCCCTCTGTGTAGTACTACAGAGTTTCTTCATCGCCCCCTGCCCTGGGTTCTGCTCTGCTGCGCCCCCTCTTTCTGCCGACATCTCCCGAGAGGGACAGTCCAGGACCCCCAGCAGGCAGGGGACGGGGAGGGCTGTGTGGTGGGTGCGGGGGCCCAGAGACCCTGCCAGGGGTATCCCTCAGGCATTGGGAAAGTGGGTGCCTCGCCAGGCCTCGGGGTGCTGTGTTCCCGAGCCCTGTGGTTCCTGAGTTGTACAGACTGGGATAAGAGAACCTAGCAGAAATTAGGCGGGGGGGAGGGGGGGACAGGAAGGAGGTGGGAGGAGGCCCTGAACAGGGCCTGTGGGAACCTCCTCCCCGTGGGGGGAGAGCTGTGGGCCGGGGGCCGGGGGTGTTTGGGCTGGAGCGGCCACAGCAGAACCCCCGGGAGAGCCTCCCTGCTCCCACTGCCACGTTCTCCTCTGTACGTGGAGCTTGGTGGAGGGGATCTCCTGCAGACCAGGGCAGAGGACGTTTTTGGGGGAGGAGTCCTGACCACATCTGAGGGGTGAGTGGGGGCTGACCTTTGGGGGCTGGAACGTTTCCCCTTTGCCTGCAAGCCTGGAGCTGGGATTCTGTGGTTTAATTTTGTTTTTTGCTTTCTTTGATTTCTTTTCATTAGCAAAGGCATTTGGTGACCCCTGTGTGGTCTGGGGCTGGTGGGGGCGGGGCTGGGTGGCTGGGAGAGGCAGGAACTTCAGGATGCCCCGCCCCCCGCCCCCCAACTGTCGGGCAGGCTTGAGTCTTCATCCAGGCTGGCCCTGGCCTATGATGTCAGCATTGGTGGGGTCCCTCCCCCGTGTGCGGGGGTCATGGGCCGCTTTCTAACGGGCCACCGGCCCTCACCCTCCTCTCCTCCATCAGCAGGAGGGGAGCCTCAGCTCCGGGCTGTGTAACCAGATGTGTTACTGGAAACACAGGAGGCCCCCTGCAAGCTCGTGCCGAGGATGCAGATGCAGCTTGGACCCAGGGCCTCTCCACCCCTTCTTCCCTTATTTCTTTTGTGTGGGTTTTGCAGTGCCCTGACTGAGGGGAGGGGCGCGTGGTTCTCTCTTCTCTCGGCCTGACAGACAGACCACTGTGCGTTTGGGGGTACATTCGCCAAATTAGTTAGTGGCTGTTTCTAGGCTCAGAGTGGAGGAGGAAGTGACCGGGGGGGGGCAGCAGCGGGACCGTCACCCAAAACCACCCGTGTCCAGCTAGGGCTGGTCATTCCTCTTCAGTAGTTGTTCAGGTACTTTTCTGGGGACGAGGTGAACATTTTAGACCCCCGCTCTGATAGAGACTCTGATATTCTGATAGAGACCCCCTCCCACTGTTCCCTGGACCCGCCCGAGGGAAGGAGGGAAGGCTGGTGCCTCACATCCTGAGCTTCGGGGATACTGGGGGGGAGGGGCTGGTGGTACTTCTGGGAAAACCAAGTTCATCAATTTAGAGATCGACTTGGCTTTTTCTGAGTGACACAGGAAGTACCCTGATAGAGACCCCTACTGTGGTAGAAACCCCTACCCACTGAGACCCCCACCCTCTGATAGAGACCCTACCCTCTGATAGAGACCCCCACTCTGATAGAGACCACTACCCACTGAGACCCCCCTGATGGTTGATCCCACCCTCTGGTAAATCAGAGACCCCTGCTAGAGACCCCCACCCCCAGTAGAAACCCTACCTCTGATAGCGAGCCCACCCCCTGATAGAGACCCCCAACCCCTGATAGAAACCCCACCCTTTGACAGAGACCCCCACTCTCTCACTGAGACCCCTCTCTGGTGAGGAGCCCCCACCCCCGCTTTGCCCGCAGCGCTGAGTCCTGTGTTCCGAGCCTTCTGGGGTGAGGGAGGCGCTGGGTGGAGACAGTGGGCCCCGCCCGGGGAGCGGCAGGGGCGCTGTTCCCATGGCAGGACCCTGACACCCAGTGGCACAAGTCCTGAGAAAGGCACTGTGCAGCCACGCAGACGTGGTGGCCCTGGGAACAAGGGCGGGGAACAGGGCCCTGGGAACCCCTGGGAGCAGTGGTTTGCTCTATGGGAAGAATTTTAAATCTCCGTGCAGGGTGTGGCCCCATGGCTGTTTGCCTGCTGCTCAGTGTGGTGTCGTGGGGTCACCTTAGAATGTGTTTGATAAGGTCTGGGGGGGGGGCAGGGCATAGTGAGCCCTCCACTGCAAGTGTAGTTTGTGTGTGTCTGCACTGTGCCGTCTTTTGCCCAGTACCCCCTGAGGCGGGGTGGGTGGAGGGTGGGGGTGTCTGTATCAGCTCAGGCTTTTTGTCAGCATCCCTTTGCCCAGGGTGGGGGCATTTGAATGGAGTTGGGAGGTCTGAGGTCCAAGGAGTCTGTCACGGGGGGTGTGTGTTTGTGTTCGGGGGGCCTGGATCTTAGAATCCCGCTTGGAGACGCGTGTCTGATTCTTCCTCTACCAGACAGGATGATTCAGCCTGGTGCTTTTCCAGTGCTCCAGACAGGGGTGAAGTTGGGGGATGAGGGAGGGATGATGATGGCATCGGACAGAGGCCAAAGGAAGGGGGCACACAGGCACTGAGGCTTGTGTCCATTTTATAGCACCATTTTATTATGTCCTTTTTTTTTGGTGGGGGGGGAGTGCTTCATCAAAAGAGGAAGGAAGTTGTGAGGGGAGAGAGAGCAATGGAAAACTGATTTTTTTTGTCCTTGAAGTGTTGGGTTAAGGATGCTGCCCGAGTGAGCTTGGCCGAGGGATGCTGAGGGGTGAGGTCTCTCTGCTCACAAGACCTCCCACCCATAGGGTGCCTGGCATGGTGGGAAGTCCTTTCTAGAACTTTCCATGCAGGGGCACTCATGTCACCTAGAATTGTCCCTTAGGGTTTCCCCTTAGCCTCTAGGGTCGGGCTGGGGTCACTGTCTGGTGGCAAGGCCGTTGGCAGTTAAGAGCTGTGTGTCAGGGGGGAACCCCGCTCTGATTAGGGTCGTCTGTCTGTTTCCTCCAAACCTCTCTCCTGAGCCCTGGTGTGCTGGGACAGGCTCTTGGAGTCCCTTATTGGGGGCTGTCTCTTCCGACCTTCTGGGGACATGTCCTGGTTCCTGTGGACCCAGTTGGGACTCTGAGGTCCTCTGTCTTTCTTCCCTGCCTCCTTGATCTGGTAACAGCCCCTCCCCCCAATCCTAGGGGTGGTCCTGGTGGACACTCCTCACTCCCCCTCTCCCCCAGTCTTGTCTGCTGCTGGCCTGGCCTCTATAGAATCACATTTGTCTGACTTTTCACCCAGCGAGGCTGAGGCACATCTCTGATGTTCAGCGGCACTTACTTAGGCTAGCAGGCAGGCGGCACCCCTGGCACCCCACTGTTCCCTGGACCCACCCGAGGGAAGGTTGGTGCCTCAAACCTGAGCTTCGGGGATCCTGGGGGGAGGGGCTGGTGGTACTTCTGGGAAAACCAAGTTCATCAATTTAGAGATATCCTGGTTTTTTCTGAGTGACACAGGAAGTACCCTGAAATGCCAGAAGAAACAGAAGATTTGCCTTGAAGCAAGGGGAATGAGGTAACCAGGTCATGAGCAAAGATGACCTAACGGAGGGGGGTGGGTTTCATTCATCTCTTCTGGGCGTCGAGGACCGATGGGGAGGTGAGTTGGCTGCAGGGCAGCAACGGGCTAGGTGTTACGTATGGGTGGGCACTCTGCACGCGGCCCAGCCCTTCTGGGGTCTGCTCTTGATGTGACTTTTCTTAATTTGTTCCCTCCCTCCCAAGGCACGTGCTCCCCAGGGGAGGGGCCTGTCCTGTCTGGGAGAGGGGCCCTCCTGAGCCATGAGTTGTTTTTTCCTCTTCTTGCCTCTAAGAGTCCATTCGCCCCTCCACCGCTCCCGACATTCCCCTGCCCCAGGCCTTGTCTAGAAGTCCTGGGAGTCTCGGGCTGTAGGTCTGCGGGGAGTCCACCCGCCACTCACCCTCCTCCAACAGCGGCCGGGACGTAGGTCCTAAGCCCCGGCGCATCGTCACCCCCAACCCTCAGTGCCCTGCCGGCTCTGTTCCTCTCCTGGCACTGGTGTGGGGGGGCTGTGTGCGGCACACCCACCCATGGCATTGTCTGTTTCAATAAGCACCGAGTCCTTTCACCCCAACCTAAGGACATCTTTTAAGAGCTCCCTTTGGGTTTGGCTGCGGTGTTTAAGGTCTGAAAATGCTCTCTCTGGCTTGTGGGGGAGAAAGGTGGGGGTGGGGGGAGCACTGCTAGGCAGCAGGGGGCTGCTGAAATGTACAGGCTTGTCCCCCTCTTCCCCCCACCCCCCACCCCGCCACAACCCCCTAGCCCCGCCCTGCACAGAGGGCGGATGGTTGCAGGAAAAAGTCCAAGCCCCCGACTGGCCGCGGGGCCTCTTGAATAGATCCTCTGGTTCAGGTCTATTGTTCGTGTCCCCTCACTTCGAAGGATGGTTCCAGAGGACCCCAGAGCAGGATGAGGCATAAGATCAACCTATGTACGTCCATCATCCCTCGTCTGTTTTGAGAGACATTTAAGTTCCACCCCCCCCCCCCACACACACACACAAAACTGTATGTGGGAGGAGGAAGGGAGGAGAGGGGAAGGGAGAAGGGAGAAGGAAAGGGGAAGGAAGAGGAAGAGATGGAAGGGGTAGAATAGGGGGGGGGGAAAGGAGCAGTTCGGGAAAGTAATAAGTCAAACAAGGAAGTTCTTATATGGGGTGAAAAAGTTTTTTTTGTTTTTTTTTTAAGTTTACAGTTTATTTTCAAATAGAGTTGAACACAATTGCAAAGATCTGCCCGTGACATTGGGTATTGCACCAGGGAATTGCCCGGTCCAAGGGACAGGAAGCAGCTTCCTGCTCCCACTGGCTCGGCTCTGATGGCAGGGGGTGTGGGTGGCCAAGCGACTGGAGCCGCAGGGCCGCACGGGGTGAAAAAGTTTTAGACAGGTTCCAACTTCCTCTGTGGTCAGTAGATTTGTAGATCACGCCATCAGCCTGTAGGGAAGTTCGGGGCACCGATCTCTCAGCGGCAGACCCTTGTGCCATCCGTCTTTCTCAGAGCCCCATTGCAAGGCCCTACGCGGTTGAACTGGGAACCCCTCTCTGGGGCAGGAACTGAGCCCCACTCGCCCACTGCAGGTCATACATGGCCGCCTTGCTGGAAGTGGGAGCACCTTTCGCGGGAAAACAAGGACGAGTCTGTGGTCAGATTACTGAAACCCTGTGGATCCTCGCCCTCCCAATTTTCTTCGTGTCGGCACTGATGTGATTCTCTAGGACCCAGGAAGCAAATAACGTCCCCCCCACCCCCACCCAGCTGGACATGTCTTTGAAAATGGCTTTCTTTGGACTTTGTTTTTCTTTCTATAGATGACCCCCCCCCCCGCTCCAGGGTGCCCTGGGGGGGCCGACAAAACTGCTCTGAATTGACTGAGCAATGAGCATCCCCCACCCCACCAGGCTGCCCCCTCCCCGGGGCTGATCACGAATGTCCATCTGATGTTCCTTAAATGTGCATATAAACCTTGACTGCCCACTCATATGCCATGAGTGGCTTTTCCCCAGATCTCTCCTAAAGGGGCACAGGCGCTCGGGGCACCCCCAACTCAAGCTGGCATCAAAGGAGATCCCCCACCCCCGCCCATCCATCCCCGGTGGATGCTTGCCTTCCCCCTGGGCACTTCATTGGTGGAAGGCTTGTTTTTTTGTCCATAAAGACTTTCTCTATTCAGTTGTTCCTGTGATTTTTGGACGACATGGCACAACCCAGAGATGGTTTGCGTTTCCCCGACCCCAGTCGAGGAGAGGCAGGTGGGCAGAGTGGAAACTGTGGTGCTTGGCTTGGGGCCAACATTATCTGGACAAATGCAGTAAGGGGGGGGGCGTCAGTGTCTTCCCCATGGTCATATGAACATCATGTGGCTTTGCTGGGTTGGGTCAATTGATGCATAACCCTTGTCCCACTTCTTCCACTCTTGGCCCTGCCCATCCTATATGATGGAAGTTTCCTTTTCCTGCAAGGCAGTTAGAATTTGTCTTGCTGTGACTGGCTCCCTGGGACAGACCCCCACAGTGTCGGCTCTCCCGAAGGGACGCTGGAGGTTTGGTCCGGCCTGCCGTTAGCCCCCAGCTTATGGAACCGCAAAATTTTCAGCACGTCTGTCAGGGCGGCTGTACTGGGGGTGGGGAGGGCCCCTCCCTGGGGGCCATGAGTGGTCAGCCATCTGGGCCTGGGGCCGGGTGGCAGGTCCCTGGCTGAGCCGAGAGTTAGTGGGCAGGATACCTCTATGGCCGAGACTAGAAACCCAGGAAGTGCGTGCATACACCCACCCACTTTCCAGGGAATGGGATCTGAAACATTGTACCCCACTATTGAAGGGGGGGCTGGGGGGTGGTATTTCACACTCTTGAAAGTGTCATTGTAGAAGATGACACTTCTACAATGTTCGGGGCTAGTGCCCAGCTCCGGGGGGGGGGGGCGCGGAGCACTGAGATGAAGTGAGGGGCAGGGTGGAGATGCAGACCCTCATCGATGTACCTACACATTTCCTTGGGGCCTTGGCGCTGCCCTGCCTGTCTCTGCACCAGGAAGCTTTCCTGACAGTGGCCAGGGCCAGGGGGCCTCGCCACGGAGAGAGCACAGTGCCACTGTGGGGTTTGGGCAGGCTCCCAGGGGACGGAGGCTGGGGCAGGAGCGTGCCTCTTTGCCAGATGGCTCTTCCACACTTTCCAGTTCCTTTCTACACGGACGTCTCGATCAGGCAGATGAGCTTTCCCGCCCCGTGGGGTGGGGGGCTGAGTGGGGAGGGGAGTGGGATTCAGAGAGTTGAGGAGACCAGAGATGGGGTCTGGGTACGTAAGCTTTGATTCTACTGAATGTCCTTCTGGCAAGGCTGCTTCTGCTGTGGCCCTGCCTGTCCTGTGTGATGGAAGCTTTCTCTTTATGGAAACAGGCAGAAGGCCCAAAGACTTGTCTTGGGGCTGGCATCTGATGGTCAAACCGCTTGCAGGAGCCTGAGTCCAGCTGGAGAAGCCAAGGAGAACCCCCCCTATGACGGGGAACTCCCCCACCCCCACTTGTTGAACCGGTGGTTGAACCCAGCACCTCTCTTTCTCGTTCACATTTGAGGTCTGGGCTCTCCAATGAGCCAGGTTCCCTGCCCCCCTCCCCAGGCCCCACCACCACCCTGCACAGTGAGCGTGTCCAGCTGTCACATGACCAGGCCAGAGTCAAGTATGATCTGTTCATGTTTGAGGTAGCGGGAAATCAAGCATTTCGGGTCTCTCCTAGGCAACCTCCCCCCACCCTTCCAATTGTTCGGTTTCTTGCTCCCACCACTCTGCCCTGTTGTTTTTTATTCTTAAAATGTGTCCCTCAAACTTAAAAAAAAACAAACAAGCAAAAGAAGGTGGTAAAATACACAAAAGGTCAAATCCACCCTTTAGAAGATTCGTGGAGTACAAGGTTCAGTTTGTGAGGGTCGGAGGAAACTTGCCCACAGCGAGTCGAAGGCTGACGAGGCCTGGGATTGCTCAGTCCCTCCTTTCCTTGCACCCCCAGTCCCTAGCAATAATAAAAAACAAATCCATTTTTTTTTTCTCTCTGGCTTTGCCCATGCTGAGGCTACTTCACAGGAATGAATCGTGTGGCCTTTGTCTTCTGGCTTCCTCCCCTGGGCCAGATGCCTGGCAGGCCCTTCTGTGGTCGAGTAAGGGCTTGACCCCTATGGACAGCAGCACATTTTGTTTGTCCCAACTCTTGTCAGAGCACATGGACATTTCCCACCTGTGGACTTCTGGGCATCACTCAGCCCACCTGACTGAAAATTTTCTAATGGACATGTGGGACCCTCTCTCCGTTTCTTTGGGTGGAGGGCAATGGGCAGAATTGCTGTGTCAGGTGCAAAGCGGGGCTTCAACCTGCCGAGAAGCCCTCATGGCTATTTCTCACAGGGGTCCCATCATGTTGAATCACACCCCACCCTGCCCCCGTACTCCCTTCAGAGCCTTGCCGACACTTGTTATTTTCCACAGCTGCTGTGACCAAGCAATACGGTGTTGACCTGGTGTTGACCTAACTAGTGAGGTGGACGGAGCATTTTTTCATGTGATTATTGGTCCTTTCAAGCTCTTCTTGGGAAAAAGGTCCATTCGCCGCCCCGGCCTGTGTTTTTCTCAGCCCGTTCACCCTTTTCACTTGAGCCTGATGAGTTAGCTGGGGTCACCCACCCACTTTCCCAGGGAATAGGAGCTGAAGTACTGTACTCTGGTTTTCTTTCGAGTTGTTCCTGAAAGCGTTGTTCAAGACGTGAACGGCAAGATGTCGCTCTAGTCTGATTTCCCTTTCCTGTTGTTGTTGTTGTTGTTGCTTTTGGTGTCAGAGTTAAGATGACATTGTCAAACTTACGGTCTTGAATACTTAGCCCTCCTTGCCTAAGGTTTTCAGAGTTCTAGTTTTTGTATTCAGGTCTTTGATCCTTTCTGAGTTGATTTTATATTTGGTAGATGATGTGACATACCCGTCCAACTTCTTTTTATTGCGAGTGAAATCTCCCTGTGACCTAGCACCATTTGTTGAAAAGATGATTCTTTCCTCATTGACTGGCGGCTCTTGGCACCCTTGTTGAAAATCACATTGCCTTTAGGTGTATGGATTTATTTCTGGACTCTTAGTTCTATTCCGTTGATCTGAAACGTGCCTGTCCTTATGCCCATGGCATACCCTTTCGGGTACTCTTTGTGCTCATATTAAGTTTTGAAACTGGGTTGAGTGTGTTCCTGAGGTTTGATCGTTATCGAAGACTGTTTTGGGTCTTTGAGTTTCCTTGAAAGTTTATGTGCGTTTTGGGCATCAGCTTTTCCATGGCTGAACAAAGGGTCCCCTGATCTCTGCCATTTCCAGGGGCCTGGCTCCACGGTGCCTGAGGCTCTGCCCACCGCTGCACCCTACCAGGTAGACTGATCTTTCCACTGACAAATCTGAGGCTCTCTCTGAATGAAGGCGGGTGGATCCCCGTCCCCCCCGCAGCGGGGTCCAGCTGCCTACACACCCAGCTTCCCCATTCCCCCAGGCTCGGCTCCACAGCAACTGGCGTGCTTTCATGGGGCCTCCTGTATCACTCTGCAAATGAGATATCCTCCCCTCTTAAATTTCACGCTGCTCCCAGCTGTGAATCTGTCAATGGGTAAAGACAGGCAGAAAGGAAAAGAGCCACTGTGAGCCTTGTCCCTCGCCAGGGAGGCTGACCCTAGAGACCCAGCAGGTGCAGACAGACCTGGCAGGGGAGACGTGCGCGGAGGAGCTCGGGGAGGGAAAGCAGGAATGTGGAAGGCAGGAAGTTCCAGGACCCCGGTGGGAGGCTGGCTACTGAGACCACAGACACCATGGTGTGGGGGGAGCCAGCTAAGTGGGAGAAAATATGAGAGCTGAGATGAGAAAACTACAAGCAGAAATGAAGAGGGTGGCGGGTGACAGAGAAAACCTCGGCAGCAGGTGCCCTCAGTGCAGGGCAAGATGGAGGAGCTCCAAGACGAGATGGAGGAGACCACAAGGGAACAGGAGAAGGGGGGTCATGGTCTGACAAGAAATGGACAGGGCGCCGCGAACTCCAGAGGAGCCATGAGAGCCCCAGCGGACTCTTGGTGGGTTCACCGCTAGTGTGTAGAGAATAGCAGGTTTTTGCCTGTGGATCTTAGAACTTTTTGCTGGACTTGTTCTTTGTTCCAGTCGGTTCTGTTGGGTTGGATTCTTTAGGATTTGCCCTCTGGAATGTCATGCTGTCTGCAAATAGGGGGCTTTATTCTCCGCTTTGCAATTTGTCTTTTATTTCTGTTTTGTTCTGTCGATCTCTATCAAACATACAGCATGGCTTGGGATAGAGGCAGTGAAAGTGGGTGTTCTGATCGTGGAAAGCTTTCACTTACCAGAGAGAGTTTTTAGAACTATCTTCATGATTTCTACTTAACCACAGTAAAATTTTCTATATCAATTGAGGGGGTCAGAGGTCAGAATGTTTTTTTTTTTTCCATTGTGTGAATGCGGTGGCATGTTATTTGACCTTTGTCTGTTGAACTGCCCTTGCACCCTTGAGATCTGTCCAGTTTGGTCATAGTGGATAACCATTTTAGTGAATGTTGCTGAATTTGGTTTTATAGTCTTCAGAGAGTTTTTGCATCTGTATTCATCAGGAGGACTGGAGCGATAGCACAGCAGGTAGGGTGTTTACCTTGCACGCGGCTGACCGGGGTTTGATTCCTCCATCCCTCTCAGAGAGCCTGGCAAGCTACCAAGAGAATCCCGACCGCACAGCAGAGCCTGGCAAGCTACCCATGGCATATTGAATATGCCGAAAACAGTAGCAACAAGTCTCACAATGGAGACATTACTGGTGCCTGCTCGAGCAAATCGATGAGCAATGGGATGACAGTGACAGTGGCAATATTCATCAGGGCTCTTTATTTCAGCTTTCTTTAGCCATGGTGCCATAGCGATGCTTTACTGCAAAGTGAGTGAGCGAGCATCTACCCCCCTTACATTTTGGGAAAGATTTTTGAGAAAGATTGGCGTTAAGCCGTTGAAATATTTGCTTTAATTCACCAGTGAGGCCTTAGGGTCCTGAGCCTTAGAAATTACTGGGAAGTTTTGGGCTATTGGTTTCATTTCTTTCCTGAGATAGCTCTGTAAAGAGTTTCCATTTCTTCTATTTCTTCTTGACTCAGTTTTGCTGACTCATTTCCTGGAATTTGAATATTTCCTCCAGGTATCTGATAACCAAAAATTATCTGGTTTACAATGTTTTGTAGTTTTTAAAAATAGTCCATTATGCTTATTTATTTATTTTTAAATTTATTTTATTGAATCACCATGTGGAAAGTTACAAAGTTCTCAGGCTTATGTCTCAGTTATACAATACTCAAACACCCATCCCTTCACCCGTGCCCATATTCCACCACCAAAGACCCCAGTATACCTCCCACCCTCCGCTCCCCCCATCCCCGCCTGCTTTGTTGATAAATTTCACTTCATTTTCACTTTACCTTGATTACATTCCATATTTCAACACAAAATTCACTATTGTTGGAGTTTTCCCCCAAGAAAGACAGCCCTACTGCCAATGAAACATTTGATAGTTTTCCATTGCTGAGACTGGAATCATATGAAGTCCCGCTGTTTCAAGTACATAGAATTTTTTCCCTCTCCTTCCCGTGCCACCAAGTTCATGCCTGCTTAATAAATAGTCCTCATATTATGGTTGACAACACGCTGCCTGACGAGAAAAAAGGATATTTCCCGTCCTCGGCCGGCGTGGGACTATGGCTTAGTTCAGTCTAGAGACATGGCTGCAAGTAGTTTCTGGAACCAAAAGTAGTATAGTTGGGCTCTGGAATCGGGTTGATCAGCAGCATTCCGGCCGCACAAAGGTGTGGCCACCCGGGTCGAATCTCGGTGGAGCACTCGCTGGTATCGGCCCGAGACTGCCCAAGCGTCCCGATGTTCCAAGTACATATATTTTTTCCCCCTCCCATTCCCGTGCCTCTAAGTTCATGCCTGCTTAATAGACCTCATAATATGGTGGACGCCACACCGCGTTTCTCCCAGGAAAGGGAAAAGAACCGAGAAAGGAGGATATTTTCTCACCTCGGGCAGCGTGGGGCTTTGGCTTAGTTCACAGTCTAGAGAAATGACTGCTATTTTGATTACCCTCAATATTTAAACAAAAAACTCAGTATTATTGTCTGGAGATTCCCCCCACAGTCAGACCTGTTAGAAAGGAACCATTTCACGTTGCTGACAATTAAAAGATATTAGGTCTTGAGGCCGCTTTTGCGGCCGCGCAGTTTTGGATTTTTATATGAAGTCCAGGGAAAATTCTGTCTGTAATTGCATCCCTGCAAGCTTTTACTTCCCTTTTGTGGTGCTCACATGATGGAGAAGACTGGAGAGAAAAACTCTGCCCCGCTGGCGGCGCATGGGCCAGTGGCTCCGATCACACAGTCTGGAGGCATTTTTTGGGAGCTGCTCGTGTCCAAAGTAGTTCAGTTGCCTCCAGGGTCAAGCTCGTGGAGGTGCAGAAAGGCCATTATGCTTATTTAAAGTCTGTAGCTATGTCCCTGTTGTATTTCAGATTTTTGCAATTAGTCTTTTTTTTTTTTTAAATTCATCTAGGTTCAGATTGTTTATTTTGTTTCCAAAGAGTCAACTTTTAGTTTCATTAATTCTATTTGATTCTCTATGGTCAGTTTTCTTGATGTGCAGTTTGTTTTTTGGTTTTGGGGTCACGCTCAGCGTTGCTCAGGGCTGTTTCCTGGCTTTGCACTCAGGGATTGCGCAAGTGTGGGGCTGGTGACCGAACTCAGGTCAGCAGTCTGTGCAAGGTAAGTACCTTACCTGCTGTGGTCTCTCTGGCTGCCCCACTTAATTTTCATTATATCTACCTTCTGTTCATTTTTGGGTGAGTTGCTCATTTTATCTTAGTTGATGATATAAAGTCAGTTTTTCGTTGTTGTTGAAATATTGATGATATCAGTCATTAGTTTTGTGTATACAACAATATTCGGTAAAATGACTCAGTGCCTCTGCCAATGTCAGCTAATACTCATCATTGCACCGTTTTTTGTAAGAGTTCATTTTGAAATGGAGCCACTCAGAGGTGGAAAGCTCTCCCCCATAGCTGCTTTTGTTGTTTTGGGTAAGTTTGGTCTATCTTATGCCTTTATCTAAATTGGTAAAGACAAGTATTTACTGGTCTTGCTTGCAATTTCTTCTTTGACCCGTTAAGAATGTATTCTTTTGGGGCTGGAGCGATAGCACAGCGTGTAGGGCATTTGCCTTGCATGTGGATGACCCGGGTTTGATTCCCAGTATCCCATTTGGTCCCCTGAGCACCTCCAGGGGTAATTCCTGAGTAGAGAGGCAGGAGTAACCCATGAGCATCGCCAGGTGTGGCCCCCCCCCACAAAAAAAAGAATGTGTTCTTTTAGCTTCTGCATTTTTGTGAGTTTTTCGGCTTTCATTCTGCAACTGGTTTTTAGCATCATTCCCTTACTATCAGAGAAGATGCAATTTTGGGCTCGTAAAGCTTATAAAACCTGGGCTCTCGGAGGCCCAGCACTAGGTTGATGTGAGAGGATTGAGTGTTCCAGTTATATTTGAAGAGAGGAAATACTTAGCCAGTGTTGGGTGGTGTACTTTGTGTACGTTCAGTTAAGCCTCGTTGGTGTGTGATGTCTTACTGGACTTCCATCTTCTTGCCTTAGTCTTGAAAGTGGGTTATGAAAGACTCCAGTTTGCAAGGTAGAGTTGTTCACTTGGATTCACTGAGGCTGATTTTACTTGCGCTGCCCAGGATTGGCCATGGAGCGTCATCCACGCAAGGCATGTATGTGCCTGCCACTCAGCTGCCATGTCAGCCACGTGGCTGTGACCACATCAACTCCATCATTGATAGGAGCCCTCCCTCGAAAACTGGGGACGTTGGTAGAGGAAAGCGAACACATTCCTGGTGAAGGGACTGGTGGTATTTGGAAGTGGACCAAACCTTGGTGGAGGGAAGTGGACAATGGTGAAGGGATATTGGTGGTGTTTGAACATTGCACACCTGAAACCTGATTATAAATAACTTTGTGTTCATGTTTAGTGCAGTCAATTAAAGCTTTAAAAAATAAATCCTCCTTTTTGAAATAAAATTTTTGTCTTAGTGTTTTTTTCTTTTTATCTCATCTATATATGTGTTACTTTAATTGTTTTCTTTTGGGGCCACACAGGGCACTGCTCAGGGGTTACTTCTGGTTCTACACTCAGGAATTACTTATTATCAGGGAACATATGATAGCACTCGCCACATCTTTTTGACCCTTGGTTTTCTCCTCTGCACATTGGACTTTGCTGTGACTCGGTGCCACAAGCCAATTCTGTGGAATAAAAATGACATTTGATCTGTATATGATTCCTCCTAAACATGCACACAAAGTGCTCGGGAGCTACCAGGTGCTTGGCTCTTGGATGCCATCTGTGCTGTGTGGGGAGTATTGTGTGGCGGTTTCCAGTGGCAGCCCTGCGGGGGGAGCAGTGCCCTCAATTGTGGTTTGCAAGGCTCCTTGGTGGTGTTACCAAAGCCGGTCCAGGGGACCCCTCCGTGAGGAAAGAGGGCTTTCATGTGACCTGGCTGTGTTTGGCTTTGTTTGGGGACCACAGCCAGCGATGTTCAGGACTGACTCCTGGTTCTGCACACAGGACTTACTCCTGGAGGGCCCAGGGGACCCCATGGGATGCCAGGGATCAAACCTGGGGTGGCCACATGCAAGGCAAATACCTTACACACTTTACTGTCACTCCTATTTCCTCTCCCCGCCCCATACACACCCTTTGGTTTCTGGGCCACGCCTGGCCGTGCTAAGGGCTGACTCCTGGCTCTGTGCTCAGGTATCACTCTTGGCGGGGTCAGGGAGTCCTATGGGGTGGAATGCATTGAACCCAGGTCGGCCACATCTAAGCCAAGTGCTCCTTCCCATGTTGTGCTAAGCCTTCTATATTAATTTTTGAGGGGCAGCAGTTTTATTTAGAGGTGAGGAGGAGGGACAGAGAGAGAGAGGCAGGCACATGAGTGGAAACATGGGCTTCGCCAGAGTGGGGAGAGCCAGGTGTACCCCATCAAGTAAAAGGAGTGACAGTCCCCAAGCTGAGATGTGGCTGGGCACACCCACACCGCGCTGGTGTGGGTGTGCCCAGCCGGCTTTGCAGAGCTCAGTTTTGTAGGTTTTCCCCCGCAAACTACGTAGCTTGGGGCTTTCTCTGTAGACCAGAGCCCACTGCTTGGGTCTGGTTACTGGGAGAGTTTTGAATTTGTGGGGGTTCACCTTTCTGTTCTCTCTCAGCCTCTTCTTCCCTGGAGGGGTCCAAAATTCCCTGGGCCAGCACTGGTGCCAGTCAGGTGCTTATTGGGCCCCAATTTCAGACTCATTTCAGACTCACAAAGTGGGGCCAGCCTCTATGCTTTTTGAGGATACATTAGGGCATAATGACCTATGATTTAGAGCAGCTTCATCAAAGGTAGGACTCATAGTATTTTGTTAATTTTAGTGTTGGGACCATATCCAGAGATGCTTAGAACTTACTTCTGGCTCTGTGCTCAGGGATCACTCCTGGTGGACTCAGGAGACCTTATGGGGTGCTGGGGTTTGGACCCACGTCGACAACATGTGAGGCAAGCCCCCCCCAACTATTGTACTAACCATTGTACTATTTCTTTGGCCCTTGAGTTGTGGATCTTAAATGTCCTCCCCACGCAAGAGAGATGGCAGTGATGTCATTGTGTAATACAGGTGATGTTTACAGTCCTCATATACCCCATGTCCCGTGTGGGTGAGGCAGGGAGCAGGCAAGGGACAACCAAGGTGTAATGGCCAGATTTTATGGTTTGGACCATAGGGAGTGGCAGGATTTCGTCTTCCGGGAATGCTGGAGAGATACACCCATGAGGGCTTCAGAAATGGTGGTTTCTCAGTGGGCCTAGAAAGCTGCTCGTTTGCCAGAAAGATAATTCGCAACTTGTCTTCAGGAAGAGGCTCACCCCAGATTTTGGAAGGGGCTGCCCCTTGGATAGAGAAACCTAGCCCATGTTCTCTGGTGGGCGTCAAAAGAGCAGTTTCAGCTGTGTTTCTTACAGTTTCTGGGCTTCAATAAAATGCGGATGAGAGCAGTCATGGGGCACCACGCCGTGCAGAGTAGCTGCCTGCTAACTCACTCACCTCACTGTAATGGGGTTCCTCATTAGGGAATGAAGTCAAACGGTGCTCCCCACAGCTCGCAGCAAATGGTTGAGGATCTGTTGCTGGGATGCTTTAGAGAAGCTGCATTTATTCATTCTAATCTCCCCACCCCACCCAACCCTCCCCACTCCTCACCTGGAGACTTGCGCTCCAGGACATGATATACAAAACCCAAGGGTTTTTTTTTTAGGATTGATGGATGGATGCAGATTTATAAATGTGTGGTTATCTGTGCATGGGATGTTTCTCAGAGGCACTTAGAGCCACTCTGGTCAGCCCGCAGTATGAAAATGCAGACCATCGACTGCTGTGTGGATCCCTGTTCATCTTGCTGGCTCTCCAGAGTTTCACTGGTCAGTTCAGTTTGACAGATTTTGCTTTGCAGCCATACCTGTCGGTGCTCAGGCCTTGCTCCTGTGCTCAGGGATCATTCCTGGTGGTGCTTGGAAGACCCTATGGGATGCTGGTCGTTGAACCCTTGTTGGCTGCTTGGAAGGCAAGGCAAACGCCTTTCCCATTGTACTGGTGCCCAGACTTGGGTCTTTAAGATTTTAAAGTAGTTGAAGTAAAATAACCCCCTCCAGTGGCAACGGGGGGGGGGCAGTGGCCAACATGTTGGAAAGGACAGTGTTTAAGCGGTGGCAGAGACAACTGTGTTGGATGAGGCTGGTGCTGGGTCCTTCTGGGCTCCCTGGATTGATGGATAACTCAGGACAGCTAAGTGATCAAGGCGCCCCTGGGCAGATTTCCTGTCCAGAATTTGGGCATGGGCCCACTACTGACTGTGCTGACCTGGATTTTCTATGGTCGCTCTTAAAAGAGCATCACTGAGAGGCTAAGAGAGGGAGAGGAGGAGGGATGGAAGAAAGAAAGAAGGGAAGAAGGAAGGGGGGAGAGAAAGATGGGAAGAAGGGGGCAGGATGGTACAGTGGGGAGGGTGCTTGCTTGCTAGTGGCAGACCTGTGTTCAATCTCCAGCACTCCATATGGTCTCCCAAACACACCAGGAGTGATCTCTGAGTGTAAAGCCAAGAATAAGCCCTGAGCACTGCTGAATGTGGCCCCCAAACCCAAACAATAAAAAATATTTGTGGCTGGAGCAGGTCGACTCTTTGTCTTACATGCAGCCCTGGGTTTGATCCTTGGCATCCCATAGGGTCCTCTGAGCCCTGCCAGAAGTAATTCCTGAGTGCAGAACCAGGAGTAACCCCTGAGCATTGCTGGGTATGGCTCTAAAACAAACACAATAAAAAGAGAAGAAGAAAGGAGGGAGAGAGGGAGGAAGGGAAGAAAAGAAAGAAAGAAGGGAAAAAGAAGGGAAGGGAAAGGGGGAAGGAGGAAGAGAGGAAAGAAGGAAGGAAGGACAGAGGGAAGGAGGGAGGGAAGAAGGAAGGAAAAGAAGGAGAAAGGGAGAGAGGGGGAAGAGAGGTGGAAGGGTGGAAGGAAAGCAGAGGGAAGGGAAGTTGGGAAAGCAAGATCCAGGTGGAGCTCCGTGCACTGGCCAGCAGGCAGTGGACAGCTGAAGGTGGACTCAGTATAGACTCCCCTGGGGGCCTGGCCACTCTGCCCTCCATCACCCGGTGGGGAGAACGTGCCCTTTCTCTTCTGTTGACCCTGTCGCCTGTGCCCAGGGCAGTGGCCTCGGGCATGGGAGGCTGCCCGCTCTCAGCCACACTGTGTCTCCCTGGTTTGAGAGCTGGGGAGCGACCAGGGCTCCGTCACTCGGCCCAGCTAAGCCGGTCACTCCTGGACTGCACCCAGACCTAGAAAACGGGCCCCCCTGGGGAACCATTTCTATTCAGAGCTAGGAAAACGGGCTGCTTCTCAGCCCCATGACCTACTTTTCCCGTGGGTGAGGTGGAAGATGAAAGGGCAGTCACCCCCCCCAACCCAACCTGCAGAGGCCCATCAAAGGTCTACAGTAGAGCACTTAAAGGAGTATCTGCATGAGAACACTGGAAATCTCTGCTTTCCCCCCCCTACAGCTGAGCCAGTGCAGTTCAGCATGGAAGAATAAGGCATTTGTGCTGGTGGTGGTCTGATTGTTGGCCTGGTGCCTCCCCCTCACATACCTGCATCCTCTGTAAGGCCCTGGGGATGACCAGTGTCCTGAGCGTTGCTGGATGTGACCCAAAAGGCCAAAAAAAAAAAAAAGAAAGAAAGAAAAAAAGAAAAAATACAAAAATATGTTTGAGCGTGTGCCTGCTTTCTCTTCATCACTGACATGGGGTGGGGGGCATTTGCCTGTTGACTTTTTTGTCTCTTCTCACACAGAAAATAAGTGCACTTCTGGGTCTTTCTCTGCCACAGTCTCCCCATTGGTGTGGTTTCTGCAAGGCTCCCGTATGGGGTGCTGCAGGGAACGGCTGGGGGGATAGCTGGGGTCAAGGGTGAGCTCCTGAGACTTGACCCAGATTTGCCGAGCAGTAGGCAGTAGGCAGAGTCCTCTTGGCTTCCCAGCAGCACCTTCCCCCCGCCCCACACCCGGCCAAGCAGCCAATTGCAATATCCCGTCACTATGCCTAAAACAAAACACCATTGAGCAAGCTAATTGTCAGCCAGCCGGGGAGACTGAGGAACCAGAGCACCCTGTGCGGGGAATCTCCCCCGGAAGGGTGTTCATCCATTGTTCTTTTTTTTTTTTTTTTGAGGTCACACCCAGCGATGCACAGGGGGTTACTCCTGGCTCAGCCCTCAGGAATTACTCCTGGTGGTGCTGGGGGGGGACCATATGGGATGCTGGGAATTGTACATCCTCCCCCCCTCCCAACCCTGTGCAAGGCAAACGGCCTACCTGCTGTGCTATTGCTCCAGCCCCATTGTTCTCCCTTCTAAGGTATATAAACCTAAGCCTGATTGCAATAAACTGACTCCTCTTCCTGCAGAGGCTTCCGGAGCCATTGTTTTATTTTGTCTGTCTTGTCTTTTTATACAGCTCTGCGTACTCAACCTCCTTCTAGGGGCTGTCCTCCTTCCGGTGCACAATGGGTGCTGTTGGGTGAACTGCTAGGGCCGGTTCTCTTCCCGGATCCATGGACCCAACGTGTCAGAATGACACTTCTGCAGCGAGAGGATCTGCTCAACACCGCACAGACCCCAGACAGGAGAGCAGACCCAGCGGCTTGGGAAGGGAGCAGAAGGTCAGCGCTTGACCCATTTCCAAATCATTTGGCTGGTTCAGAACTCCTCAGGAATGTATGTTTCCGGGAGTGTGTTCAATGAATTTAATTGAATCATTGTGAGATACACTGTTACAAAGCTGTTCCTGATTGGGTTTCAGTCATGCAATGTTCTAACAGAGTCCTTCACCAGTGCACATTTCCCATCACCAATGTCTCCAGTTTCCCTCCCACCCCATTTCCCGTAGCTTGCCTCTAGGGAAGATACTGCTCTGTCTCTGTTTCTGTCTCTGTCTCTGTCTCTGTCTCTCTCTCTTTCTCTGTTGCCTTTTAGGCATTGTGGTTTGCAATATTGTTACTGAAAGGTTATCATGTACATCCCTTTTGCTATCTTTCAGCACTCAGTTCTTTTCCAGAGTGATCATTTCCAACTGTCTTTGGCATAGTGGCCCCTTCTCTGTCCTAGCTGTCCTCTCCCCCCCACCACCAGTTGTGGCAGCTTCCAACCATGGAGTAGTTCTCCTGGCCCTTGTTTCCACTGATCTGTGCCATCTATGCTATTCTTGGCCCCTTCATGTCTGGAGAAAGCAGTCATTCCCCCTTGTCCTTCAGCCTTTCCAAACATGTCACATCAGCTTTGGGGCTAGGGGAACAGTGTTTATTTCTAGCTCTGTCCTGCCTCGTTGGCCCCCCCTTTTCCCAGTGTCCCCACGACTCCCTGTTGTAGTTTGCAAACACCAGCTCTCTGGGCCTGGTTGAGACCTTTTATCAAGGCCATCTCATCTCTCTTTCCAGGGGTCACCTTTGTCACCCACTCCATGCCACCTCTCTGGTCAGGATAACTTCCAAAAGAAGGTTGTCATGGAGACCTCACATTCTGCTCCACCAGATTTATCGAATGTTCCTGCAAGAAAGGAAACCTCACAGACTCGATGGTGGAATGCACCTGCGGCTCCCGTCTGGTGACCAGCCTCTCCTCCCCCCCTTTCCTGAGCCCTCAGTGCTGGCCAGACCATCCGTTTTGGGGTGTGATGAGGAGATGGGGTTGGCATCTGTCTTTCTTGCAGGATGACACCCCGGTACTAGAAGCAGATTTATAATGATGCCATATTAGAGATGTTCACTGGGGCCTGTCTCCTCTCTCTCTCTCTCTCTCATAACTTTATTTTTGCTTGTTTCTGGGTCACATCTGGTGATGCTCAGGGCTTACTCATGGTTGTGCACTCAGAAATCCCCCCTGGCAGGGCTTGGGGGACCCTATGGGATGTCAGGGACTGAGCCTGGGTCAGCCGTGTACCAGGCAAACAAACGCTTTCCCCACTGTACTTTTCACCATGACTCTTGGTATGTGGGTGGAAGTAAACTCCCAGGAGATGCTCCCTGTTTGATCTCCTGGCTCCTAGAGTTAAGTGAGTGCCACCCCACCCCAGGGTGGGTGATCCCTGTTCACCAGTGGCTCAGGGTAGAGGGGAGAAGGCATCTGGCACTTGGAATCCTCAGGAGAATGTGGGGGACGTACTGGAGAACCGGAGACATCCTGGGCTCTGAAGAGTATTTTTATTCCTTTATTTGTATGAAACTTTCCTGCCCCCTCACCGCCAGCATCCACCCCCCCTGCAGTGCTCAGGGAGCCTAGGGGCAGGGAGGATGCTCTCCATAGTCTCTGTTCCCCCTCTCCCCGCCGGTGGTTCAGCCTAGCTTAAGGTAGCGGTGCTGTCCAGGCCACATGGGGATGGGGGAAGGCACATGGTGCCAGGGCTCGGACCTCACCTGACCTGCACCTCTCACCCCTGTATCAGCTAGGGAGCACCCATTAGACACTCACTTCATTTTTTTTTTTTGCTTTTTTTGGGTCACACCCAGCGATGCTCAGGGGTTACTCCTGGCTTTGCACTCAGGAATTACTCCTGGCTGTGCTTGGGGGACCATATGGGATGCCGGGGATCGAACCCGGGTCGGCCACGTGCAAGGCGAACACCCTACCCGCTGTGCTATTGCTCCGGCCCAGACACTCATTTCAAAAGAGAATTTTGTGGAATTCTGGAATTCCCAACCCGGTGGTGGGAAGTTGGGACAGGACCCCCGTGATGAGTGTGCACCATTTGTGAAATCTGGCCTGTTCACAGAAACCAGAATTCTGAGGGGCTTTTGAGGTGTAGAGGAGGGCGGGGAATGGCATAAAATAACTTAATGGAGGGGCCAGAGTGATAGAAGAGCAGGGAGGGCACTTGCTTTGCATGCGGCCAACCCATGTCCAATCCCCAGCATCCCATAGGGTCCCCTGAACACCTCCAGGAGTAACTCCTGAGTGCAGAGCCAGGAGCATCCGTGAGCATCGCCAGGTCTGACACAAGAAGCCAAAACAAACAAACAACAAAGAAACAAAGAAAACCCCCAAACCCCAAGCGAAAAACAACCTGTAAAACCAACTTTAGGGAGAGAAGGAGAAGGAGCGTTTTTATTATTCCTCCCAGAAGACTGTCTCTCTCATGGCCAAATGCCCTTGGAACAGATTTGTGGCCGCCAACAAAATCTTTCAAGTGAGGCGGAATTACAAATGAGCCTCGCGTGGTGCCGCGGCTTTCAGTGGCTTTGTCCGCGGCTGGGATCACTGGCTTGGCTCCCCCTTTTGGAGACCGACCAAAACCAGGCTGAATGGACTTGCATTGAAAGCCAGCCCTGTCTTGCAGATGGCAGACCATATGTTTCGGGTCGTCCCCCCCCACCCCCCACACACACACGCCGAGATGAGGCGCTGATCACAGTCCAAGAATAGAGGCAGCGCTGTTCCTTGGCGTCTGCCCTTCCGGCCACCTCTCGTCCACAGGCGCTTTCCATCCTGGACGCGAGTTGGTGCGTCGGAAAAGAATCTGAGAGCCAGCAGGGCTCTTGTCTGCTCTGGTTTCAAGCCTGGAGCTGCGTAGGGAGACAGTGCCCATAATACCCTCACCCCAGGTTGCTGGAGAGTTCCTATCCCCTTTGATTTCACGGGGCCACACCCCCAAACCCCAACAGAGCGTGTGGGTCTGCGTACAGGGGCAGGATGTCGGAAGGATGGAGTGAAGTGGTCCAGGCTGTTCCTGAGCAAGGAGGAGCTGGGGGAACGGAGGCATTTGCTGAATTGAGCAAATTCAATAATGAGTCGGGGGAACATCTCAAAGGTAGCAAGGGGCTCCGAACTGTAAGGCTTGAAGGAGGTAGGTGACAGAGAGGTGCGGGGGGGGGGGTGTAGGGCGTGCGTGTGGTTTTTCCCATTTGTCAGGGTCGAGGTGGTTTAGGGAAGACTGAATTGCAACACTGGTCTGGGCACTGCAGCCCAGCAGTGGGGTGTCCGAGAGCAGGAGCTGGAGGGCGTTGCTCACAGGTGCACCAAGGGCTCTAGACAGGCTCTGTGTCCTGTGAGTACCAACTGACATAGCCTGGCAAGGGTGCCCTGGGTTCTGGCCTGTACTGGCTGTGAGCACTGCTCAGACTGGAACGTGCTTACTGTTTCTTGAGGTCTTTTAGAAAAATACATTTTCTTTTGCTGTGCTCTGGGTTGACCCCTGGTTCTGTGCTCAGGGGTCACTCCTGATGGGGCTCAGGGGACCCTATGGGGTGCTGGGGATTGAACCTTGTGTGGTGCAAGGCTAGCACCCTCCTCTCTGTACTCTCTCTCCGAACCCCTCAGGAAAATGTTTATGAATGTCTCTGCTTTGTGTTGGTTGTTTATTTACAGTCTGATGGGATGTTGGGACTAGTGCTCATACCTCCTATGGCCTCCCACTCAGTGGATTCAGGACCCCTCCCATGACCCCACTGATTCAGAATCCCTTTTGTGGCTGCTTGATCTCTCCTACGACTTACTGTTCACTGGGTTCAGGATCTCTCCCGCTGTATGATAACATTGGCTTGTCCTTTCTCCCTTGCCATAGGGAGCTTAGGTTTATTGGGTTACACCCATCACAGTGCTCCCAAGTCACTCCCATTTTTTTGCTTATCTGTAAACTCTTTGTTTGTGCTCTGCTTCCCCAACAGGTCAATCACCTTTATCCCCAAATCAGACCCTGTTGACTTGAAAGGTCAGATCCTTCTAAGGACCCTGGATTTGCATTTATAAGTGAAATATTGCCTTTTCTCTTCTCCTTATGTCTGTCCTTTGCATAGTTTACTTTAGAGAAATGTCCTTTTTGTATAGACACAGGAAGACAGTTAATGCTATGCTTTTGTAACTGGGAGTTAATTGACTATGAATAATATTCACCCCTGGGCATCTGCTTTCTCGAATTGAGACTCAGTTGTCCTTAGTTCCTAGCACCCCAAAGGCAAGGTCCTGACGAGTGATCGAATGGACCCAGGGCAAGTTGTGAGCTACCCTGGCATTAAAATGGGCCATGACAAAGTGCTACAATACTTAACTATAAGTTAAAAGCATGGTCATGGACAAATTCTGTCATGATCCAAAAAGTAACAACTGAATTAGGACCTCTGCTAGGGTTAGGAAAGACTAATCTGACCTGAGCACTGTAGTCTGAGATCTATAGAGAGATGGCCCCAGGAGAGCAATCCTATAAGCTTAATGTATCTCTTACTGTGTCCATACAAAATGACTAATATTATGAATGTTTGTATGTTTGTTGGACTAAGGAAAGGAGATACACATCCATAGATGGAATTTTGCTCTTGGGTGGGTGGGTCGTCCTGCTGAATGAGAATTTGTCCTAGAAGAAGCTTCTTCTGAGGGAAGGATTTTACCTCTGCTGATTGTATGACCACAACTATGTGCAATTGCTACTCCAATCCCTCATGATTTGGGATTTGACTAAGGCTGGAAGAGTGGGCTGGGATAGGCAAAAACAGGAAGGAGAAGGGTGAAGGAGCAAGATCCAAGAGGGCGGTGAGGGGGGTTGGGCAAAGGAGGGGAATCAGAGGAGAATGGAGATGAGATTGGAATAAATTGCAATTGATACCAACCAGCCTGGCCCTCGTTCCTTCCTTTGTCTTGCCTATCGCCATTGGCCGCCCCGGGGTGGCAGGAGCTGTGGGAGACCACCAAAAACAGGCGGTGAGAGAGATAGAGCCCCCCGTGGCCTTCCGCAATTTGTTTTTTGATTACATATCCTGTGACCTCCTGCTCCCTGGATTCAGATCCCTGTGTGGTCCCCGCTCTCTGGATTCAGACCCCTCCCAGTGTCCCAGTCAGACTGGGAGAGGTGGCATATGGACAGTCCTTTTGGACAGGGTTTTGTGTCCCCCCCCTCTACACCTGCCCCCAGTGGCCAGTGATGTGGGCCAGCACCCAGTCTGGACAGGTACAAAGGACTGAAGCCAACAAACATTTATTGAAGCACTGACACGCGTGGGGGACAGTGATGGAAAGAGGAAGAGAAAGAAGGGTCCCCGCGGGGGTGGGGGGCGCGCACTGTCGAGGGACAGCCATGGGACAGGCGCACCAGAACTATAATACAAGGTGGGATGTGGTCAGTGCGTGAGGAGGGGCCAGTAAAGGGGGACGGTGGGTTGGCGAAGCCCAGGCTGGGCAGTGCGTGTGTGAGCATATTTGGGGGTGCCGAGAGTGCATGAGATGTGGGTGTTTTGTTTTCGGGGCCACACCCAGCAGTGCTCAGGGCCTCTTCCTGGCTCTGGGATCACTCCTGGGATGCTGGGGATTGCACCCTGCAAGGTGAGCGCCCTCCCCGTTGTACTGTCGCTCAGCCCACGATGTGGATTCTGTGTGGGCTTTGTGTAAGGGGAACAGCGGGAGAGTGGAGTGGTTGTGGGCTGGACCAGCACGCAGAGGTTATGTGGGCAGTGAGGCTGCTGACCTGGAGCCGAGCCAATGGGCGCGGATGGCACTGATGGAGTGGGTGGGCTGGGAAACAGCCAGAGTCCAGTTACGTACTGGAGAAAGTCTGAGGGGGAAAAGGGGGATGGTCTAGAGAGGGACCTGGAGGCTGAATTTGGCTTCTCAAGAGCTGGGTTTACGCTAAGGAACTGGGGTCACTGAGCCTAGGTGGCGGGAAGCTGGGGTAAGGGTGAAAGGGCAGAACAGGTCAGCCGTGGCCATCGAGGGGACAATAAATAAATCATAAATACACACATAAATACATAAATAGTTGAGGCAGGGGCCAGGAGGGGAGGAAAGAGGAGAAGGCGGGGGAGGGTGCTGTGTCCCTGGCCAGGAGGCAGGCAGAAGGGGTTGAGAGAATGCCCAGAAGGGGATTTTGGGGGGTGGAGGGCGAGACTGCAGGAGCTGGGACCAGAGACACAGGGGTACCGGGGTGGGCAGAGGGTGCCGGACCCCAGAAGGAGGCCGTGCCGTGTGCTGGACACTGCTTTCTTGGGAACTGGACGAACTTGAGCAGGAGCTTTGGAAGGGAGACCCTCCCCCCAAGCTTCCATCTCTTCCACGTAGAAGGCAGTGATGGGGGCTTAGGGTGCTGAGGGGCCTTTGAGGGTGATGGCAAGGCAGGGGTCAAAGGTCCCCCCGGCTCCAGGCAGGTCTGTGACCTCTGCACTTACAAGGTGGCCGTCAGGGTACTAAAATTACAAGAATCTGGGACTCCTCAGGGTGGCAGGGGTGGCGGGGGGGGGGAGGCAGGGGGGCGAGCGCTGTGGTCCAACTCAACACAAAGGAGGTGGGCCCCCCAACTGTGCAGGGAATGAGGGGGCCAGCGTGGTCTTCCAGAGTTCCTGCCACCATATGGGACCGGGGGCCGAGGAGGAGACTCAGAAGGAGCTGGAGACAGGTGGGGACATCACCTCCCCAAGTCCTGCCCTCCCCGCTCCGTCAGCCCAAAGCACCAAGACCCAGAGGGAACCAGGTCTCCCTGCAAGTGGCAGGCCCAGGACCAGCACCGGCCTTCCCCACCTCTCGGGAACATCCTGGAGTCCAAGCTCTCAGGGCTTGTTACAGGGCCCAGTGGGCAGTCCTGTGGGAGGCGGAAGCTGGCACGGCAAGTCTCAGAAATGAAATGTGTCCCAGCCTTGGGACCGCATCCATAAATCTGGGGCATGAGACCCAAGGGCCCCTGGGCCACTGAAGCTTGTGGCCTCGCTCCATTCTGCTTCCAGAGGCTGCCGTTAACCCAGCACGGGGCTCGGGCTGGGAAGCACATGGCTTGCCTCTCCGGTGTCGCCCCTGCGTTGGGTGATTCCTGGGCCACCAGCCACCACCACGCAGCATCTGGAGGCACGTTTGGGGCTGAGAGCAGGACCTGGAGGGAATTTGCACAATTCCGAGCAAGCTGTCTGGGGGGGGGGGGGAGCAAGAGATGGAGGGGGAGGGCGTCTCCTCTCCCTGCAGAGTGAAGGCGCGGTGGCGTGGGCATTTCGATGACCCGCTCCTAGGTGGCAGAGGCCTTGGAGAGCGCAGACCCGGAGCTGGAGGGAGGGCACAGTCCCTGGTCTCCCTGCCACGCCCCGCAAGGCTATTTTTAAAGGATGACATTTGTCTTCCCGGTGACCTTTCGAGCTTGTGCTGCCGCTTCTCTGGTAACTGAGGGTGCAGTGGTAGTCCTGGTTGGAAGGAGGGTGGGATCCTGCAGTTCAGGTTCAAGCACCGCCCCCAGGGGCCCCCAACTCGGAACACTCTTCTGCTTTTTTTTCTGGCGGTGCCCCCTGGCCTCGAAGGAAGCTGCTGCATTTCTCAAACATGATTCCTGGCCAGGAGCTGCTGCCTCAGCCTCCAGGAGCCTCTGCCTGGGGCTGCTAGATCTGGCTGCCAGTTCCCCCTGGTCCATCCAAATGGGCCATTCTGGATGTGCATCCAAGGACACCTCCAGCCTCCTTCGCTGCATGGCCGGCACTGTCCGTTCTCACACTGAAAGCCCAGCTCTGGCCCTCTGTTCACCCCTAAAACCAGGCGCTTCTCCACTCACCCACAGTTCCCAGAGAACCCTTCAGGTCTCAGGGGGCAGCTGTCACCCCAAGTCACGGGCTGGGCTCTTTCTGCCCCGAGTCCTTCTGTGTCCCCCATTCCTGCCCTCCTGGGCGGAGGGTGGAGTCTGCATTGGTCCCCGATTTTTTCTCCCAGTGCCTTCTTGCCCGGGGTGGGGGTGGGGGCCGATGTGCCTCACGCTCGATTGAACCCCACACAGTCAAACACTCAGGTCAACATAGATGGGCGGGCCGCGAGAGCGAGGTACGCCGCGTGTCACTGTTTTACACTCGAACAAAGACAACTACCCTGCTGTCCTAGAGAACCCGTGCTGCCCAACTCCCCTCTGCCTGGCGGTGGAGTGGGCAGGAAACGTGAGTCACCGCGTCCGCCGGCTGCGGGCCCTTACGTGGCCCCGTCACACTGGCCCACTGTCAGTTTCAGCGCGCCCTGCTCGTGCAGGGTCTTGAGGGCCTTGAACTCCAGGGGCATGGTGTGGGGGCTGGCCTGGGACGTGTAGCCGTACTTGAGGCTGTCGTAGTAGTGGTACTTGACGGGGTTCTGGTTCTGGTCCAGTGGGAAGGGCCAGAAGCCATAGAGATGGATCTGGGTGCAGAAACGCGTGGCCAGGGTGTACATCAGAAGGCCGGTGGTGGGTCGTTTGATGTGGACCTTGTTGGTGAGCCAGTAGCTGCAAAACGGACATAAAGGGTGATGGGGGGTAGGGGGGAAGAGGCATTATTTGTGAAGGCAACTGTGTAGGAATGGGGGTTACACAGGCCCTGACACCCTCACCTCAAGTTCAAGCCCTAAAACTTGTCAAGTCTCCTATGGGGTTTTGTGTGTGTGTGTGTGTGTGTGTGTGTGTGTGTGTGTGTGTGTGTGTGTGTGTGTGATAATGATGCTTTGGCAGGGAAAGGCCTTAAGACATGGATTTTTTTTGGGGGGGTCTCTCAAGTGGAAGTGGTTGCTCAAGGGTTCTTGGGGCTTCCCCCAGTGATGCTCAGTCAGCATCTCTAGATGGTTTGATGCTCTTGCCAGCAGTGAAGGGACCAGTGAGGGCCACACTTAGTGGTTTAGGAAACAAGTCCAGCTCTGTGACAGCCCCTGGGCAACCAACAGGACATGCCGGTGTTTTATCTCCAATGCTGTTTGTGGGTTACTTCTTTTCCCACGTGTGTTGTGGATCAGAGAAGCCTCATGGGGTCGGGCATGCAGCATGAGTCTGGTTGCTGGTATATCCTGGCATCCCCGAGGGGCGCGTCGATGGAGCAGAGGGACAGCACTGTGGGGAAGGCGCTTGCTTTGCACGCATGGAGTAGGCTCAGTTTCAGTCCCTGGAACCCCTTACAGGGGGCCCCGCCAAGAGAGATCCCTGAGCGCAAAGCCAGGAGCAAGCCCTGAGCACAGCTGGGTGGGACCCTATCAAACCCCACCCCACACCCCAAGAGCAAACAATGGAGCTCTGACCTGTGAGAAACCACCAGCTCCAGTTGCCCACCCCAAGAGCAAACAATGGAGCTCTGACCTGTGAGAAACCACCAGCTCCAGATGCCAAGTGGGCCCTTCAAACCACACTCCCTCCTTTACTGTGTGGGTAGCTGGCATTGGGGCGCACATTTCTGGAGGAGTTGGGGGAGGTCCTACCCTTCGAGTGGCAGTACGGGTCCTCTCCAGTCTGTGGAGCTCTCCCACTCTGCTTCTTGCTTGCACTTACCCCTGGGTTTCTGCCCCCCCCCACCCCATCCTCTGCTGATCGGCCACCTCACCCCCTGCTTGGCACCGAGGGAGCTGAGGGAGTTGATGGAGCCAAGCACCTGTGACCCTCCCGGTCATCACGGCAACAGCAGGAACCCAGGAAGCAGGAAACTCTTCAACAGAGGCCAACAGCCTCAATCAAGGAACCGCGAGCTCTCTGCACTGGGGAATACTGCCTTGCCCCAAGGGAAGACGAAACCCCACGACTGGCCAAGGAACTTTGCGATGAAGCCATCACAAGCCATCGTCAGAGGTGGTGCTGTGCTGGGAGCTGGGATGCCCATCCTTGTCCTGTCCCTCTTGCACCTCTGGTCCCTTCCCCATGAGTCCCTCCCTGGGAGGCTGCAGGGTTGACCGGATGCTCGCTTCTCTCCAGGGCCCGCCCTTTCAGGAACCCCTTCCTCACGCTGCACATACTGCCCGTCCTTCCACCCACACCCCGACTGGCAGATGGAAAAGGCCTCGGATGGGGGGCGGGCATTCCAGGCTGGGGCCTCCCCGCAGCCCTCCTCTTGCAGAAGGCGACCCCCTGTACCCCATCCACCTCTCCTGCCTGGATTTTCTCCCGGGACTCCCTGCAAAGGAAGACATTACCATCTCTGGAGGAACAGCCTGTTTGTTCAAAGGGCGGGCTGCGGGGCGCCTAATGCTATTTTGACAGATGCAATTGAGTCAATTACAGCTGGAAATAGTGCCGCCGCCTGCGTTTCTCCCAGGTGCGGTCATCCCCCATTGCTCCCCGTGTTCCTCTGGCTCCCCAGTCCGGGGACAGGCTTGCACGCTGCCTTCCCAGATGACGCAACTGGGACACAACTTGCTGGCGTGGTGCTCTCTGTGCTCATACCTACCCCGACACGACCCCTGGGAAGATGCTCAATCTCGCCGGCGGGCTGCAGTTTTCTTTCCGCCACCCCTAGAGAGGCCTGGCCAGAGGCGCCATGGGCGGACTCTGCAGCCTCAGCCCCCATGTTTCCAGTAGAACCCTAGAAACTCCCTTGCCTACCTGGTCAATTTCAAGGGCGGCCTAACCACTAGGGTGCCTGGCTCTGCCTCTTCGTGGGGCAGCTACTGCCCGTGCACGCGCAAAAGCGCCTCCCACTTCCCCTGGCAGGGCCCTATTTGCTCCCCTGACCTCTTTCTCCAGGAAGGGAGCTTCGGGAGGTTCGGTGACTCACTGGATGCAGGGAGTGGCCCAAGCCGGGACGATGCCTCAGGGACCCAAATGCCCCCCACCCCACAGCAGCCCTGAGCCTGGCCCTGCAGCCCCCCCGGCACGCATGCGCAGGGGGCTCACCCGCGGGCGGCGTGCAGCAGGCGCAGGGATGGGTAGGCGGTGCGCACGCGCACGCGGTGCTTCAGGATGAGCGCGTTCACCCACTCCACGCGCTCCTTGCCCCCGCGGGCCATGAAGGCGGGGATCCACAGGATGCTGCCGTTCAGGCTGTGCAGCCGCTGCAGCAGCTTGTCCCGCCACGTGGCGTTGACCAGGTCCTCGAAGGCCCGCTGGATGACCGACGGGTTCATGGTCACCAGGTCTGTCTTGAGCCCCACGTCGCGGGCGTACTCCTGCACCGGTGCCAGGTTGCACCTGCCGGAGGCCAAGGACAGCATAGGTAGGTTGTGGGAGGGGGCAGTTACGGCACCGCGCGGCTTGCCTCAGACCTTTTGCGTCCGTCCCTTCCCCTCCTCCCAGGCGGACCAGGCTGCTTTCCGTCGCGCCCTCCTGCCCTCACACACTTCTGGAAGGAAGCACGTGCCTAGAAAGGGATTTGGCCCCAGGGATGTCCAACTTTGGGAAGCTAGCATGGGGGAGAGGACCAATAAAGGCAGCCACCAGCAACCTATACGCCACACGGCGATCATGCTCTTGGTCCAGGTGGAATTCAGCTCTGACAGTGTTTGATGCTGGGCCATAGTCTTGCCCTCTCTGTGCTTTCCCAGAGCTTCTTGGTGGACAGGGACTGTCCACAACACAAGGAGGGTGATACTTTCCATGTCAGGTGGCAAGTGAGCGGGAGCAGTGCTGAGGCTGCACTCCTGGACTTGAGCCGGCCTCACTATGCCAGTGTCCCCAAAGGAAACTGCTGTTGGAACCTGTAGCTTCTGGAACCTTCTGAGGCCAGGAAGGGTGGGGTCCAAGAAAACTCAAGACTTTCGTTTGGAAAAAGAAAGGGTTATGTGCCTGGCACCAGTGAAGCAAGGCCAGCTCAAAACTGCCGGCTCTCCAAAAGTAGTCTGAAGCCCCAGCCTCACCCCTTTGCTGGTGTCCAATCAGAACAAACCTCTTCAACCCTCCCAGAATCTTTTTTTTTTTTTTTTGCTTTTTGGGTCACACCCAGCAATGCACAGGGGTTACTCCTGGCTCTGCACTCAGAGGACCATATGGGATGCTGGGATTCGAACCCAGGTTGGCCGCATGCAAGGCAAACGCCCTACCCGCTGTGCTATCGCTTCAGGCCCAGCTCCCGGAATCTTCTTAACTGAAAAGTCTTGAGAAAAGAGTCCTGAGCTTTTGGCCCTGCCAGACAGGCAGAACCTGGCCAAAGAACATGGCCTGGAAGGGACCTGGGCTTGCTTCTCAGTGTGCAGGCTCACCAGCCATCCCTGGGGAGGCCCAGAAAATAACCTCTGCAACCTGAGGGCCGGAAGATCAGACCAGTTCCCCAATCTCAGAGACCTAGGTCTCTGCTGGGGACAGTCCCAGCAGAGCTGGCTGGACAGGCTGCCAGGGCCAGGACGCAGCTGCAGATGAAACGCTAAACAGTGGGTGCCCTGCTCCTAACCAGGACAGAGAGATCTTGTCCCCCTTCTGTCTGGGTCTGGGGTTAGGTGCCAGGGCAACTGTATCCAAAGTTACCTGAGAGCGACAGTTTCATCAAAAACAATGGCCCGGGACAAAATCCCGGTTGCACTTGGCCCTCCAACACCCCAGGTCTTGGCCACAGGACAGTCAGGTTACTGGTGGAAATTTTGTCTTGCCTTTCAGAACATTTCAAGGGGGGTTTTGCAAATGTGAACCAACCACGGGTCAGCCAGGAGACTTTCTTACTGATCTTTTGTAACAGTTGGCAATAAAATAGTTTTCAAAATTTCTAGGGGATCAATGAACTTTTTCCTCCAAAGGGCCATGTAGAAAGTATGTTAAGTTCTGTGAACTATAAGTGCTCCCTGTTGCAGGTCTCCAACTCTGCCCAGCAGAGAGGTTTAACTCGCCCTGTGGCAAGAAAGCAGCCACTGAAATGTGTAAAAATAAAAACGGGTGTGTTCCACCCAAATGTTACAGAAACAGGATGTGAGGTATGTTTGTGTTGCTCCAGTTTTTAAATTTATTCAAAAATATAGACTGTGGGCAGGGAGGGGAGGCAGGGAGGTAACTCAGCGGAAGAGTACTTGCCTTGCATATGTGAGACCCTGGGTTTGATCCCCCAAATTAAAAAAGTTGTGTGTGTGTGTGTGTGTGTGTGTGTGTGTTTTACTTATAGAATGTGGAGTACGGCTGTGTTCTAATAAAACTTTATTAAAACAGGCTTTGGGCAAAAGGAAGCCTACTTAAGCTCCAGATCTGCTATGAGTCAGATCTCTGTATCTGTGTGTGTGTGTGTGTGTGTGTGTGTGTGTGTGTGTGTGTGTGTGTGTTGGCACCTGCTCAGAGCACTCACTGTAGCTGCCTTGACCACTCACTGCTGGTGGTCAAAGACTGAAATGGACTGAAATTGAGCAGATCACTACTTGACAATTCTCCACCAATCAGAAGTGTGCAGGCTAAAACTCTTATTTGCGGAAGCCCCCTGAGTGGGTGCCCAGCTCCCACCTCTGGCCGAGATAAGCACGGGCCTGAGGGGCTCGGAGCACACAGGCATCTGTTGCAGCGCTAGTTCACCATGGTCTGCACTGGAGACGTTAAAAGCACGTCCCCGCAAGAGGCTGCAGATGAGCCCAGCCAGTACCCCGGCTCTGTTCCACCTTCGCAGGCCAGCCCCGACCCACGTGCATGTACCTGATGACAAAGCTGTGCGTGTCAATCTCGGGCCCGCAGCCGCTGTTGAGCAGGACCCCCGAATTGCCCACAATGGCGCAGGAGGGAAAGTGCTTGTTCTTGAGGGGCGAGGTCCTGGGCAGCAGCTCGTAGAGGTTCTGCGACACGTTCATGGTGCTGTCTCGGTCGAAGATGTAGTGAATGATGTCTCCAGGCTTGAGGGTGCCCTTGAGGACAGAAATGTCCTTCTCAGCATCCAAGAACTTGAGGATTTGCTTCCTGCAGGGAGTGAGAGTGAGATGCGTGTGAGGACAAAAGCATCCCTGCCACCCTGTGGCCTGGCGTTTTCTGTCCTCTCTTATCCAGTAGGGGGGGGCACTGAGCCCAGTGGTGACCACTGTGGAAACCCGCCCAGTGGCCATGCTCTCAGGCTGGGAAATGACCCTTCGATGGTTTCAGTGAGTTTGTTCATGGGGGAGTCTAGCTGGATGGGCCAGGTGTGGCTGGCTTTAGCACCAGTGTCCAACCCCTGAGATGCCTTTGTCTCGGACAAACCCAGGTGACAGTCACCTGTCCTCCTCCCCCACTTCCCGTGCCCTCTCCTGCCCTCAGATCATGAACAGGAACAGGAAATAGGATGCCTTGTATTCCCTCATTCCTGGAACCTTACCCTGGGAATCAGGGAGGGGAGAGACGGGGGCGTGTGTCTTGGAGAACCTCCTGGGTGGTCCCCCTCTAGACCTTGGAGAACATGGCTGAGGTTGGGGTGTTTCCCCCTAAACTTGTCTAGTTTGGGGGAATCTCTGGCCCCAGCGGGCACGGCTCTTTGGGAACAGAGAGCATCAAAAAACAGCTCTCTGGTCTCCAGGGAAGATTTGGTTTCAGGGGAAAGTTCTAGAATAACAGAACCAAATACACTGAAAGACATGAGTTTCCTCTTTGTGTCTTAGGGGAGTCTTGCTTGAACCCTGCAGCCTGCAACCCCAGACTCAGAGGGTTCCAGTCAGGAATTAGGGGTTACCTACAGCAGCATTTATCCACCTTTTCCCAATCCCTGGCCGCCTTCAGGCTTTTTTCCCTTTCTGTGACCTCCCACTCCATTCACTAGTTGGCCCCCTGGTCTCAAGCCACGACCTCCTCCTACCACCGATGCAATTTTTTTAAAATTTATTTTTTTTATTAGTGAATCACCGTGAGACAAAGTTACAGACTTACAGGTTTTCATGCTTACATTTCAGTCATACAATTATCGAGTGCCCATTCCTCACCGATGCAATTTTTGCCTGTAGCTGCCTTGGCATAACCTGGGGACCCAACATCGAATAGCTAAGAGGGAGAGAAATGTGGACTTACAGAATTGGTACCCCAGAGGGTTTTCTGTTCTGGTGCCACTAGAATGGAACCCAGGACCATGTTAATACTTGTACTCTGCCCCCTGCCCCATAGTCCTGCCCCAGAATTCTGTAGAATGGATTCAAGCTATAAGGAAAAAAAACAGGTTAGTGCCTAGATCTGCAGAAACTCATTTCACTGCCTGCCAGAGATGGTATGGAGGGAGGTGGCAGAGGGGAACTTTAAGCAGAGATTTGAGATGCTCCGAGCCTGTGGCTATCCTGGCAGGCTGTGCCCAGAGAATTCAGGAGGCCCTGGGTGGACATTGGAGAAGCCCTTATCTAGGAGGCAGGAGAATGGATCTTGGCCCACTTTCAGAAGCTCCCAGAATAAACGCCCAGGTTCGTGGTGGTGGTGGTGGTGGTGGTGGTGGTGGAGTGTTCTCGGCATAGCCTCTGGGCAGCCTGAGAACTTGCCAGACACAGCACCCTGTGTGCCATCTGTCGACCTGGGGGTACTGGGAGGCTTTCCCTCCCCAAGGGAGAGCAAAGGCGCCACCTCTGTTCAGTGAGCATCACTGCAGCTCTTCGGTGACATGCCACACTGGCCTGGGAGTTGCTGAAACCTTTGTAATTACTCACCTCCTAGAACTGAAGAACAAAGAGAGGCCCCAGAAAGCCCATAAATAAATACCTCTGTGAGTGAATTAATTTCCGGCTAATTAGGAGAGATTACTATCAATTATTAAACACCATTTGCAAAGCGCCTCTCAACCTTTTATTAAGGATAATTTTGGTGATGAATCGACAGACGTGAGAGGCTCGTGGTCTGGTGAAGGAACATAAGCGTTTCAGGGTTCACAGAGCACACCCAGGGGAAGGGGCGAGGAAAGGAGGAAGGGCCGAAGGGGGCTCACTCCTCAAAGCTGACAGCTGGGGGCGGGGGGCACATCCGGGTTACTTGAGACCCCTCCCGGCTCTCTGTTGCTGGCCCAGCCCCCTCAGTGCGCCAAAACCTGGACCTCGGCAGGACGCACCAGCCACTGGGGTGTGGTTGTGTGTGTGTGTGTGAATGTATGAAAGCACATGTGAGTCTGTGTGAATGTGTGTGAGCACGTGTGACTGTGTGAATGTGTGTATGAGCATGTGTGTGAATGTGCAAGTGTGACTATGTGTGAGCACATATATGTGTGTGTAGATGCGTGTGTAGGTGGATGAGAATGAGTTCTGGAAATGGGTTGAATGTGTGGGTACAGATGCTGACTGGCTTTGGGTGCCCCAGGGCTCACCTCAACCCAGGGATCGACAGGTTGTGTGCTAATGTGTGTGAGTGTGTGAATGTGTGAATGTGTATGAGCATGTGTTATGTGTGTGTGTTTGATGTGAATCATGTGTGTGAGCATGGGTGTGTGTGAGCGCACTTGTGAGCGTGACAAATCTGTGTGAGTGTGTGAGTGTGAGTGCATATGCGAGCATGTATATATGTAGGAGTCTGAGTGCATGTGGGTGAATGTGCATGTGTGTGTGTGTGTGTGTGTGTGTGTGTGTGAACACATGTGAGCATGTGAGTGCCTCTGTGAATCCCACTGGTGGCTCCCAGGAAAGGTGCCCAGTGGGGAGGGGTTCACCGTGTCTCTTGATGCTATAGTCGCAGATGCCATGGCCATGCTCCAGCGACTTGTACCAAGGCCCATCTCCTTTACGGCCCTAGTAGCTGAGTTACCTGATCCTCAGCGAGACGGTCTGGTTGTGTGTCCACTTGGCGGAGGCCTGCTGCGCACCATGCTTCACACTGTCATTACCCCTGTCAGCCAGGGCTGGTGCCGAGGAGCCATTCAGTAGAGCTTCAGCTCTGGAAGGGAGGATGCAGGGGACATGGTTAGTGAGGCAGCCAGTGACGCATGGATCAGATTTGGGCTGGAAACCCTCTTCTTAGAGTGACCGACTCACTTATTGCCTGAGAAGGTGTGGGGCAGAGGGAGTGTCTGCACAGGCACCTCTGTGAGGTAACGGGGGGGGGGGGATACCCCTTACCACACACACACACACACACACACACACACACACACACACACACACACAGACCCTTCTACTCCCCACTCCCTGGCCTTCCAGGGAGACCTGGCTGTCACTGTCCCACTGTCCGCTCGTGTCACCCAACTTTTGCAAAGCTTCTCTAACAGTCCCGAGCCCAGAAGAGGAAATGATCCATCTTCTGGCACCTTCTCCATCCTGTTTGCAACTCCGGCAGCTGCTTCCCTCTTCAGTCTGGTCCCCGAGTTGGGGTGCTGTCTCTTCCCTTCACTTCTGATCCCCCCCTTCAGATACCTCCTGGGCCTACCCAAGGGGGTGAATGTGCATTTCTTTCTGGGGTGCAGTCTGGAGCGGGCACAGAAGCTGGCTGCTCTGGGTGCCCCAGGGTCCTTCAAGTTGGGGTTCAGACCAGCTGCACCCCCACTCAGCAGTTTGTAGCATTCTGGGAGCTGTGTGCATGCAGATTTCCTGAAATCTGGGGGAGCGGATTTCTAAGAACAGGGTCACACGGACGTTTGTCAGCCTGTCCGTGCAGGCACACATGTTGTGTGTGGGTCACGGTGGGGAGGGCGGGGGGATTAGGGACTGGCACTTTTGTCTTGGGGTGACTTCAGATCTTCTTTGGGAGAATGATAAGAGGGTGTGTTCAGCCCAATTCGGGAGCTTCAGAAAATTCAAAGCAAACATCTGAGTCCTCTGCATTTGCCTTGAAGGTTCGAGTTAAAGTAGATAAAATCAGGGGCCAGAGTAGTAGAATAGAGGGGAGGCATTTACCTTACATGCAGCCAACCCAGGTTCAATCCCTGGCATCCCATAGGGTGCCCTGAGCATCACCAGGGGTGATCCCTGAGTGTAGAGCTAGAAGGAAGCCCTGAGCACCGCTGGGTGTGGTGCAAACACAGAGATGAAATTCTGGAAACTCAATTGTGTTTTGCAAAGGTTGAGAAAAATTTATCTCAGGGTGCACAACCCCTTTCCCATTCCTTCCTGTTCGGGGCTTTTCTGGCTTGCAGAGGACAGAGGGGTGAAGGGTTTGGAGCCCAGCAGACAGAAGTGCTCTCCTGGGTAGGAGGAAACCAGGAGAAGCAACCAAGCACTGTTTTGGGCTCTGGCCATTTGGGGTTGTCCAGCTTCTGTATTGCATGAGGTGGGGTCCAGACACTCCCTCAGCACTTCTGAGTTGTGTGTCTTGTCTCCAAGGCTGGCAGCGCTGAGTTGACAGCCTGCATCTATTTAAGAGGTGGCAGCAATGTTACTCAAATGCTTTGTTTTCCAGCCTCGACTTTCGGGCCAGCCAACTTCTGCAGTGACATTGGGCGAGCCTGCTGGTTCTCTCCTAGGCTCTGCTGCTCAGTGAAAACAGGCAGAAGTCTGTTAGTTTGCCTGTTTGTTTGTTTTTTGCTTTTTGGGCCACACCTGGTGATGCTCAGGGGTTAAGTCCTGGCTCTGCACTCAGGAATTACTCCTAGCGGTGCTTGGGGGAACCGTATGGGATGCCAGGAATCGAATCCAGGTTGGCCACATGCAAGGCAAACGCCCTACCTGCTGTACTATCACTCCCGCCCCATAAATTTGTTTTTGGTCTTAGGCCCAAGCCTGTTAGCATGGGGGGTGGGGGATCTTTTCCAGAACTGGCTTTTTTACCCCCCTTCAGAGACTTTCCATCTCGGCAGCCTCTAGACCTGGTGCATTTTGTGGGTGTCTTTTATTGAGCAGTCTGCCCCGTCTGTCACCTAAAAATGTGAGCTGAGTGAAGTGGAAAATCAAAGTGAAAAGAAACAGATCTATTTACTGAGTAAGAAGGATGCCATCTAGCCAAGAGGATAAACAGATTAATAACTACCTTACAGCAAAAACAAATGAACACAAGACCTAATCTACAAACCTATTAGATTTGCTATGGAAGCTGTTCACAGCTGATCTGATTGTCCCTCTGCCACCAGAGTGCCTGCAAGACAAAAGAGATGCATTATTAATAAACCTAGCGCTTCTTTGGAAAGTTCTCTTCTGTCTCCAGATAACCTTCCTTGGGCCTGGAGAACATGAAGTGGGTGGTAACACGAGCCCCAGCACGTCACAGGGAGGCAGGCCTCCTGTAATCCCCACTCCTGTCTTTTTTTTTCCCCCCAATTCATAAACGTTTCCACTGAGATTTCCATGTGAGTCTTGAGATAAACTTTTCCTTTGGGATTAATCTCCCGTGCAGATGTTAGCAACTGTTCTTGCAGGCAATAGCATTTCTCTCCTGTGACTCAGCATCTGCTCCAGCATGACTCAGCATGCTCCAGCAGGAAACAGCAGCTTTTCTGCCACGACTCAGCATCTGCTCCAGGGTGACTCAGCATCTGCTCCACTCGGAAATAGGGTATTTTCCCTTTATCGTGACTCGGCATCTGGGCATCTGCTCCAGCATGACTCAGCATGCTCCAGCATCCCCTCTAGCAGGAAACAGCTTCTCTACCATGACTCAGCCTCTGCTCTAGCATGACTCAGCACCTGCTCCAGCAAGCCTCAGAGTCTGTTCCAGGTCTCCTCTTGCTTTCACTGACTCTTAATGAAGTCTTGCCTCTCCGACTCTCTCCCCAAATCCAGCAGTACAGCTGGGCCAACAGGATTGACTCAGCAGTGGTCTTGGGGCAAATGTGAACATCATTTCCTGGACAGGGGCTGGGAGCAGGAGGTGGTTGGGGAACTGGGGCTTTTGCTCCTCCTTTTGCAGAATTAAATTTTAGGATTAGAGTATTCTATTTTTTTTTTTTTTTGCTTTTTTGGGTCACACCTGGTGATGTTCAGGGGTTACTCCTGGCTCTGCACTCAGGAATTACCCCTGGCAGTGCTCAGGGGATCATATGGGATGCTGGGAATCGAACCCGGGTCGGCCGCGTGCAAGGCAAACACCCTACCTGCTGTGCTATTGCTCCAGCCCGGGATTAGAGTATTCTAAGGTTCTTATCATCCAGTCATGCTGAGTTTCCTCATGCAGACTCATGGGCCCCCCTAGTGTCACACCCTTTGTGTCACTTGGCAGGGGGACAGAAGAATCCATGAAGCCCATTTTGTATTTTTTTTTTTTTTTGGCTTTTTGGGTCACATCCAGCGATGCTCAAGGGTTACTCCTGGTTTTGCACTCAGGAATTAACCCTGGCGGTGCTCAGGGGACCATATGGGATGCTAGGAATCGAACCCGGGTCGGCCACATGCAAGGCAAATGCCCTACCCGCTGTGCTATCGCTCCAGCCCCCAGGGTTTTGTTCGTTTTTAATTTTTTTTTTTTGCCACACCCGAAGATGCTCAGGGCTTACTCCTGACTCTGCACTCAGGGATGCCTCCTGACAGGGCTTAGGGGACCCTATGGGGTGCCAGGGAATGAATGGAGTCAGCCATGTGCAAAGCAAGTGCCTTCCCTGCTGTCCTATCTCCAGCCCCTTGTATATGGTATTTAAAAGTTGCACTTTAGACTACTTTTATTCAAGTAAAGCAATGTGTTTTTTTATTGGTTGGGAGGACGTGGGGTTTGAACAGAATTTCTTTGTCCTTCTCTCAGCATTTCACAGGGCCTCCACCTGTGCTGGGTGGGAGGAGTTGAGTGTGCCAGGAGAGTGTCCCTGGCTGTGCTGGGGGCAGGGACGTGGGGGTGCGTGTATGAAGTGGATGTTTTCTACCACCCGAGCCCATGCTTTTCTCATTTCTATTATTTTCCGAGGGAAATACTACTTTACTAAAATATAATCTTCTTAGCTCCATTTTGGACATTAATGCTGCATATTAGAAATCATTACTTTTAAGAAATCCCCTTGGAAAAAAAAAAAGAAATCCCCTTGGAAATAACAATGCAATTTTTTTTGAGGGGAGCCAGCCTTATTTCCACTGTGGTAACATTTATAATTTTGATACTCAAAGTTAGAATACCCAGGACCCATCACTGCTTTCTGTGTCTAACAATGCAAGGTTCTCAGCCCATTCTCTTTCAGGTTTATAAAATCTCAGATCTGCCCCATCTTTAACCTCTCTCTCTCTCTCTCTCTCTCTCTCTCTCTCTCTCTCTCTCTCTCTCTGGGTTGTGGGGGATTGAGCCATACTTGGCAATGCTCAGAGTTCACTCCTGGCTCTGTGCTCAGGAATCACTCCTGGTAGAGCTCCGGAGACCATATGGAATGCCAGGGATAGAACCCAAGCCCGACGTGTGTGAGGAAAGCATCTTACTCACTGTCCAATGGCATCGACCCCAACTTTTCTCATTATTCAAAGCCCTATTTGTTCCTCAGTCAAGCTGTCATTGTATTTCAAGGAAACAGTGGAATTCACTGGCAATGTTGTATTTTTGTTTTGTTTTGTTTTTGGATCACACCCGGCGATGCTCAGGGGTTACTCCTGGTTTTGCACTCAGGAATTACCCCTGGAGGTGCTCAGGGGACCATATGGAATGCTGGAAATCGAACTCGGGGCCGCGTGCAAGGCAAATGCCCTACCCACTGTGCTATCACTCCAGCCCCGCAATGCTGTATTTGAAGGAAGTCCGTAATTTCATGAGAACGCTTTGGGGGAGTTACTGTCCAGCTCCGCTGTAGTTCTAAGACAGAATTATATTTTTTAGAATAAGCATGCCAGGGCCCGAGCGAGAGTACAGCAGGTAGGGCATTTGCTTTGCGCACGGCCGACCCGGGTTCGATCCCTGGCATCCCATATGGCCGCCCCAGCACCGCCAGGAGTAATTCCTGAGTGCAGAGTCGGGAGTAACCCTGTGCATCGCCGAGTGTGACCCAAAAAGAAAAAAAAAAAGCATAAGCATGTCTGTAGACACAACTTTGTGTGTGTGTGTATATGTGTATGTATACATGCCATTTCCTGACAGACTGAAAGCCTCTTCAGCATTTCTCTCTTTAGCAACAGGCAGGAGTCTGATATGATAGCTGCAACCCAATGGGTTGACTTTCACATCCCCCAGTATCATAGACCCATCACAGCCCCCTGTTCAGAACCCAGTCCTCAAAATCAGCAAGACCCACAGAACCAGACACTAAGCCAGGCACAGAAATGAGAAGCATGGAAACAGCTATGAAGACTAATGAAAGCTTCATGAGACAACAACAACAATAGTAAGATTCATAAATATAATGGATAGAAGTGGTAGAAGATTAAAAATTCTTTTTTTGTTTGTTTGTTTGTATTTTGGGTCACACCTGGTGATGTTTAGGGCTTACTCCTGGCTTTGTGCTCAGTGTTCACACCTTAGTGCTTTTGGGGATCATATGGGATTCTGGGGAACAAACCCAGGCTGCAAGGGAAGTGCCTTCCTCGCTCCAGATTTTATTTATTTATTTTTGCCTTTTTTTTAACTTTTTATTAAATCACCATGTGGAAAGTTACAAAGTTCTCAGGTTTATATGTCAGCTATACAATATTCAAACACCCATCCCTTCACCAGTGCCCATATTCCACCACCAAAAGCCCCAGTATACCCCCGCCCCCACCCCCTACCCCTACCCCCTACTGTATAACTAATGAATTTCACTTCATTTTTTCTTTACCTTGATTACATTCCATAATTCAACACAAAACTCACTATAGTTGTTGGAGTTTCCAACCAAGAGAGACAGACCTACTACATTTGATAATTAGTTTTTCATTGCTGGAAGTGAAGAGATATGTAGCCCCACTGCTACAAGTACATAACTCTCTCTCTCTCTCTTTTTTTTCCTTTTTCCTTTTCCCTTTTTTATTCTTTTTCCCCCTCATCCCCTTTCCCGCGCCTCATAGTATGGTGTACGCCATGCCGCTTCGGCCAGCGTGGAGCTTTTGCTTAGTTCACAGTCCAGAGAGGTGGCTGCTACATTAAAAACCTTCAAAATTTCAACAAAAACTTACTGTTATTATTTGGAGTTTCCCCCCCAAGTCAGACCTGTTCAAAAGGAACCGTTTCACATTGCTGACAATTATAAATGTTAAGTCGCGCGGACACCGAAGCGTCCGCGCGGTTTTGGATTTCTGTATAAAGTCCAGGGAAAATTCTGCCAGAAATTACATAGCCCAGCTCACAGTCCCAGTGCATTGCTGTAAGAAGTCTCTGAATTCAGTCTTTAGGAGCAGAGGATCCGATTCGCGCTCAGAGGCTCCGGATTTATCTGGGCCGAGGGCGTGCCGGTTACGCCCCCTTCCCATGAGTTCCTGGGAGCCCCAAAAGTAAAATCCGAATACCTCTGGGTTTGGAGTCACAGAAGATGGCACCTGCCACGTGGGTGCCACCAGGCTGCTGCTTTCCGTGCAGGAAGATAGGGTGAGGAGGAAAAAAATCCACCCCCGGCAGCACAGAGTTGTAGCCCAGTTCGCAGTCCCAGTGCATCGCTATCGGATGCTGCACTGGATGCCCGAATGTGTTAGATCTCTGGAATCAAAGTCTTTAGGTGCAGAGGGTCCTATTTTTGCCTTTTTGGTCACACCTTATGATGAACAGGGGTTAGTCTTGGCTCATGCACTCAGGAATTATGCCTGGCGGTGCTCGGGGGACCATGGGATGCTGTTAATCAAACCTGGGTCGGCCACGTGCAAAGCAAATGCCCTACCCGCTGTGCTATCGCTTGGCTTCAGATTTTTAAAATATCATTTTCAATGAGAAAGTCAATAAATGGCTTGAAGAAGTTGGTGAATAATCCGGAGGTGAAGTGGGGGCTCCGGGCAGCAAAATTAATTTCTGGTGGATTCTAACCAACTCCATTAGTCTCTATCAGTCTCAAATTCTCACTTGCCGGTTTGCCCCCCATCCATCACCCACACAAGTATCTACTTCATTTGTAAAGCTGATTCAGCTTTGAAAAACACGCCTCTATCCTAAGGAATGCTAACTGTGGACGTGAGGTTTAATATCATTATTCTATAGTCATTTGGGTGGGTGGGGAGGGGCCCAGAAGAAACTGTTGGGAACACCTGGGGAATGTTGGAAGGATATCAAGTCTTTGAAGAGGTAGAATGAGAGTGAGGGGCTTTTCAAACTTCAGGAGGGTAAGAAGAAATCACAAGAGGGATGTAGACAGATTTGGCTTCATACAAATTTAAAACTCTGGTTTCTTACCCCCTCTGGAGAAGCCTATATTCTCTCTTGAGCACCTCTCTCTCTCTCTCTCTCTCTCTCTCTCTCTCTCTCTCTCACACACACACACACACACACACACACACACACCCTCCTCTCTCTTACTCTAAATTTCTTTCAATTTATTTCTAAATTTTGCTTCGCTAGAATAATTTTTATTAAATATTGGTTGGCAAGATAGTACCGCTGGAAGGGTGATTGCCTTGCCTTGCATGAGGCTGACCTGAGTTCGATCCCCCATATCACAAACCCACCAGACCTCCCTTTACTTGGGGTCTCAACCCAGCCACTGTTCATGGTCCAGATCATCCAGTTTGTAAGCTCTCCTCCCACCCCCCAGCCCCCGCTCCTCTTGTAGCCCTCCAGTGGGCCCCTGCTGGCCACACTCTTCATAGTGTTCCAGTTTGCCATGAAAAGAGGAAACCCCAAGAGATAGCAAATGGGGAGGGTGTTTGCCTTGCACGTGGCCGACCCAGGTTCGATCCCTGGCATCACATATGGTCCCTTGAGCTCCATCAGGAGTGACCCCTGAACACAGAGCCAGGAGTGAGCCCTGAGCACCACTGGGTGTAGTCCTAAACAGCAAAAAACGGGGGTGGGGGGTGGGAATCCTGCCAGGTTTACCCCTGTGCATGCTTGCCCAGGGCCCTCTGAAACCATCCGTGTCCACATGAAGGTAGGACTGTCTCCCTCAGCCTCCACCATGGTGTCCAACCCCCATCCCCCACCGCCTGATGTGGCACCATCCTTCACCTCTAAGATGATTCCCAGAAACAGGGCAGCTCAGAATTCAGGGTGCAGGGGCTCGGGAAGGACCCCAGGCACTGACAAGTGCCATTTCTTTCCCTGTCCAGGGTCTGCCGTGAAGTCGAGCGACGCGAGGCAGGCAGGTAAGACCTACTGGTGACGGAGGGTTAATGAGGGAGCATGTCCCTGGCTCTGCAGACCTGCCTCTCTGGGGTCCTCATGCCCTGGATGGTGGCTCTCTCGTCTCCCACTTCTCTTGGTGTGATGCTTATGGGGGCTGTGTGTGCCACTTGACAGGAGTGGCTTGTAGGGAAGCAGAATGTCTCTGGGAAGGGGACAGGCAGGTCCTCACCCCTGGATAGCACTCCTGGAGCTCCCCAAATCAAAGGACGGTCCAAGGGCTGGAAGGTTCTCCCAGCACAGTGCCTGCCGTGAGCATCTGGAATTTGAGGGCAGCAAATGGGAGTTGCCACCGGCCCCTCTGCTCTCAGAGAAGGCAGCTGTGCTTGGCTATGACACCCCCCCCCACGCCCCACTGGGCACAGGGCCCGGTCCTGATGGACGAGGCTGCTGGCAAAGGAAAAGCTTCATCCACTGGCAGGGACCGTGGCTCCGAGTCCTGGGACTGGGCCAGCCTGGATGCTGGAGACACTGTCCCCAGGGTCTCCGTGTCATTGTTCCTGGCAGAGCCTGCTGCATGAGCCACGGCCACCAGCTCAGTGGTCATTCACGTGGGCAACACCCATGCCCTGCAGTCATCTCCAGCTATGAGTAGTGCCATGGTGAAGACCTCAGACCTGGTCTAGGAGCTGGGCAGCTGCTGGGGTCATTGGGACACCAAAGATCAGGGCCGGGATCCTCAAACACTAGGAAGGGGGAAGTTGGCCCAGGGCCCCTCACCCCAAACACATGTGGGCCAGCTTGGCTGTGGCTCTCAGCAAGTCTGTGTTCTGGGGTGCGGCCAGGGCAGGGTGTGGCCACGGCGGCAAATCTCCTAGCTCTCGGGGGCCACGAGGGAGCAGCCCAGTGTGTGTGTGCAGTTGAAGGAGTTTAGGGAGATAGAAGGAAGCAAATGCCCAAGAGCTAGGTGGCTGAGAGTGACTGGGTCCACCTGCTCCACCTCCTAAGGCGTCTTCTTGCCCCAAGGGTCCTCCGTGGCACATTTGTAGCTCCATTGAGAGATACCCGTCTCGTTATTTTGATCCTAGCACATGTGGCCCCGTCTGACCACAATCGTTCCGTGTATGTATGGTGCCTACATCTGTGTGACACAGGCGGGGGGGGGTCTGTTTAGGGGGAAGTCCATGGGGAGAGGGCTGAAGCTTCTCTGGGGTTCCAGACACCCACTAGACATGGCTGTGATCATGGGGGACATTGTGTGCCGGTGCACAGATTGTAATTCTGTTTTCAGTTGGTTTGGGTGCCACACCCAGTGGTGCTCAGGGCTGACTCCCAGCTCTACACACAGGCATCACTCCTGGTGGGCTTGTGGGACCCTGTGGGCTGCAGAGGACCGAAACTGAGTCAGCTGTGTGCAAGATAAGTGCTCTGTCTGCTGTCCTGTTGCTCTGGTCTGCATGGCATCCTTCTGATGGACACTGTGTCTGCTCCCCAGAGCGGGGGCTTTTCTGAAGTCCCGTGGACAGTGTGGGCTCTTGGCACAGCCGAGAAGGAGACAGCTTGGTAGAGCACTGGTTGTTGAGCATGGCCAGCAGGGGCACACCCCAGCAGCTCTGTCCTTGCATTGGCCTGGTAGGTCACCCCTGCTCCAGACACTGGCGCTCTGCAGCACCATGGCAGCTCTCTGCCTCCAGAGTGGTGCCATGTGGCATTGGGCGGGTATTGTGATGCCCTCTGGGATGGGGTCAGGTTGAGGCCTGGGGCCAGCTCACGGCCCGTGGCTCTCTGGGCGCATCTCCCTCTGGCCCCTCTTCCGTCACATGTAACTGAATCTGCCTCCAGCGTCAGCCTTTCCTGTAGGGAGCCCCAGATCAGGATATCCCCCCTTTGCCCCCTTCTCCATGGGACCCTTCCTGCTACCACCCCCCCAAAACACAGCACCCTGATTGTTCTGCTTTGGGGGCCCCTAAGAGTGCTCAGTGTTGGGGAGGAAACCCTGCCAGGCGCTGAGCCTGGAACCCCGAGAAACGCAGGGTACCCCCACCACTCCGGGTCCCCACTTCCAGCCTGGAGACTTCCTGCCCCAGTAGCCTCTGGGGGAGGCTGGGCAGAGCTGGATTCACCAGGACTTAATCACCCCCCACTCCCGCCCCCCCCCACACCTGCACTCACTTTTCCTCTTGTCCTGAGTGTGGGAGTGCAGCCCCTGTGAGTCGCGGGCTTGGACCCCTGTGCATGAGCTGCGGGGCAGAGAGAGGGGGCCTGCCCTGGCTGTGGGTGCTGAACCCCCTTAAAATGATCCGCATTGGGCAGAGCTCCGGAGTGTGGGAACAGGACAGTTTTGGGGGTTCTTCCTGGACTGGGGGAAGATGGAAACAGTCAGGACAAAGCTCAGTGCCACACAGAGGCAGGAGGGACCTTCTTGGGGCTGCTGCCCCCCACTGCCAGGACGCTCAGTGGGACCCCACCGCGGCAACGTCACTGGAGACCATGTACCGGGCAGCGGCGTGTGAGGCCCTTTCCTCTCAGTCTGTCCCGATTCCCGAATGCGCCTCTTTGGAAGATGAGTCCAGGCACAGCTAAAGCCAGAAGCCAGCTGGGCCAGCATGACCGAAGAGCCGCCCCCCCGCCCGGGTGCCCCAGGACCCTGATTAATCCCCCCACAGATCAGCTCAGTCTCAGCCCCCAGTTCTGACTTCCTCCCGCCAGGACTCCCAGCTTCTGGGAATCGGGGTGACAGAACCTTCCCTACCATTCCTGCAAGGAAGTGGGGGGCAGCTCCCTCAGGCTTGGGCGTGAGCTGTGGGTGGCAGAGCCGTCCATCCTGGTCTCCGCCATCTGGGCAGCTCGGCGACTAGCGGGATGCATGGGGGCAGAGGGAGGGGGAGCCCCAGAGACGAGGCGGGTAGTGGGTGCATCTCCCCATGTCACCAAGGCTGCCATGGGGCCCCTGACCATCCTTGCAGGGGCTCTCCAAGGTTGTCTCCCAGGATGGTGAAACAGTGCTCACCGTTCAGAGCTCATCTGCAAGGTCTGCTCTGAGGCGGGGGGCGGGGGAGGCGTGCCTGGGGAGGGACTCTGCGGGGTTTTGGGTGGGGGTCAGGTGACAATAGGTGGGGGGCAGATAATTCCTCAGTCACTCCCCCTCACTGACTCCATACGTCTCCTGAAAATGGACTCTGCTGAAAAACAGAGTGCACTGTGAGAGGCGTATCTGTGCCACCACCAGGACTGGAACAGAACGATCCTGGCCCCTCAGGAGGAAATACTGGGGAGAGTAAACGCCATCAGGGCCCCGTCTGCAGCCCTCTGGGAGGCTAGCCTCAGCACTGCTTCCACTCCTGGCTTCCCATCGCCCCAGCCCCTCCCCACCCCGTCTCCAGAAGGCTCCCGACTCAGGTCTAACGAGTTAGCAGAGTGTGGCGGGAGTTGGCAGGTCAGCTGGGCAGGCACACAAATCCACTCAGGATGCCCGAGACTTGGGACAGCTCAACACAGGTGCCAGCTGAGCTGCTGGCGCTGTGGATGGCCACCCCTTGGCAAGCCCAGGCCCCAGGGGCCCAGCCAGGCGCCTGCCGCTGCCCGGGAAGCCCCCCCCCCCCAACTTGTGTGCTCTCGCCTGGGTTGAGCAGGGCCTGGGTGCAGACAGCGTCTCTGCATTTCCACGCTGGCTCCGGGTCAATCCTGGGGGCTGCTGGGGTTCCTGGCCTCCCTGCGAGACTCAGGCCTTTCTGGGGAGCAGGAGAGAGGCAGGTGAAGCCCAGACCAGCCCCTGGTGGAGCCCGGCGATTTCTGCATGCACTGAAACTCACTTGACAGCTCCACAGAGTGGGTCTGGCTGGGTCTCAAGGCCTCGGGCGCAGTGGTGTAGACTGTGCTGAAGGGCCCCTGCCTGGGTGCTGCCACATGTCCCCGCCCCCCAGAGATTTCCCCTTTCTGTGTGTTTCTACGTTGGCCCCCAACAATGCCTGGAGCTTCTCCAAGTGGTGCTCTGACAGGCGATGGTGGTGCCTGTGGGAACCCCAGGTCTGATGCTGCCTCTCGCCACCCCCAGCACCTGCTTGAGGCCTACAGGAAGGACCCCCACACTGCCTGAGCTTCCCCCAGCTCAGCAGGCTCCCAGTGTCTGGGAATCCGCATTTGGAGCCTCCCTCCACTCTGCACATCCACCCTGAGCCAGTCACTGCTGAGATTACCCCACCAGTGCTCACTGAATCTCTGTTTTCTTTTTTTTTTGATTTTGGGCCACACCTGGCGGTGCTCAGGGCTTCCTCCTGGCTCTGCACTCAGGAATTACTCCTGGTGGGCTTGGGGGACCCTAAGGGATGCCAGGAATTGAACCCGGGTTGGCCGGGTTGGCAAGTGCCCTTCCTGCTGTACTATCTCTCTGGCCCCTGAATTCCCATTTTCTGCTTTGGATTGAGGGATGGTCAGGACTGTGTACCCTGGCCCTCATTTCATCCCTACTTGGTGGGTTAGACTTTAGGGACCAGGGGGCTGAGAGTGGGGGGGCTGGGGGCCTTCTTAGTGGCAGATGTTAGAATCCTGATGGGTTGTTGATCTCAATTTGGTGGGAAGAGGACTGGTTCCGGAAGAATGAAGGGTGACAATAGGGGTCTCTTAGGAACTAGGGTCCCCTCCCAGAGCAGCAGAGAACAGTGTGTGTGTGTGTTTGTGTGTGTGTGTCTGTATGTGTGTGTGTGTGTGTGTGTGTGTGTGTGTGTGTGTGTATCTGGGAAGAGGGGTGCCCCATGCCCAACCAAGTCCTACGCACATAGCTACATTTACCATGAAACCTTTCCGGCAAGCCTGGGGTCCGAGGGGCTCTCTCCATGCGACAGGTAAGGGCAGTGAGCCCAGAGCAGGTGACAGTCGCTCTCAAACCAGCAGGTGGTGGAGCTGGGGTGGAGATGTGGATTGTAGGTTTGAGGGGACTGGAAGGAACATTTGGGATGAGACAGGTGCTCCCCACATGCCCCCCACAATAAAGGTCCCGGGAGCGGGTGCAGGGCCCATATAATTCCGGGCTCTGTGGAATGGTGTGGGGCAGCTCTGTCTGGCTCCCTCCGCCCCCCAGCCAGCCTCACCCAGGATGGTCCTCTGGGGAGCTGAGCCCCTCGGCCGCCAGCCTGGGGACATTCCAGCCCCCGCCAGCATGTGAGGGAGGGCAGGGGAAGGTCTGAGTCCCCATGTTTCGAGGAGCAGGCTTCTGGGGCTGGGCACACAGTCAGCTCCACACCACTGAACACTTAGGTTCTCGGGAAGTTAGGGGCCTGCCCGCATGGTGGGGCATTGGGACCCCCGTTCACGGCTGGCACGTGGAGGTGTGGAGGGAGCCATGGGCTGAGGCTGTGCTTATTCCCTGGGTGCCGGGCAGACAGGGACAGCCACCCCTGAGCCCGCTCGCAGGAGGGGTGGTGGTGGGGGTGCACGGAGGGGAGGAGGAGCCCTTCCATCACGGGGCACACGGGCAGTCTGGCTGCAGGGGGGGCTGTCCAGGGAGCAGGGCAGGGCCAGCCAAAGAGAGAGCCTGGTGTGCAGGTGGCCAAGTCTGGAGAATCCGTCCTCCAAGAAGTATTCTTCATCTGCACTTTGCGACATTCCCAGTTTGTAAAGCTTCGACAGCTTAATTTTTATTTATTTATTTTATCTTTTGGGTCACAGCTGGTGATGCTTAGGACGCTGGCGATGACTGGGGTGGCGGGGGTGGGGACATATAGGATGCCGGGGATCGAACCCAGGTCAGCCGTGTGCAAAGCAAATGCCCTACCTGCTAAACTATGGTTCTGACCCCTTAATCTATTTTTATATTTTTGGTTTGGAGGCTACACCTGGCGGTGCTCAGGGCTTCCTCCTGGCTCTGTGCTCAGGGACCACTCCTGCTGGGGCTCAGGGGACCCTACGGGATGTCAGGGATCGAGCCCAGGTTGGGTGTGTGCCAGGCCAGCGCCCTCCCTGCTGCCCTACTGCTCTGGCCCAGGCTTCAACAGCTTGAGACCAGCAGCTGGGGACAGAAATGGGGAGGCCCTGCGTCCGACGGGGTTTCTTTTCTCTTTTGGTTTTTGGGCCACACGGGCAGTGCTCAGGGCTTCCTCCTTGTTCAGCGCTCAGCGCTCACTCCTGGTGGGGCTTGGGGACCCTATGGGGTCTGGGGTCTGGGGATCCCTGCGGGGAGATGGGGGGGGTGGGGGGCTAAGGATTGAACCAGGACTAGATGTATGCAAGGCAAACGCCCTGCGTGGGACACGTTTTCTGAGATGGATTTTCTACTCCCATTTCCTTTTTCAGGCTCCGGGATTTGGAGCCAGGCATTCAACACAGCCACGGCTCCCTCCTCTTCCACCTTTTACCCTGTTGTCGGGGTAACGGGTAAGGGGGGGCAGGGCATGGAGTGGGAGAATGGGGAGAAGGGTGGGGCTCCTCTCCCAAAACTTCCTTTGTCTTTTTCTTTGTTTCATTTTTGGGGCCACACCTGGCAATGCTCAGGGGTTAACTCCTGGCTCTGCACTCAGGATTTTCTCCCGGTGGGGCCCGGGTGGAGGTGGGGGACCTGAGCTGGCTCCGTGCAAGGCAAGTGCCCTCTCCACTTTTCGATGACTCCACCCCCCAGTTCTGTGAACTTGAGCAAAAAGGCCACAGCTCACGGCCACTAGCATAGTGCTGTCCTCCTCTCCTGCTGGGCTGCTCACAGCAGGTCCCACTGAGGATTAAAGCTGAGCCCTCTTTTTTTTTTCTTTTTGGGTCACACCCAGCGATGCACAGGGGGTTACTCCTGGCTCTGCACTCAGGAATCACCCCTGGCGGTGCTCAGGGGACCATATGGGATGCTGGGAATTGAGCCCAGGTGGACCGTGTGCAAGGCAAACGCCCTACCCGCTGTGCTATTGCTCCAGCAAAGCTGACCCTTCTTGTCTCCTACTGGCCCCCACTGAGGTGGGTGCCCTGGGGCCCCTGGACACACTGAATGGTCCGATTTGGCTTCCAGCCAGCTCTTCTCACAGGTCACACCCACGGCGGGGGCGGTCCACAGATAACGGTCTTTGTTTGGGAGCCGTATCTGGTGACGTTCAGGGCTGACTCCTGGCTCTGTGCTTAGGGGTCACTCCTGGCCTGGCGGGGCTGGGGGAGCGTTTGCAGTGGTGCCGGGGGTGGAGCCAGGGCCGGTGGCTGCGTGCAAGGCAAGTGCTTTCCCCTCTCACGCCCCCCCTCCCCTCCACCCTCAGCCTTGGGCCCCCGGTTGGTAACTGTCTTGACAGTCGCCCCTGGCTTAGCCCTGGATGTGCAGTCCGGAGGCTTGTGGTATGGGAAGAAGTGGGCGGTGCTCTCATGGGGTCAGTGGGGCTGAGCTGGGGAAGGTGGACACTCCACACTGTTCAGGGGCTGGGCTTGGGATCCATGGGTCATTCCTGTCTGCCCCGTGGTTTCCTCGCCCGCAGGGCAATGGGGGTTGGGGGAACAGCAGGCACAGCCCTTGGTCACCCGGAGTTCTGGGGGCCACTGGCAGGCGACCATGGGGTGACCAGGGGAAGAAACAGTGCAGGGCCCAGAAACGCTCAGAGGAGGGTCTTGGGTCCCTGCAAGCACATTGAAGGGCTGCCCTGTCCAGCTGCACCCCGACCTGATTGCCGACTATCCGTCCAGAGCCTGGATGCTGAGGAGGTGCTCAGGATACTGGACACTGTTGGGGTTCCCGGGAGGAGACCAGCCTATCAGTTACCCCAAAGGAAAAGGCAACAAGCTTGCCTGCTTTTTTCCTTCTCTTTTCCTCCTTCCTTCCTTCTGAATCTCTCCCTCCAACCCTTCCTTCCTTCCTTCCTTCCTTCCTTCCTTCCTTCCTTCCTTCCTTCCTTCCTTCCTTCCTTCCTTCCTTCCTTCCTTCCTTCCTTCCTTCCCTCCCTTCCTTCCTTCTCTTCTCCTTTCTTCTTTCCCTCCCTCCTTCCTTTCTCCCTCCCTCCCTTCTCTTCTCCTTCCTTCTTTCCCTCCCTCCTTCCTTTCTCCCTTCCTTCCTTCCTTCCTTCCTTCCTTCCTTCCTTCCTTCCTTCCTTCCTTCCTTCCTTCCTTCCTTCCTTCCTTCCCTTCCTTCCTTCTCTTCTCCTTCCTTCTTTCCCTCCCTCCCTCCCTCCCTCCCTCCCTCCCTCCCTCCCTCCCTTCTCTTCTCCTTCCTTCTTTCCCTCCCTCCTTCCTTTCTCCCTCCCTCCCTTCCTTCCTTCCTTCCTTCCTTCCTTCCTTCCTTCCTTCCTTCCTTCCTTCCTTCCTTCCTTCCTTCCTTCCCTTCCTCCCTTCCTTCTCTTCTCCTTCCTTCTTTCCCTCCCTCCCTCCTTCCTTCCATCCTTCCCTTGCTCCCTCCCTCCCTTCCTTCTCTTCTCCTTCCTTCTTTCCCTCCCTCCCTCCCTCCCTCCCTCCCTCCCTCCCTCCCTCCCTCCCTCCCTCCCTCCCTCCCTCCCTTCCTTCCTTCCTTCCTTCCTTCCTTCCTTCCTTCCTTCCTTCCTTCCTTCCTTCCTTCCTCCCTTCCTCCCTTCCTTCCCTCCCCGCACTTAGGGATCACTCCTGGAGGTGCTGGGTTTGGGGAACCTTGTGTGGTGCAGGGTATTGAGCCCGGGTCAGGCACATGGACGAAGCAAGCGCTCCCCACCCCCACCCACCCCAGCACAGACTCTGTATGATCTCTCTGGCTCCTTGAACAGCATTCTCAGCTGTTCTCAGTGACATCAGCTGGCCCAAGAGTACCCGGAACACACTCCTCACTGGGCACTCCCAGGAAGGCCCTCTCCCTTGCACATTTATCAAGCTCATGCTGTATGCCGGTGCTGAGGGGCCTGGCAAGATAGGTCTAACCAACTCACCCCCAAGATGTGCCCGGATCCCTATTTCTCCCAGAGAAGGCTTGGTAGGGGCCAGCCGTGTTGCTAGGTTCCCAGGATGGGTGGGCTTGGCTGGGAGGGCAGACCAGCCCCTTGGTGCTCACTGTGCCAGGGCAATTCCAAAGTCCCAGCTGGGTGGGCACCAAGGAAGGCATGAGTTAACGTGCTTGAACCCAGGGGGGCACAGACGGGCAGGGCACTGGGCTTTCTGTTCTGCCCACCCATGCTGCTCACGGGGGCTGCTGGGTCATTTTCCCCAAGGGAAAAGGAGGGTCCCCGGGGCACCCCCACAGGAAAGAACACCAGGATTTCAATAGCAAGTTAAGCACCTTCATTCCTGGATGCACCCCAGGAAGGACCTTCATTGGGGGGAGGCGTGGGGGTCTGGTGCAGAAGGTGCTATGCTGGTGATATTATGTGCTCCAACTTCACATCACAACTTGTGAAGTCCCCGTGGGAAGGCAGAAGGTGTTTAGGAAAGTTCCAGGACCCGTTCTCTCCCTAGGGATGCTGGGTTCCCCGGGATGGGAGCGCTGGAGCCAGGGCCCCACTTTCAAGGTCAGGCAGGAGGGTGGGCATGGACAGGGGTGGCTGGAAGCCGATGGGGTGCGGCTGAAGGAAGCTCCCCACCACTGGGGCTCTCTCACCCTGAGGCTGGGTTTCTGGGGGTTTCCTTTGTAACCCCCTTCCAGAAGCCGCGCGTGTTCCTCGCGCTGCGTGGGGGCCAGAGGCAGGTTGCGAAGGAGCTGGAGCGTCTCCGGGAAAGTTTTCGGAGCGGCCGCGCGCGCGCGGGCGCGGGGAACCCGGGGAGGACGCGGTGGTGGCAGCGGGCAGCACGGAGGTGGGTGGGTGGCTGGCAGGGGGGTGCTGACCTGGGATGGGGGAAGGGGAGCAGCACAAGGGCAGCAAGTGTGGGGTTTGGTCCTCAGCAATCCGGGACTGGCCTTTTCCTTGGAGGAACCTCAACTCGCCACCAGGACAAAGGAGGCGCGCACGCGGCCCCACGGAGAAAGGAAAGGGGCCTCGCGCTTGGGGGACGTGGGGGACCCCACCTCCTCTGCCCAGGGGCGGGGCCGGGCGGCTGGTCCTGGGCTTGCCAGGGCCCAGACCCAGCTGTCTGCCCACGGCTCTCCGGGGAGGCTCTTTGTGAGCCTGGGATGGGGGTGTGGGGGGTCCCGCCGCGCGCGCCCCTCGGTGGTAAACGCCCCGCGGCCCAGCCCACCTCGAGAGAGTTCTGCGCTCCCGGGAGGCCTCCCAAGACCAGCAGTAGGTGGTGCAGACTTTCCCCAAAGGTTTCCGTCTCGGGGGTCGGGGCCTGAGGAGCTGCGGGCTTGGCGAAGGTTAGGGGGGGTCTCAGTCCGGCCCCGCACCCCCCCACCCCCGCGCCCAGCTCCCGGCTGTGCGCGCAGGTCGGCGCCGGCGACACGCCCCTTCCCCGGAGCCCGCGCCCAGCCCCCGCCCCCCGCTCCGGCCTGGGGGGCTGGGGGGCGTGGAGGTCCCCGCGTCTAGGCCCCCCGCGCGCCCCCGGCCCACTTTGCTCAGGCGAGCAGGGCGGCCGCGCCGCAGACAAAGAAACTCCGGCCCCCGCCGCCCGCGCCGGCCGCGGACACTCCCCGGCGCCACGCGGGCCCCCCACCCCCACCCAGACCCCCCCACGCCCCGTCCCGCGCGCCCCCCCCCCCACCGCCCACCCCGCCCTCCCCAGCTCGCGGGACCGCGGCGCACACAAAGCGGGATTCGGTATTCACCCGGGGTCCTCGCGGATCTCGGAGATGTCGGCCAGGAGCAGGAGCAGCGCGAGCAGCGAGAGCGCCGCCAGCATCCAGCCCCGCGGCGGCAGCGGCGGCATCGTGGCGGGGCGCGCGGGGTCCCCGCGTGCGGGCGCCAGCGCGGGGCGAGTGCGGGCTCGGGCGGGCGGGCAGGGGCGGCTCCGCGGCCCGCGGCTCCCCGCCCTCCCCGCCGGCCCCTCCCCGCCCCTTCCCCGCCGCCCGCCCTTCCCCACCCCCGGCGCGCGCGATCACTTTGACAGCCCCGCGCTTCCCTCTGCACCTCGCGCCCACCGCGTCCGGGCTGCCCCGGGGGGCCCCCCACCGAGCCCGGCGCGCTGGCAGCCGCCACCCCCACGGGGGTCCCCCTGCCCGCTCTTTGTCCAGAGCCCTCGCTTGCTCGCTCGCAAAGTTTTGGTGACACAAAGAGCGACACGTGGGGACAGTCCCCAGCGCGGGGTTGAGAGGGGGTGTGGGGAGAGAAAGAGGGGTGCAGGGAAAGGGGAGAGGAGCAGAAATCTCCAGGAATTCTAGGACAGGCCAACTTCAGGGGGTAGAAGCCCGTGGACGAGGGCGTGGCCTGGAGCCCCCACAGGCCACATGGCACCTCCTCTGGGCTCAGAATTGGTCCCAGAGGCGCCCTGAGTGGCCCTGAGGTCTCCAGCTGACTGGCCAGGCCTGACTCCTGGCCTGACCCCGGCGGTCGGAGGCTGCTTTTGGGCTGGGTTTGGTCCTTGTGTGGCAGAGGTCTGTCTCCACCTAAAGCCCTCCAGAAAACACAGCGCCCCCTGGCACCCCGTAATGCCTAGTTACTAGGCAGCTGGCAGCTTAGCATAGTACAAGTGACATTTGGCTGACTTTCGCCAGGGGCGGGAATGACAACCCCCCCCTCCCCAAACATTTTACTGAATTTGGCATTTGGAGGTTTATTTTCCCCTTGCACTGAACCATCCTCTGGTTTATGAAGTTGCTAAAGAAACTCACTTCCAGGGCCCCCAGGGGGAACCAGTCAGCTCAGCCTTCTTCTTTGGGGGAGGGAGGGGTGAAGGCACCACCGGTAAGTGCCGGGCTTACTCAGGGAGAGGCTGGGGGACTCTGTGAAGTGCCAGGGATGAAGCCTGGGTCAGCTGTGTGCCAGGCAGGCCCCTTCCCCACTGCTCTAGCCCTGCTGGCTTTTTGGGTCTTGTTTTTATTTGGGGTGGGTGGGGGGGGGTGTCACAGCCAGTGGTGCTCAGGGCTGACTCATGGCTCTGTGCTCAGTGTTCACTCCCGACGGGGTTCAGGGTGATGAAGGCAGGCGGGCAGATAGGGCAGGCCCGCTCCCCAGGCAACAGGAAGTAATCGCCCTGAATTTGCGAAAGCCAACCTTGCAGAACACAAGAACTAAGGCCGGATAAAACTCTCACCTGGCACCAGCAACAGACCCAGAGAAGCTCCAGCAGAAACAAAAGGCCAGGAGAGGAATTTCAGAGAAGACCACCACCACTCCCAACCGCTGGCAACCTCTTCAGCCATGGACTTTTACCTCGGTAGAAGCCCCACCTGGGGGCAGGTTGGAGAAACCCTCTAAAAGCCACCTTGAACAAAGGGAGGGCGCGCATATGCTGCCCGAGCCCATGTGCTGCTTGCGCCCACGTGGCCGAGCACATGTGGCACCTGAGCACAAGTGTCGTTCGTCCTCATCTTCCCTCTTGAGATGAGTCCTTTCATGCCTTCATGCCTAAGGCTGGGATGTGTGTACGGGCTCTCTCTGCCCTTGGAGAGGCCCAGGTTCTCTCTTGAGCGTGTTGCTCTCCTCTCTCTCCCACTTTCTCCCCCTCCTTCCCTTCAAAGCCTTCATATAAAGTTTCTTTTACTTCACGGCCTGTCTACTCCTGAAATCCTTCTCTTAGAGTTGAGACGAGAACCCAGTCACCCTGGGTCCCAGGTGGCAGAGGCGGATCAGGAGAAAGTGACTTGTCTTTCTCCTTCCCGCTTCACATAAGCCACCCATGGAGCCCACTGACACCAGGGGGACCCTGTGGGATGTCGGAGATCTGACCTGGGTTGGACACGTGCCCTCTGAGCGCCCCTCCCCTGTCCCATTGCTCCCCTGTCCCATTGCTCCGACTGGGGTTGGCTTTTGGATCCCCCTCCAGAGCCAGACTCAAGCCGTGCCCAGTGTCTTCCTGCCTCTTCCCATTGGGTGGCGGGGCCTGTGCAGGGCCCTGAGCGGGAAGCAGCTGAGACGTGGGCAGAGTTGCAGGTGGGCAGTGGCTCTGGGCTGTGTGCCAGGGGCCGTGTTCCCCATTCTTCTCTCAGCCCTCGCGCGGCCCACGCAGGCCAGTCTCTCCACATGCTGCGTGTAGAGCTTGGGTGAGGCTTCCTGATGTGGCGAGATCCCCCTCTGCGTGCCGGAGGGGCCTGGAGGTACCCAGAGAGGGCCTGACCATCCGTCAGCACCCACATTCTCGGCTTCGTCCTGGGCCCTCCAGCCTCTCTCCCTTCACCCCTCGGGTACCAGCCTGGGGCAGGGCTTGCAAGGAGCCCCGAGACCCAGTGCTCACAATGAGGGTCAGACAGACGGATGCTTGGTGGGGGTCTGGGGTGCCCACCTAGCTGGGGGCTATGGTGATGCTTCTTAGTGTCATGAGGGGCAGAGCAGGGGTGGTCTATAGGCCCTGGCCATACGTTCTTCACCGACTAGAGGCCTCTGGCTCTGAGTGCTGGCACAGGCCATCTCTGCTTCCCAGGGGGACAGCCTGACAGCCACCCCAGCCTCCCCGCCTTCCTCTTCAGACTTACGACAGCTGTGTGCAGAGGGGACAGTGACCTCTCGCACCTGGACACCCTTGGGACTCGGCCTGCTGAGTATTCGTCCTGCACTGGGTGGGTGGGTTTGGGTCTCCCCAGACTCTTCAAGTCCCTGAAACTGAGTCACCAGTGCCAATCGACCTGCCTCGGTTTCCCCAAGAGTGCCCCGAGATTCCCCACATGGGCCACTGGCGGGTAAAGCCTTTGAGCGTTTGGGTTCCTGTTCAGGGGTTATGTGGGAGTGGCAGGAAATTGAAAATCGCTCACACTCCCTGTTTGCATCCTAAGGCTGGTGAGTGGCATCTCTGAGCCGTGCTGAGGCCCTGTGATAAGAACAGAGGGATGGGGGGACCCTGCCCAGCACGTGGGGAGCGGGAAGGGATCTGAGACATGCAGCCTTCCTCATTGCACGGCATGGCCAGGGTCCCTGGAATTTATGAGAACCCCCAGAGTCTGTCCTGATACTCTGCCCCCCCCCCCACCCCCGCCTCTGGCTGTGTCGGGTTTTCCTCTGCACCTCATCACGGGAGGGACAAGGAAACCTCCTGATGGTCCCTCCTCTCCGCGGCTGCCATCATGTTTGCGTTTGTGGAAACTGAGGCTTCGCTGGCTCAGCAGGCAGAGAGGGGGGTTTCACAGCCTTCCCTCGGGTGTGATGGCCTCTGGGCCTCTCTGGCCTCACTGGCCTCACTGAAAATGCTGGGGTTTTCTTTCCCAAGAACCAATGTCTCTCAAGATGAGCCTCCTACACTCCCTTCTCTCCCTCCTCTCCTTCCCTCCCTCCCTCCCTCTTCCCCTCCCTCCCTCCCTCCCTCCCTCCCTCCCTCCCTCCCTCCCTCCCTCCCTCCCTCCCTCCCTTCCTTCCTTCCTTCCTTCCTTCCTTCCTTCCTTCCTTCCTTCCTTCCTTCCTTCCTTCCTTCCTTCCTTCCTTCCTTCCTCTCTCTTTTCTCTTTCTTTCTTCTCTTTCTTTTTTCTTTCTCTCTTTCTTCCTTCCCTCCTTCTCTCCCTCCCTCCCTCTCTCTCTTCTTTTGCTCTGGGATTACTTCTGACTCTCAGGGATCACTCCTGGATGGTTCCCAGAGGATGGTATTGTGGAGCCAAGCATAAAACCTGACTCCCGGGGCTGGAGTGATAGCACAGCGGGTAGGGCGTTTGCCTTGCATGCAGCCGACCCAGGTTCGATCCCAAGCATCCCATATGGCCCCCTGAGCACTTCCAGGGGTGATTCCTGAGTGCAGAGCCAGGAGTAACCCCTGTGCATTGCCAGGTGTGACCCAAAAAGCAAAAAAAAAAAAAAAAAAAAAAAAAAAACCAACCCAAAACAAAAAACCAACAACTTGACTCTCTGAATCAGGTTGACTGGACTCCAAGTAAGCACTTTGCAAGTTGGTCAATTTCCCAATCAATTTCAGGCCTGGTCAGTTTAGTCCTGATCAGTTTCCACAATGGCCACACTTCCCTGCTGCTGTGAGTCAGCAGCCCCTTCCCTGCACTCCTGTCCCTGAAAGGGACTGACTACAGACGTTTCTAAGCCCTTACACCCTCCCAGCTCCCAGGGGACACGTATTGGGCAGCCCCGCCCTACCCCAGAAACACCCTGCCTCCTTGGGGTGCAGAGCTGAGGTGTAGACTTTGCTTTTTGTGAGAATTTGACCAGTTCCTTTTCCATGTCCCGTATAATAATGGAGATGCTGCATAAGGCACTGAGGACCCCAGATCATGGATGTAAAGTTCCCAACATCAAGTCATAATTTCAGATAAGGCCTAGCTATAAAGAAGTGTGAATAGCAATCAATCCAGACGGTGAAATACTTGGGTTGATCTTTATTAACTTTTCTTTTCACACTCCTCTGGATTTCTCTCCCTCCCCCCCTATTTTTTCACAACTATCATCAATTACCTTGCACTTAGGAAAAATAAAGTTATTAGTGTTCTGGTGCCTATTTTCTCAGCACTACTTTTTTTTCCTTGCCAGAATTTAATATTCTTTTCTAGTAGCCCAATACAAGCACACAGATCTAGTTGAGAAAATCGAGAAAATCATGCAAACTGTTTCTAACCTTCCTTGGCCTTCTTGTGCGGGGCGGGGCTACAGCTTGCAGCGTGATTTCCAGGGCAGGACAGCCACATCCTCGAGACTTGTGCGGGCTTCGGATACTCGGGGATTGGGACCCTCCTGGCACTCCCTGTCATCCCCTTCTCCCCTGACATCCCTAGGAAGTCACCCTGTGGGGCAGGAATGTCTCTCTTGGTTACTTTTCATTGGGGGTTGAGCTCCAGCAAAGGCTCTGTCCAAAGAACCTTGGGGGAAGCAGAGGTGTCCCCCAGTGTCCAGGGGCTCCCGGGGGTCTCTGACCCTCCCCGCCTCCCCCACTGCTGCTGTCCGATAAGGTGAGGGGCAGGTGGAGGGTCTGGCAAAACCTGAGTCCCTACCAGGCTGCCTGTCCTGTTGAGGCTTCGAAGAGCAAGCCCCTCCTTCCCACCCTGCCTCATCTCACTGACTAACCTCCGACCCCCACGATGTAGCCGTGCTGTTGGGGGACCCAGTGCCTTGAGCAAACAGGACATTGTTGGAGATGGAAACAGGTTTAATGCAGAAAATCCCAGTTGCCCGCCCCCTCAGCCCCGCAGCCAGCTCTCCTAGAACCCCCTCATAACACACAGGATCTTTAATGATCGGGAGCGGGGGGGGGGGGGGGGGCTGTCTGCAGCCCGGTAGGGTTCCTTCCTCCCTGTCACCGATCTCACCCCCTGAAACGTGGAGATCTCACTTATAATTGAAGCTTTGAATGAATGTTTGCCGACAGGGAGATAATTTTGACAATTCTCCATGATTATAGAGATTTGCAGCGGGGGTACCTGCCTCAATGTCAGCACTCTCTTTGTAAAGGCTGTGATTTCTCTGGTTCCAAGACAGTGGTGGTCAGTAACAGAGCTCCCAGCTGTCCAAACTGGCGGACCCCTACACACACACTCACACATGCACGTGCATGCACACATACAGACACACTTGCACATATGCACATGCATGCACACACATCCACACATGGACAACACAGACACATACATGCACATGCACACAGACACATGCATGCACACGCATAGACACACGCATACACATGCACACATGCATACATACAGATACATACATACAGATATACAGATACACACATGCACACACAGACACACATGCACACAGACGTGCACATGCACGTGCACACAGAGACACATGAATGCAGGCTTCTGGAAATCATGAAAATGACTGGCTAGGGTGGGGGTCACTTTTTTAAAAAAATGAGCCAGTTTTATTTATTATTTATATTTATTTATTTATTTATTTATTTGTGGGGCTGGAGCCATAGCACAGTGGTAGGGTGTTCGCCTTTCATGCCGCCAACCCGTGTTTGATTCCTCCGCCCCTCTCAGAGAGCCTGGCAAGCTACCAAGAGTATCCCGCCTACACAGCAGAGCCTGGCAAGCTACCCTTGGCGTATTCGATATGCCAAAAACAGTAACAATAAGTCTCACAATGAGAGACGCTTCTGGTGCCCGCTCGAGCAAATCCATGAGCAACGGGATGACAGCCGTGACAATTGTGATTTATTTGTACCAAGATATTCACGATGATTTGCTGCATTCAGCAGTCCAACACCAATCCTACCAGCATTGCACTTTCCCACCATTTTTATTTTTTGTTTTCCATGTCCCTGGGCACGTGGTCTCCAGCCCTCTGGGCCGCCGTGGCTGCCCTGTGAGTGCTTGTGTGGAGCCAGAGAGGCGCCATGGGATTATCCCAACAGCAACATCCTGCTTGGAGGTCAGAGGCCAGGCCACTCGACGGGCCTCCGAGAGGGTTGGGGGTGGACCCCCAGAGCTTGGGTGCCCTCGACTGCAGTTTGAGTCTCCAAGGGGGCCTCGCTTGGCCCTACCAGTGCTTGGGCTATGGGTGTGTGCCGTGGGCACGAGCCACGACTGTGCAGCTGTTGGATGTGTGCCCTGGCTGTGTGCCACGGGTGTGTGCTGTCGTGGAGCTTGGGTGGGAGCCACGCTGTGCAGCTGTGGGGGTACCTCCCGGACATGCTTTGTGAACATGTGTGTGGACGTTCACGTCATAGCCCTTCCCTATGGAGCTGGGGTGTGGCCTAGGCGGGATCTCAGACATGCTGGGCGCAGAGCCCTCCTGGCCCAGGCCGACATGCGTCCCTGGCAGCATCTTGGGCCCGAGGACACCTGTGGCTCTCGGAGGGGTTGGGGAGGGACTTGACCTTCACACGCAGCGACTTCATCCACCTCCCTGCTGGCTCCCGCACTCCCTCCAGCCCCTCACGGCTCTTCTCCGGCTTTTAATCTCTGTTCTGAGTCAAGGGTTCCGAAGGAGATGATTGTGCACCCCTGGGGCTGCAGGCTGCGCTAAGGAGGGACCCTGCCCACCACCTAGCAGAGTGGGGGGCCACAAAGCCGGAAAACAAAAGTGAAGCTGCTTTCATCCTGAACTCATAGAGGGGACAGGTGCCAGGCAAAAAAATGGATGAGCAGGACAAGGCTGGCAGGAGAAGGTCTGTGTCCATCCATGTCCAGGACGCAATCGGCCCCCACGGCCATGGGGGCCAGCAGTCGCCATCAGGCCCCTTTTGTTGTCCTTCCCAAAGCAAAATGCCAGTGGGTTCACTTGCGGGTCAGCTTGGCCCAGCCAGGCCTGTAGTGAGTGTTGGCTGGGGCGGGGGAAGGGGACCACTCAGGGTTATGGATGCTATGGGCTTTGTCCTAACATGCAGGAGACAGTGTGCAGTTCTGCTTTCAGGAGCAGACTGAGGGGAGGGGAGATTTGGCCCATCTGAGCCTCCACTGGCAAAAGGGAATCTCGGGGGCGGGAGGGCTTTGGGGACATATCAATGTGTGTGAGATAGTTTTGTCAGCATCTTTTCAAACAACTCGGGACCATGTAAGGCACCCCCCCCAAAGGAAGAAGGATGGATTTTCCGGCCACCCACCCACCCACCCCAGACATTTCCAGGGGGCATAAGCAGTAGCCGCAATAGCTGCATGAGGTCAGCAGGCAGTGCTGTGTCCGATTTGCAGTGGACACATTAGGGAGACCCCAGGGAAAGGTGAGAATGAGGTGGGTGGGCTTGTGTTCACAAAATGTGTGTGTGTGTTCTTGCAATATGTGTTTGGGGGTCAGGCTGCTTTCCCACCCTGGATGGCCTACAGCGATTGATAAAAGAAGGAGAAAATGAGGGCCAGGCTGGTTGGTGATCAATTGCTGTTTTTTCCAATCTCTTCGTCTATCTCCTTCCAGTCTCACTCATTGCCCATGTTCCTCCTCCCCCACCCTCTCTCACAGCCTTTGTTATATAGAATAATCACCAAGGGTTGGGAGTAGCAACTGCACAGAGGTGAGGTAGCACAATCAACATATGAAAGGCCTTCCTTCTAGGGATGTTCTTCTTCTTTTTTTTTTATTAGTTTATTTTTAATTAGAGAGTCATCCTGAGGGTACAGTTACAGATCCATACATCTTTGTGCTCATGTTTCCCCCATACAAAGTTCGATAACCCATCCCTTCACCAGTGCCCATTCTCCACCACCAGTAAACCCAACATCCCTCCCCCCCTCCCCAGTCCCGTCTCCCCCCACCCCACCCTGCCACTATGGCAGGGAATTCCCTTTTGTTCTCTCTCTCTGATTAGGTGTTGTGGTTTGTAATAAAGGTGTTGAGTGGCCATTGTGTTCAGTCTCTAGTCTGTATTCGGCCCGCATCACCCTTCCCCCACATGACCTCCAACCACATTTTACTTGGTGGTCCCTTCCCTGAGTTACCCAGAATGAGAGACCAGCCTCCAAGCCATGGAAACAATCTCCTGGTACTTATTTCTACTATTCTTGGGTGTTAGTCTTATAGTCTATTATTCTATATTCCACAGATGAGTGCAATCTTTCTATGTCTGTCTCTCTCTTTCTGACTCATTTCACTTAGCATGATACTTTCCATGTTGATCCACTTATATGCAAACGTCATGACCTCATTTTTTCCTAACAGCTGCATAGTATTCCATTGTATAGATGTACCAGAGTTTCTTCAACCAGTCATCTGTTCTAGGGCACTCGGGTTTTTTCCAGATTCTGGCTATTGTAAACAGTGCTGCGGTGAACATATAAGTGCATATGTCACTTCGACTATACTTTTTGGCTTTTCTGGGATATATTCCCAGCAGTGGTATTGCTGGGTCAAATGGGAGCTCAACCTCTAGTTTTTTGAGAATCGTCCATACTGTTTTTAGGGATGTTCTTCTAAGACAAAGATCTCATCCTGCTAAGAGATCCGCTCAAAGGCGGAATTTCATCTAAGGCCATATTTCTCTTTTCTTTAGTCCATATACACTTATCTATTTATTTATTTGCTTTTTGGGTCACACCTGGCATTGCACAGGGGTTACTTCTGGCTCATGCACTCAGGAATTACTCCTGGCAGTGTTCCGGGGACCATATGGGATGCTGGGAATCAACCTAGGTTGGCCATGTGCAAGGCAAATGCCCTACCCATTGTGCTGTTGCTCCAGCCCCTTAAGTTTGTTTCTTAATAATCTTTCTAGTCATATTGTATGGACACAGTAAGAGATATATTAAGTTTATAGGGTGGCTTTTCTGGGGACATCTTGCTGTAGATCCCAGACTACAATCCTCAGACCAGGTTAGTCTTTCCTAACCTCAGCAGGATCTTTGTCCGGTTACTTCTTTTTGGGTCATGACCCAATTTTTCAATGACCACGTTCTTAACTTATTATAAGCTTTATGGTGCTTGGTCTGTCCCGTTTCGATGCCAGAGTAGCTTACAGCTTTTCCTGGGTCCATGCAAGTTCCTTCGTCAGGACCCTGCTTTGGGGATGCTAGGAACTAAGGGCAACTGAGGCTTAACTTGAGTAAATATGGCAGATGCCCAGGAATAAATATTCAGAGCCAATTAACTTCCAAGTTATAAAAAAGCATAGCATTAACTGTCTTTCTGTGTCTATACAAAAAGAACATTGCTCTAAAGTAAACAAAACACATAAAGGAAAGAGAAAAGTAATATTTCACTTATAAATACAAAACCCAGAGACTCTAAAGGAAAGAATCTGGTTTTACAAGTCACAGATTCTGATTAGGGGAAATGAGTGATTAACAGATAGGAGAAGCAGAGCACAAAGGAGATGAATTTAAGATGAATTTGAGATGAAATGGGAGTGTTTCCGGAGCATTGTGATGGGTATAACCCAATAAGCCTAAGCTCCTTAAAGTGCAGGAGAAAGGGTGGAGAAACCAATGTTATCCTACCAGTCGGGGGTGACCACCCCTCAGAGTTCCAGTCTTATATTTGGCTTGTTGACCTGAGTTAGGCTCACAGACACCATGCAGCTGGGAGAGGGATGAAGGCATTGTCTTCCGAGAGCATCCATGCTTGGAGACGGGCCCCCGGGCCCCTGGAAAAATGTCTCCTTCTAGTGTCAGCAGAGAGCTGAAACCCAGCAGGCATCCATACAGCCCATGGGGCGATGATCAGATGGGCACCTTGCTCAGTCACTGCATGGAGAGGGGTTGTGTATTTGGGTGTTTTAAACTAGAAAAGTTAGAAAGGATGTCACGGGGGCTGGAGAGATAGGGGAAGACAAATATCCTACCTACTGTACTATAGTCCTTGCCCTCAAGTTTCCCTTCCTTCCTTCCTTCCTTCCTTCCTTCCTTCCTTCCTTCCTTCCTTCCTTCCTTCCTTCCTTCCTTCCTTCCTTCCTTCCTTCCTTCCTTCCTTCCTTCCTTCCTTTCTTCCCTCCCTCCCTCCCTCCCTCCCTCCCTCCCTCCCTCCCTCCCTCTCTTCCTTCCTTCCTTCCTTCCTTCCTTCCTTCCTTCCTTCCTTCCTTCCTTCCTTCCTTCCTTCCTTCCTTCCTTCCTTCCTTCATTCCTCATTCCCTCCCTCCCTCTCTTCCTTCCTTCCTTCCTTCCTTCCTTCCTTCCTTCCTTCCTTCCTTCCTTCCTTCCTTCCTTCCTTCCTTCCTTCCTTCCTCCCTCCCTCCCTCCCTCCCTCTCTTCCTTCCTTCCTTCCTTCCTTCCTTCCTTCCTTCCTTCCTTCCTTCCTTCCTTCCTTCCTTCCTTCCTTCCTTCCTTCCTTCCTTCCTTCCTCCTTCCCTCCCTCCCTCCCTCCCTCCCTCTCTTCCTTCCTTCCTTCCTTCCTTCCTTCCTTCCTTCCTTCCTTCCTTCCTTCCTTCCTTCCTTCCTCCCTCCCTCCTTCCCTCCCTCCCTCCCTCTCTTCCTTCTTCCTTCCTTCCTTCCTTCCTTCCTTCCTTCCTTCCTTCCTTCCTTCCTTCCTTCCTTCCTTCCTTCCTCCCTCCCTCCCTCCCTCCCTCCCTCCCTCCCTCCCTCCCTCCCTCCTTCCCTCCCTCCCTCCCTCCCTTCCTTCCTTCCTTCCTTCCTTCCTTCCTTCCTTCCTTCCTTCCTTCCTTCCTTCCTTCCTTCCTTCCTTCCTTCCTTCCTTCCTTCCTTCCTTCCTTTTCCCACACCAAGCAATGCTCAGGGCTTTCTTTTGGCTTTGCACTCAGGGATCACTTCTGGCTGTGTTCCAGAAGGGTTCCTAAGGGGTGCCGGGAATCGAACCCTCATTGGCTGTTGTGCAAGACCAGTGCTGTCTTGGCTGTGCTATCTCCCCTCGGGCTCACTGTTCTTAGAGATGGAAACCCCTATCCCATCTTAGGCCCTGTCCACTTTCTCAGGAAAGCGGCCCAGACCCACTAACCCATCTGTTCTGTCGGGGCTTGAGTGACCAAGGCCACTGCCAGCCGGGCCTCATGTCCTGCAGGAACAGATAGTGCCTGTGTCTGTGGTCTGAGAAACCAGAATGTGGGCACAGTGGGGCCACAGCCCATGCACAGGGGCTGTCCTTCTTCCTGGTCCTGCAGGGGGGACTCCTCTACCCCACCACCCTGCTGTGGAACTGTCTTGGGGTGCGTGAGAAACAAGGGAATGGGTGTGCATAATTATTGGGAAGCTGAGCCTGCCCTGCAGGAGGCCTGCTTGAAATGGGCAGTGACCGGCAAGGCCTTTCAGATGCTTCCAGCCAGAAGCTCCTGGGCGTCTGGATCCCCTCAGTGCCCCTTTGAACCGGGCCTGGATGGATGGACATGGCAGCTTCCCGGTGGCAGTGGCGGCCCTGTGGCTTCTCCGTGGGCTCTGGTGACGCCCATCCCCATTCTCCCAGCCAGCCTCCTGGCTCGGGGGGCTCATGGAGGGGGATGTTTCATTCTCCTCTCCTTTATCTGAGAAGAAAAGAATATTTGGGCGTTTAATTGGCATGTAACGAGATAACTATAGCACATTAATTAGTTCTCCATTAAGACGTGTTTCCCCAACTTCCCGGCTGTGTGCTCTGAAATTAGAGGCTCCTAATAAACGTGGAGGCGGGGCTGCATGGAAATGCAGGGGCCACCCGCCTGGGGCGTGGGGTGCTTGGAACCCGGGGCCACCGCGACGGCATGCCTGGCCCAGGGCACAGGGGCTGAGAGACCAGGAATGGGGCTCAGGAGGCAGATTTGTATTTTTTTTGACTTTTTGGGTCACACCCGGCAATGCACAGGGGTTACTCCTGGCTCTGCGCTCAGCAATTACTCCTGGCGGTGCTCAGAGAACCATATGGGATGCTGGGAATCGAACCTGGGTTGGCCACGTGCAAGGCAAATGCCCTACCCGCTGTGCTATCACTCCAGCCCCAGGAGGCAGATTTAGATCGTCTTCCTCCTAGCGCTGCAAATCTTACCAGGGTAAGTCCTGGGGTCCCAGGTTTCCAAGCTGCCCTGACCGCAGCAGGCGTGCACCCAGGTGGCTGCTCAGAGCAGTGCTGGTGGCAGGCCAAGCCCCGGTGTGTCCTGGACCGAGGGGACTTTGCGCTGAGGAGCAGGACACTCAGTTAGGCGGAGAGGGCACTTGCTTTGCCAGGGACCAACCTGGCTTCCATCCCTGGCACGCAGCATAGCGACCCCTGAGCACTGCCAGGGCGGGGGTGGGGCGCTCCTGAGCTCAGAGCCCATAAGCACCGGCACTAAATGTAGCACTCGCCCCCCACCCTACCCTGACCTAACCTCCCACCTCCAAAAAAAGTTGGTAGCTATTTCCTCAAAAAGCGCACTGTGATTGTGCTGTGTCTGGGCAGAGGTTTCTGGTGCAGGAGCACTTGGGGGGGAGGGGACTGGCAGCGGTGGGTGGGTGGGGCGCCTTGTCCCAGATCATTTCTGGCCAGCACAGAGAGTTTCCGGCGCTCGTGACCCAGAGAAGACAGGAGGGCCGGGTGCAGAGTGGCTTATTTTTGTCCGAGAGTTGTTTCCCCTGAGATAAATTGCATTGTTGGGTGAGGTAGAATTGCTGAAGAATAGGTAGCGTTTATCATCGGAGCCCGAGCGAGGGAAGGCCAGGTGGGAGCTCAGTTCCCAGGCAAGGGGGGCAGGGAGGGGAGAAGGGCCCGGGGAGGAGGGTCTTCTCTGTGCTAGCTGGGGGCTGGGCTGGCCACAGCAGAGCCTCTTATGTATCCAAAGTCACATGGCAGCGTCATCAGCAAGAGAGGGGGAGGGGGGGAAAAGAAGATACGTAGGACAAACTCATTTGCATTTTAATGAATTTTTAATTGACCTGAAATCTGTTGTTCCTGTTTAAAGATGCAGGGCGGACTTCATGGGCTGTGCCGCTGAGAGGCGTGGGAACTTAATGTGATAAAAACAAAGATAATTCTGAGCTTAATTCAGAGAAAACTGTGAAGATGAGGCAGGCCGGGAGGGGAAAGGGGGCTGGGGGGGGCTGGTGGCAGCAAGGCTCGCTCGCCTTAGAAATGGGGCGGGGTGGGGAGAAGCCGGCAGACCCCAACTCCCCAGGACACTGTCCAGATTGGTCTCTGCTGGGCACAGCGTGCCAGGCTGGCATCTCCCGCGGCCAAGTCTGACCTGTGTGCAGGAACCAGGGATTTCCTCTTGGACTTCGTGTTTCCTGATTACCAAGGCATGGTGGGCCAGGGGGAGGGAAGCCTTGGCAGGGGGTTAGAGGGGGAGAGGAGAGGCATTATCAGGGCCTCTCCCCCAAAAAAGAACCATCATGGCCTCTGACACCCCCAGCCCCATCCCAGCATCCATGGCGTGGGTCTAGACAGAAGGAAAATGAGCCACTTCCGGCTCAGAGGGACGTTCATGGGTCACTAGCCAGGGTGGATCCCACATCCTGAGACTTGGGGTGTGAGGAGCAAGGCTTGGGGGTCTCCAAGGGGTTGCCCACCCTGGATTCTGTTACAGGTGAGGGGCTCCTGGTTTCTCCAGGGCACTCAGGAATCCTGCTTGGGGGTCAGAGGTCCCCTCCTCACCCAGACCCTGCCGCAGACCCAGCCGTGGGGTGGGGGGCGGGGGCTGGGAGGTGCTGTCAGTGGTGGTCCGCTGTGCTGGAACATGTCAGGGGGGTGCAGAGTCCACAAAGGTGTGAGTCCCAGCACCCGAGCCCCATGCTGTGTCCGTGGTCACGGGCAGCGTCCCTCTGGCCTTGGAGGTGAGGGTTCCCAGGGTACGCTGTGAGGGGGTCTGTTCCCTGGATGCACGGAGGGCAGAATCCACCGAATCCATCTCCTTTTGAGTGTTTGTCTGGAGTAGAAAATTCTGGAATCTGGGCTGACGACTCTGAATTTCCCCATTTGTTCCTCAAGGCCTGTTCACTGTTCCCAGCACCCCCCACCCCCACCCCAACCTGTTCTTTACTCCTCGGTCCCAGGAGACAGAGGGAGTCCACTCCCACTCTGAGGCAGTGTCCTAGGGCATGCAGGGACAGCTGTGTCCCCCATGTTCAAGTCGTCTTTGGAGTAGATGCAGGCTCCGGGCTGTCCTGTGAGTTCCAGCCTCACTTGCTCGCTCTCCCGTGTATTCATCCTGATGGCCTGTCCTGAAGATAGCAGGTGTGTGAGGACAATGGCATTCCAGGGATTATTAGAATTATGTCCAATCAGATTCCTGCTGTGGCAAACCTCTCACCCATCCACCCACCCAGTATCTGTCAGTCCACCCATTTATCTATCTATGGTCTCTCCGGCCATTAATCTCACTGTTCACCCACTCATCTGTCACTCAGTCACCCATTTGTTTATCACCCACCCATTCATACAGCCCTCCCCCATTCACCCATTTGTTCACCCATCAGCTCAGTCACCCATCCATCAAGCTGTCCACCCTTCCATATGTCATCTGCCCACTTGTCACTCATGTATATATTCACACATCCATTTCTCTGTCCATTAATCCATCCACTCACCCAGCCACTCACTCATCCAATCACACATGTATTTATCCATCCATCCACTCACTTATCCATCCAGCCATCCATCCAGCTATCCATCCATCCATCCATCCATCCATCCATACATACATACATACATACATACATACATACATCCACCCACCCATACATCCATCTATCAAACCATCCATCCATCCATCCATCCATCCATCCATCCATCCATCCATCCATCCATACATACATACATACATACACCAACCCACCCATCCATCCATCTATCCATCCATCCATACATACATACATACATACATACATACACCAACCCACCCATCCATCCATCTATCCATCCATCCATCCAACCATCTTTCCATCATCCATCCAGCTATCCATCTATCTCTCTGTCCATCCATCCACGCATCCATGTCTCCATCCATCTGTCTATCCAAGTGATAGATAAATGAAACACGATCATTAAAAATGTGTTTCTGCCTCTGTGATTTCTTTAGATCACTCCAGTGACATGTGGACGGAAGCATCTGGAAGCTGGTGGCTCTGTGAGCATGAAAGGAGAGGAAACATCCAAGAGGAGCTTCTTCTCAGAGCTCATTCCAACACTGAACTCTTGCCTCCCACAAGTCTTTTGGACTTGCCTAAACTCTCTGACCCCACAGAAGCTCTCAGGCAGAAGGGGGGAGCCGGCCCCTTTTCACTGGTCCTACATCCTCCTCTGATCAGACACCTCTTCAGATAGAGCCTTTGCATCTCTACGTCATTACAGCAAAACCATCATAAGTCCAACTAGAGACCCCAAAGCCATGTTGTACAAGCCTAATTATTTTTAGAATCTGTCTTTATCTAAGGTGAAAGAACACATCTTTATAATTTTCTATGGGACTACTGAGAATTCTGAAAAATCCATGAAGGAAAATGTGGACATTTTAATTTCACTCTTCCTTTTTTAAATACTCATTATATTTTTAATAAAAATATAAGTACATACTATAGCTTTAATTAACATTTTAAATGACTTAGTTTTCTAGAAATAAAAGTATTAAGGCTTTAGCGCCTGTATTTTTTTAAATTGAATCACCTTGAGATGCAAAGTTACAAAGTTTTTCATGACCTTGTTTCAGTCATACGATGTTCCAATATTCATCCCTTCTCGGGTGGCAGTTCCCACCAATCAATGTCTCCGGTTTCTTTCTCTCTCCCTCCCACCCTCCTCTCTCTTTCCTTTTGGGTATTACAGTTTGCAGTGCAGACACTGAGAGGTTACCATGCATATCTCTTTACTCCCTTTCATCACTCAGTTTTTGTCCAGAGCTCATTTCCAACCATCATTATCATGGTGGTACCTTCTCTATTCTAACTGCCACCCCCCAGGCCCTGCCAGTTTGTGGCAAGTGCTTCCCTTTTAATTTTTTGTGTTTTGGGGCAACACCCAGCAGGGGTTACTCCTGGCTTTCTGCTCCGGAATTACAACTGGTGGTGCTTGGGCACCTATGGGATGCTGGGGGTTGAACAAGGCAAGTGCCCTCTCTGCTGTGACCAAGTAGGTCAGCAGCTTTGTAAAGCAGCTTGTGTCTTTCCCTGGGAAAAACACTTCTTTCTAGAAACAACCAGGCACACAAACAAAACAGGACAGCTTTAGGAATGATTCTGAGACAAGAGGTCTTTGCTGTCCGGTTGATCACACATGGTCCACATGAATACGGCATAGATAATGACACTGATGAGAAAACCAGAAGACTCATCCTTCAACTGGGACAATGTCACCCCAATTTTTTTTTGGAGTTTGGGTCAAACCCATCGGTGGTCTTCCACTCTTCAGGAAGCCATATGTGATATTGGGGCTCAGACCATAAACCATAGTCATCTACATGTAAGCCACATGCCTGAACCCATCCTATCTCCCCACACACAATGTTAGTACTCAATTATCATAGCTTTGTTTGTTTGTTTGGAGGCCACACCTGCCAGTGCTCAGGGATTCCCCCTGGCTCTGTGCTCAGGGATCACTCCTGGTGGGGCTCTGGGGGCCCTATGGGTGCGTGGGATCGGTGGCAGGTCAGCCATGTGTAAGACAAGCTCCCTCCCCACTGTGCTATAGCTCCAGCACACCCCCTCCTCCCCCTTGCTCTCCTGCATTACAGATTCAGGTTGTCCTGTTCTCTCTTTACCGTCTAGAAGACTCACTGGAGGAATGAAGGCACAGAGACCTGGGGATTTCTCTTATAACGGTTCCAACGATGGTGCCACTAACACCCCCACCCCCACCCATCCCAGCCACGTTCCCGTGGCTCTTAACTACAGTAACAAACTGATTTTGCTGAGGAAAGTGGTGGGGGTGATCGAGAACAGTTTGTCATATGCAGACAGTTCGACAGCTTCACAACAGGCTTTTTCAGCCACACGCTTCGCTTTGCACCTTACCAACAAACATGCTTATTTACGAAAGCAGGAAGCAGAAGTGCATCTGCTGTAAATAAGGCTTGTTGCACATGTGCCCCTCTGCCACCTTGTTGGGAAACATTGTGGCATCTGCAAAGTACCCATCACGGACCAAGTACCCCTTCATTAACTGTGTTCAGTTTGTGCAAAGTTTGAACTCACCGGGAGGTGATGGAAATTACATCTTCACTGGGTCTGTAGAAAGTGTAATTGCTGTTGAGAGAAAAAGTCTGTGAGAATCATGGCTCAGTTTTATTGAGCCCGAATGAACCATTTTCAAACTCGTAGTTGTCATCGGGTGGCAGGTTAGTCTTTTTCCATGTACTAACGCAGGTGAGAAACAAAAGTCTGGGCTGAATTCGCTGGTATTCCTGAACTACCTGCCAGCAATTCCTGGGGACTAGAGAGAACAACCCACAAGGAGAGAAAGTGCCAAAGTACGTGATGGATCCTGGATGGACGAGAAATCCACATATGTTTGAGGAGATGCCCACAGGGGTCATTACTCATCAGCAAGAGACAAAGTGGCAACATCAGACCCACGGAGGCGCAGTAGGCTGGCAAGAGTAGAAAGCCGGGTAATGCCGAGTGCTGGCAAAGATTGGGGGCAGCAAACCTGGGGGAGGGCTGCCAGGAGCAGATGGGGCGGGCACAACTGTGTTCCTCATCATGCAGTGAAGATGTGTCTGCGGAGTGGTTTCCATGGCTCAGTGGTTCCATGAATCAACAGTTCTGTGGCTCAGTGGATCCCTGGCTCAGTGGTTCCATGAATCAATAGTTCTGTGGCTCAGTGGATCCCTGGCTCAGTGGTTCCATGAATCAATAGTTCTGTGGCTCAGTGGATCCATGGTTCAATGGTTCCATGGGTCAGCAGTTCTGTGGCTCAGTGGATCCATGGTTCAATGGTTCCATGGGTCAGCAGTTCTGTGGCTCAGTGGATCCATGGTTCAATGGTTCCATGGGTCAGCAGTTCTGTGGCTCAGTGGATCCATGGGTCAGTGGTTCTGTGGCTCAGTGGTTCTCACTCAGTTGCTCTGTGGCTCAGTGGTTATGTGGCTCAGCAGTTGCTTGGGCTTGCCAGTTCTGTGGTTCAGTGGCTCCATGGCTCTCTGTGCAACCCAGGGAAGTGCCCTCTCTCCCCTCTCCCCCAACCGTGGCCCAGAACCTCACTCTTCATTGCGGCCTTGTTGGCAATGTCAAGCAGTGGACTGTTGCCTGGACTCTCCAATCCAGAGACAGAGGTCATGGATGAAGGGACCACTCAGCAAAGTTGCAGCTCAGAGACAACATAGTGGCCGTAGCCATGACAACGTGGATGTGCGCTGAAATCCTGGACCTTGGTGAGAAAGATAAGCAGCAGGGAGAAATAGGAAATGCAGCAGAGAGTTGCCGCTCCTGCAAGGCCAGCACAGCGGGGGCGCACACAGCACTGAGGGAGCTGAGAGAGAGTCCAGCACTTGTCTCGCATGTATGTGGCCAAACTGGGTTCGATCCCTGGTACCCCATTGGATCCCCCGAGCTCCTCCAGGAGTGATTCCTGAGCTCAGAGCCAGGGAGTAGCCCTGAGCACTGCTGGGAGTGGCCCCCAAGATGAAGTAAGCACTGAAGCCAGCCTTGGTTTCTCTCCTGGGAAGGCGATGGTGCACACGGGGGTCCTGGCAGGAAGGTGGTACACCCAAATGAAGTGGATTTCGAGTGGGGAGATCTGCAGAGTGCAGGAGGGACTGGGTACCAGGAGCCCCCCACCCCAGGAACTGGGTGGCAGAAGCTGAACCATTGGTTCGCCTCCACTGTGGGGAGAGCCTGGAGGGGAGAGGGTCCCTGGGAGGGGCTGAGGGACTCCCGGAAGGCCTTGGAGACCCACAGGGATTGGGCTGTGACCCCAGTTCTTGCTCTAGTCCTGGCTCCATCGTGGCTGCCTCAGCAGAGAACCAGGATGGGTTCAGGCCTGCCTCGTACACACCACGATGAGACCAGCATTATGCCGGGGCCTTGTTTGGGGGACACACTGCAGCCTCCCCCAGGAACAGTTCCAAGGAGACAAGACAAACAAAGGGGTGGCATTCCACCAAAGATACCAGGCCAAGGAGAGGCTCAGAGGGCTGGGGTGCATGTCCGCAGGCATCCCAACGTCCAGTCCCAGCTCTCCTGGGAGAGGTCCCCCAGAAGGTCCAGGAGTGTCCCTCCAGCCCTCACATACCCTGGACATCCAGTCCAGTTGTCTGAGAATTGCCAGGAGGAACCCCCAGGCCTGCTGAGGACCCCTTGGGAGACCCCCGCACGCCTCAACAGAACAGATGCAGGCAAATGATTCTCTCCATGGAAGACTCCGGACTGGAAAGGAAACAGACACTGTGTCCCGAGCTGTCCCCAAGTGTCTTGAGTGTGCTGGGGGCTTCAGAGTGTCCACATCTCTGCGGCTGATGGGGAAACACGTGGGCACCGGTGTTGGTAGCCCAGAATAGCAGAGTTTTGGGAAGAAGCTCCATGGAAGGTGACCTGTGACATGGGGCATGGGTGCAGGAGATGGGCCACACCTCCCCTCCACACCATTATGATGATTTCCAGCCAGTGGGCTGGTGCCTGCCCCGTGTCCCTGCAGCCAGGACGGTGGTCACCCCCAGAGACCTCTGCCCCCTCACTGCCCACTGCCTGGCTCTCGAATAAACCGGGCATGTGGTTGGAATGGCGGATTGCCTTTGTTTGAGTCAACTCAACTTTCTGTCAACCTTTGGGAAATAGTTCAATGGAACATCTGAACTGATTTTTAAAACTTTTATTTTTGGTTTTCAGTTTTGAGGCCACACTCAGTGGTGCTCAGGACTTACTCCTGGGTCTGCACTCAGGGGTCACTCCTGGCAGGCTTGGGGGACCAGGTGGGATGCTGAGGCTCGAACTCACGTTGGCTGGGTGCAAACACTCTGGCACCTATGCTATGACTCCAACCCCTTGAACCAAGTTTTTGTGTTTTGAGGCCACACTTGATTGTGCTCAGGGCTTACTCCTGACTCTGTGCTCAGAGATCACTCTTGGCAGTGCTCAGGGGCTGTGTGTGTGTGTGTGTGTGTGTGTGTGTGTGTGTGTGTGTGTGTGTGGATGCTATGGGATGCTGGGGATCAAACCCTGGTTAGCTGCATGCAAGGCAAGTACCCTCCCCAGTGTCCTAACTCTCTGACCCCTTGAATGAAGTTTCTCATGCAATATTTGTGGACCTGGGTGTGCGTGGAGAGGCAGGGGCAAAATGTGGCCAGCCTTGAAATCTCAGGGCCAGGCCACCCTGCGTGTCCCTCCCTCTCTGCCCTCCCTGTTTACCCACCTCCCCGCCCGCCCTCTCACTTAGCCCTTTGCAGAGGAAACCTTGGCTCCAGGCGCTGGGCTCAGCCCCTGGGCTGGAAGTCATCATAATGGCGTGGAGGAAGCAGTGTCCACACCATCAGCATCACTGGGCATCCTGCCGGGCACTGGTACCAATGCCAGGCTCCGAGTCATTGGTCACAGGGTGAAAGAGCATTGGGGTTTCTGGTGCCCATCAGCCCGCTTCAGCTGACCATAACACGTAGGCAGGCAGTGAGAGAAGATAGTTCCAGAAGAAATAGAGAGGTTCTCCCGGGCATGGGAGAACAAGTCAGGCCTGAGGGAGGCCCCCCAGGAGGCCCCGGGCAGGCTGAGCCGCTAAGGTGTGGCCGGGCAGAGGGGCTGCACCTCCAGACTGGGAGGCTGAGGGACTGTTGGGGCCTTGCAGTGTGGGGTTGCCCTGGAGCTGGTGGGTCCCTGCAAATGAGGGACCAGGGCACGGGGGTCGAGCCGGGGTATCTCTGGTGGGACTGGACCTCAACTCAGAGCATCAGCAGATGGGAGTGTGGGGGCTGTACCACAGAGACTCTGCACGTGAGGTTGGACACTCCAGCAGCGTAGAGGAAGGCTGGTGCCATGGAGGATATTGGTCCACCTGCTTGCCCGGACAGCTTCTGTCCAAAGGGCACTTCCTTACTCCTGAAAGCCTGGACACCAGGGCCAGCTGAAGCAATGGGACAGGGGGAGGGCACTTGCCTTGCACGCAGACGACCCGGGTTCAATTCCTGGCATCCCACGGGGTTCCTTGAGCCAGGAGCAACCCCTGAGCACTGTCCAAAGCAAACATTTTATATTCCCCAAAGCAAAAGTAAAGCTTAGACGCTGAGTCAAGCATGGAGTCATTTTAAAAATCAGCTTCAAATGTTGTAGGGAGAAAACAGTGGATAGGGAGCAGAAGTGGGGGTGTGGTATTTTGGGTCGGGCTCACTGCCTAGAAGGAGCCTTGTCACTCCTGTCTCGCCTGATCTCTGTCAGCATCATTGCCAAGTATGGGCCGGGACAGAACGAGAAAACACCAGAACACCAGCTTAAGGGGCTCACTGCAGGCTAAGGAGCCCTGAGTCTCGGAAAGGGCTTCGTTGTGATCTGAAAGCTTGGGGCCCCCTTACAGACACCCCAGATTTCTCCAGACTCCAGAAAGTCCAAGACTCAGTACTTTCTGCTTAGGGGTTACTCCTGGCTCAGGGGACCCTGTGGGATGCTGGGGAATCAAATCCAGGTCGTCTGCGTGCAGGGGATCACCCGAAAGAAAGGGTTCCTGCCACCGGGTTCCTGCAGCCAAGAGGTTCTGATGCCAGGCTGGAGCGATAGCACAGTGGCGAAGGCTATTGCGTTGCATGCAGTTGACCCAGCGTTCGATGCCCGGCACCCCTTATGGTCCCTGAGCCTGCCAGGAGTGATGCCTGAGTGCAGAGCCAGGAGTAACCCCTGAGCATCGCTGGGTGTAGCTCAAATTGTCACTGTCACTGTCATCCCATTGCTCATCGATTTGTTCGATCGGGCACCAGTAACGTCTCTCATTGAGAGACTTATTGTTACTGTTTTTGGCATATCCAATATGCACGGGTAGCTTGCCAGGCTCTGCCGCGTGGGCTCGATACTCTCGGTAGCTTCCCGGGCTCTCCGAGAGGGGCGGAGGAATTGAACACGGGTTGGCCTCGAGAAAGGCAAACGCCCTACCCCTGTGCTATGGTTTAATTTGTAGCTTTAATTTGTAGCTCAAATTAAAAAAAGAAAAAGAAAAAAAAAGAAACAGAAAAAAAAGAAAAAAAACGTATGAGGTGCTGGGAGAGGTTTTGTTGGCCAACACACGGGGTGTGGTTGTTGTTACTCTGGAAGACAGGCTCAGAGCCTGGCGCTGGAGAGAGAGACTAGCAGCACTGCACGGGGAAGGAGGAGGGAAGGCGGCCACAGAAGCTCATTTTCTCGGCAGGGAAGCGGGAATGTCTTCCGCCAGCCGCCAGCCGATTCGCTGGCCCCTGAGGTGCACTCTGCTTGCTTTTTTGTAGGTTGAGAGTAACAACAAGAAGCAATTAGCGCGCCTCTGCGTTTGCATCTGGCAAAGATGCCTCTCGCGCTAAGGACAGCAGAGTTACTGCGCGCTGTGGGAGGGAGGGTTTCTCTGCTCTGAGGCTGAGTCCGTGGCTGCAACACGGGGCAGACAGGCACAGGGTCACAGTCATGCAAACATGAGGACAGTCGTCGGCTGCCAGCCAGAAAGGAGAGACCGGCTGGTTTTCGTCAAGGGGTTGCCTTGGGCTTCTCCGGTGCCTTGCACGCAGCTGACCCTGGTTCTTTCACTGTAATCATTGTCTGGAATCTTTTTTTTTTTTTTAATTTTCTCTTCCCTTTGCATTTGAAAAATTGTGCAGTGGCTCTTATGTTGAGAAAAAGAGAAGTCCAGATGAACAGAGAAGAAAATAACAGGAATTGGCAACTCAAGATGATCACTCTTACTGCCTTGGCTCACACCTTCTCTTTCTCCCTTTCCCCAAATCTGTGTGGGCTCTCTGCCTTGTTAAACATAATTGAGGGGGCTGGAGCCATAGCGCAGCGGGTAGGGCTTTTGCCTTGCACGCAGTCGACCCAGGCTCGACTCCTCCGCCCCTTTCAGAGAGCCCAGCAAGCTACCGAGAGTATCTCACCCGCACCGCAGAGCCTGGGAAGCTACCCGTGGCGTATTCAATATGCCAAAAACAATAACAAGAAGTCTCACAATGGAGACGTTACTGGTGCTCACTCAAGCAAATTGATGAGCAACAGAATGACAGTGACAGTGACCTTGTTAAACATAATTGAAGGGGCTGGAGCGATAGCACAGTGGGTAGGCATTTGCTTTGCACGCGGCAGACCTGGGTTCGATTCCCAGCATCCCATAGGGTCCCCTGAGCACCGCCAGGAATGATTCTTGAGTGCAGAGCCAGGAGTAACCCCTGTGGATCGCTAGGTGTGACCCAAAAAGTAAAAAAAAAAAATTGAGATCCTCTTTTTTTTTGTATTTGGGTTACACTCAGCTGTGCTCAGGGCTTGCTCCTGGCTCTGTGCTCAGGGCTCACTCTTGAGGTGTTCTGGGGACCCTATGGAGTGCCGGAGATTGAACCCAGATTAACCATATGCAAGGCCAGCACCCTCCCCACCGTACCTGCTCCAGCCCCAGGAATATTATTCTGACAATAATAAATCTTTCTTTTTCTTTTTGGGTCACACCCGGTGATGCACAGGGGTTACTCCTGGCTCTGCACTCAGGAATCACTCCTGGCGGTGCTCAGGGGACCATATGGGATGCTGGGAATCGAACCCGGGTTGGCCATGTGCAAGGCAAATGCCCTACCCTCTGTGCTATCGCTCCAGCCTCCATTATTCTGAGAATCTTGAAACCTCTGTTTTTGCGCTGTGCATTGCACTAGACACAACCCCCTCCCAGCGTCAGTGAGCACAGAACAGCAGAGTCTGCCTGGGGGGCATGTGATGGACCCCTGGACAAATGTGCTGTGGCTCTGGCCCTCCCCTCTTGGTTAACCTGAGTTCACCGGGCCACCCCCAGACTCCCTGCTCTGGAACATCTCGTTTTAGTGGGGACAGAGGGGGACAGAGGAGAACAGTGTCTCTGAGACAGACTTTCTTGTGCTGCTGAGATATTTAGGCCACCCCATTGCCTAGAGACGGTCACTTGCTTTGCCTGCATAGGCAAAAGGACCCCCCCTGCCCCCCACGCCAGAGGCTGGAATGAGGCGGACCAGTGGCCCTGGCACCTGGGGCTGGGCCGGACACTTGAGTCCCTGTGTGAGACGCCTGTGTGAGGCTCTGTCACCCCACACTCGTATTCCAAAACCCAACCCCTGCCCCCAGGACCCAAGATTCTGGATGGGATGTCCGAGGAGGAGGAGGTGACGGGGTACCACTTGTCCATGGCTGTTACTGATTTGTTTTTGGCTTTTGGGTCACACTTGGTGACACTCTCGGCTGACTCCTGGCTCTGTGTTCGGGGATCACTCCTGGCAGTGCTCGGGGGGATTGGAATCTGGGTCGGCTGCAGGCAAGGCAAACGCCCGCCCCACTGTGCCGTCGGTCCAACCCCCACACTGTTCTTTTCTTCTTGTTTGTTCGGGGCCACGTCCCGGGCTGACACCTGGATCTGCACTCAGAAATCACTCCTGGCAGTGCTCGGGTGATCCTATGGGATGCCGGGGATCGACCTGGGTCAGCCGCGTGCGAGGCCAGCGCCCTCCCTCCTGTCCTGTCTCTCGGGCTTTTGTGCCCTCAGTCAGGTAGAGCTCCAGGCACAGTCAGCGGCAGCTCTGAGTTCTGGATCTTGACGAAGTGCTGTGGTCCCAGGGGAATGTGACAAAGGAGTGAGGTGTGCAGGCACCCGGCCCGTGGCTCCCAGCATGCAGTGCTCAGGCGTCCCGGCTACCCCGTGCCTGGGAATGGGGCAGAACTGGTGGTGCCCAGATTTGATTTTCAGCCTCTGCCCTGGGGCGCTGCTGTGGGGGACATGGAACTGCCCCCTGCTCATCCCTCTCTTGTGCTGGGGAGGGGGTCTTTGCAGGTGGTGCTCTGGGTGAGCCCTCTGACCCGATGGGCTCATGCCCCAGCCCCACCCGAACTGCTTTCTCTCCACTCTGACATCCGCATCCCACCTTGCCTTTAAGTGCCACTGCCTCCAGGAAGCCTTCTGGAGTTTTCCCTGCTAAAAGGAAGGCACCTCTTCTGGTGGGGGAGGGTGGAGAGCTAAAGCTCTTGGGGTGTGTGTGTGTGTGTGTGTGTGTGTGTGTGTGTGTGTGTGTGTGTGTGTGTGTGTGTGTGTGTGTGTGTATTTTGTGGGTCCCTTTTGAGGGACACCTATTAGTCCAGACTGACCAGTTCCCAAGGGCAAAGTACTGACCTGGGTTGCGGCTTCAGGCAGACCGTCCAAGAGAGAGCCCAGAAACAGTCCGGGTGCCCTGACCAGGCCCGAGGCTCTCTCCAGAGCATCTCGGGGCTTTGCAGCATCGTCACCCCCCCCCCCCCCCGCCCCCTGAGAGACTGGGTCGTGTGTTCACAGACCCAAGCCCTGAGACCTTTGAAGGAGAATCGGGACAGGACGTTTCCCCGGGGCTGCCTGGAGCCTGGTCCCATGCATTCACTGTCAGCCGCTCCCGGGGAAGGGTCCAGCTGTCCTCCCTGTGTTCAGGGTCCCGGGGGGCACATGTGGGCAGTGCCGGGGATCAAACTTGGGGCCTCGCGCTTGCAGAGCAGGAGCTCTGGCCACCCACCCAGCCCTCCCGGGGCTGTTGTGAAGACGAGCGCCCTCACTGAAATGTTTCCAACTCTTCTGAGAGGGAGGGTCTCCTGTGTCTACGAGCACTGACTTCCTCATTCTCGGGGCATTTGCTTCGTGTTAGACTCACTGAGTAGATGTGGAGGGGCCGCGTGAGTCGCTGCAGGCCAGGTCGGAGGCACTGCTCTCCACGCCTCTGCCTCCAGCACCCCGATGTTTGTTTCCGTGCGGCTGTTGTGATGGCAGGAGACGCTCCTATTCACTCCTAACCGGCACTAAATGAACAATTTCAAAGATCATACTTTTGAAACACAGTTGACGTGTCGTTAGAATTTCTTGCAAAATGGATAAACAAAACTTGGGGTGGGAGCAGAATCCGAGAGAGAGACTGTGTTTGATGCCAGCCCCAGAATGCCTGCCTGTATTTGCATTTTTTTTTCTCCTTTTATTCTCCAAATGTTTCTTGGACATGGAATTAACCACACACACACACACACACACACACACACACACACACACATACACACACATACACAAGGGCTCACCACAATGTCGTGTTTTTCATTTGTCATGGCTGTTGCCGTGACAAATTGTCACAAGGCTTTTAAGGCTTAATTTTTAAATGGTTCTCTAATGTGTTCTGTTGACAAATGCTGGGCATTGAGTTAGCTGCTTCCAAACAGAGCTAGAAAGAATCTCTCCCACATATGTATGGGAGATTGGAATTTCCCCTGGGTGCTGTGTCCCTATTGACCGGTGGGGAGTCCTGTCCGCATGGTGGGCGTGACCCCACATCTGGCCGTGGCTCTCAGGGGCAGGGTGGGAGGGGCTTTGCTGACGTTGGAACTTCCATGTTCATCTGAGACGCTCTGCCGGCCACACGCTCCCAGCCAGGAGCTGCCAGCCCCCCCTCAGCCCACGTGTGGGACCCCTGGACTCTCTCGGCCTCGAGCTTGCCCTGCTTGCAAAGCAGCTGCTTTTTTTTTTTCTGTTTGTTTTTGGGCCACACCTGGTGCTCAGGGCTGAATCCTGGTGGGACTCAGGGGACAATACGAGGTGCCAGGCAAGTGCCCTACCTGTGTGCTCTCGCTCGGGCAAGATTCTGCACTTCGAGATGAAAATGTAGGGGGTGGTTTATGAACTACCACCTTTGAAATGCCTCTGTGGGGCAATTAGAAATGTAGAATAAGCCGGGGCTGGAGCAACAGACCGCGGGGAGGGCGCTCGCCTCGCATGCGCCCACCACGGGCTCTGTCCCCAGCGTCCCGTAGCGTTGTCTCCTGAGCACCACCAGGAGTAACCCCTGAGCATCTCTGAGTGGCCCAATAGTCGAAATAAAGAAACTAAATTAAATTAAAAAAGAAATGCATAATAAGCTTTAAAAAAACTCTCAGCAGATGCTTTGCAGAAGCTCTTCGGCTTCAAACCGAGCTCTCTTTTTCAGGAGAGACAAGAGGGGCAGAGAGCGGAGAGGGGCCAGCCCGAGCCTTCCTGCCACCCGGTCAGTAAGTGACTTTTAGCTCCTCATGCCTGTCTCCCACTGGGTCAGGCCATAGGGGTTCATCCAAACACACCACCAGGCGCAGGAGGGGGTCAGCCCGACCTCTGCTGGCCTCCAGGGGGCCCCACTTCAGTCCTCTGAGCACATTCGACCTTTGTGTCTTCAGCCCGACTTTGGGTTCTGCCGATGCGATTATTGGAACCCGAGAAACAGAGTTGGTGGAAGAAAAGCACCTGTGACCCGGGCCAGCAGCCCAAAAAGGTGGGCTCAGGCCCCCTCGGCTCCCCGCCCCCGCCACCGTGTTGCTCTCAGGAGGGGATGTCTCCTCACTGAGTGTCAGTGGTTCGATGATGGGTCTGCTTCCGGTCCGGGGTTTGAAATGACCGTGCTTGGGATGCCCAGTCCAGCCATGGCCGTAAACCGCCTCCTGGGTCCTCACGGAACACGAGCATGTAAGAGACAGCCGAGAGCCAGGCTGTGCGGGTGACAGAAGCCCCCAAGCTCAGGAGTCCCACTGCAGGGTTCAGCTGCAGGGCTCACCATCCCGCCTCCCCACCGCTTCCGGATGCAGCTTCCCGAGAGCTTTGCTGATGTTTCCCCCTCCCGGTGCCTTAACTCTCGGAGCACTGGAATCTCTCCGCTGCCTGATGAGGCGTGACTTGGTCACGGAGATGTTAGCGGAAGTGGTGGCTCCAGACTTGGGGGCCCGGGGGAGGTGTGCAGGGCTGCCTCTGACATCGCTGGGGCTACCAGGCGCCTGGGCTGAACGGATGGCCATGTCAGCCGCTGTCCTCTCTGTCCCAGGGGAAAGAGGGGCTCTACAGGGAGTGGGAGGGAGCCAGAGCGACAGCACGGCAGGGAGGGTATTGGCCTGGAATGTGGCCACCCCCCGATCCAGGTGAAAGGAGAGACGGAGGGGAACCTGATTAGAAAAGTTTGGGGCTGGAGTGATAGGAGAGCGGAGAAGGAGGTTGCCTTGCATACGCATGACCCAGGTTCGATCCCTGGCACCCTATAGGATCCCCCGGGGCAGCTCCAGGAGTGACTCCTGAGTGCAGAACCAGGAGTCAGCCCTGAGCACTGCTCGGGGTGGCCCCCAAGCAACAAAGTAACACTGAAGATAACTAAGAGGACCCAGCAGGGCTGGGGCTGTCCAAAGCCACACCCAGTGGTGCCCGGCGGGGGCTGGGGGTGGGCGTAGTGCTGGGAATTGACCCTGAATTGGGAGCTTGAGCTCAGGTACTGAGCCTGTACAGTCTTGGGGGCCCTCGAGCTCTTTCGGAAATGCTCCTCAAAACTTATTGAAATATTTACACTTACCATTTCCTCCTGTCTCCCTTTCTATGTACAGCTCCTTGAAGAGTATTTTTTAAATATTTCCTTCAGGAGCCTGGGGGTAGGAACCAGAGCCCTAGTACAGCGGGGAGGGCAACAGCCTTGCATGTGGTTCAATCCCCGGCATCCCACCGGGTTCCCCGAGCACCTTCAGAAGTAATTCCTGAGTGCAGCACCAAGGAGCCAGCCCTTAGCATCACATCACCGGGTAGGACCACCTCCCCTACCCCACAAAAACAGCAAACCAGCAAATAAAGAAGAATCATAATCCGAGGGGTTGGAACGCCAGCACGGCGGGCTGAGCGCTTGCCTGGCAGGCAGGTGTCCCGGCTTCTGTCCTGGCATTGTGTCCTCCCCGGAGCCCTGCCGGGAGGGATTCCTGAGTGCGGGGCCTGAGCACTACCCCGGGGGACCCCAACAACAAGAACGAAGAAACAGACGAAAAAAGAATTGTGGTCCCCAGAGTTCTGTCCTCCTCTCTCTCAAGCCACCCTCACTGTCGCCTCATTCAGTTTCCAACGGTTTACTCAGACGGTGACGGACCTACTGGCCATAGGAATGACAGACCGAAGACATTGTCTGCGGGGCCTCTAGCAAGTATCATTGTTTTCTCTTCGAGCCCCCTTTGCGGGCGATGGGTGAAGGGGTCAGCAAGCTGCTCTGCCCGCAGCACTCCCCCATTTCTCTGCGTTCTCACGGGGGTCCCACACCTTTCACGATGGCGCCTCCCACCCTGACTCTGGGGGAACCCCATCACTAGCAAGCCCAGGGGTCACCACCAGGATTGTACCCGGTGTGTGTAGGACGTTGGGAATCAAACCTGGGACCTCACACCCCCAAAGCAGGTTTCACCAGCCACCCAGCAGATCCCCCAAGGCCCCCCTGATGGAGATTTTTGAGTTCCATTTTTTTTTTCGTGAACCGTCTGAAACTTAAGCACAAACGCCCCCAAATTGTATTGCTTTGAGCCAGACTATATTGAGTCATTGAATCTCTAGCCTGGTTTTAAAGTCACACTCATTTCGTGAGCTGGTGGAATGGATCCCCCGAGACCCCTCGCCCTACGGCGTGGCCTGGATTTGTCTGCCCGCTGCTTGCGGTGAGTAACTTCCGGTCAGCTTCTCTGCTGCGGTCAGTATCATGCCCGGAGGGGTTTGCGAGCAGTTCTGTACTCGTGGGGCCGCGGGAGCTGTTCCCCCAGACCTCTGCAAAGTCCCCACACTGGCGAGGCATCTGTGAGTTCCCCAGCCTTTCTTTTTTCCATTCTGAGAATTCTGCTTCCACCAACTTTCCACCACCCTTCAGATCTGCCGTCCCCACCGCCCCTCCCCCCCGCCCCTCCCCCCTCCCCCGTGTTGGTTTTTGTTCTCTGTTTTTTGCTTTTTGGGGTCACTCACACTCACACCTGGCGATGCTCAGGGGTTACTCCTGGCTCTGCACTCAGGAATCACTCCTGGCGGTGCTGGAGGGACCCTGTGGGACGCCGGGGATCAAACCCAGCAGGTGGGGCGTGAGCAGGGCAAATGCCCTCTCCGCTGTACTATCACTCCGGCCCGACCCTGGTGTTCTTGCAAGGTAACTGGATTGTAGCAGGCCGTGCTTTCTAGCCACTGGGTTCCTAGAAAAGCTTATCATTTCTCTTTCTCTTTCTTCCCCCTCTGAGGAGTCTAAGCTATTGTTCCTTCTGGTCTGCGCTCTGCTCCCGTCTTTATGCCTCCTTCCCACTGTTGTGAAATGTTTGCTGAAGCTCCTAATGGAATCTTTCGTGTCTTTCAAACGCACAGATGAATGCCCAGATGCCAGGAGGCGAGAGGTGAACCCTTCAGATGGTTCCGTGCAATATGTGTGTGCCTGTGTGTGTGTGCGTGTGTGTCTATAATTTTGCACGTACATCTACTATGTTTAAAATTTTCATTCTCTCCCCCATCCTTAGTTCAAAGCTTTTTCATGACAGCTTGAGCTACACAGGGCAGACGTGACATGAAGTTCTTTCTGTCTGAAGATGGGAAGTTTGTGAGCCCTCCTTTCCCTCCAACGGCGCCTCAGGTACCTTCTCTGTCCAAGGATAGCGCCATCACGCACACTTCTCCCTTCCATTCGCAGAGAATCACGGTCTTTGACCGCTCCCCAGGAGTTTTCTGTATGTTTTGGGCCACACCCGGCGGTGCTCAGGATTTTCTCCTGGCTCTGCACTCAGGAATCACTCCTGGCAGGGCCCAGAGGACCATATTGGGTGCTGTGGACAGAACCCGGGTCAGCCACATGGCAGGCGAGTGCGCTCCCCACAGTGCTCTGTGTTGGCCCCTAAATTATTATGTTCTGACCACAGGGTCTGCTCTTCCCAAGTCCCGGGGCTAATGGTGATGGATTCCCAGTGCTGGCCGTTTCCCAAGCTCCCAGCCCCTTCACTGAGCTTTCCCCTGGTATCACAAAATGGTTGCCCATGCTGGGGTTCTGTGCTGGGAACAGTCCGTGCCCCTCCCTGCTTTCAGACCAGGGAAACATCTTGGGAAGAGCTGCCTCTCGGTCCCTCCTGCCCCCCAAATCCCCTGTAGCTCAGGCGCCCCAGACACCAGGGTCTTTCACTCACGATGTCCAGTTCCTGTCAGACCACAGGACGGAGTAGGGATGTAGTGACCACTCCCACGCCCCAGAAGCGCCTTTCGAGGCAAGAAAGAGTCACCCATGAGGCCAGAGCGATAGGACAGCAGGTGTTTTCCTGGCATGTGGCTGACCTGGGTTTGATCCCGAGTATCCCAAAGCATCCCCAAGCCCCACCAGGCGTAATTCCTGACCGCAGAGCCAGGAGTAAACCCTGAGTATCACTGGGTGTGACCCCAAAAACATGAGAGAAAAGAAAAGAAAGTTTAAGGGGGCAGGAAGGGAGAATATTTAATTCCTCTACCAGTTCAGACCTCTCAGACTTCTGTCCTTCCCTGCTCAGACCAAGAACACAGCCCAACAGGGCCTGATGGCGTGTGGCTGTCACAGAGCTGTGGTCCCCTGGAGCCTTTTAATATTTCCTGAGTTCAGCCCAGACTTTGTGACTCTGAGGCTGAGGAACCTGTGGTTGAAGAGAATCAAATCTGTCTCTGCTGGTGTCCCCAGCTGAATCTTAAGTGACCTGGGGGTTGGGACAGCATCCACTGCCTGCATGCAGACAGAACCCAAAGACAAAGGGCTGTGGGGCCAGTCCTTCGGAAAGGAATGGCATATCCTGGGTCCAAGCCACAGGACGGCAGGGAAGGCTTTGCACACGGCCGACAGGTCCGTGCACAGGTCCGATCCCCGGCATCTCATAGGGTCCCCCAAACCCCGTCAGGGGTGATCCCTGAATACAGAGCCCAGATTAGCCCTGAGCACCACCAGCAATGGCCCCAGAACCAAAATAAATAAGGAAACAACATCCCATCCTTTCTTCAGATGGGTTGTTGCTGTTTCTTTCTTCTTTCCTTCTTCATGTTGGGGCCACACCTGGTAATGGTTAGGGGACCCAGGATGCTATGTGTGCCGAGGAACGAACTGGGTCTGTGGCATGCAGCATACGTGCCTTACCACCAAGTAAGTGTGCTCTCTCCCAGGCCCCACCTAGGAAGGTTTGAAAGGGCCATCTCCTCCTGCAGGTGACCCAGCCAGGTCTGGGCTGCGAAGGTGACAATGGAGTGGCAGTCTTCTCCTGCAAGTGACCAAAGTCAGAGCCAGACTGTGCCTGTCCCTCTCATGGTTTGGGTCTGGAGGTTCTGCCGAGAATGTGACAAATCCAAGACAGTTCTGTTGTGGGGGGGTTATGTCAGAGTCCAGGTTCTTTGGATCGTCTGGTTGCAGTAGTAAACATTTCTGCTGTGAACAGAATGCTTTTTTTGGTGGGCAGGGTCGAAAGCCTGAACTTGGAACCCAGATTCCCTCCTTGTCATTCGTGGCTGGCCAACAGCCTCACTTAGTGTTCTTCACTCATGTTTTGAAATCCTTCCACACTCCTGCTCCCTTTTGGCTGTGGAGCAGCCCTGGCCTGCAGAGAGTGTTTATTCGTGCCCTAGTTTTACCTTCCAGCAATGAGTAGCTTCCCCAGCCTGTGAAAGAGAATGCAAATCACAGCAATGTAAAATAAACCTGTATTTTTCTCTCAGTTACAAAGTTGTTCCTGGTTGGGTTTCAGTCATACAATGTTCCAACACCCAACCTTTCCTTCACCTGCAGATGTTTCCACCATCAGTGCCTCCCAGTTCCTCTCCCACCACCCCAATGCCCCCAGCCTGCCTTTGTGGCAGACACTTTTCTTCTTCTTTTTAAAAATAATTTATTTTATTCTTTAATTAGTGAATCACCATGAGGGTACAGATACCGATTCACACATTTTAGAACTTGTTTTCCCCTCATACAATTTTCTCAAACACATCCCTCCACCAGTGCCCATTCTCCACCACCAATAAACCCAGTATCCCTCCCCCCCAGACACTTTTCTTCTGTTCCTCCCTCCCTCCCTTCTTCCCTCCCTCCCTCCCTCCCTCCCTCCCTCCCTCCCTCCCTCCCTCCCTCCCTCCCTCCCTCCCTCCCTCCCTCTCTCCTTCACTTTCTTTCTCTTTCATTTCATTCAGGCACTGTGGTTTGCAATACTGAAAGGATTTAATGCATATCCCTTCACCTCCTTCCAGCACCCCGTTCTTGTCTAGAATGATTATTTCCTACTATCATTGCCATAGTGGTCCCTTCTTTGTCTTAACTGCCCGCCCCAGACGCTGGCTGGGTCGTGTCCAGGGAGGAAGAGAAGAGTTGGGCGCGGCGCGCCCTCTGGTGGACAGGAAAGGTATGGTGCCCCACTGGCTCCTGCGGGGGCTGCGCCAGGACCCCTGAACCTGTTTGCGGGCTTCCCCCCTGAACAGAACAGGGGAAACAGCTCTGCGGACGGAGGGGGATGTGGGGCCCGGGCAAGGGGCGTCCTTCTTTCAGAGCCACGCCTGGTGTCGGGCACGCTTGAGGCATCCTTTGTGAGTGGAGGAATGGATATTTTCCAGCCCAGTTAGCCACTTTGACAGGTGACCCACATGGTTTCGTCCTGCCAAAGGTGTCCCCAGACCAGGAAGTTCTAGGGTCCAGGGTCATTAAAAAAGACCCAACTGGGCTTCGTTTCATACCGCTGTTCTTTAGCCCATTAGGAAGCCGGAGAGAGTAAAGCGGAGACGGAGTCTCAAACTATTAAAAAAAAAATCAGGTGCGGGCATTTTGCAGGAGACAAACCTGGTTAGCCCCGAGTTCCTGCTGTGGACCCCCACGGGTCTGCTCAGGACTGCGCATGTGTTGGCAGGTTTGGGGGCTCAGGCGAGATGCTGGCGAGGTCCAGAGCAGGGAGGGAGAGAAGAGTCGGGCGTGGGGCGCCCTCTAGTGGGCCGGGAAGGTATCGCGCCCCACTCTGCGCCCGGGCCACAACCTGTTTGCGGGTTTCTTTCCTGCACAGAAAATAAGCCGCTTTGCGGACAGAAGGGGGGTGATGGAGATGCGGAGGGCGCTGGCCTGGCATAAAGCTGACCTGGGTTCGATTCCTGGCACCGCATATGGTCGCCCGAGCCCCTCAGGAGTGATCCCTGAGCAGAGAGCCAGGAGTAAGTCCTGAGCACCGCCAAGGGTGAGCCCCAGATTATAACAACAAAAACAATAATAATAATGATAACAACCCCCCTATTATTAGAAATATATTGCTGGCATTCTGACTCCTCCTCCCCAGAATTCATCAGAGCTTAGTTGTCATCATTAGCAAAACCATCATCGAAAGTTAATTCACCATATGTCGGTGCCAAACATTCAGGGAACAGTGGGGCGTGAAGTGATGGCATTCTACTGATACCAAAATATTTTTTTTTTTGTGAATTCCTCGTAGTTTTCTACGGAAATTTGATAAGGAGAATCTGGAAGAGTGACACTGGATCAGGACTATGTAAACCTTCATAAACCCCAGGAAGTACGTGATCTTATTGGTCAGACAAGAAATACTTCTTTAATTTTGACCTTCATACTCTCTATTGGTGAATCACATTGAAGCTTTTTCTTTTTTTTTCAAAATTTAAGCTATGATGTGGGTGGGGGGGGACGAAGGGCAGTTAGGATAGAGAAGGGAACAGCGTTACTGTAGGATAACATTCGTTTGTCCTTTCTCCCTTGCTACAGAGAGCTTAGGTTTTTTTGGGTGATACCAATCACAGTGCTCCTGAAGCATCTCCATTCCTCTGGAATGTTTCTCTAAACATTTTAGTATAACATTGGTATGTCCTGTTTCCCTTGCCACAGGGAGCTTAGGTTTATCACAGTGCTCCTGAGGCACTTCCATTCCACTGTGTTTATCTGTAGACTCCTCTCTATGCTCTCTTCCCCAACCGGTCTATCACCTTTCCCCCCTAATCAGACTCTGTTAACTTGTAAGGTCAGATTCCTCAGAAATCTATGATTTCATATGTATGAGTGAAATATTGCCTTTCTCCTCTCCTTATGTCTTTTGAATAGTTTACTTTAAAGCAATGTCCTTTTTGTATAGACACAGGAAGACAGTTCATATTATGCTTTTGTAACTTGGGATTTAATTGACTTTGAATATTATTCACTCCCAGGCATCTGATTTCTTGATTTAAGCCTCAGTTTCCCTAAATTCCTAGCACCCCCAAAGTAGATCCCGATGAGGGTAGCAAGCTGTGAGCTACCCTGGCATCGAAATGGTCCAAGCCAAAGAGCCATGATACCCAACTATAAGTTGAGAGCATGGTCATGGACAAATGTTGTCATGATCAGAAAATAACAACAAGAATAGGATTAGGAAAGACTGATCTGGCCTGAGCACTGTAGTCTGAGTTTGAGATGACCCCAGGAGAACAATTCTTTGTTTTTTTAATTTTTAAAATTTTATTGAATCACCATGAGATAGTTACAAGCTTTCATGTTTGGGTTATAATCTCACAATGATCAAACACCCATCCCTCCACCAGTGCACATTCTCCACCACCAATACACTGGGTATACCTCCCCTTTCCCACCCTCCCCCTGCCTCTAAGGCAGACAATATTCCCCATACTGTCTCTCTACTTTTGGCCATTATGGCTTGCAACACAGACACTGAGAGGTCATCATGTTTGGTCCATTATTTACTTTCTGCATGTATCTCCCACCCCAACTGGTTCCTCCAGCCATTATTTTCTTAGTGATCCCTTCTCTATTCCATCTGCCTTCTCCCCTCCACTATGAAGCAGTCTTCCAGCTATGGGGCAATCCCCCTGGCCCTTGTATCTATGGTCCTTGGGTGTCAGCCTCATGTGATGCTACCCTACACTCCACAAATGAGTGCAGTCCCTCTATGTCTGTTCCTCCCTCTCTGACTCATTTCACTTAGCATGATACTCTACCCCAGGAGAGCAATTCTAAAAGCTTAATGTATCTCTTACTGTGTTGATACAAAATGATTAATATTATTCATGGTTTATGAATTAAGGAAAGGAGAAACACACCCATAATTGGAATTTCAGTCTTGGGAGATTCATCTTGCTGGATGAGAATTGGTCCCAGAAGCAGCTTCCCTTGAGGAAAGACTTTACCTCTGTTGATTGTATGACCACACCTACGTGTAAGCCCCAACCTCTCATGCGTGGGGATTTAGCGAGGCTATAATAGGGGGCTGGGAGGCCAGAGCGAGAAGAAGTATGAAGTAGGAGCCGGAAGAAGAATGGAGTGGGACTGAGAAGGAGAATGAAGCAGGAGAACCAGAGGAGGATGGAGAGGAGATTGGAATAAACTGCAGCTGACACCAACCAGCCTGGTCCTCGTTCCTTCCTTCGCCTGCCCATCGCCATAGGCCTCCCTGGGGTGGGAAAGTGGCCCGAGACTACCGGACGCAAGGAGCAGGAGAGATAGAGCACCGTGACCCCGTTAGTGAAAGTACACATGACAATAGTAGTTGGAAATAGATCATTTTGGACAGGAACTGAGTGTTGAAAGTAGGTAAAGGGATATACCTGATAATCTTTTATTACCTGTATTGCAAACCATGAGGCATAAAAGGAAAGGGAGGGAGAAAGGGAGAGAAAGAAAGAGAGAGAGACAGAGACAGAGACAGAGAGACAGACAGAGGGACAGAGAGACAGAGACAGAGAGAGACAGAGATAGAGAGAGACAGAGAAAGAGAACAAAAGTGCCAGAGTCTCGGGCTGGGGCCGATACTGGCTTGCGCTCCGCCGAGATTCGACCCGGGTGGCCACACTTTTGTACGGCTGCTTTGCTGCTGATCGTCCATGATCTGGAGGCCAGCTAGACTACTTTTGGTCCCAGCAACTGCTTGCAGCCATGTCTCTAGACTGTGAACTAATCCATTGCCCCATATTGCTCCAGGAAGGGAAATGATGCAATTTCTAACATAAATCTCCCTGGACTTAATTACTAAAATACAAAAATACAGAAATCGGTAGTGGTAAAATACTAAAATACAGAAACTGGTAGCAGCCTAGCGACTGCATATCTCGTCATTCTCAGCAATGGAAAACTAATTATCAAATGCTTCCTTCTCAGTAGGGCTGTTTTTTTTTTTGGGGGGGGGAACTCCAATAACAATAGTGAGTTTTGTGCTAAAATATGGAATGTAATCAAGGTAAAGAGAAAATGAAGTGAAATTTATCAGTTACACAGGTGGGGGTGGGGGGTGGGGGTGGGAGGTATACTGAGGTTTTTGGTGGTGGAATATGGACACTGGTGAAGGGACGGGTTTTTGAGCATTGTATAACTGAGACATAAGCCTGAGAACTTTGCAACTTTCCACATGGTGATTCAATAAAATAAATAATTAAAAAAAAGTGCCTGTCATAGTGGGGGGGGGGCAGAAGATGGGAATGTGGTGGGGAAAGTACTGATGAAGGAATGGATGCTGGAACATTATATGACTGAAACCCAATCAGGAACAATGTTGTAAATGTGTTTATCACTGTGATACAATAAAAAATTTAAGCTATGAGTAAGAAATGTTTTGGCTGGTCCTTCAAGCCATAAACATTTAGTAGATGTTCTCAATCATACTGTCGCAACTATTACACCTACAGATTGTCAATTATTTGATGATTATGTATAAAAGTTACCACATGCAGTAGCAGGGGAATTGCTATATATTATAGTAATTTACTGTAATAACCATATACTGTAATCACATAATACACCCTAATCATGCAAGTGAGTTGTGCACTATAGCACTGTAGTACTGTCATCCCATTGTTCATCGATTTGCTTGAGCGGGCACCAGTAGCGTCTCCATTGTGAGACTTGTTACTGTTTTTTGGCATATTGAATATGCCACGGGTAGCTTGCCAGGCTCTGCCTTGCGGGCGGGATACTCTCAGTAACTTGCTGGGCTCTCCGAGAGGGATGAAAGATGTGTGCAAGGCAAACACCCTAACCGCCGTGCTATTGCTCCAGTCCAAGTGGGCTGTGGCTAAACAAGTTTTTATGTTTTTTTTTTTTTTTGAGAGGAGAGACACCCCTAGCAATGCTCAGGGGCTACTTCTGCTCAGAGCTCAGGAATTACTCCTGGCAGTGGTCAGAGGACCATATGGGATTCCTGGGATTGAATCTGGGTTAGCTACATGCAAGGCAAGTGCCCTCCCCACTGTATTAACTCTCTGGTTATAAGTGATGTATTCTCGAAATATTTTGTTTATTTTAAAATGCTTGCAAAATGATTTAATTCCAACAATAATTTTACACTGAACTTGTTTATGAAACTTAAGCAAATAATTTTGTAGAAAAACTTGATCTGCAAAAGGACGAATTTGAAGTGCAAAACCTTGAAGTGAGCGTGTTGGGCAGATAAGGCACTATTATTCCTACCTCGGACTCGCTCATAACAATCCACATCGAAGAAGTTTATTCAAAAATTAAGCTGTGCACGAGAAGTATTTTGACTGCTCTCTTAAGCCCCCTTTTTATTCCTGGGAGCCACACCCAGCTATATTCAGGTATCACTCCTGGTTTTGTACTGAAGAGGACCACATAGAATGCCAGGGACGGAACCCAGGTTCCCTGCACGCAAGGCAAGCGCCCTCCCAGCTGGACTATCCCTCCAGCCTCCTGCCCTGGCACCCGTGCAGCCCCCACGGGGGCCCGCGGGGCACGATGCCTGCTTGGTCCAGCAGAGGGCGCGCCAGCCCGACTCTTCTCTGCCTCCCTGGACCCGACGCTGTCAGCATCTCACATTCCTGAACCGACACGGTACCATGGATCCAGCCCTGATCCTCAAACTCAAGATCAGGGCTGGATCCTGAGAGGAGACCGGAGGGAGAGGCCAGCTCAGGACGAGAGCATGGAGAAAGGGCTCGGTCAGGAGGAAATAAGCGCGGAAGACAAACCGAGAATTCAGTTCCTTGTAAGATGTCGATTTGACCAGGTGCATAAAGCAAGCAAATAGGAATAACAAAAGGGGTGGAGCCCTCCAGCCACCGAGTGTGAGAGGAGCAACAAAGGGTCCGTTTGAAGTGCAACGCGGTTGGTTGTGTAAACAGGCCCTTTGCCTCAAGTAACTCCTGAGTACACCGGGAACACCTAAATGAAAGTTGATATTCAGAATCAGCGTTTGTGCTGAACACAATTTTTCAAAGCAAAGTCACCATTGTGCACAATACCAATTCCCACAGTTAAAAATTTTTATTAAAACACTTTGCAGTGTTACAAACTGAAAATGAAATACACCCTATTGGGGAGGAAATTCAGAGGTTGCCGTATTTGCACAATTTGCACAGTTTTTCCAAACCAATTGGCCAGTAGGGCGCAGAAGTGAATATCATTGGCAAATGAGATGATGATGATGATGATGATGATGGTGGTGGTGATGATGATGATGATGATGATGATGATGATGATGATAGGAATACAGAGAGGTGGAAGTGATTTAAAAAAGTTCCCCTCAGTTCAAAGGGTGAACCCGATTGAGACAGGGTGCCAATTGGGAGAGAGGAGGGGGCCAGGTATTGGTTTCATCAATTGTCTCTTTGCATGTCAGGTTGATCTGTTAGCAAATTAGATTCATCCCTGGAGCTGCCAATTAAAGATTTATAATCACCTTCAGCGCTTTGCAATGAAAGGCAGTCATTTTCAAAGCAAATATCCCCTTTTCAAATTTACTTTAAGTTAAAGAATATTCTTTGCATGTTACAACCCTTGGAAATGAAATATACACTTGTAGGGAGGAAAATTCAGACTCCCACAGACCCCATTGCCATTTCTCTCAGTTTTTCAAAACCAATTGCCATTCTTGCACAGGTGAATCTCATTGACTAATGAGATTTATTTTTTTTTAAATTTTTATTGAAAGTTATGGAATGCCATAGACCCAACTCCCAAATCTCCTTATTATTTATTTATGTATTTATTTATTATTGAATCACTGTGAGATAGTTACAAGTTTTCATGTTTGGGTTACAATCACACAATGATCAAACACCCATCCCTCCACCAGTGCACACCCCCCCACCATATCCCCAGTATACCCCCTCTTTCCCACCCTCCCCATGCCTCCATGGCAGACAATATTCCCCAAACTCTCTCTCTACTTTTGGGCATTGTAGCTTGCAACACAGACACTGAGAGGTCATCATGTTTGGTTCATTATCTAACTTTCGGCACGCATCTCCCATCTCGACCGATTCCTCCAGCCATCATTTTCTTAGTGGCCAGTGAGATTATTAATATTGAGTTGCAGAGAGGTGGGTGTGATTAAAAAGATTTCACTGTGAGCTCAAAGAGTGAGCCTGATTTAGCCAAGTGCCAGTTGGGAGAGCAGCAGGTAACAGTGACTGTTGTGTGAGTTGACACTTTGCATGTTAGACGGACTTGTTAGTTGAATAGTTCCACCCCTGGAACTGCCAATTGAAGATTGATATTCACCTTCAACCCTTTGTACTGAAAGAATCCCCTTTGCGAAGATAAGGCCTCTTTTAACAAATTTATTCCATCATTTTAAATCCCTTAGAGACCCCTTTACACTGTTAGAGCTCTTGGAAACGAAATAAACCCTGTAGGAAGGAAATTCAGAAACTGCTGTAGGCCACATTACCAATACATTCAGTTTTTCCAAAGCAATTTGCTATTCTGGCACAGAGAATCTCATTGGCCGGTAAGATTACTGTTATTGGATTGCAGCTAGGTGGATAGATTAAAAAGAGTTCACTGTGAGTTCAAAGGATGAACCTGATTGAGAGAAGTGCCAACTGGGAGAGCAGAGGGTGCCAGGGATTGATTGTGTTAAATTGGCTCTTTGCATGTCAGATTGACTTGCTAGCAGATTAGATACACCCTTAGAACTGCAAATTTAAATTTAATATTCAGGTTTAACCATTTTCTCAGAAAGCCACCCATTTTCAAAGCAAATGCCCCCCCCCCCCATTATAAATTTACCACTATTTCAGACATCTAAGAAAGCCTTTTGTACTGAGACAGCTCTTGGAAATGAAATATACTCTTTCAGGCTGAAATTCTGAAACTGCCATAGACACCATTACCAGTTTGCTCCGTTTTTCCAAACCAACTGGCCAGCCTGGCACAGAGATGAATCTTATTGTTAAATGAGATTATTATTATTGGAAGGCAGAGATGTGAGTGTGATTAAAAATAAAAAATGTGAGTTTAAAGGGTGAATCTGATTGAGACAAGTGCCAGTTGGGAGAGTGGAGACTGCCAGGGGTTGGCTGTGTTAATTGCATCTCAATATGATTTATTAGCTGATTAACTCCACTTTTCTTATTGCCTATTGAAGTCTGTTCTTTGTACAGTGTTGCCCCCTGTAGTGAAACCAACCGTTTTCAAAACCAGGCCCCCTTTAAAAAATTTATTTCATTGTTTCACACCTGGAACCAGTCCCTTTGCACTGCCACATCTCTGAAAAATGAACTATACTGTTCTGGAAACGAAAGTTATGGAATGCCATAGACCCAACTCCCAAATCTCTTTATTTTTGAAAGCAGTGACTAGGCTGGCACAGAGCTGAATCTCGTTGGCAAATGTTTTCATTATTGGACTTAAGAGATTTAGATGTGAGGACTGCAGATGTCTTTTCTGGGTTGTGCTTTTGGAAACTTAGGGAATATCCTAAGTAGTGGGTTGTTGGGTTCATATGAAGCTCAATTACCAGATTTTTTTGCTAATGACAAAAAAACAAACCTGACTTCCAAAAAGGGTGGATCAGTTGATAGTCCCACCAATAGTGAATGAGAGTACCATCTCCCCCCACCCAAAAAAGATTTAGATGTGATTTTTAAAAACTCTTTTGAGTTCTTAGCATCAACCTGATTTTGTAAGTTTAAATTGGGAGATCAATTGAGGTCTGCGATTGGTTGTGTAAATTTGCCCTTAGTTCTCAATTTGGCATATCAGATCTGATTCACCCTTTGCACTCCCGATTGACGGCGGATGCTGAGAATCAGTCTTTGGCACTGAAAACCATTTTCAAAGTTATGTGTTGATTTTGGAAATGAAGCTGCTCTTGCTTCACTCTTCTTTTACCTTTTAAGATTTAATTTACTGTTTGATATTCACGAATTTTGAAGTTCTATTGGATGTTTATTCCTCTTAATTCACCATATCAGATCAGTTCTCCATTTCACTTTTTTTTGCACCATAATGAATTTTATATGCTACTGATATATTGTTTTCCTCAAGGAGTTTACTGAGCTTAATTCAGATCTTTTTGGGTGACAATTTGTCAATCTAATTTTATATGGACATATTTATTTTGTAAATCTTTCACATCGGTTTATAGTGTGAATTTCAAAGTGTTTTATTGCTTCGAAAGTTATGGATTTGATATTACCCCTTTACTAGTTAATTTCACTTCAATTTCAATGTAATATTTACCCCTTTTCTGATTAATTTCACTTTTTGTCAATTTCAGTCTTTTTATTTTTCTCTCTCTCTCTCTCTCTTTTTTTTTTGCTTTTTGGGTCACACCTAGCAATGCACAGGGGTCACTCCTGGCTCATGCATTCAGGAATAACCCCTGGCGGTGCTCAGGGGACCATATGGGATGCTGGGATTTGAACCCGGGTCGGCCGCATGCAAGGCAAACGCCCTACCCGCTGTGCTATCACTCCAGCCCCAATTTCAGTCTTTTTAAATAAACGTGCATTTCATTTATTTATTGATTTTAAATTTTTTTATTAGTGAATAACCATGAGGTACAGTTACAGACTTACAACTTTTCGTGCTTGTGTTTCAGTCATATAATGCTCGAGTACACATCCCTCCACCAGTGACCATTCTCCACCACCGATGATCCCAGTATCCTTCCCACCTCCATCTCATCCCCCCTCTACCTCTGTGGCAGGGCATTCCCTTTTGTTCTCTCTCTCCTTTTGGCTGTTGTGGTTTGCAATAGAGGTATTGAGTGGTCATGGTGTTTGATACTTTCAGCACGTATCTCCCATTCCCAGCGGGTCCTCGAACCACACTTTACCTGGTGTTCCCTTCACTATCTGAGCTGCCTTTTCCTCCAGCGTGTGAGGCCAGCTTCCAAGTTGTGGAGCCAACCTCCTGGTACTTATCTCTACTATTCTTGGGTGCTAGTCTCCCATTCTGTTACTTTATATTCCACAGATGAGTGCAATTTCTATGCCTGTCTCTCTTTTTGACTCACTTCACTTAGCATGCTACTTTCCATGTTGATCTACTTATATGCAAAGGTCATGACTTCATCTTTTCTAACAGCTGCATAGCATTCCATTGTGAAGATGTACCAAAGTTTTTTTTAACCAGTCATCTATTCTTGGGCACTCGGGTTTTTTCCCGATTCTGGCTATTGTGAACAGCGCTGCAATGAACATTCAAGTGCAGATGTCATTTCGACTATACCTTTTTGCCTCTTCGGGATATATTCCCAGGATTGGTATTGCTTGGTCAAATGGGAGCTCAATTTCTAATTTTTTGAGAAGCGACCATACTGTTTTCCAAAAGGACTGAACCAGTCGGTATTCCCAGCAGCAGTGTAGGAGTCCCCTTTTTTCCACATCCACGCCAACAGCAGTTGCTTTTGTTCTTTTGGATGTGTGTCAGTCTCTGTGGTGTGAGATGGTATCTCATAGTTGTTTTGATCTGCATCTCTCTGATGATTAGTGATGAAGAGCATTTTTTTTCATGTGCCTTTTTGCCATTCGTATTTCTTTCTTGAAAAAGTTTCTGTTCATTTCATTGACCCAGTTTTTGATGGGGTTGGATGATTTCTTCTTGCAGATTCCAACCAGTGCCTTGTATATCCTTGATATCAACCCCTCATCAGATGGGTATTGGGTGAATATTCTTTCCCATTCCATTGTATTTTGGTCACTGTATCTTTTGCAGTACAGAAGCTTACTGGGGTGGATGCCCACATGGACAGTTGTGCCATTTGCTTCTCCCCCTGGAATCGTTCAATGTAGATAACATATTTCTTCCTGTAAACCTGGACTGCTTTGCCAGTTTGCTGACCTTTGTAGTGTCCCCTCACAAACTGAAACTCATCTTCCTTCCGGATGGGCATGGATCACACATTGTACTTCTGTCTCAGCTCTTTGGAAAGAGGGGAAGACATAATCTTCCTATGAATGTGGGAAGGTGCACTGAAATGCCTCTTACGGTTCTTGCTCTGGCCAGAAGTCACAAAAGGATTAAGCTTCATTTTGGCAGTTACCACTTCAGTGGTAGCTGCAGAAGGGGGAATTTTTTTCACCTCTCTTTAAAAAAACAACAGAGAACTAGAGTGATAATACAGTGGGTAGGGCGCTTGCCTGGCATTCAGTCCATCTGGGTTTGATCCCCGGCATCCAATATGGTCCCTAGAGCTGCCTGAAGTGATCTCTTAAGAATAGAACCAGGAGGAAGCCCAGATCACGGTTGGCGCCCCTCCCCCTCAAATGATAAAAAGGCAATTAAAAATAGTTGTGAATTTTTAAAGTTTCCTAAATTTTATGCTAACTACCAAAATTTGTCACTTAAGAGTATTTGCATTCCTTTTATATTATAGAGAAGAAAGAAATAATGTATTCTGTTTACATTATTTAGTTAGTGAATGTGAAGAATATTAAACCAAATAGTACAAAAGTTCTGATAGAGACTATATATTCTGCTCAGAGAGATAGTATAGGGGTCAGGGTGCCTTAACCATATATTCTCCTATGGAGAGTGTCAAACTCACACACTAACCTTTGAACTTATCACTCCTAGCCCCCATCACACTTTTACTAAAGATTTTATCTATTTCATTTAAAAAAACTTTAAAAATATTTTATTGACTCACTGCGAGATAGTTACAAGCTTTCATATTTGAGTTACAATTACACAATGATCAAACACCCATCTCTCCACCAGTGCATATTCCCCACCACCAATATCCCCAGTATACTCCCCCTTTCCCACCCTCCCCCTGCCTCCATGGCAGACAATATTCCGAATACTCTACTTTTGGGCATTGTGGCTGGCAACACAGACACTGAGAGGTCATCATGTTTGGTCCATTATCTACTTTCGGCATGCATCTCCCATACCGACTGATTCCTCAAGCCTTCTTTTTCTTAGTGATCCCTTCTCTATTCCATCTGCCTTCTGCCCTCCGCTCATGAAGCAGGCTTCCAGCTATGGGGCAATCCTCCTGGCCCTTGTATCTACTGTCCTTGGGTGTCAGCCTCATATGATATTCTATATTTCACAAATGAGTGCAGTCGTTCTATGTCTGTCCCTCTCTTTCTGACTCACTTCACTTAGCATAATACTCTCATGTCTATCCATTTGTAAGCAAATTTCATGACTTCATCTCTCCTAACAGCTTCATAGTATTCCATTGTGTAGAAGTACCAAAGTTTCTTTAACCAATCATCTGTTCTAGGGCACTTGGGTTGTTTCCAGATTTTGGCTATTGTGAGCAGTGCTGCAATGAACATATAGGTACAGATGTCATTTCTACTGTGCTTTGTTGAATATATCCTCGGGATATATTCCCCAAAGTGGTATTGCGGGGTCATATGGAAGCTCAATTTCTAGTTTTTGTTTTTTGCTTTTTGGGTCACATCTGGCAATGCACAGGGGTTACTCCTGGCTCTGCACTCAGAAATTACTCCTGGAGGTGCTCAGGGGATTATATGGGATGCTGGGATTCGAACCTGGGTTGGCCGCATGCACGGCAAACGCCCTACCTGCTGTGCTATCCCTCCAGCCCCTCAATTTCTAGTTTTTGAAGGACTGTCCATATTGTTTTCTAGAAAGGCTGGACCAGTTGACATTCCCACCGACAATGAAAGAGCATACCTTTCTCCCCACATGCACGCCAGCACTGGTTGCTTTTGTTCTTTTGAATGTGTGCCAGTTTCTGTGGTGTGAGATGATATCTCATTGCTGTTTTGATTTGCATCTCCCTCATGACTAGCGATGTGGAGCATTTTTTCATATGCCTTTTGGCCATTTGTATTTCTTTTTTTGAGGAAACGTCTGTTCATTTTTTCTCCCCATTTTTTGATGAGGTTCTTGTACAATTCTACTAGTGTCTTGTATATCCTGTATACTAATCTCTTATCAGATGGGTATTGGGTAATTATTCTTTCCCATTCTGTGGGCTCTTTCTGTATTTTGGTCACTGTTTCTTTTGAAGTGCAGAAGCTTCTTAGTTTAACTGGCTTTACATGTTATATGTGTAGAAATGTTTATGGAGGAAACTCCATGTAAAAATATGTTATTAGAAACTGACTTTAAGAAATAATTAGACTAATAATTAATAATAGTAGAGATAAGTACCAGGAGGATTACTCCACAGCTTAGAAGGGGCCTTGCATGCTGGGGGGAAAAGGCAGTTCAGATAGAAAAGGGACCACCAATTAAAGGGTGCTAGGAGCTCCCACTAGGGAGGGGAGACGGGAGCTGAAAGTAGGCTATAGACCTAACATGATGGCCACTTAATTCCTCTATTGCAACCATAACACCTAAAAGGAGAGAGAGAGCAAAATGAAATGCCCTGCCACAGAGGTGGGGTGGGGTGGAGGGGACGGGGTGGAAGTGGTGGAAGGGATGCTGGGACCATTGGTGGTGGGAACTGGGCACTGGTGGAGGGATGGGTACTCGGTCATTGTATGACTGAAATGCAAGCACGAAAATTTGTTAGTCTGTAACTGTACCTCACGGTGATTTACTAATAAAAAATAAAAAAAAAGAAATAATTATTCCTTTGCAGCCTAGCATTTACAATTGGTAATTAGAGGACAAGATCAAGAATGCTTCCAGGTTTGTAGGTCTCTAGAGTACTTATATTTGCAAACCATTCTTATTTTACTCACCTTTGAAGAACTTGTGTTAATGCTATGTGTTTGTGTTTGTGTGTGTGTGTATGTGTGTGTATTCCTGCTCTGGTTTATGCACTGATTGTTTTTAAATTGTAGCTCCTGCACACTTTTGGTTCTGAAGAGCAGTTGACCATTAACTGTGAGATCAGAATTTGTCCAAAGAAAGATATTAATATTTCTGTGTTATTTGCATCTACTTGATTATCCTGTATGTTAACTGAGCTGGAAATGAAAAAAAAAACTTAGGATTTTATCGCAACCAGGCAATAAGTTTACAGTAAGATAAATTTTACTGCTATTTTATTATGTCCCATAGAGTTGATGTGTCATAATTGTTGATTTAATAGTTGCAAATTATATACACCCTGTGCTTTTTTGTCAGTCAAATATGTATCGCTGTATCACTGTCATGCCATTGATCATTGATTTGCTTGAGTGGGCCCAGTAACATCTCCATTTGTCCTAGCCCTAAGATTTTATTATTTTTTTATTTATTTTTTTTAATTTATTTATTTTTAATTAGAGAATCACCGTGAGGGTACAGTTACAGATTTATACACTTTTGTGCTTATACTTCCCTCATACAAAGTTTGGGAACCCATCCCTTCACCAGTGCCCATTCTCCATCACCCGTAAACCCAGTGTCCCTCCCACCCTCCCCAATCCCATCTCCCCCCCACCCCACCCTGCCACTGTGGCAAGGCATTCCCTTCTGTTTTCTCTCTCTAATTAGCTGTTGTGGTTTGCAATAAAGGTGTTGAGTGGCCGCTGTGCTCAGTCTCTAGCCCTCATTCAGCCCGCAACTCCCTTCCCCCACATGGCCTTCGACTACAATGTAGTTGGTGATCGCTTCTCTGAGTTGACCTTTCCCCGGAACGTGAGGCCAGCCTCGAAGCCATGGAGTCAACCTCCTGGTACTTATTTCTACAGTTCTTGGGTGTTAGTCTCCCACTCTGTTATTCTATATACCATAGATGAGTGCAATCTTTCTATGTCTGTCTCTCTCTTTCTGACTCATTTCACTCAGCATGAAACTTTTCATGCCCATCCACTTGACTACAAAATTCTTGACCTCCTTTTTTCTAACAGCTGCATAGTATTTCATTGTATAGATGTACCAAAGTTTCCTCAACCAGTCATCCGTTCTGGGGCATTCGGGTTTTTTCCAGATTCTGGCTATTGTAAACAGTGCTGCGATGAACATACATGTGCAGATGTTGTTTCGATTGTACTTTTTTGCCTCTCTGGGATATATTCCCAGCAGTGGTATTGCTGGGTCAAATGGGAATTCAATATCTAATTTTTTGAGAGTCGTCCAAATTGTTTTCCAGAAGGACCTAGCCCTAAGATTTTAGCAGCCTCTCTTTACTCATCCATCCCAATGGTGCTGCGTTAGAGGCTCTTCAGGGTTAGGAGAATGAGACCCATCATTGTTACTGTATTTGGCATATGAATATGCCACGGGGAGCTTGCCAGGCTCTCCCATCAGCCAAATATGTAGAAATGTCAAATGTCATCTTATAAAAGCAGGCACCATTACATTCTTGTACGTAACAATGTCTTCTAATGCTTTTATTTTATTTTATTTTTAAAAAAATTTTTATTAAATCACCATGTGGAAAGTTACAAAGTTCTCAGGTTTATATGTCAGTTATACAATATTGAAACACCCATCCCTTCACCAGTGCCCATATTCCACCACCAGAAACCTCAGTATACCCCCCGCCCCCACCCCCTACCCCCTACTGTATAACTAATGAATTTCACTTCATTTTTTCTTTACCTTGATTACATTCCATAATTCAACACAAAACTCACTATAGTTGACATAACTCTCTCTCTCTCTCTTTTTTTCTTTTTCCTTTTACCTTTTTTTTTTTCTTTTTCCCCCTCATCCCCCTTCCTGCGCCTCATAGTATGGTGTACGCCACGCCGCGTCGGCCAGCGTGGGGCTTTTGCTTAGTTCACAGTCCAGAGGTGGCTGCTACATTAAAAACCTTCAATGTTTCAACAAAAACTTACTGTTATTATTTGGAGTTTCCCCCCCAAGTCAGACCTGTTCAAATGGAACTGTTTCACATTGCTGACAATTATAAATGTTAAGTCAGTTTTGGATTTCTGTATAAAGTCCAGGGAAAATTCTGCCAGAAAATACATAGCCCAGCTCACAGTCCCAGTGCATTGCTGTAAGAAGTCTCTGAATTCAAAGTCTTTAGGCGCAGAGGGTCCGATTCGCGCTCAGCGGCTCCGGGTTTATCTGGGGCAAGGGCGTGCCGGTTACGCCCCCTTCCCATGAGTTCCTGGGAGCCCCCAAAGTAAAATCCGAATACCTGTGGGTCTGGAGTCACAGAAGATGGCGCCTGCCACATGGGTGCCGCCAGCCCGCCGCTTTCCGTGCAGGAAGACAGGGTGGGGAGGAAAAAAAAAATCCACCCCCAGCAGCACCGAGTTGTAGCCCAGTTTGGTGTCCCAGTGCATTGCTCTCGGATGCTGCGCTGGATGCCCGAATGTGTTACATCTTTGGAATCAAAGTCTTTAGGCGCAGAGGGTCCGATTCGCGCTCAGCAGCTCCGGGTTTATCTGGGGCAAGGGTGTGCCGGTAACGCCCCCTTCCCATGAGTTCCTGGGAGCCCCCAAAGTAAAATCCGAATACCTGTGGGTCTGGAGTCACAGAAGATGGCTAACTGTCTGTATGTTGGTGTCCACAAAGTCTCTATCTGATGGTGGTCCTGGAGCTGGTCGGTGTTGAAAGTGCCTTCTGGACAGTTGATTATCTTCACTCCTTGGGCTGGGATTGGGGGGGCTCCTGTGCCCTACTCCACTGTGTCTGCTGTGCTCTCAGGTGAATCTCTGTAGCTCACCCCTGTGACAGTGCTCTGAGTAATCGATTCAGCTCTTGAGGGTGTGAGGAATACCCCAGGACTATGGCCTTCCATGGGAAGATAGGGGTCTCCAGCGAGGTTGAAAGAGCAGAAGTCTCAGGTGCAGTATTTAAGTAGGGGACAGTAACGGTAGTGTTCTGTCCAGGTCCCTCCAGGGCTCTGTTAATCAGCCGGGCTGGAGAAGACCCAGGCAGCCTGTCAACTGGGGCTCTCCAGGGGCAGGGGCAGCGCTAAGACGCTGTCATTCTCAGTTACCGTCTTTTAATTTTTTTAAACTTTATTCTTTTTAAAACAATTGCATTCTTTAAAAAAATTAAAACTTTATTTAAACATTGGTTTGTGGAACAGTTCACAGTACAGTTGTTTAAGACATCCAGTGTTCCTACACCAATCCCACTACCAGTGTGACCTTCCTTCCATCAATATCCCCAGTTTCCCACCCACCCCTCAAGCCTTCCCCATAATTGGGCACAAAGTAATTTATTTTATATTGCTTGTTACAGCAAAATAGCAAATGGAATTATCTTTTATTTATTTATTTAAATTTTATTGAACCAACACCCCAAAGTCAATGGTTTTCTTACATACAAATAATGAAAGAGAAGAAAGAGAGATTAAAAAAACAATCCCGTTCACAATAATACCCCAGAAAATCAAGTACCATGGAATCAGCTTAACCAAAGAGGTGAAGGACCTATACAAGGAAAATTACAAAGCACTACTTCAAGAAATAAAAGAAGACACTAGGAAATGGAGACACAGCCCCTGCTCACGGATAGGGAGAATTAACATTATCAAAATGGCAATACTGCCCAAAGCACTATACAAATTTAATGCGGTCCCTATCAGGATACCCATAACATTTTTCAAAGAAATAGACAAAACACTCCTGAAATTTATATGGAACAATAAACCCCTATGAATAGCCAAAGCAATCCTTGGAAAAAATAAGATGGGTGGCGTCAACTTCCCCAACTTCGAACCCTACTACAAAGCAGTAGTAATCAAAACAGCATGGTATGGGGATAAAAACAGACCTGCAGACCAATGGAACAGAGTTGAATATCCTATCACAGACCCTCAAATATATGGCCACTTAATCTTTGACAAAGGAGCAAGAAATGCAAAGTGGAACAAGGAAAGCCTCTTCAACAAGTGGTGCTGAGAAAACTGGATAGCTACCTGCAGAAAAATGAACTCTGACCTCTGTCTAATGCCTGGCACAAAAGTCAGGTCAAAGTGGATTAAAAACCTCAATATCAGACATGAACCTATAAGGTTCATAGAAGTAAATGTAGGCAGAACTCTCCATGACATTGAAGCTAAAAGCATCTTAAGGATGAAACAGCACTGACCATGCAAGTGGAAGCAAACATAAACAAATGGGACTACATCAAACTAAGAAGCTTCTGCACTTCAAAAGAAACAGTGACCAAAATACAGAAAGAGTCCACAGAATGGGAAAGAATATTTACCCAATACTCATCTGATAAGGGATTAATATCCAGGACATATAAGACACTAGTAGAATTGTGTAAGCAAATGGAATTATCACTAAAAAATTCAGTAAGAGAAAATTTTTCAAAAATTGTTAGATAGATCTCACAATGGTGTTATGTAAGTCATTGTCTGAGGATTTGCTGAGCTGTTTGTTGCTAGTTGAACCTTCCATGTTACTGGTTTTGCTTATTGATTTTAGTGGGTTTCTATGAAACTTTTCAATCTAATTTCCTATACTCCTACATGACTGTCAGTATTGTGAAATTTGGAGGTTTGTGCATTTGTGACTATGTGCTCCAGCGACTGTAGAACTGGAATGATTCAGCAACTTGGAATTGCTTCAAAGATTGGACTGAAGCAGTGAGGCTCGGTCTTTCATATATGCAGGATGTGGGGTGGGGGAGGGGCTGCTGGGGCTTAGGCAGAGCAGGAGCTTGGCCCACCTCCATCCTGAGAAGACCCCCAGAGTTCTCAGGCCAGAGATGTGTCTATCTGAGAATTTCATTGGCTTCGGTATCTCTTCTGAGATTAGAAAATTGCACTTTAAATTCTGGGAAGTTTTTATTGAACACTGTTTGCAGGATACAAAATGAAAGTTTCTATATTTTGTTTCTTTCCTACATAATTAAAAAATTAAGTCATTTTATGAATGTGTTCAGAGCAGTATATATAAAAGTGAAAATTCACTAAGAAGGGGACTGTAGGGTGATGTGAGGTAGAAGTGGAACTTGCTACATAAAATCTAATACCTCAGGGTCAGACTGATAGTACAGTGCGTTTGCCTTGCCTGCAGCCAACATAGATATGGCCTCCTGAACTCTGCCAGGAGTGAGCCCTGAGCACCACTGGTATGATTTAAAAATATAATAATAAATGTTTTCAGACTCTGTTGAATATGTTTTGATGAATTTGAGGTTTAACAGCCAAGATTTTGAGGTTGTTTTAAGGAGTCTCTGGAGAAGTACTAGTTCACTCACAGTTTTGAACCATGCCATTTGGGCTGGTGTCCTCATCAGAGAGATCTGGGCCTTAACGGAAGCTGTAACCTGTTAGATGGTTGCCTGTCTTTTCTCAGAGATGGGTTGACTAAGGACCCTAGTCAACAATTGTGCATGACTTTCATCTCACAAGAAGGCATGAATTAATAATGCTATGTCTGTGAAGTTAGCAGCTGGACTGGGAGGTAAAAGAATACTGGTCTCCAGTGATGAGATGCCCTCACACTCACCCTGTGTTTGTCATGTCAACCACAGACCTGAAGTGCTGCGACTGCTGCTTGCCACTCCAACTTCTTGTTTTGGTCTAAGGAACCAATGAAGTGTCCAATTATTTATATACTATAAAATATGAAGACTGGAGCAATAGCTCAGCAGGTCGGGCATTTTCCTTGCACTCGGCCGACCTGGATTTGATTCCTCCATCCCTCTCAGAGAGCCCGGCAAGCTACCGAGAGTATCCCGCCCGTGTGGCAGAGCCTGCCAAGCTACCCGTGGCATATTCGATATGTCAAAAACAGTAACAACAAGTCTCACAATGGAGACATTACTGGTGCCCGCTCGAGCAAATTGATGAACAACGGGCTGACAGTGCTACAGTGCTATGATAGGCTTGCAATCAAAGCAGTATTTATTGCACGCTGATCCTTGGGGGTACATTCACTCACTATGTGGATAACCGTGTCCATTTTGGAAACAACCCTGGGAGTTCATATCATTCCCTCCTTTTTACACACCTGGATGTTGAGGTTTAGAGAGAGGCCTGCCTTGGTCACATGTCTTCAACCACCAGAAACGGGTGCAGGCATGTTTGTATCTAGGCCCCTGGCTGCACATTCAGTGGTGATCTGTCTAGGCTGTAGGTGGTGGTTCTAACCAGAGGCAGGGAGCTTTGGAAACTTAGGGAGACATTTTGATTTTCAGAACTGTGGGCAGAAAAGGGGGTACAGCTGGTATGTAGTGAATAGAGTGCGGTTGTGACTGCTGAGGATACCCCCAACCCAAGTGATTGACACAGAATGTCCTTAATGCCAAGGTTTGGAAACCCATTAGGGAGTATTGGTTTTTCCTATTGAAATTTTGGATCAATTAGTATTAATTAGATTTCTTCATTCTTTTCCTGAACTCTATTTGTTACATCTGATTGTTAGACTTATGAAAAGATAGATACACTTATGTGACTTGAAATTCAGCAGGGCTCACATTTAATGAGGTGGCATTTGTAGGTGCTTCATATTTGATGACTTTTAAAGTGGAATTTATAGTAGAGAAGAATACCAGGAGGATTGCTCCATGGCTTGGAAGTCGGCCTCACATACTGGGGGAAAAGGCAGCTCAGATAGAGAAGGGAACACCAAGTAAAGAGTGCTTGGGGGGCCCGCTCGGGATGGGAGATGTGTGCTGCAAGTAGACTATAGACCGAATGATGACCACTCAATACTCTATTGAAAACCACAAAACCCAAAAGGAGTGAGAGAGAGCAAAAGGGAATGCCATGCTACAGAGGCGGGGTGGGGTGGAGGTGGTGGGAGAGATACTGGGAATGTTGGTGGTGGAGAATGGGCACTGGTGGAGGGATGGATATTCAAACATTGTATGACTGAAACGTAAGCAAAAAGTTTGCAAATCTGTAACTGTACCTCATTATGATTCATTAAAAAATAAAATAACAAGATGGTATTCATTTGTGTCAAAAGGCAAGCCAACACATAAATGAGGAACTGGCATTTAATTTTCAAGATGTTTGAATTAAGCACATAATAAAACTTAAATAAATCATTGATGTGTTCAAGTTTACAAAGGATTCTTTGGGACCTACGCTAATGATGAGGCATGAAATAGTGTTTTATTTTTAATAATTTTTTGTTAATGAATCACCATGAATTACAGTTACTAACTTATAAACTTTCATGCTTACGTTTCAGTCATACAATGATCGAATACTCATCCCTTCACTAGTGCCCATTCTTCACCACCAATGATTCCAGTATCTCTTCCCCACCCTAGCCCGCCTCTGTGGCAGGGCATTCCCTTTTGCTCTCTCTCTCCTTTTGGGCATTCTGGTTTGTAATAGAGGTATTGAGTGGCCATCATGTTCAGTCTATAATTGACTTTCAGCACGCCTCTCCCATCCGGAGCGGGCCCTCCTAGCGCCCTTTACTTGGTGGTCCCCTTTTCCCACAACATGTGAGGCCGGCTTCCAAGCCGTGGGGCAGTCCTCCTGGTGCTTATCTCTACTATTCTTGGGAGTCAGTCTCCCATTCTGGTACTTTATGTTCCACAAATGAGTGCAATCTTTCTATGTTTGTCCCCCCCTTTTTTTTTGCTTTTTGGGTCCACCCAGATATGCTCAGGGGTTACTCCTGGTTTTGCACTCAGGAATTACTCCTGGCAGTGCTTGGGGGACCATATGGGATGCCGGGGATCGAACCCAGGTCGGCCGCGTGCAAGGCAAACGCCCTACCCGCTCTGCTATCGCTCCGGCCCCTGTCCCTTTCTTTCTGACTCAGTGAAATCGTGTTTTGAAGAATGTATTTAGTTCTGAGCTCCAGTCCAGGAATGCATTTTAAAGGGTATGAAAATTTTGTCTAGAAGGACCCCTATTTCCAACATGTTTCATTTGCAGTTTACTCTGTGGATCCTGGTTCTGATAACACTGTCCTCTTGAAAGCAGTCTGGCCCTAGAAAAGTGACATTTGACACCTTCAAGACCACCTTAGTCTAAACCTTTTCTTTCAAAGTCTTGGCATCTGTTTGGTTCCGATTATTGGCATCTGTTTGGTTTCGCTGAGGCACCACCTGCTGGCTGTACTTGGCCAAACACTACCAGAATCTATTTTGTTCTATCCTCAATGTTTCATGTTGAAAGTTCAGAATTACTGACAATTTAAAGGAATTGCATGGTGGTCACATACTCTAGAAGATACAATTAATGTTTTACTTGTAAGTCACATCTCTAAAATATTCATCAATTTTATGCATTTTAAATACATCAGTGTGCTTCACCCTGAACACTTCTTAAGCACCCATATGTGTGCTTAAGATTTTCCTTCATCCTTAATTTTTTTCCTTTATCCTCTCAATAATGATTCAGGGTTTGGAAAGTAAATTGACTTCATAATTTTCTGATTTGTAGTTTCTATTAAGGCAAAGTCTTTAATATATTGCTGGACAGCAAGTGTGGGCTAGCAAGCTATGAGCCAGAGTATGCAAAGATTAGTGATTTGAATTGTATTAAATCTATGTTTTCTTCTCAGACTATAATCGTGTTCTGTAGTGGGTTTTAAGGATTCTCAGAAAAAACTTGTGTTGGATCCTCAACTGTTAAGTATTTTTTCTGATAAATTTGTGCTCAAGGACAGAACCCAGGAGGATGAAATACCTTAGGCAATTAATCTTTATTTTCTAGCTCTGTATCTTCTTTTCTAGACTTATATTCTATACCTTTCTCTCTTTACTCAAATATGAATCTCAGACTGACTTAAGATCATCGATTTCAGAAATGATGTAAGGACTATGGAAAAGTACATTGAAAACACATCTATGACTTGGAATATTTTAGTAATATTGTGAATTATTTGAAAGGATCAAGTGATACTAGAAATGTGTAGTATTTAATGTAATTATCTAAGTCTAGAAAATGTGGTACATCAGTTAAAATGAGGCTTAATTGGAAGCATTATCAAATTTATATTGAGGTATGATTTAAATATTGGTGATGTTCTTCTATGTTGAATTCAGACTTCTTATATTACTGACTTTGTTTCCTAGTGTAAAAAACTTTCATATAAAATAAATGAAACTTCATATATTTGTAGGAAATCATTAATTCCCAGTGTGGGGATGGGGTGATCTAAAATGAATTTTGGTGTTCATTTGATGATATTTGCATGTTCAAGCATACCAAATACTCAACTTTGAAGGTAATTTTATTTTCAATTAAGTATTTTAGAAATTGAAACTAATATTTGGAGAAATTTGACTAATAGGTGTTTTGTTTCCTTTCTCTATTGGGACATAGTATATTATTATTTACATATTTATTTATTTATTTTGCATTTTGGGTCACACCCAGTGATACTCAGGGATTACTGGCTTTGCACTCAGGAATCACTCCTGGCTGTGCTCAGGGGATCATATTGGATGCTGGGAATAGAACCCGGGTCAGCTGTGTGCAAGGCAAATGCCCTACCTGCTGTGCTACTGCTCCAGCCCCATAGCATATTATTTTTGAACAACTTTTTACCATATATTTTTTTGAAATTTCTTCTATGAACATATGAATTTAACAGAAAAACTTACCTTTTAGTTCTCTTATCATAAAAATTCTCTACAAGAGGACAACTAACTCAGGTTACATGGTGGTTTAATATCCTCTGATTTGGATAATTTTCTTGGCTTTTTTTCCCCCTGAGACAAGTTTCTAACTACACTAGATTACCACAAATTATAAAAATGTCAGTCCTAAAAAGAATCTAATTTTATTCATCTTTCTTCTCTTGCTCTATAGTTCTGTTATAATGTCAGCATACAAATAAAATTGGTGATCATATACTATCATGTCTCACTTTTTTTTCTTTTTGGGTCACACCCAGCGATGCACAGGGGTTACTCCTGGCTCTGCACTCAGGAATTACTCGTGGCAGTGCTCAGGGGACCATATGGGATGCTGGGAATCGAACCCGGGTCGACCGCGTGCAAGGCAAATGCCCTACCTGCTGTGCTATTGCTCCAGCCCCATGTGTCACTTTTAAACAAACTTCCAAACATTATAAAATGTCATTATCTCTACAGGGTGCAGTTCAAGGTGAGTTGGACATATATGTGCTCAATTATATCCCCTCAATTAGTTCAATTAGTTCACTCCAGAGAAAACCACAAATTTAAATTTTTTTCTTTTTATTGAATCACCATGAAAAAAGTTACAAAGCTTTCAGGTTCAAGTCTCAGTCACTCAATGATCAGACCCCCATCCCTTCACCAGCGCACATGTTCCACCACCAAGAACCCCAGTGTACCCCCCCCTCACACACACCCCAGTCTGTGTGGCTAATGATCTTCACTTTATTCTCTCTATACTTTGAATACATTTAATATTTAAACAGAAAACTATTATTATTTAGAATTATACCCCAACAATCAAACCTGCTGAAAAGGCATCATTGATAATTTGTTTTCCATTGCTGAGAATAAAGAATAATTGAGCTTGCACGGCTGCAACAGCGGCTGCGCAGTTTTGGATTTCTGACATTTTAGCTCAATTCACAGTTTCTTGTGCAGCTGCTCTGGATCTCGTCTGGGTGGGGAGCATGCCGGTAACACCCCCACCCCAAGATCTCCTGCGCGCCATGTCACTGCAAACTCATACTTTTGAGTAGTGGGTTCTAGAAGATGGTGGTTGCCACGTGGGTGCTGCCACTGCCACTGCAGCCGCTGCCTCCACCCAAGCCGAAAGAAAAGGTCGAGAGAGAAAAACCTTTCCCCTCCCAGGGCGTCATGGGGTTGTAGCTCAGTTCACAGTCCAGATGCATTTTTATAAGAAGCCTCTGGCTGCCAAAAGTGGTAAATAAAGTAGTTAGTAGACCTCCAGGATCATAGTCTTTAAGGAGAGAGGAGCCATTAAGTGTGCGGCTCTCCGGAGAGCGTGCCGGGAACACCCACATCCCAAGATCTCCTGTGCACCACGTCACTGCAAACTTGTAAAACCATAAATTTTTAAAGCCTGTTTTACCATGAAATAATTTCCCATTAATTTCAGTGGGATTTCCAAAGGATTTCATGGTAGAATCAATAGTGACCTAATATCATAGTAAAGGAAAGCTATAGTTGGCATTTCTCCCTCCTGTTGCAATTCAAGTGGCTGGTTATTCACACTCCATGCTAACCGAGCTCTAACTCCTCCTCTCAGAGAAAAGTGCATTCTTAGGAGAGTGTGTTTCCCCACTGAAGTCAAGGAGACTGTTGAACGATTTCAATGATAGAAACAAGTGACCCCAATTTTATAATGAGAAAGGCAGACGTTAGAGCTACATTCTCCCGTTGCTGCTTAAGGAGCTATATCAAAATGCCAAGCACGTAAGATGGAGCTTACTCCTTCTCGAAGAATCCTAAGTTCTTTGCAAAGTAATTTTTCCCAGTGTTTTCAATGGGAGTTTTGTGGATTGCAATGATTACAGAACAACTGGCCTCTCTTGGATAGAAAGGAAAAAACCAAAACAAAGCAACCCCTCCCCCAACAAAAAAACCCAAAACAAACAAACAACAAAAAAAAGAAAATCGGAAGTCAGAAGGTCTCCCTCAAGTTGCTATTGCTATTCAAGGAGCTGCATATAGAAGTAACATGCTTAAGCTCTAGTTCAGTCTTTCTTAGAAGAGTCCATTCAGGAGAGTCATTTTCGCATGTGTGGTGGCAACGCTCTACCTCACTCTTTTTTTTTACTGTACTTTTTTTGAAATTTAATTTTTATTAATGAATCACCGTGAGGTACAGTTGCAAACTTATGAACTTTCATGTTTGCATTTTGTTTACATCCCTCCACCAGTGCCCATTCTCCTCCACCTATGTTCCCAGTCCCTCTCCCACCACCCCCACCCCAACCCCCACCACCCCACCCTGCCTCTGTGGCAGGGAATTCCCTTTTGTTTTCTCTCCTGTTGGATGTTGTAGTTTGCAATAGAGGTATTGAGTGGCCATCATGTTTGGTCTATAGTCTACTTTGGGCGAGCAGCTTTCAACCCAAGTGGGTCCTCCCAACATCCTCTACTAGGTGTTCCCTTCTCTGTCTCAGCTACCTCACTCTTTCTTAGGCAAGTGTGTCTTCATGTTAATTCCTAAGGGAGTTTCCATACATTTCAATGAATAAAACAGGCACCTCTAATTTTAAGATAAAAGAAAGCAGAAATGGAATATCTCACTAAGAGTGTAGTTCTAAGTACTCCAAATAATAGTAGTTAAGCAGGGTTCTAGCTCATTTTTCCTTAAAACAACATGTTTTTAAGAAAATGTATTGTCCACTAGATTTTAGTAGGAGTTTTCATGGATAATGAAAGGAGCAAGTGACCCTAGGTTTTATTTATTTGTTTATTCATCTCTTTATTTTCATTTTATTTTGTTATCAACACACTAATATTTACAAAGTAATTTATTGTTGATTTCTGGACGTACAATGTTCAGCACCCTTCCCGCAACCAGTGTCAACTTTACTCTACTAGAGTTTCCAGTTTCCCACTCAAACACCACCTCTCCCCTCAGCCTGTTCTCTTGACAGGGACCTTTAAAAGTTCAGTTGTTAAAGCTTGGATCTCATAATTTCAGTTAACTCTGTGTTTTGGCTATTTAGTTCTCTCCTTCCTTAACACCACCACTGTTCCTGAATTTCCTGGACTCCTGAGCCTCGCCCCTTGATTTCTCATCTCTCTATCTTCTTCCCCTTCCCTCCATTCTCTTTCCTTCTCCTGCCTATGCTCTGAGGCTAAGGGTGATCTGGCACAACCCACTTTTAAACCATTGCATCACCACCAGAGGCAGATTGTGAAGAACGAGTGTAATATCACACATGGTACAATATTGCATGCTGGAAGGAATGAAATCAGGCAATTTGACACAACAGGCATGGAACTGAGAGTTATAATGTTAAATGAAGAAAGTCAGAAGATAAATGAAAATAAGATGGTAGAATTCATAAGAGACCCTAGTTTTTAATTGAAAGCAGGCAAAAGTTGAAGATTGTAACCAAAACTATGATTCTAAATACGTCACCTAAATATGTATGTGTGGTTCTCTGTGCATTTTTAACATTAAACTCATTTTATTTTTTATTCCATTCTTGTTTTACGGGAGGTGGGTGGTAGTCCAAATTTACTGGCATCAATTCTAGACAAGTTTCCCCTTGCTATGTCACTTTGAGATCTTTGTCATGTATTAAATGTCCTGTAAGAGTGTTTTCTTTCTGAGCTCCTTATTTTTCATAGTTGCTGACTTGAAATTAATTTAAAGAGCTGTGATTTACAAAAGTATTGATATATGAATCATGTGCAGAACGAGTTACTTGTTTCAATCATTTTTAGTCTATCATTCTGTCTTTTTAATGCCATTTTGGTCTTAACTGCGATATTGTTGATTCCATTGAACTTAGTATTAGGACTCCATTAATTTTCTCATTCACGATAGCTTTATAATCCTTTTTTCATTTCATAGAATTAAAGCACTGTTTTTTGTTCGATTTTCCTGGAAAATATCCTTGGTTTTTAGAAATAGAGATTGCCACATCGATGTAAAATCCTTAAGGAAGATAACTGAATTTAACAATAGTTTTAAATTTTTAGGAAAAGTATAAGGAATATTAATGGTAGTTTAAATGCCATATTATTTTCACTTCAAGACTCATACATGGTATGTTGAATAGAACCGGTAGTGGGATTTCTGAAATTTTGGCTCCTTCAGCTAAAATGCTGGACTCATTTCTTTCTTTCATCTAACTCCATTGTAGCTAGTATTGAAATCAATGGATAAAGAAACTTTCTAACAAAGAGGAAACAATCCTGGCTTTGCTGTGTAGCTTTTATAATCAGTATCTTGAACTGCCTTTTCAGTTAAAATCTCCAAGAATTGTCTTATTTATCAATAAAACTGGAATGGCTTTTCCTAGCGTACATTGAAGCTCCCTTCAAAATCTGTGGGCAAACGCACTTTCCAAGAAATGCACTTTTCTCAAGAGAATAACAAAAATGAGCTGGTGTTCCTCTGCACAGCTAGTCTATATTATTTCCTGACCCACACTATATTTCAAGTCTCCAGCTCTATTGCGAACAGATTTAACTGCAATACAAAAGCAATCATACATTTGTAGCAATTGGAGACTAAACTTGGAGAGGCCTATTACAAATTCTGTGGAACATTCTATGCAGTGTATGTTTTACAGGGTAGCAAAGCTTTAGGTCAATCTTTCATGGAGAAGAATACTTTTTCTGGAAGCAGCATTTCTTCATTGATTTCAATAGGAGTTGCAATGGATCTCAATGAAAGGAATGGCGACTGTGTTAGTGTGGTTCAGCTAATTACATTCTATTTAGGGAAGCAAAGACCCAGCGTCAGTTTTCTTAGAGAAAAGTGCATTTTACCATTGATTTCATGGGAGGTTCAATGAATATCAGTGAAAGAAGAAAGCCACCCTAGATTTATGGAAAAGAAGGCAAAACTTGAAAATCTCTCTGGAAGTGCTTTTCCACGTAGCACACCTATCAGTTATGCGGTGAAGTTCTAGCTCATGCTTTTTGGATAAACGTGCGATTTTAGGAAAGTGAGTTTTAGACTGATTTCAGTGGGAGTTTCAGGAAATTTCAAAGAAAGGAAATCGTTTCAGGAAATTTCAAAGAAAGGAAAGGACTTTATTTTAGGAGCAAAAGAGCCGTTGTAGTTGGAGATATCGTTGTGCAGCTAAGCTTTCGCTCACTCTTTCCTGAGAAAATCGTGTTGCTACTAAAGTGAATTTTTCCATTCTTTTCAATGCCACTTTCTATGAATGGCTGTTTAAAAAGTGAGCTGGAATTTTTAGCAAAAGACAAAATTGTGCAATCCCCCTAGTAGTGTGGTTGAAGATCCTACATGTAGTACAATTGCAGTAAAGTTAGTCTCTCTTATTCTTTCTGTAGAACTGTGTTTCCTCTCCCACAAGGGAGCATAACATGACTCTCCCCATAACCATGCCACTGGACCCTGCACCTGGCTGCTTCACTCGGAGCGCCCCAGAGTGGGTGGGTGAGAGCCCTCTCTGCCCCAAAGGGCCCAGATCTGGCAGCTGAAAACCTCCAGAACCCAACTGTCACCATGCTCAGGCCGCTCTCCACACACTCGAGCCAAGTCTCACCCAGGATTGAACCTATTCCTGGACCTTACGGCCACATTTGTGGCCATGTGACACTTCATACAGCACTCCCTGCATGTACTCCAAGAGTACTGCGTCACATTTGATGGGGTTCACAGTAGTAGGCAACCTATATTAGAGGGACATATATATATATATACACACATATATATTATATATGTACTATATATATAGAAAGAATATATATGCATATATATAAAAGTACACAAGTTTTTAAAGTCAAACTTTAAAGACATATTAGTGATATCTTATAGAAGGTCTTAATGGCCCCTATCAAAATAGAACAATCTTCACACTCTTTCCTATAAGGATACTTTTTGTAGCATTTTCAGCGGTTTTTCATAACAAATAATACAAAATACATTATTTCGGTTCTGCTTTGGAACAGAGATTGAGGTTCAGGATGGAAACATCCAAAATATGGTGATGGAAAGGTGTAATGGTGGTGGGATTTGTGTTTTAATATTAAATGTCATCAGGTATTTTTATATGGTAGTTCATATTTTATATGGTAGTTCACATAAAATAAATAAATTTAAATAAAATAAATAAAATAAAATAAAATAAATTAAAAAAATTTAAAAAATAGAATTGTTTTCTCACAGTTTATGGGAGATCAAAAGATTGCAATCAAAAGAAAATGACCATATTTTTATAGAAAAAGAATACTGGATATGTACATGAAATGTGCAGCTCAACATACTACATATAACTATAGTGAAGGATTGCTTAAGCTTCCCTTTTCTTCATAGGAAAGTGTATATTTAGAACAATTCTTTAAAAAAATTTTTTTATTAAATCACCGTGAGATACAGTTACAAAACTTACATATTTGAGTTTCAATAATACAATGATCAAACACCCATCCCTCTACCAGTGCACATTCTCCACCATCAATGTCCCCAGTATAACCCCCCTTTCCAACCCTCCCCTGCTTCCATGGCACACAATTTCCCCCATACTCTCTCTCTACTTTTGTGCATTATGGTCTTCAATACAGATACTGAGAGGCTATCGTATTTGGTCCTTTATCTTCCAGCACACAGTTCCCATCCCGAATGATTCCTCCAACAATCATTGTCTTAGTAATCCCTTCTCTATTTCAGTTGCCTTATCCCCCAGCTCATAAGATAGGCATCCAACTGTTGTGCACTATTCCTGGCCCTTGTTTCTACAGTCCTTGGGTGTTAGGCTCATATTATGTTATTTTATATTCCATTCACAAATGAGTGCAGTCCCTCTATGTCTGTCCCTCTCTTTCTAACTCATTTCACTTAGCATGATACTCTCCATGCCCATCCACTTATAAGAAAATTTCACGACTTCATCTCTCCTAACAGCTGCATAATATTCCATTGTGTAGATGTACCAAAGTTTCTTTAACCAGTCATTTGTCTTGGACACTCGGGTTGTTTCCAGATTCTGGCTATTGTAAATAGTGCTGCAATGAACATACAGGTGCAGATGTCATTTCTACTTTTCTTTTTTACACCCTTGGGGTGTATTTTCAGAAGTGGTATGCGGGATCATATGGAAGCTCAATTTCTAGTTTTTGAAGGAATGAAGGGCAATTCTTTTTTTTTTTTTGAAGGGCAATTCTTTTGCCCAGTGATTTCAAAGAAATTTTAATGGAGTTCGAGGAATGGAAAAAGCCCCTCTGGTTTTACAGCAAAGGAAGGAAAACTTGGACATTATCACAATTAAGTGCTTTTCAACGTACTACATGTAGGAGTAAGTGAAGCTCTAGATCCTTCTTTTCTGGAGAAAGTGAGTTTTAAGAAAAGCTTGCTTTCCTTTTTATTGCAATGGGACATTCAATGAATTTTGAAGAAAAAAGTGACTATATTTTTGTAGCAGATGGAGAAAAAAAATTGGGTACACTCAGAATAAGTGCAGTTCAACATTGTACACATCATTGCTGTGTTGCAGAACCTTAGCTCATCTTTACTGAGATAACTTCATTGTTTCTAAACTGGATTTCTTTTGATTTTAATGCTATTTTCAATGGATCCCATTGAGAGAGGGAAAAATGAGCTCTAGTTTTTAGTAAAAGAATACATAACTTTGAAATTCCCAACAGTTTGGTGAACATATACTTTTAGTGTAGTAAATCTATGACTCATCTTTTTCCTGGGAGAAAGTATGTTTTAGGAAAGTGGCTTTTCCCATTTCTTTTAATGGTAGTTTGAACATGTGTCAATGAATGGAAATAGTAACTTTACTATAGTAACAATTCTAAAATTTATTTTGAATGGTACCTGAAGAAAGAGTACAATATTTAGGATTCAATCCCTGGCTTCCCATATGTTCCTCTGAGTACTACTGGAGATTTTTGAGAGCAAATGTAGGATTAAATCCTGAGAAGTATGTGGTGTGACCCCCCAAAACACAGAAGTCTGAACAGAATGTAGGATGACAACTTATTATCTCATAATCTGAGGAATAATGTATAATAAGATATAAAACTCTGATATGTAAAAAGAAGAAACACATTACTTAGTAATAAAATAGCTTACTTTAAACTTCAGTGCATAAGAACTCCCACGTTCACCATTTTGGTCAGAGCTGCTGTGACATCTTTGTTCCGAAAACTATATATTAATGGGTTTAGAACAGGTGTTAGTATAGTGTAAAAAACAGAGGCCACCATGTCCTTTTCAGGTGTGTGATAGGAGTTTGGAAGCATGTATGTGTACACAGCAGCCCCATAGAAAATAGTAACCACAATCATATGAGAAGAACAAGTGGCAAAGGCCTTCTTCTGGCCTTCTGCTGAGTTCATCCTGTAGATGGTGAGAAGGATTAAATAATAAGAGCTTGAAATTGCTGTTACAGGTACAAGAAGCATGAGGACACAGCATAGATACATAAGTGTCTCATAGAGAGTTGTGTCTGAACAAGAAAGCTTCATTAGAGCAGGGACCTCACAGAAGAAATGTTGGATCTTCCGGGATCTGCAGAATGGGAATGTCATGGTGACAGGTGTGAGCATGAATCCATCCACCATTCCCAGACACCAACAGGCAGATACCAAAAGAAAGCATATTTTATGGCTCATAAGATTAGAATAATGGAGTGGACGGCAGATGGCCACATAACGATCATAGGCCATGGCTGCAAGAAGGAAAAATTCAGAACCTACTAGTGTCAGATATAAGAACATCTGAATCCCACATTCAGGAGGTGAAATTGTGTTTACACCTATGACTTGGTCCATGAGCATCTTGGGCACCGTGACTGAAATATACATGACATCCATGAGAGACAATTGGCTGATGAAAAAATACATTGGAGTATGGAGATTGGTATCCCAGTGTATCAGAAGGATCAGAATGCTGTTTCCAGACAAGGCCAGCAGGAAAACCACAAAAATGATGGCACAAAGAAGAGCTGGGTGATTTGATTGAGAGAAGAATCCCAATAGGATAAAATCTGACCATCCAGTGTGGTTTGATCCCCAGCTTGTGTTGTCCATGAGTGTTGATCTATAATTCAAGGAGAACTTTGGGGTTAGGGTCTAACTTAAGAAATGTGAGAACTCCCAAGCAAATGATGGTTGGACGGATCACTTGGGATGGTAGATGCCTGCTGAAAGTAGGCTATGGACCAAACATGATGGCTGCTTAGTGCCTATGTTGCAAAGCATAACACCCAAAAGGAGAGAAAGAGTAAGAGGGAATGTGTCTGTCACAGAGGCAGGGAGTGGGAAGGGGTGGGGTTGGCGGGAGGAACACTGAGAACATTGGTGGTGGAGAATGGGCACTAGTGGAGGAATGGGTACTCAAACGTTGTTTGAAAGGTAATGACGAAAATTTGTTAAGTCTGTAACAGTATCTCACTATGACTCATTAAAATAAAAAAAGAAATGCTAGAACTCAAACTGTTTATTGGCCTGCATTAATTTTCTTCAGTGTGAATTTTCTTTATGTACATACAGACCAATATAGTTATAGTTAGCAAATACCATGGGACTGTTAATTTGGAGTCTGTAAGTTGCTTTAATTTAACAAATTGACTAGAAAAGTAAGGAATCAGAATGTTAGGTCAAAAAAATTTCAGCTTCTGGGTCAGAGTGATAGTACAATGGGTAGGGTGCTTGCCTTGTAGACCTCTGATCCCAGTTTAAACTGGCACCCCAATGGTCCCCTGTGTATTGCCACAAACAGTTCCTGATAAGGAGCCAAGAATAACCCTGGAACACTACTGGGTGTGGCCCCCAAACAAAAAAAAATTCAACATTAATAAGTGTTGGAAATGATCACTTTGATCAGGATCTGGGTTATGAAAGGAAGTCAAGTGATATGCATGACACTCTTTCAGTAACAGTCTTGCAAACCACCGTGCCTAAAAAGGAAAAATGGGGAATAACAAAAGAGAACAATGTCTACTATAGAGGTAGGCTCACTCTGGGTAATGAAGGGAAACCGAGGACTTGGTGGTGGAAATTATACACTGGCAAAAGGTCAGGTATTGGAACATTGTATAACTGAAATTTAATCCTGAAAAATTTTGTAACAGTGTATCTCATATGATTGATTCCATACAAAATAAAGAAATTAAAAAAAATTAATCATTGATATTATTTTTTTTTTGCTTTTTGGGTCACACCCAGCAATGCTCAGGGGTTACTCCTGGCTTTGCACTCAGGAATTACTCCTGGCAGTGCTTGGGGGACCATATGGGATGCCGGGGATTGAACCTGGGTCGGCCGCATGCAAGGCAAACGCCCTACCCGATGTGCTATTGCTCCAGCCCCAATACTATTGATAGTATTCAAGATCAGCTAAAATCTTACTAGATATGGTTTTACCAAAAATATAAAAACAATAACAGAAGATGTATTTATTAAAGACAGAGACACATTGTTATATAAGTCAGAGTTCAGAGTTCAATTAATCTGTTGGTTAGCATTTGAAGAAAATGAGATAGTTGAATAGTTGGAGATGTATTTGATATGAGGAAAATTATTTCCAAATGTTGAGTTAGCGTGTTGGGTCTTCAGATTGGGTAAAGGAGTCATAGTAATGGAAGGATAAGGACGGGGAATCTTAAAGCACTTTGGTTATGATGAGGTGCAGATACTTTCGACACCAAAAGCATGAATATTAATTTTATTATAACCATTTTACCTCAATACTAACATAATATAACGATAAATAAGGAATTTAAATTTACATATAATTTGAACAAGTTCTATGTAAAATACTTGAGCTCCCTTTTCCTTCACAGGCATATTATGCTCTGAAACACATGGGGATAAATGAAACATGTATATTCGAAGGTAGACCAGGATCCTAACATTAGAATTTATCCAAGAGTGGACTGGAGCTCTGAATTCAGCTTTGCCTCTGTGCACCATTCCTCTGTACTTTACAAAAAAATTGAGAATAAGAATAATATTTTATTGAGACATGGTAAGGTTCAAATGAGGTAAAATATTGAAGATGCCTAGGACATTGATAATTATTATGTGAAAAACATGGGATTGGTACTATCCTTTGATGTTGTTATTGTTGTTGTCATTTATGGGCCACACTCAGGTTATTCCTGGCTCTGCACTCAGCAGTCACTCCTGGAAGTGCTCAGGGGACCAACTGGGATGTCAGGAAACAAACCTGGGTTGGCTCCGAGCAAAGGAAATGCCCTACCTGCTGTTAGAAGGCCCCGACACCATTGTCTGATGATATTAGATCCAGACTTAGATTGTCAAGTTTGTGTGGAGAGTTTTCTATATACTATAAGCTTTTATATTTTTTTATTTTTATTTTTTTATTGTATCACACGACATACACAGTTAAAAAGTTATTCATGATTGGGTTTGAGTCATGTAATATTCCAACACCCGTCTCTTCACCAGTGTACATTTCCCACCACTAATGTTCCCAGTTTTCTCTTGCTCCCTCGCCTTGATATATGTGCATATATATTAAGAACTATTGGGGGCTGGAGATATAGCACAGTGGGGAGGGCGTTTGCCTTGCACGTGGCCAACCTGGGTTCGATCCCCAGCATCCCATATAGTCCCCTGAGCACCGCCAGGAGTAATTTCTGAGTGCAGAGCCAGGAATGGCCTGTGTGCATCACCCCAAAATTAAAAACACAGTTAATTAATTATTGCTAATAATTAATTAGTTAATTAAAAACAATCTCGACCTGGGTAAGGGGCTCCGTGTCCCCTGAAGAGCTGAAAGCGGAGCCATTTGGGAGGAGAGTGTCCTGGGGGGTTATTCCTTCCTGCTGGCCTGAGCTGTATCTGCAGACAGGAAGAGGCTGGATGGGGCATTCCAGACAGGAGGATGTGGGATAAAGGAGGGAGTCATGGTGCAAGTATTTCTAGCCCCCAACCATTGCAGACTCCCCCTAGCTTCCCCCTTAGGTGGCCTCCCTTTGGGGAGAGGGGCCCTTCCCTAGCTCTTCTGTGGCACCGGGGGGCTTTGTGCTTGGCCTGGCTGTGGCTGCCGGCTGTTTTGGAAGCAGGGAGGTGAGCTGGGAAACTGGCCTCTCCCGGGCTGGGCCTGGGTGGTGGTAGGGGGAGCCAGGGCTGCCTCCTCTTTTGAGGGGGCTGGGGGGGCCTTTCGGAGCGATGCTCAAGAAGCCCAGAGCCACAGGACTGAGGACGTGTATGGAGGTTCTCCAGGCCATTCTGATGTGGTGCTCGGGCCTCCGGGGCTTACCTGGGGGTGATGCTCAGGGGACTGTGTAGTGCAATGCCAGGTGTGGAACCTGGGCTGAGTGCATGCCTGGCATGCCCGGGCTGTCTTCTGAAGAGAACTTGTCAGTCCTCTGAGGAGACACTGCACTTCCCCCACCCCTCACACTGCAGGCCTTGGCCCTGGTCTGGGGAAGGAGACCTGGGGGAGTGTGAAGTCGGGAAGATCCAGGCTGGTGAGGGGAGGAGAGAAGGACTTAAGAGAAAAGACAACGTGTGTGTGTGTTGTGTGTGTAACCATGTGTGCCCACTGCTGGTCCCTGACAGGGTGTGTGTCTGTGGGTATACATGTGTGTGCCAAAAGCTGGTCCTTGACAGGGTATGTGTATGTGTGTGTGTACATGTGTGTGCCCACTGCTGATCTCTGACAGGGTGTGTGTCTGTGTGTGTACATGTTTGTGTGTCTACTGCTGGTCCCTGACAGGGTGTGTGTGTGTGTGTGTGTGTGTGTGTGTGTGCATGCATGCTAACTTGAAGGGAGAAGGGAAAAGTTGGGTGTGTGTGTGTGTGGGTGTGCCCACTGCTGGTTTGTGCTGTGTGTTTGTGTGCCCACTTGAAGGGCTAAGGGAAGAGACTGGAGTGGGGGTGTGTGGATGTGTGGGTGGCATGCCCCTGGCTGTTCCCAGAAAGGGACAGCTGAGAGGGAAGGGAGCCTGAAATGATTTTTGTGCCCCTCCCACTCTTGGGCCACACACAGCAGTGCTTATGGACTATTCCTGGCTCTGAGCTCAGGGATGACCCCTGGTGGTTTTGGGGACCATACATGATCTTGGGAATTTAAACAGGGCTGTCACAAGCAAGGTCTTAATCCCCGTACTGACTAGTTGGTTGTTTTAAGAGAACTCAGATTTAGGTAACATTACCCGTTTTTTTTTAAAATGTTTTCTTTCTGGTTTTTATTTTATTTGTGTCCTTGATTTATTTGCTTTTTGGGCCACACGTGGCAGTGCTCATGGGAACATATAGGATGTCGGGGATTGAACCCTGGTTGGCTGCTAGGCAAGCACCCTACCCACTGTACTATCACTCTGGGACCCTGTTGCCCAGGTTTTTAAAAATTAAAGGCAACTATTTGCTTCAGCTGAATTTTGGAACTCTATAAAATGATATGCTACATCTTTTTTTTTCTTTTCTTCTTATGGTACTAAGGATAAAAGCTGGACTGGAGCGATAGGACAGCAGGTAGGGCATTTGCCTTGCACTCGGTGGACCCCGGTTTGATTCCTTCATCCCTCTTGGAGAGCCCGGCAAGCTACTGAGAGTATCCCGCCTGCAGGGCAGAGCCTGGCAAGCTACCTGTGGTGTATTCGATATGCCAAAAAAAGTAACAACAAATCTCACAGTGGAGACGTTACTGGTACCTGCTTGAGCAAGTCGATGAACAATGGGATGACAGTGACAGTGACAGTGATATTAAGAACTATATGCATCACCTAGTACATATACTACACTGCTCTATATATCTATATAAATATATCAGGTACAATATAATACATATATGTATCAGTTACTATATAAAAACAGATCATTTTATATGTGTGTGGCTTTGTCTTTGTGTTCCTCAGAGAGAATCCTGTTTTGCCTCTCAAGTATAGTTTTTATAACTTCTCTTTCTTCTGCCTCCCCCATACTATGTTTTAAAGGGGAAAACATGTAGAATGAAAAGATAAGAATTTACTTTGTATTTGCTTTTCATATCGCTACACTACTCCTTGCAGCAATCAGTTTTCTTGGAAAATGTAAGCAGAGAGCAACACTCAGCAGCAAGGAGTCTTGATCACTCACTCGACTCATTGTTCTTTCCTTTTTGTTGCTCAAAATTTTCATATGTGTTAAATACTGAAGACAGACTATAGTCCAATTAAATTGGTTACTCCTCAGGGTAGTCTATTCTGGCCGTGGTTATATAAATATGATTCAGTGTATAATTTTAAATGCTTACAAAATTAAAAAATAATGATCAGTAGAAGCAACATATATGTCACTTTTATTTTATTTTACTTAATATTTTTGTCACTCCCTAAATCTGGTGATGCTCTCAATCTACTCCTAGCTCTGTTTCCACTGCTCAGGGCACCATGTCATGATGGAGACTGAATTCAAATTTCCAGCAGACAGACCATCACTCAGTGCTTAGTGCTGGCTCTCTGGCTCCCTTATGGCATTTAATGTAATCAGTATAGTGCCACCATTTTATCTTATAGAGATTAAAAATTTGCATCATTTAAATTTAATATTAAATATTATTTTTTACCAAGATATATTTTATTTTATAAAAATTATATTTTGAAGTAGTGAACATGCAGGAACATTTCAAGGAAAAGTTTCAACACCTTAATACTTCATTTTACTAATAATTCCAAAGTATGTTAGATATCATTCAAGTTACTTAAACTCTAAATCTGAAGTACTAAAGCACAGAGAACAGAAAATTGAAACTTCAATATAAATTTTAGATAAATATAGGACACATTTCATTACACAAAAATGCCCTTTATTTTTATATTCTACCACTAGTGTCAGATAAAAGAGGAATAAGGGGCCAAATTAAAACACACAAACAAGAAGAACAAAATCAGGAAGCAGTATGAGATGTAACAGCATAGATATGGTACCTAAGCCTGTAACTTAGTCCCTGAGAACACAGGATTCTGATGAGTATAGTGGGAAATTTTAGACTGCAATTAAATACCTTATAATTTGTGTACTTGCCACCCATCGACCACTTCATCTGGAAAACTTAAGCTCCCATTCTATCAAAAAATTATTCTCAAGAAAACATATAAAGAACTAATGTTACTAGAGAAGTACAGGATGAGGCAAACAAAGGAAGGGAACCAAGCAGATAGTTGTAGAGTGATAATTGGTATGTCATTTGCAGGAACCCTTAAACTAAAATATTTTGAAGAAGCTTAGAATTTTAATTCTAATATATGTATATATATAAAATTTGTACATGAAGACTACTTCAACAAAAATTTAATATAGTATAATCATTTTTTCCAATATCAGAAAGCATTATTTTTAGTACTGAAATAGATAAAATAATATCTGGTCCACTGGTCCATGGTTTGAAGCTTTCTCGTCTCAAGTGATGGGTCGAGGACAGTTAGGGGAGAGAAGGGACTACTATGACATGACCCCTCTGGATAAGAATTGAATTCTGAAAGCAGGTAGAGGGGTATGCATACAACCTCAGAGGCTGCACTGGAAACCATAATGCTGAGAGAGAGATAGAGACAGACAGACAGACACACACACACAGAGACAGACAGAGAGAGAGAAAAAGAGAGAGAGAGAAGTGCATGCTACAAAGGCAGAAGGCAGGTTGTGGGTGGGAGACTGAAGGAGGGAAACGGGACTTGGGTGGTGGAAAATATACACTGGTAAAGGGACAGTGAGACCATTATAGGATGGAAACCCAGTCAGGAACAACTTTGTATCTCATGGTGGATAAATAGAAAAAATTTAAAAAATCATTAAAATAAAATAATAGAAACTAAACAAATGAGCAAACAAATATAACCCATAAAATGCTTATACTGTGAGAAGGTAAAGCATTCCAAGAAAAGGGGTTGAGACGGGGAGTAAGCACATCATGCAAAGGGGTGATTTGCATGCTGTGAATATCACAAAGGAATATGTACAGGTGTTGAGATATGCCATATACCTAAAGCATATATAATGTCATAAATGTTTCGCAAACCAAAACTTCTTTCTTAATATTTTTCTCTTAATAAATTATATTTTTGAAAAGTTTAAAACAATAAATGATAGAAAAATGTAAAATGTTTAATGTAATATGTCACAGGCAGAATACTTACAAAAACTACCGTTTGGCTTTTGTAGATCTCTTCACTATTCTGGATGAACCCAGCTTCTCATGATCCGCAGCTCTCCTCAGACAGATAAGTAGACTGTGATCATTTAACAGTATAATGAGAAATGGTAGCATGACATCATTCCTTATTTTGTAATACTCACTTGGGTATTGGTTGATGATTTTCTCTTCAGAGCTGCCTTCTGAGACTACAAAGAGGAGGTAAAGGAACTGAGAGGTTAAGAAGCTAGGAGATAGCTCTATTCTTCTGTAGTTTTAAAATCTGTGATTGTTCGATTACAAATATTAACTACCCAAACAGAGGTGAAAATCAACATCAACAATGAGTTCATATTTATGTAATATATTAGTACTTATATGAATTCATTTGATATTTTTGTATGCCTTTATCTTAAGCAATAATTTTATGACACTAAAGACAGTCCAGCAGGTAGGATGTTTGCCTTGAATGTGGCTGACCCCAGCACTGCATATGAGCCCCACTCGGCATGATTTTTGAGTGCAGAGCCAGAAATAAGCCCTAAGAAACACCTGGTATGGCACAAAAAAACAACAAAAAAACCAGAATAATGTTATGAACAAATGGATAGTGTGTTGAATATATTTCACAAATCAAGACTAAATTTCGTAGGCCTCATACAGTAATACCATGGTTTAGATAAAAACTGAGGGTGTCTATTTTAAATATTTCTCCTAATTGCTATTTAATAGGTTAGTGATTGACTTTTATTTGTTCAATTATAGTTTATGTTCCTTACGTTGCATTAGTGTTTTAAGCCACTATTTTAAATCTATATGCCAAGAAAATGGCTATACACAAATATCACTGTTACTGTTTTCACTGTCATCCCATTGTTCATTAATTTGTTTGAGCAGTCTCCAGTAATGTCTTCATATGTCTCTGTTGCTTGCTAGTATAGCAATGGCGTCTGCTCGCTCCAGGAACACGAAGAGCACGGTGTTTTTACTGTTTTTGGCATATCAAATATGTCATGGGTAGCTTGCCAGGCTCTGCTGTGCGGGGGAAAATATAATAAAAATAAAGAGGTCGCATTTGTGGCCGAACGCTCCAGGAAAAAAGCACACAGACATATATATATATGTATATATATATATATATATATATATAAGAAAATTACCAGGATCATTTAAAAACTCAATGAAAACTCACTCACCTAAGAATTATACAAAAATTTCCTTGTGAATTAAGATAGTCTGACAGATGAATGGAACAGAACTGAAATCCCAGTGATCAGTCCTCAGAAATAGAGATGGTTATTCTATGACGGAGGAGTTGGATGCATGAGTGGATCAAGAAGTCTCTTAAAGAATTGTTGTTGGAAAATTGGATAAAGCCCTGTAAAGCAGTAAAATTTGATTTCTATCTCACATCATGCAAATAATTGGATCTAAGTGGATCTGAAACCTAGAGATTATATCAGAAACTATAAAGTACATTGTTGAAACATAAGCAGAACTACTTGGATTCAGGAATCAATGATGTTTCCAGTTACTTGATTCCACTGGCAAAGATGAGAAAAAATAAAAATCAGCAAATGAAACGTGAAGTAAGAAATGTTGCACGTGACAAAAGAAATTAGAATTAAAATAATTAGGCTAGGCAATATATTTACACACAACAATTCAGATACGTGTATAACATTCGAAATCTGTCAAGCTCTCGGGGCCAAGAGAACTAGTAGAGCTTGCAGGGCACTTGCCTCGCATGTGGCCGATCCTGGTGCCATCCCCGCATCCCATATGGTCTCCTGAGTCCACCAGGAGTGATTCCTGCATGCACAATCAGGCAACTCCCCCTGATCACATTGGATGTGATCCCCAAAACCAAATGAATCAATCAATTTCATATACCTAAACTTTCCAACAGAATTTAGAAAGATACCTGTGAAGAGGGCTGGCTGGAGCTAGGGCTGCAGGGAAATTATGGGAGGGAACTGAAAACATTGTTGGAGGGAGTTTGGCCCTGGTGGCGGGATTGATGCTGTTATATTCTATGTCTACTATTAAACTATGAATTGATGTAAACTGTGATGTTTTAATAAAACTTTTAAACTGCACTGCACTGGCATCTCGTTATTCATTAATTTGCTCGGGCGGGCACCAGTAACGTCTCCAATTGTGAGACTTCTTGTTACTGTTTTTGTCACATCAGTACCAGAACCCTATTACCTAAACTATAATAAACATATTTTTAAAATGAACAAGGTAATTATGATACTCATTTAAGGGGAATTTTACAAAAACTTATATTTCTAACCTTGAATTATTAGATAATTATAATAGATTTTTCTGTTGAGATGGTTGTGATGTTAGCAATTTCTTAAAGTTGTTGTATAAGGAAATGTGCCAGAATTTGTTAATCTTTAAAATGACTAATAAATGATATGAAAAGTGAAAAACATATATGAAGTGTATAGTAAGGAAAAGAAACTTGAGTTAAATTTGGTAACAACATAGATGTATTCTACACTCACATAACTTGTAATCAAATTCTTCTGAACCTTTTAACATGTATTTGTAGCTATTGTAATTAATTTCATTTGCCATGGCATTGTCATTCCATATTATTGCAGGGAGAAACATCTGTCATTCAGACTCATTTTTGAGGGTTGGCACCTCCTGTGCCTAAAATATTTCATGCTTCAGTTGGCTTGTTCTAACCCCTTTAATCTCATTTTTCATAATCTTCTGAGTATTTTGGCCACAGGGGACAATAATTGATGATTATAAAAATTAATTTTTGGTCATATTAATGGTGATGATTTTTATTAGTTACAATGGCATAAACAACAAAAAACAAAGAAGAGTCTTGGGCTCAGATGTGAGAAAGACGGTCTCAGCTGTTTTGGTGGGGTCCAGGCTTCTGTATCACACCAAAAGAATGTTGTACCTGCAGCTCCCAGAGTAAAGTGTCCCATTCACCTAGCTATTGTGGTTTCGTGGAGATATGTTATTTCATGACTATTAGTGGTCTCTGAGTGACAACAATCTCTTCCCTACTGTCCCCTTTTCACTACAGTTCATGGTAGCCACTATACCCAATCTTCCTTCTGCTTTAGGTCCCCTCCATTTGAAATAAGTAGTTTTATCAACGGTAATGAGGTTTATACAAACAAATAAATCATATTTAATTTAACTTTAATGTGTATTATGTCTTGTAAATTATACAGTATGATGAATGCAAAGCTTATGTAAAACATAATTTTGCATGTAATTATTCTTAAGGTGAATTAGCAGAAGGTGGAACATATGTTTCAAGTTGTCTTGTTGTGTTCCAACAATTCACAGGAAGTGGCTTATAGAAAAGAAGGAATTTATTGGCAAGAAAGAACGTATATGTCATAAAGCAAGTCTGAGTAGCACAAGTCTTCAGAAGAAGATGAGGAAACTTATGCCAAGCAGAGAGATGAGAAGCTGCTTATGAATAGTTAATTTTCCCTAAAAGGTGCATAACTATGACATAGATAGTGAATATGGACAGTTAATTCATATACAGTGAATACTAAACACAAAATCATATATCACAAGACTGCATTATGTACACAAAGATTGGTAATTTGTTTTTTTCAATTGTCAATGGAGAAAATGATAGTTATTTGAGATACATACATAATACTGACCACTTATAACAGCCAGAAATTTCTGGTTTTGATAAAAAATAGAGGTTCAATCAGAACTTAATTTCTTTTCCTTTTTAAAATTAAAAAAATTGTTTTAATTCATGGTGATTTCTTACAGACATTCAATATTCCAACACAATCCCACCACCATCTCACCTTCCCACCATCATTATCTCCAATTTTCCCAACCACCCCTTAAGCACGCACCATAGCAGGCCCTCAATAACTTATTGTATTTTGCTTATTATCATAATTTGCTCAAAGGGTGATCAAAAATCATAAAGAGATAGAAAGAAAATGATCACATTCCCCACCACATTCATTAAAGAGACAAGTACCCAGGAATTAATGATAACAACACAAGGAAATAGAAGAAACAGCAGATAGGTCATTTGCTTGCATGAAGCCAACTTGGGTTTGATCTCAAACCCTCCATATGGTTCCCCCGGGACTTCCAGGAGTAATCCCTGAGCACTGAGGGATGAGTAAGCCCTGAGCACTGCCATGTGTGAACTATTAAAATACTTAATGAAATAAAAGATACAAAAGAATGGATATTTATTTTATGTTCATGGAATTAAGAATTAACATTACTAAAATGCCCAGCAAATTCAAGATCTTGTGCACACGCGTGCACGCGCGCACACACACACACACACACACACATTCAGTATATATTACATTCCTTCTGAACATTCCAACAAAACTGAAAGGGAAGAGAACAAACACTCCAGGTACTTTCACCTTTATTTTTGGACCTAACCCTGCTAGCTCAGCCCTGATTCCTCCTGGCTCTGCTCAGCGATCCCTATTGGTAAGCTGGGAGAGCGTATATTAGATTCAGGATACAACTTGGGTTTTCCATGTGCAAAGAAGTGTCCTATCTACTCAACTGGCTCTCCACTCAAAAGATACTCCTAACAGTCCCAGGGGAAACATATGGGATGCTGGGCATTGAACTCTGGTTACTCATGTGCAAGGTAAGTACCCTACTCTCTGGCTCCTCCTTAATATTTTATTAATTATTCTCACTCTTATTTAATTATTTGTATAATATATCTCATTTAAAAATTAATATTTATCAGGACAAAATTATTAATACTACTAACTTTTTTTTAATTGAATCACCATGTGGGAAGTTACAAAGCTTTCAGGCTTAAGTCTCAGTTACATAATGCTCGAACACCAATCCCTTCACCTGTGCACATATTCCACCACCAAGAACCACAGTAAACTCCCCACCCCCCCCCACGCCCCAGCCTCCCACCCCGCCTGTGTAGCTGATAAGTTTCACTTTACTTTCTCTTTAGTTTGATTACATACAAACAAAAAAAAATTCACTATTATTGTTTGGAGTTCCCCCCCCCCCCCATGTCGGACCTGTTGGAAAGGAAGCATTTGATAATATGTTTTCCATTGCTGAGAATGAAGAATTATGAGGTCGTGTGGCCACAATAGTGGCCTCGATGTTCTGAATTTCTATGTTTTAGTATTTTAGTGACAAAGTCCAGAGGGTTTTCTGCCAGAAGTTGCATCACTGCTAGCACGTACCTCTCTGCTACTTTATATTCCACATATGAGTGCAATCTTTCTGTGTTTGTCTCTTTCTTTCTGACTCATTTCACTCAACATGATAGTTTCCATGTTGATCCACTTATATGCAAATTTCATGACTTCATGTTTTCTAACAGCTGCATAGTATTCCATTGTGTAGATATACCAAAGTTTCTTTAACTATGTACCAAAGTTTCTTTAACAGTCATTAACCTTTTTGGACTGGAGCGATAGCACAGTGGGTAGGGTGTTTGCCTTGCACGCAGATGACCCGGGTTTGATTCCTCCGTCCCTCTTGAAGAGCCCAGCAAGCTACTGAGAGTATCCTGCCCACACGGCAGAGCTGAGCCAAGCTACCTGTGGAGTATTTGATACGCTAAAACAGTAACAACAAGTCTCACAGTGGAGATGTTACTGGTGCCCGCTCGAGCAGATTGAAGGATGGCAGTGCTACAGAGCTAACCTTTTTAGATTTACATGCCTGTGAAAAGAGTTTTATACACTTTTGGAAAAAAGTCAACTTATCATTGATTTACAATTTTGTCAGATTGTTATGTGTGTCAGTGTCACCTCTTGTAAAACAAATTTTAAAAAGATTTTTTCATATGTAGAATATAAATAAATATAATAAAGGGACAATGAATGGCCAAAAGTCTTCATCTATAGAACTGAACTCATAAGAGACAGGGTATGCCTTGGCTAGGTATGACCCTTTGGACACTGGTGGAGGGATAAATGTGATGTTGGAAAGATGTATGCACAAAAAAATGCAGTAACAGTACTGTAAATCCTGACGTCTCAATAAAAATATTAAAATACTAAAAATTACAATAACAAACCAGGAACAATTAAAATGACAATGAAATGACAAATGGCAATGATGCTTATATTCATACATAATTATCTTATTAGAAATATTTATTATCTTAATGGAAATGAACAAGAACAACCAGTGGTAGGGTAGATGTAGGGAGAAAGAGACTCTCATTTAATACCAGCCGGAACATGAACTCATCCAGACATTTTGGAAATACTGAAATAAAAAATTAGGAACTGAACTAACTTTTGTCCCAGTAACTTCACATCTTGGAATCTACTTCAGGGACTCAAAACATAATAGAAGACATGTGTATCCCTATGTTCCTTGAAGCACTATTTACAACAGGCAAGATATAAAGATAACTCAGGTGTCCAGGAATAGTTGACTGGATAAAGAAACTATGACATTTATGCCCAATAGAATACTACATGGCCATTGGTAAAGATAGTATCATACAATTTGCTGCTATATGGACGGACTTGGAGAATATCATGCTGAGTGAAGTTAGCCAGAGTGAAAGAGACCAACACAGAACATTTTCTTTCATATGTGAGATACAAAGAAGCACAATAGTGGAATAACAAATCCCCAAAGACCATGGAAACAAAGAATGTGAGAACTCATACTCAGTAGGAAATATGCCTCTCGAGAGGGATGGGAGACATGATGGGGACAGGCTGTGTCATCGGTGGAGGGAAATATTTGATGGAACAGAGAACATTGTGCTATAAGGTGGTAAATTGTAATGTATGAAACTCTACAGCAAGAGCAATGTAAATCCCAATGCAACACACACACATTTTTTTTCCCTTATAGTAGAAGCAGACAGATGGGTGGCAAATGAATTGGAGATGGGCATTTTTGAAGGAAAGTAGACACTGATGAAAGAATTGGTGTGGAAACATTGTATGCCTGAAACACAATCATGAGTAACTTTGTAACTTCACAGTGACTAAATGCATATTTTTCAAAAATTAAAAAGAGGGCCATAGAGGAAGTGCAGCTACTGGGCACTCACCTTGCCCATGACCCATTTGGGTTACTTCCCTGGCAACCGACAGGTCCCCTGAACCCACCAAAAGCAATTCCTGAGCAGAAATCCAGGAGTAATCATAAACACCACAGGTTTTAGCCCAACAACCATAGGAAAGGGAGGATGTGTGTGAATTTTCATCTAGCTGTTGCAGAGCAATACTACAGTGGGTAGGGTGCTGGCCTTGCACTCGCCTGACCCATGTTTGATCTCTTCTACCCCGTAAGGTTTCCTGAGACTGCCAGGAGTGCTCTCTGAGTGTGGAGCCAGGAATGACCCCTGAGAATGGCTTGGTGTGCCCCCGAAAACAAATAAAGAAACCAAAAAACAACATCCATTTTCATCAAGTTAACATTAACTATAAAATCCAATGGCAATAATATGGAGGAATTTAGTTTGCTTCTCTAATTTGTCAAAGAATTTGTCAAAATTTATCAAAAAACCTTAAGGAGGATATCAATTACTTTTCTGTTTATATAATGGAAGTTATTAATGTGATCAATAAATAAACACAATAAAAATTACAGATTTAGCTACTTAACTATATTTTAAAATAAGCCATTGCATTTGAACGAGCTATCATTTACAACTGTTTCAAGCCATTTGCACTTTTAGGTCGTGAGTTCAGCTGCCTAGTCCAGGAATAGGTTTACTCATGGATTTGGTTTGCCTGAGCATGTGGACAGCGGTCCTGAACATGGTGGCCTTTGAGTTCTTGAGTTTATTTTATTTTATAAGTAGTTTTTTTTTATTTTATAAAGTAGTCTACAAAATTGGATTACATTTTATATCAACTACCAATCCCACCACCATTACACCTCCCTACCACCATATTTTGGATGTTTCCACCCTGAACCCCAATCCCTGTCCCAATGCAGAACCGAAATAATATGTTTTGTATTGTTTGTTATGAAAACCAACGAAGATGCTACAAAAAAGTGTCCTTAGAGGAAAGAGTGTGACAATTGTTGTATACCACTCAGGGGATATTAAGCCCTTCTAGAGGAGATCATTAACATGTTATTAACGGGTGAGAATTGTGTGCTTTTGTATATTAGCACTGTCTAGCACTGTCATCCCATTGTTCGTTGATTTGCTTGAGCGGGCATCAGTAACATCTCCATTGTGAGACTTGTTGTTAATGTTTTTGGCCTATCGAATGTGCCATGGGTATCTTGCCAGGCTCTACTGTGCGGGCAAGATAATATCGGTAGCTTGCTGGGCTTTCCAAGAGGGATGGAGGAATCAATCCTGGGTCGGCTGTGTGCAAGGCAAATGCCTTACCCGCTGTATATATTTCCCTTTAAGATTGGTTGCCTATTACTTTGAACGCCATCATATGTGGTGTGGTACTCTTGGAGCATGGGTAGAGTATGTCCTATGAAGATCCAGGAATACGTTCACTCGTGTGTGAGGCTCAGACTGAGCATGTGGAGGGCAGCTGTGAGTGTGGTGGTGGTTGAATTCTGGAAGTTTTTGGCTGCTGGGGCTGGGACCCTGGGTGTGGGCAGAGCTCTCACACGCCCCACTCTGGGGTGCCCCAAGTGAAACAGCCTGGCACAGGGTCCGGTGGCATGATTATGCACACATCATGTTTTGTTCTCTTCTGGGAGAGAAGGACATGCGATCTGGATGGTGGCCCATGACTAGATTATATGGTGCCAGCCAGAGGTGGCTTACGGGTGTGACTGCTGAGTCTCCCTCCGGAGACAGGTGAATATGGGCAGTGGATCTGCATTGCCAGTCCTGTTGAACCCAGAGGTCTCAGTCACAAAGTTCTTTGGGACCTATGTTAATGGTGAGGCATGAAATAGTTTTTTTAAAGATTGCATTTAGTTCTGAGCTCCAGTCCAGGAATGCATTTTAAAGGGCATGAAAATGTGGTCTAGCAGGGTCCCTATTTCCAACATGTCTCATTTGCAGTTTATTCTGTGGACTCTGGTTCTGATAACACTGTCCTTTTGGAAGCAGTCTAGCCTCAGAACATAACATTTGACTCCTCCAAGCATGGCTTAGTCTGAACCTTTGCTTCCAGAGTCTTGGCATCTGTTTGGTTTGAGTTATTGGTATCTGTTTGGTCTCTCTGAGGCACCACTTTCTGCCTGTGCTTGACCAACACTACCAGAATCTATTTTGTCCTATCATCAATGCTTCATGATGAAAGTTCAGAATTACTGAAAATTTAAAGGAATTGCATGGTGAAGTCACATACTCTAGGAGATACTGTCACTGTCATCCCATTAATCATCGATTTGTTTGAGCGGGCACCAGTAACGTCTCTCATTGTGAGACTTATTGTTGCTGTTTTTGGCATATCCAATACGCCACGGGTAGCTTGCCAGGCTCTGCTGTGCGGGCGTAATACTCTCCGTAGCTTGCCAGGCTCTCCGAGAGGGGCAGAGGAATCGAACTCGGGTCAGCCGCGTGAAAGGCGGACGCCCTACCACTGTGCTATTGCTCCAGCCCCCCAAAACTAGAAGATACAATTAGTTGTTTTTTTTTTTTTTTGCTTTATGGGTCACACCTGATGATGCACAGGGGTTACTCCTGGCTTTGTACTCAGAAATTTCTCCTGGCGGTGCTCAGGGGACCATATGGGATGCTGGGAATTGAACCTGGGTCGGCTGCATGCAAGGCAAACGCTCTACCTGCTGTGCTATCGCTCCAGCCCCTACAATTAGTGTTTTACTTTTGAATCACATCTCTAAAACATTCATCAATTTTTATGCATTTTAAATGCATCAGTATGCTTCTCCCTGGATACTTCTTTAGCACCCGTATCTATACTTCTTGTATTACTGATTTTGTTTTCTAGTTTAGAGAAGTTTCATATAAAATAAATAGAATTTCATTTATTTGTAGGGAGTCATTAATTCCCAGTGTGGGGGTGGGAGTGTATATAAAATGAATTTTGGTGTTTATGTGATGATATTTGCATGCTCAAGTCTACCAAATACTTGACTTTGAAGGTGATTTTATTTTCAATTAAGTATTTTAAAATTGAAACTAAAATTTGGAGAAATTTGACTAATTTGAAATTTGTTTCCTTTCAAAATTGGTGCATAGCATATTGTTTTTTGAATGACTCCTTACCACAAATCCCCATGAAATTTCTTCTATGAACATATGAATATTAAAAAAAACCTTTGCCTTTCAGTGCTCTTATCATGAAGATTCTCTACAAGAGGACAACTAGCTAAGGTTACATGGTAGTTTAATTATCTCTGATTTGTATAATTTTCTTGGCATGTTTATTTTCCTGAGACAAGTTTCTAACTATACAAAATTATCACAAATTATAAAAATTACAGACCTGGAAAGAATCCGATTTTATTCATCTTTCTTCTCTTGCTCTATAATTTTGTTTTAATATTAACATCCAAATAAAATTGGTGATTATATACTACCATGTATCACCTTAAAGAAACCTCAAAACATTATCAAATGTCATTATCTCCCTCAAGGTGCAGCTTAATTAATTAGTTGAATATGTATGTGTGCCATAACCCTTCAATTAGCTCACTTCTCAGAGAAAACCACAATTTTTTAAAGCCTGTTTTACCATGAAATAATTTTCTATTAGTATTAGTGGGATTTCCAAAGGATTTCATGGTAGACTCAAGTGATCTAATGTCATAGGAAAGTAAAGCTATAGTTGGCATTTCTCCCTCCTGTTTCAATTCAAGTTGCTGCTCATTCATGCTCCATGCCAACTAAGCTCTAACTCCTCCACTCAGAGAAAAGTGGGTTCTTAGAAGGGTGTGTTTCCTCACGGAAGTGAAGGAGACTGTTGGACGATTTAAATGATAGGAACAAATGACCCCAATTTTATTAGGAGAAAGGCAGAATTTAGAGCTACATTCTCCCATTGCAGTTTAAGGAGCTGTATCAAAATGTCAAGTACCTAAGCTCTAGCTTACTCCTTCTCGGAGAATCCTAAGTTCTTTGCAAAGTGTTTTTTCCAGTGTTTTCAATTGGAGTTTTGGTGGACTGCAATGATCACTGGCCTCTCTTGGATAGTAAAAAAAAAAAAACACACTTGGTGGTGGAATATGAGCACTGGTGAAGGGATGGGTATTCGAGCATTGTATAACTGAGATTTAAACCTAAAAACTTTGTAACTTTCCACATGGTGACTCAATAAAAAATTAAAAAACAAACAAACAAAAGAAAACAAAAAACTCCCCCTCCAAATACCAAAACAACAAAAAAATGAAAATCGGAAGTTAGAACATATCCCACAAGTTGTTATTGCTATCCAAGGAGCTCCTTTTAGATTCAATAGCCTCATAGAAAAGCAACATACCTAAGCTCTAGCTCAGTCTTTCTTAGAAGAATCCATTCAGGAGAGTCATTTCCCCATGTGGTGGCAATGCTCTACCTCACTCTTTCTTAGGCAAGTGTGTCTTCATGTTAAATCCTAAGGGAGATTCCATACATTTCAATGAATAAAACAGGCACCTCTAATTTCAGAATAAAAGAAGGTAGAAATTGGATATTCTCACTATGAGCGTAGTTCTAAGTACTCCAAATAATATTAGTTAGGCTAAGTTCTAGCTCACTTTTCCTTAAAACAATGTGTTTTTATGAAAATGCATTATCCACTAGATTTCAGTAGGAGTTTCCATGGAAAAAGAAAGAAACAAGTGACCCTAGGTTTTATTTATTTATTTATCTCTTTATTTTCATTTTATTTTTGTTAGGGCGCGGATCGAGATCTCCCTATAACGACAAAGAGACTCCAGAGACTGCAAACAGCAAGCAGGGTTTATTGTAAGACTGGCTAGCCAGGGTCCAGCCGCCTACACGGACACGCAGGTCCAGCAGGTTGGGCCAAAGACCCCGAGCTTCTCCAAAGGAGATCTTATATAGGCCTTCCCCGGCCGTTACAGCAGAGCCCGCGCATTTCATAGCCAATAGATTTGTAATATTGCAAACTTTCTTAACCAATCCATTTAAAAGGATTGGTTAAGATAAAACCATAGGATCCTTAGCCTATGGTTTTAGAGATCAGTATTCCCGCCAATATTCAGGAATGTCCCGGTTCTGGGGGCAGTTCTGGGTCTTGTGATACGGGTCATGTGATATGGGTCTGGTTATCTGGTCTGACCACCACCGTTCTTGCAAACCGGGGTGCCTGTATCTGAATTCCTTGCTCAGGGGCAGAAAATCAAGTTATTCTAGAATGCGGGCTCCTGTAAAAAGAGTCTTAAGAAAGCTAATCAGTGCACTATTATTTACAAAGTAATTTATTGTTGGGTTCTGGACGTACAATGTTCAGCAACCTTCCCACACCAGTGTCAAATTCACTCCACCAGGGTTTCCAGATTCCCACCCACACACCACCTCTTCCCTCTGCCGGCCCTCTTGACAGGCACGTTTTAAAGTTTAGCTTGGATCTCATAATTTCAGTGCTGTTAACTCTGTGTTTTGGCTATTTAGTTCTATCCTTCCTTAACAGCACCACTGTTCCTGAATTCTCTGGACCCCTGAGCCCCACTCAATTGATTTCTCATCTCTCTCTTCTCCCCCTTCCCTCCATTCTCTTTACTTCTCCTGCCTATGCTCTGGGGCTAAGGGTGATCTGGCACAACCCACTTTTAAACCATTGAATCACCACCAGAGGTAGAATGTGAAGAACGGGTGTAATATCACACACACACGGTGAAATATTACATGCTGGAAGGAATGAAATGCAATTTGATGCAACAGGCATGGAACTGAGAGTTACAATGTTAAATGAAGAAAGTCAGAAGATGGATAAAAATAAGATGATAGAATTCATAAGAGGTCTTAGTTTTTAATCACAAGAAGGCAAAAGTTGAAGATTGTAACCAAAACTGCAATTCTAAATACGTCACCTAAATATGTATGTGTGGTTCTCTGTGAATTTTTTAACATTAAACCCATTCCATTTCTTATTCCATTCTTGTTTTCTGGGAGGTGGGTGGTAGTCCAATTTTCCAAGCATCAATTCTTGACAAGTTTTCCCTTACTATATCACTTTGAGAGCTTTGTAATGAATTAAATGTCCTGTAAGAGTGCGTTTTCTTTCTGAGCTTCTTATTTTTCACAGTTTCTGACTTGAAATTAACTTGAAGAGCTGTAATTTACAAAGGTATTGATAGATGAATCATAATCAGAACCAGTGTCTTGTTTCAATCATTTTTAGGCAATCATTCTGTTTGTTTATTGCCATTTTGTTTTTAACTGCAATATTGTTGATTCCATTGAACTTAGTATTAGGCCTCCATTAATTCTCTCATTTGCTTTAGCTTTAAAATCCTTCTTTCATTCCACATAAATCAAAACATTGTTCTTTGTTCTATTTTCCTGGAAAATATCATTGACTTTAGAAATAGAGTGTTGGGGCTGGACTAGACTGTCAGGATGAGCCCATGTAGACTGTCCTGCAAACTGGCAGGAACAAGGGCCCCATGAAAATGTGTGAGATTACACATGTGTCCAGATTGTTTTGGATGAGGCTGAACATCTCTTTCTTCAGCTGCCTCAGTAAATAACATAAATTTCAGAACACAGGAAAGAGTCAGTCTTCTTCTCACAGACCCCAGGTGCTTACCTAGCCTGTTTGTTTGTAGTTTGCAGACCCCAACTACTTAGCCAGCCTGTCTTTGATATGCAGATCCCAGGTGCTGGGCCAGCATGTCTTAGAATGCAAACCCCAGGTGCTTGTAGCCCAGGAAAGATTTTGGCTTTGTATTTCTTTCTGGAGGCCTAAACCCACTGACTTGCAGACATAAGGAAACAATGTATGCCTTGCTGCCTCAATGTTCTTCTTGTAAGTCCTTTATTGATGACATCACTGTATTGAGCCCTTTAGAGGTATATACAGTAGGATGGTAATAAAAGGAGATTTCAGAATATCCTACCTTTTGTCACAGGTTCTGAGCGAATCCGTGATCCTCTGTGAAAATAATTTCACTTGTGTTCCTTGTCTCAAGCCTCAGACTGAACGGATATTCACGAAACAATAGAGATTGCCATATAGATGGAAATTCCTTAAGGAAGGTAACTGAATTTAACAGTAGTTTTAAATTTTCAGGAAGAGTATGAGGAATATTAGTGGTAGCTTAATGATATACCAAATGCTGTATTATTTTCACTTCAAGACTCATACATGGTATGTTGAACAGAACTCGTTGTGGGATTTCTTAAATTTTGGCTCCTTTAGCTAAAATCCTAGACTACTTTCTTTCTTTCATGGAACTCCACTTAGCTAGCATTGAAATCAATGGAAAGAGAAACTTTCTAACAAAGAAGGAACTTTCCTGGCTTTGCTGTGGAGCTTTTATAATCAGTCTCTTGAGCTGTCTTTTCAGTTAAAATCTCCAAGAACTGTTTTATTTATCATAAAACTGGGTTGGCTTTCCCTATCGTACATTGAAGCTCCCTTCAAAATCTGTGGGCAAACGCACTTTCCAAGAAATGCACTTTTCTCAAGAAAAGAACAAAAGCAAAATGGTGTTTCTCTGCATAGCTAGTCTATATTATTCCCTGACCCACACTATATCACGTCTCCAGCTCTATTGCGAACAGATTTCAGTGCAAAACAAAAGCAATCTGACATTTGTAGCAATAGGACACTAAACTTGGAGAGACCTATTACTAGTTTAGAGGAACATACTTACAGAGTGTATGTTTTTCAGTGTAGTAAAACTTTAGGTCAATGTTTCATGGAGAAGGGTGCATTTTCTGGAAGTGGCATTTCCCCATTGATTTCAGTGGCAGTTACAATGGATTTCAATGAAAGGAATTGACTCTGTTTGAATACAAGTGTGGTTAAGCTAATTAATTCTATTTTAGAGAAGCAAAGGCCCAGGGCCTGTTTTCTTGGAGAAAAGTGCATTTTCCTACTGATTTCATGGGAGGTTCAGTGGATTCAACCAAAGAAGAAAGTCACCCTAGATTTATGGAAAAGGAAAACAAAACTTGGAAAATCTTTCTGGAAATGCTTTTCAATGTAGCACACCTATCAGTTGTGTGGTGAGTCTCTAGCTGATGCGTTTGGGATAAACGTGCGATTTTAAGAAAGTGAGTTTCAGGCTGATTTTATTGAGTTTCAGGGGATTTCAAAGAAAGGAAATAGTTCTCGAAGCAAAGGAAAGTACTTTATTTTAAGAGCAAAAGAGCCGTTGTAGTTGAAGATATAGTTGTTCAGCTAAGCTGTCCTCACTCTTTCCTGTGAAAATTATATTGCTATTAAAGTGAATTTTTCCATTCTTTTCAGTGTACTTGCTATGATTTGCAGTTTAGAAGTGAGCTGGATTTTATAGCAAAAGACAAAATTGTACATTCTCACTAGAAGTTCGGTTGAACATCCTACACATAATATCATTGCAGTAAAGTTAGTCTAGTTTATTCCTTCTTTAGATCTGTGAAGAAAAATATGTTTCCTCATAGATTTTTATGGGAGATCAAAAGATTTCAATCAAAATAAATGATCATATTTTTATAGGAAAAGATTAAAAACTGGATATGTATATCCAACATATACATATGTTGCAGTTGTGCAGTCCAACATACCACATATAACTATAGTGCAGGGTAGCATAAACTTCCCTTTTCTTCACAGAGAGAGTGTATATTTTTAGGACAATTCTGTTGCCCAGTGATTTCAAAGAATTTAATGGAATTCAAAGAATTGACAAAACCCCTCTACTTTTAGAGCAAAGGAAGGAAAACTTGGACATTATCACGATTAAGTGCTTTTCATCATACTACATATAGGAGTAATGCAGTGAAACTCTAGATATTTTTTGGGGGGGAGCATCCTTCTTTTTTGTCCCCCCTTTTATTGCAATTGGAGATCCAATGAATTTCAAAGGAAAAAGTGACTATATTTTGGAGCAAATGGACATAAAATTTGGATATAACAGTATCACTGTCATCCTGTTGTTCATCGATTTCCTTGTTTGGGTGCCAGTAATGTCTCCATTCGTTCCAGCCTCAATATTTTATTTTTATTTATTTGTTTGTTTTTTAATTAGTGAATCACCTTGAGGGTACAATTACAGATTCACACATTTTCGTGCTTGTTTTTCCTTCATATAACATTCGAGAACTCATCCCTCCACCAGTGTCCATTCTCCACTACCAATGAACTCAGTATCCCTCCCTGCCCCCAATCCTATCCACCCCACTTCACACCACCTCTGTGGCAGGGTACTTCCTTTTGTTTTCTCTCTCCTTTTGGGTGTTGTGGTTTGCAACAGGGGTATTGAGTGGCCATTTCAGCACGCATCTCCCTTCCCGAGCGGGATCTCCATCCACATTTTACTTGGTGTTCCCTTCTCTACCTGAGCTGCCTTTTCCCCCAGCATGTGAGGCCAGCTTCCAAGCCATGGAGCCAACCTCCTGGTACTTATTTCCACTATTCTTGGGTGTTAGTTTCCTACACTGTTATTTTATATTCCACAGATGAGTGCAATCTTTCTATGTCTGTCTCTCTCTTTCTGACTCATTCCACCTAGCATGATGCTTTTCATGTTGATCCACTTATATGCAAAGTTCATTGTAAAATAACACGCAACCCGGAGATTCTTCTTGCAGCGATTTATTCAGAGACCTTCCCATGCAAACGGAAAAGAGGAGGAACGAAGGACGAACGAGGAGGAACCAGGGGGGAACCCACTAGTTAGGCAGCTTCCCTCCTTATATACCTCTCGCTGCTTGTTTATGCCCAAGTGTCTGCAGCTGATAGGCTAGTTACACCTTGTGGGCATGACAGGACATCCTGTTTCCTTATTAGGAGTTATTTTCGAAGCACGGTGCAATTAACAAGAAACAGGTGTTGTTTATGAAGCACGGTCCTGTGGAGGCTCTCCACAGTTCATGAATTCATCTTTTCTAACAGCTGCATACTATTCCATTGTATAGATGTACCAAAGTTTCTTTAACCAGTCATCTGTTCTCAGGGACTCGAGTTTTTACTTGATTCTGACTATTGTAAACAGTGCTTCCATGAACATATAAGTGCAGATGTCATTTCGAATATACTTTTTTGCTTCTCTGGGATATGTTCCCAGCAGTGGTATTACTGGGTCAAATGGGAGCTCAATTTCTAATTTTTTGAGAAGCATCCATATTGTTTTCCAAGAGGCCAGCCCTGATATTTTAGCAGTCTCTCTTTACTCATCTTTCCTAACACTGCCGTATTGGAGGCTCTTTCAGGGTTAGGGGAATGAAACTCCTTATTGTTACTGTTTTTGGGATATCAAAAACGTCACGGGTACCTTGCCAGGCACTGCCGTGTGGGCGGGATACTCTTGGTAGCTTGCTGGGCTCTCTGAGAGGCATATATATATACACATATATATATATATATTTTCCTCCATGATTTTTTCCCTACTGTCTGAATCCCATCAAATATGGTCTGGTAATTATGGAAAATGGGTAGGGAGTGTCTTACGATGTGTCATGGGGGCAAGATAGAGTGGTCCAGGTATATGTTAACTCATATCTGAGGCTCATATGTGTATAATTTGGATATACCAGAATAAATGTAGTTCAACATAGTGCACGTCATAGCTGTGTTGTAAAGCCTTAATTCATCTCTCCTGAGATAATTTCATTGTTTCTACACTGGTTTTCTTTTGATTTTAATGCTATTTTAAATGGGTTCCATTGAGGGAGGAAAAAAATGAGCTCTGGTTTATAGCAAAAGAATACGTAACTTTGAAGTTCCCAGAAGTTCGGTTAAACATATATGAACATATACTTTTAGTGTAGGAAATCTCTGGCTCATTTTTCCTGAGAGAAAAGTATGTTTTAGGAAACTCCCTTTCTACATTTCAATTTCTCTTAATGGTAGTGTCAACATGTGTCAATGAAGGAAAATAGTGACCTGATTATTGTAGCAATTCCTAAATACAGGTACCTGCAGAGAGTACAATATTTATGATTCCATCCCTGGCTTCCATATGTTCCTCTGAACACTACCGGAGGCTTATTGAGTGCAAATGTAGGATTAAATCCTGAGAAGTATGTGGTGTGGCCCCCAAACAAACATAGAAATCTGAACAGAATATGGATGAAAACTTATTATATGATAATCTGAGAAATAATATATAACAAAATATACAACTCTGATGTGTAAAAAGAAGAAAAACATTAATTAGTAATAAAATAGCTTACTTTAAACTTCAGCGCTTAAGAACTCCCCCACTCACCAATTTTGTCAGAGCTGCTGTGACATCTTTGTTCCGAAAACTATATATGAATGGGTTTAGAACAGGTGTTAGTATAGTGTATAAAACAGAGGCCACCATGTCCTTCTCAGGTGTGTGATAGGATTTGGGAAGCATGTATGTGTACACAGCAGCCCCATAGAAAATAGTAACCACAATCATATGAGAAGAACAAGTGGCAAAGGCCTTCTTCTGGCCTTCTGCTGAGTTCATCCTGTAGATGGTGAGAAGGATTAAATAATAAGAGCTTGAAATTGCTGTTACAGGTACAAGAAGCATGAGGACACAGCATAGATACATAAGTGTCTCATAGAGAGTTGTGTCTGAACAAGAAAGCTTCGTTAGAGCAGGGATCTCACAGAAGAAATGTTGGATCTTCCGGGATCTGCAGAATGGGAACGTCATGGTGACAGGTGTGAGCATGAGCCCATCCACCAATCCCAGACACCAACAGGCAGATACCAAAAGAAAGCATATTTTATGGCTCATAAGATTAGAATAATGGAGTGGACGGCAGATGGCCACATATCGATCATAGGCCATGGCTGCAAGAAGGAAATATTCTGAACCTACTAGTGTCAGATATAAGAACATCTGAATCCCACACTCAGGAGGTGAAATTGTGTTTACACCTATGACTTGGTTCATGAGCATCTTGGGCACCGTGACTGAAATATGCATGACATCCATGAGAGACAACTGCCTGATGAAAAAGTACATTGGAGTATGGAGATTGGTATCCAAGTGTATCAGAAGGATCAGAATGCTGTTTCCAGACAAGGCCAGCAGGAAAACCACAAAAATGAAGGTACAAAGAAGAGCAGGGTGATTTGATTGAGAGAAGAATCCCAATAGGATAAAATCTGACCATCCAGTGTGGTTTGATCCCCAGCTTGTGTTGTCCATGAGTGTTGATCTATAATTCAATGAGAACTTTGGGGTTAGTGTCTAACTTAAGAAATGTGAGAACTCCCAAGCAAATGATGGTTGGATGGATCACTTGGGATGGTAGATGCCTGCTGAAAGTAGGCTATGAACCAAACATGATGGCTGCTTAGTGCCTGTGTTGCAAAGCATAACACCCAAAAAGGAGAGAAAGAGTAAGAGGGAATGTGTCTGTCACAGAGGCAGGGAGTGGGAAGGGGTGGGGTTGGCGGGAGGAACACTGAGAACATTGGTGGTGGAGAATGGGCACTAGTGGAGGAATGGGTACTCAAACGTTGTTTGAAAGGTAATGACAAAAATTTGTTAAGTCTGTAACAGTATCTCACTATGACTCATTAAAATTAAAAAAGAAATGCTAGAACTCAAACTGTTTATTGGCCTGCATTAATTTTCTTCAGTGTGAATTTTCTTTATGTACATACAGACCAATATAGTTATAGTTAGCAAATTCCATGGGACTGTTAATTTGGAGTCTGTAAGTTGCTTTAATTAAACAAATTGACTAGAAAAGTAAGGAATCAGAATGTTAGGTCAAAAAAAATTTCAGCTTCTGGGTCAGAGTGATAGTACAATGGGTAGGGTGCTTGCCTTGTAGACCTCTGATCCCAGTTTAAACTGGCACCCCAATGGTCCCCTGTGCATTGCCACAAACAGTTCCTGATTGAGGAGCCAAGAATAAACCCGGAACACTACTGGGTGTGGCCCAAAACCAAGAAAAGGTCAACATAATAAGTGTTGGAAATGATCACTTCGATTAAGATCTGGTGGTGAAAGGAGGTCAGGTGATATGCATGATACTCTTTTAGTAACAGTCTTGCAAACCACTGTGCCTAAAAAGGAAAACTGGGAAATACAAAAGAGAACAATATCTACTATAGAGGTAGGCTTACTCTGGGTAATGAAGGGAAACTGAGGACTTGGTGGTGGGAATTACACACTGGCAAAAGGTCAGGTATTGACATTCTTCAAAGAAATGGATCGAGCAATCCTAAAATTCATATGGAACAACAAATGCCCACGGATAGCTAAAACAATTCTTGGGAAAAAGACGATGGGAGGCATCACCCTCTCCAACCTCAAACTTTACTACAAAGCAGTAACAATTAAAACAGCATGGTACTGGAACAAAGGCAGAGCCATAGACCAATGGAACAGGGTGGAATATCCCTACACACAACCCCAAATGTATGAGCATCTAATCTTTGATAAGGGAGCAAGAGATGTGAAGTGGAGCAAGGAAGGCCTCTTTAACAAATGGTGCTGGCACAACTGGACAACCACATGCAAAAAAATGGGCTTAGACCTTGACCTGACACCATGCACAAAAGTCAGATCAAAATGGATTAAAGACCTCAACATCAGACCACAAACCATAAGGTACATTGAAGACAAGGTCGGCAAAACCCTCCACGATATATCTTCAAAGGTGACACGGAACTAAGCAATCTAGTAAAAACAGAGATCAACAAATGGGACTACATTAAACTAAAAAGTTTCTGCACTGCAAGAGATACAGTGACCAGAATACAAAGGCTATCCACAGAATGGGAAAGGATATTTACACAATACCCATCAGATAAGGGGTTGATATCAATGGTATATAAAGCACTGGTTGAACTCTACAAGAAGAAAACATCCAACCCCATCAAAAAATGGGGCAAAGAAATGAACAGAAACTTTACCAAGGAAGAAATACGAATGGCCAAAAGGCACATGAAAAAGTGCTCTACATCACTAATCATCAGAGAGATGCAGATCAAAACAACCATGAGATACCACCTCACACCACAGAGACTAGCACACATCCAAAAGAACAAAAGCAACTGCTGTTGGAGAGGATGTGGGGAGAAAGGGACTCTTCTACACTGCTGGTGGGAATGCCGACTGGTTCAGCCCTTCTGGAAAACAATATGGACGATTCTCAAAAAATTAGATATTGAGCTCCTATTTGACCCAGCAATACCACTGCTGGGAATATATCCCAGAGAGGCAAAAAAGTATAATCGAAACAACATCTGCACATGTATGTTCATTGCAGCACTGTTTACAATAGCCAGAATCTGGAAAAAACCCGAATGCCCTAGAACGGATGACTTGTTGAGGAAACTTTCGTACATCTATACAATGGAATACTATGTAGCTGTTAGAAAAAAAGGAGGTCATGAATTTTGTACTTAAGTGGATCGGCATGAAAAGTTTCATGCTAAGTGAAATGAGTCAGAAAGAGAGAGACAGACATAGAAAGATTGCACTCATCTATGGCATATAGAATAACAGAGTGCGAGACTAACACCCAATAATTGGAGAAATAAGTACCAGGAGGTTGACTCCATGGCTTGGAGGCTGACCTCACATTCTGTGGAAAGGGCAACTCAGAGAAGGGATCACCAACTATAATGTAGTCGAAGGCCATGTGGGGGAAGGGAGTTGCGGGCTGAATGTGGGCTAGAGACTGAGCACAGTGGCCACTCAACACCTTTATTGCAAACCTCAACAGCTAATTAGAGAGAGAGAACAGAAGGGAATGCCCTGCCACAGTGGCAGGGTGGGATGGGGGGAGATGGGATTGGGGAGGGTGGGAGGGATGCTGGGTTTACTGGTGGTAGAGAATGGGCACTGGTGAAGGGATGGGTTCCCGAACTTTGTATGAGGGAAGCATAAGCACAAAAGTGTATAAATCTGTAACTGTACCCTCATGGTGGTTCACTAATTAAAAATAAATAAATTAAAAAAAAATCACGTTTAAAAAAAAAAGAAACTTTTAAAAAGTAAAAAAAAAAAAGGTCAGGTATTGGAACATTGTATAACTGAAATTTAATCCTAAACAATTTTGTAACTGTGTATCTCATACGATTGATTCTATACAAAATTAAAGAAATAAAAAAATTTAATCATTGATACTATTGCTACATTCAAGATCAGCTAAAATCTTACTAGATATGGTGGTTTACCAAAAATATGTAAACAATAACAGAAGATGTATTTATTAAAGACAGAGACACATTCTTATATAAGTCAGAGTTCAGAGTTCAATTAATCTGTTGGTTAGCATTTGCAGAAACTGAGGTAGTTAAATAGTTGGAGATGTATTTGATAGGAGGATAATTATTTCCAAATCATTGAGTTAGCGTGTTGGGTCTTCAGATTGGGTAAAGGAGTCATAGTAATGGAAGGATTGGGATGGGGAATTTTAAAGCACTTTGGTCATGATTTGCAGCTACTTTCTACACCAAAAGCATGAATATTAATTTTATTATAACCATTTTGCCTCAGTACTAACATAACATAACAAATAAGGAAATTAAATTTACATATAATTTGAACATGTAAAATACTTGAGCTCCCTTTTCCTTCACAGGCATATTATGCTCTGAAACACATGGGGATAAATGAAACATGTATATTCGAAGGTAGACCAGGATCCTAACATTAGAATTTATCCAAGAGTGGACTGGAGCTCTGAATTCAGCTTTGCCTCTGTGCACCATTCCTCTGTACTTTACAAAAAAATTGAGAATAAGAAGAATATTTTATTGAGACATGGTAAGGTTCAAATGAGGCAAAATATTGAAGGTGCCTAGAACATTGATAATTATTATGTGAAAAACATGGGATTGGTACTATCCTTTGATGTTGTTATTGTTGTTGTCATTTATGGGCCACACTCAGGTTATTCCTGGCTCTGCACTCAGCAGTTACTCCTGGCAGTGCTCAGGGGACCAACTGGGATGCCAGGAAACAAACCTGGGTTGGCTCCGTGCAAAGGAAATGCCCTACCTGCTGTTAGAAGGCCCTGATACCATTGTCTGATGATATTAGATCCAGACTTAGATTGTCAAGTTTGTGTGGAGAGTTTTCTACATACTATAAGCTTTTATATTTTTAAAAATTATTTTTATTGTATCACATGACACACACAGTTAAAAAGTTATTCATGATTGGGTTTGAGTCATGTAATATTCCACACCCGTCTCTTCACCAGTGTACATTTCCCACCACTAATGTTCCCAGTTTTCTCTTGCCCTCTCGCATATATATTAAGAACTATTGGGGGCTGGAGAGATAGCACAGTGGGGAGGGCGTTTGCCTTGCATGTGGCCTACCTGGGTTTGATACCCAGCATTCCATATGGTCCCCCTAGCACCACCAGGAGTAATTTCTGAGTGCAGAGTCAGGAATGGTCCCTGTGCATCGCCTCAAAATAAAAAACCAATTAATTAATTATTACTAACAATTAAGTAATTAATTAAAAACAATCCCGACCTGGGTTAGGGGCTCCGTGCTCCCTGAGGAGCTGAAAGCGGAGCCATTTGGGAGGAGAGTGTCCTGGGGGGTTATTCCTTCCTGCTGGCCTGAGCTGTATCTGCAGACAGGAAGAGGCTGGATGGGGGCATTCCAGACAGGAGGATGTGGGATAAAGGAGGGAGTCATGGTGCAAGGTATTTCTAGCCCCCAACCATTGCAGACTCCCCTAGCTTCCCCCTTAGATGGCCTCCCTTTGGGGAGAGGGGCCCTTCCCTAGCTCTTCTGTGGCACCGGGGGGCTTTGTGCTTGGCCTGGCTGTGGCTGCCGGCTGTTTTGGAAGCAGGGAGGTGAGCTGGGAAACTGGCCTCTCCCGGGCTGGGCCTGGGTGGTGGTAGGGGGAGCCAGGGCTGCCTCCTCTTTTGAGGGGGCTGGGGGGGCCTTTCGGAGGGATGCTCAAGAAGCCCAGAGCCACAGGACTGAGGACGTGCATGGAGATTCTCCAGGCCATTCTGATGTGGTGCTCGGGCCTCCGGGGCTTCCCTGGGGGTGATGCTCAGGGGACTGTGTAGTGCAATGCCGGGTGTGGAACCTGGGCTGAGTGCATGCCTGGCATGCCCGGGCTGTCTTCTGAAGAGAACTTGTCAGTCCTCTGAGGAGACACTGCACTTCCCTCACCCCTCACACTGCAGGCCTTGGCCCTGGTCTGGGGAAGGAGACCTGGGGGAGTGTGAAGTTGGGAAGATCCAGGCTGGTGAAGGGAGGAGAGAAGGACTTAAGAGAAAAGACAACATGTGTGTGTGTGTGTGTGTGTAACCATGTGTGCCCACTGCTGGTCCCTGACAGGTTGTGTATCTGTGTGTGTGTACATGTGTATGCCCACTGCTGGTCCCTGACAGCGTGTGTGTCTGTGTTTATACATGTGTGTGCCAAAAGCTGGTCCCTGAAAGGGTATATGTATGTGTGTGTGTGTATATGTGTGTGCCCACTGCTGATCTCTGACAGGGTGTGTGTCTGTGTGTGTACATGTTTGTGTGCCTACTGCTGGTCCCTGACAGGGTGTGTGTGTGTGTGTGTGTGTGTGTGTGTGTGTGTGTGTGTGTGTGCATGCATGCTAACTTGAAGGGAGAAGGGAAAAGTTGGGTGGGTGTGTGTGGGTGTGCCCACTGCTGGTTTGTGCTGTGTGTGTGTGTGCCCACTTGAAGGGCTAAGGGAAGAGACTGGAGTGGGGGTGTGTGGATGTGTGGGTGGCATGCCCCTGGCTGTTCCCAGAAAGGGCCAGCTGAGAGGGAAGGGAGCCTGAAATGATTTTTGTGCCCCTCCCCTTCTTGGGCCACACCCAGCAGTGCTTAAGGACTGTTTCTGGCTCTGTGCTCAGGGATGACCCCTGGTGGTTTTGGGAACCATACATGATCTTGGGAATTTAAACAGGGCTGTCACAAGCAAGGTCTAAATCCCCGTACTGACTAGTTGGTTGTTCTAAGAGAAATCAGATTTAGGTAACATTACCCGGGTTTTTTTTTAAATGTTTTCTTTCTGGTTTTTATTTTATTTGTGTCCTTGATTTATTTGCTTTTTGGGCCACACCTGGCAGTGCTCATGGGAACATATAGGATGTCGGGGATTGAACCCTGGTTGGCTGCGTGCAAGGCAAGCACCCTACCCACTGTATTTTCACTCTGGGACCCTATTGCCCAGGTTTTTAAAAATTAAAGGCAACTGATTGCTTCAGCTGAATTTTGGAACTCTATAAAATGATATGCTACATCTTTTTTTTTCTTTTCTTCTTATGGTACTAAGGATAAAAGCTGGACTGGAGTGATAGGACAGCAGGTAGGGCATTTGCCTTGCACTCGGTGGACCCCGGTTTGATTCCTTCATCCCTCTTGGAGAGCCTGGCAAGCTACTGAGAGTATTATGCCCGCATGGCAGAGCCTGGCAAGCTACCTGTGGTGAATTCGATATGCCAAAAACAGTAACAACAAGTCTCACAGTGGAGACGTTACTGGTACCTGCTTGAGCAAGTCGATGAACAGTGGGATGACAGTGACAGTGACAGTGATATTAAGAACTATATGCGTCACCTGGTACATATACTACACTGCTCTATATATCTATATAAATATATCAGGTACAATATAAAACATATATGTATCGGTTACTATATAAAAACAGATCATTTTATACGTGTGTGCCTTGGTCTTTGTTTTCCTGATAGAGAATCCTGTTTTGTCTCTCAAGTATAGTTTTTATAACTTCTCTTTCTTCTGCCTCCCACATACTATGTTTTAAAGGGGAAAAGATGTAGAATGTAACTGCCTTTGAAAAGACAAGAATTTACTTTGTATTTGCTTTTCATATCGCTACACTACTCCTTGCAGCAATCAGTTTTCTTGGAAAATGTAAGCAGAGAGCAACACTCAGCAGCAAGGAGTCTTGATCACTCACTGGACTCATTGTTCTTTCCTTTTTGTTGCTCATAATTTTCATATGTGTTAAATACTGAAGACAGACTATAGTCCAATTAAATTGGTTAGTCTTCAGGGTAGTCTATTCTGGCTGTGGTTATATAAATATGATTCAGTGTATAATTTTAAATGCTTACAAAATTAAAAAATAATGATCAGTAGAAGCAACATATATGTTGCTTTTATTTTATTTTACTTAATATTTTTGTCACTCCCTAAATCTGGTGATGCTCTCAATCTACTCCCAGTTCTGTTTCCACTGCTCAGGACACCATGTCATGATGGAGACTGAATTCAAATTTCCAGCAGACACACCATCACTCAGTGCTTAGTGCTGGCTCTCTGGCTCCCTTATGGCATTTAATGTAATCAGTATAGTGCCACCATTTTATCTTATAGAGATTAAAAATTTGCATCATTTAAATTTAATATTAAATATTATTTTTTACCAAGATATATTTTATTTTATAAAAATTATATTTTGAAGTAGTGAACATGCAGGAACATTTCAAGGAAAAGTTTCAACACCTTAATACTTCATTTTACTAATAATTCCAAAGTATGTTAGATATCATTCAAGTTACTTAAACTCTAAATCTGAAGTACTAAAGCACAGAGAACAGAAAATTGAAACTTCAATATAAATTTTAGATAAATATAGGACACATTTCATTACACAAAAATGCCCTTTATTTTTATATTCTACCACTAGTGTCAGATAAAAGAGGAATAAGGGGCCAAATTAAAACACACAAACAAGAAGAACAAAATCAGGAAGCAGTATGAGATGTAACAGCATAGATATGGTACCTAAGCCTGTAACTTAGTCCCTGAGAACACAGGATTCTGATGAGTATAGTGGGAAATTTTAGACTGCAATTAAATACCTTATAATTTGTGTACTTGCCACCCATCGACCACTTCATCTGGAAAACTTAAGCTCCCATTCTATCAAAAAATTATTCTCAAGAAAACATATAAAGAACTAATGTTACTAGAGAAGTACAGGATGAGGCAAACAAAGGAAGGGAACCAAGCAGATAGTTGTAGAGTGATAACTGGTATGTCATTTGCAGGAACCCTTAATCTAAAATATTTTGAAGAGGCTTAGAATTTTAATTCTAATATATGTATATATATAATTTGTACATGAAGACTACTTCAACAAAAATTTAATATAGTATAATTATTTTTTCCAATATCAGAAAACATTATTTTAAGTACTGAAATTTTATCTATTTCAAAATTCATAATATCTGGTCCACTGGTCCATGGATTGAAGCTTTCTCGTCTCAAGTGATGGGTCGAGGACAGTTAGGGGAGAGAAGGGACTACTATGACATGACCACTCTGGATAAGAATTGAATTCTGAAAGCAGGTACAGGGATATGCATATAACCTCAGTAGCTGCACTGGAAACCATAATGCTGAGAGAGAGATAGAGACAGACAGACACACACACACACAGACAGAGAGAGAGAAAAAGAGAGAGAGAGAAGTGCATGCTATAAAGGCAGAAGGCAGGTTGTGGGTGGGAGACTGAAGGAGGGAAACGGGACTTGGGTGGTGGAAAATATACACTGGTAAAGGGACAGTGAGACCATTATAGGATGGAAACCCAGTCAGGAACAACTTTGTATCTCATGGTGGATAAATAGAAAAAATTTAAAAAATCATTAAAATAAAATAATAGAAACTAAACAAATGAGCAAACAAATATAACCCATAAAATGCTTATACTGTGAGAAGGTAAAGCATTCCAAGAAAAGGGGTTGAGACGGGGAGTAAGCACATCATGCAAAGGGGTGATTTGCATGCTGTGAATATCACAAAGGAATATGTACAGGTGTTGAGATATGCCATATACCTAAAGCATATATAATGTCATAAATGTTTTGCAAACCAAAACTTCTTTCTTAATATTTTTCTCTTAATAAATTATATTTTTGAAAAGTTTAAAACAATAAATGATAGAAAAATGTAAAATGTTTAATGTAATATGTCACAGGCAGAATACTTACAAAAACTACCGTTTGGCTTTTGTAGATCTCTTCACTTCTGGATGAACCCAGCTTCTCATGATCCGCAGCTCTCCTCAGACAGATAAGTAGACTGTGATCATTTAACAGTATAATGAGAAATGGTAGCATGACATCATTCCTTATTTTGTAATACTCACTTGGGTATTGGTTGATGATTTTCTCTTCAGAGCTGCCTTCTGAGACTACAAAGAGGAGGTAAAGGAACTGAGAGGTTAAGAAGCTAGGAGATAGCTCTATTCTTCTGTAGTTTTAAAATCTGTGATTGTTCGATTACAAATATTAACTACCCAAACAGAGGTGAAAATCAACATCAACAATGAGTTCATATTTATGTAATATATTAGTACTTATATGAATTCATTTGATATTTTTGTATGCCTTTATCTTAAGCAATAATTTTATGACACTAAAGACAGTCCAGCAGGTAGGATGTTTGCCTTGAATGTGGCTGACCCCAGCACTGCATATGAGCCCCACCTGGCATGATTTTTGAGTGCAGAGCCAGAAATAAGCCCTAAGAAACACCTGGTATGGCACAAAAAAACAACAAAAAAAACAGAATAATGTTATGAACAAATGGATAGTGTGTTGAATATATTTCACAAATCAAGACTAAATTTCGTAGGCCTCATACAGTAATACCATGGTTTAGATAAAAACTGAGGGTGTCTATTTTAAATATTTCTCCTAATTGCTATTTAATAGGTTAGTGATTGACTTTTATTTGTTCAATTATAGTTTATGTTCCTTACGTTGCATTAGTGTTTTAAGCCACTATTTTAAATCTATATGCCAAGAAAATGGCTATACACAAATATCACTGTTACTGTTTTCACTGTCATCCCATTGCTCATTAATTTGTTTGAGCAGTCTCCAGTAATGTCTTCATATGTCTCTGTTGCGTGCTAGTACAGCAATGGCGTCTGCTCGCTCCAGGAACACGAAGAGCACGGTGTTTTTACTGTTTTTGGCATATCAAATATGTCATGGGTAGCTTGCCAGGCTCTGCTGTGCGGGGGAAAATATAATAAAAATAAAGAGGTCGCATTTGTGGCCGAACGCTCCAGGAAAAAAGCACAGAGACATATATATATATATATGTATATATATACATATATATATATAAGAAAATTACCAGGATCATTTAAAAACTCAATGAAAACTCACTCACCTAAGAATTATACAAAAATTTCCTTGTGAATTAAGATAGTCTGACAGATGAATGGAACAGAACTGAAATCCCAGTGATCAGTCCTCAGAAATAGAGATGGTTATTCTATGACGGAGGAGTTGGATGCATGAGTGGATCAAGAAGTCTCTTAAAGAATTGTTGTTGGAAAATTGGATAAAGCCCTGTGAAGCAGTAAAATTTGATTTCTATCTCACATCATGCAAAAAATTGGATCTAAGTGGATCTGAAACCTAGAGATTATATCAGAAACTATAAAGTACATTGTTGAAACATAAGCAGAACTACTTGGATTCAGGAATCAATGATGTTTCCAGTTACTTGATTCCACTGGCAAAGATGAGAAAAAATAAAAATCAGCAAATGAAACGTGAAGTAAAAAATGTTGCACGTGACAAAAGAAATTAGAATTAAAATAATTAGGCTAGGCAATATATTTACACACAACAATTCAGATACGTGTATAACATTCGAAATCTGTCAAGCTCTCGGGGCCAAGAGAACTAGTAGAGCTTGCAGGGCACTTGCCTCGCATGTGGCCTATCCTGGTGCCATCCCTGCATCCCGTATGGTCTCCTGAGTCCACCAGGAGTGATTCCTGCATGCACAATCAGGCAACTCCCCCTGATCACATTAGATGTGATCCCCAAAACCAAATGAATCAATCAATTTCATATACCTAAACTTTCCAACAGAATTTAAAAAGATACACGTGAAGAGGGCTGGCTGGAGCTAGGGCTGCAGGGAAATTATGGGAGGGAACTGAAAACATTGTTGGAGGGAGTTTGGCCCTGGTGGCGGGATTGATGCTGTTATATTGTATGTCTACTATTAAACTATGAATTGATGTAAACTGTGATGTTTTAATAAAACTTTTAAACTGCACTGCACTGTCATCTCGTTATTCATTGATTTGCTCGGGCGGGCACCAGTAATGTCTCCAATTGTGAGACTTCTTGTTACTGTTTTTGTCACATCAGTACTAGAACCCTATTACCTAAACTATAATAAACATATTTTTAAAATGAACAAGGTAATTATGACACTCACTTAAGGGGAATTTTACAAAAACTTATATTCCTGACCTTGAATTATTAGATAATTATAATAGAGATTTTCTGTTGAGATGGTTGTGATGTTAGCAATACCTTAAAGTTGTTGTATAAGGAAATGTGCCAGAATTTGTTAATCTTTAAAATGACTAATAAATGATATGAAAAGTGAAAAACATATATGAAGTGTATAGTAAGGAAAAGAAACTTGGATTAAATTTGGTAACAACATAGATGTATTCTACACTCACATAACTTGTAATCAAATTCTTCTGAACCTTTTAACGTGTCTTTGTATCTATTGTAATTAATTTCATTTGCCATGGCATTGTCATTCCATATTATTGCACAGGGAGAAACATCTGTCATTCAGACTCATTTTTGAGGGTTGGCACCTCCTGTGTCTAAAACAGTTGGCTTGTTCTAACCCCTTTAACCTCATTTTTCATAATCTTCTGAGTATTTTGGCCATAGGAGACAATAATTGATGATTATAAAAATTAATTTTTGGTCATATTAATGGTGATGATTTTTATTAGTTACAATGGCATAAACAATGAAAAACACAGAAGAGTCTTGGGGCTCAGATTTGAGAAAGACAGTCTCAGCTGTTTTGGTGGGGTCCAGGCTTCTGTATCACACCAAAAGAATGTTGTACCTGCAGCTCCCAGAGTGAAGTGTCCCATTCACCTAGCTATTGTGGTTTCGTGGAGATATGTTATTTTGTGACTATTAGTGGTCTCTGAGTGACAACAATCTCTTCCCTACTGTCCACTTTTCACTACAGTTCACGGTAGCCACTATACCCAATCTCCCTTCTGCTTTAGGTCCCCTCCATTTGAAATAAGTAGTTTTATCAACGGTAATGAGGTTTATACAAACAAATAAATCATATTTAATTTAACTTTAATGTGTATGATGTCTTGTAAATTATACAGTATGATGAATGCAAAGCTTATATAAAACATAATTTTGCATGTAATTATTCTTAAGGTGAATTAGCAGAAGGTGGAACATATGTTTCAAGTTGTCTTGCTGTGTTCCAACAATTCACAGGAAGTGTCTTATAGAAAAGAAGGAATTTATTGGCAAGAAAGAATGTATATGTCATAAAGCAAGTCTGAGTAGCACAAGTCTTCAGAAGAAGATGAGGAAACTTATGCCAAGCAGAGAGATGAGAAGCTGCTTATGAATAGTTAATTTTCCCTAAAAGGTGCATAACTATGACATAGATAGTGAATATGGAGAGTTAATTCACATAGAGTGAATACTAAACACAAAATCATATATCACAAGACTGCATTATGTACACAAACATTGGTAATTTGTTTTTTTCAATTGTTAATGGAGAAAATGATAGTTATTTGAGATACATACATAGTACTGACCACTTATAACAGCCAGAAATTTCTGGTTTTGATAAAAAAATAGAGGTTCAATCAGAACTTAATTTCTTTTCCTTTTTAAAATTAAAAAAATTGTTTTAATTCATGGTGATTTCTTACAGACATTCAATATTCCAACACAATCCCACCATCATCACACCTTCCCACCATCATTATCTCCAATTTTCCCAACCACCCCTTAAGCACGCACCATAGCAGGCCCTCAATAACTTATTGTATTTTGCTTATTATCATAATTTGCTCAAAGGGTGATCAAAAATCATAAAGAGATAGAAAGAAAATGATCACATTCCCCACCACATTCATTAAAGAGACAAGTACCCAGGAATTAATGATAACAACACAAGGAAATAGAAGAAACAGCAGATAGGTCATTTGCTTGCATGAAGCCAACTTGGGTTTGATCTCAAACCCTCCATATGGTTCCCCCGGGACTTCCAGGAGTGATCCCTGAGCACAGAGGGATGAGTAAGCCCTGAGCACTGCCATGTGTGAACTATTAAAATACTTAATGAAATAAAAGATACAAAACAATGGATATTTATTTTATGTTCATGGAATTAAGAATTAACATTACTAAAATGCCCAGCAAATTCAAGATCTTGTGCACACGCGTGCACGCGCGCGCACACACACACACACACATTCAGTATATATTACATTCCTTCTGAACATTCCAACAAAACTGAAAGGGAAGAGAACAAACACTCCAGGTACTTTCACCTTTATTTTTGGACCTAACCCTGCTAGCTCAGCCCTGATTCCTCCTGGCTCTGCTCAGCGATCCCTATTGGTAAGCTGGGAGAGCGTATATTAGATTCAGGATACAACTTGGGTTTTCCATGTGCAAAGAAGTGTCCTATCTACTCAACTGGCTCTCCACTCAAAAGATACTCCTAACAGTCCCAGGGGAAACATATGGGATGCTGGGCATTGAACTCTGGTTACTCATGTGCAAGGTAAGTACCCTACTCTCTGGCTCCTCCTTAATATTTTATTAATTATTCTCACTCTTATTTAATTATTTGTATAATATATCTCATTTAAAAATTAATATTTATCAGCACAAAATTATTAATACTACTAACTTTTTTTTAATTGAATCACCATGTGGGAAGTTACAAAGCTTTCAGGCTTAAGTCTCAGTTACATAATGCTCGAACACCAATCCCTTCACCTGTGCACATATTCCACCACCAAGAACCACAGTAAACTCCCCACCACCCCCCACGCCCCAGCCTCCCACCCCGCCTGTGTAGCTGATAAGTTTCACTTTACTTTCTCTTTAGTTTGATTACATACAAACAAAAAAAAATTCACTATTATTGTTTGGAGTCCCCCCCCCCCCATGTCGGACCTGTTGGAAAGGAAGCATTTGATAATATGTTTTCCATTGCTGAGAATGAAGAATTATGAGGTCATGTGGCCACAATAGCGGCCTCGATGTTCTGAATTTCTATGTTTTAGTATTTTAGTGACAAAGTCCAGAGGGTTTTCTGCCAGAAGTTGCATCATTGCTAGCACGTACCTCTCTGCTACTTTATATTCCACATATGAGTGCAATCTTTCTGTGTCTGTCTCTTTCTTTCTGACTCATTTCACTCAACATGATAGTTTCCATGTTGATCCACTTATATGCAAATTTCATGACTTCATGTTTTCTAACAGCTGCATAGTATTCCATTGTGTAGATATACCAAAGTTTCTTTAACTATGTACCAAAGTTTCTTTAACAGTCATTAACCTTTTTGGACTGGAGCGATAGCACAGTGGGTAGGGTGTTTGTCTTGCACGCAGATGACCCGGGTTTGATTCCTCCGTCCCTCTTGAAGAGCCCAGCAAGCTACTGAGAGTATCCCGCCCACACGGCAGAGCTGAGCCAAGCTACCTGTGGAGTATTTGATATGCCAAAACAGTAACAACAAGTCTCACAATGGAGATGTTACTGGTGCCCGCTCGAGCAGATTGATGAACAATGGGACGGCAGTGCTACAGTGCTAACCTTTTTAGATTTACATGCCTGTGAAAAGAGTTTTATACACTTTTGGAAAAAAGTCAACTTATCATTGATTTACAATTTTGTCAGATTGTTATGTGTGTCAGTGTCACCTCTTGTAAAACAAATTTTAAAAAGATTTTTTCATATGTAGAATATAAGTAAATATAATAAAGGGACAATGAATGGCCAAAAGTCTTCATCTATAGAACTGAACTCATAAGAGACAGGGTATGCCTTGGCTAGATATGACCCTTTGGACACTGGTGGAGGGATAGATGTGATGCTGGAAAGATGTATGCACAAAGAAATGCAGTAACAGTATTGTAAATCCTGACGTCTCAATAAAAATATTAAAATACTAAAAATTACAATAACAAACCAGGAACAATTAAAATGACAATGAAATGACAAATGGCAATGATGCTTATATTCATACATAATTATCTTATTAGAAATCTTTATTATCTTAATGGAAATGAACAAGAACAACCAGTGGTAGGGTAGATGTAGGGAGAAAGAGACTCTCATTTAATACCAGCCGGAACATGAACTGATCCAGACATTTTGGAAATACTGAAATAAAAAATTAGGAACTGAACTAACTTTTGTCCCAGCAACTTCACATCTTGGAATCTACTTCAGGGACTCAAGACATAATAGAAGACATGTGTATCCCTATGTTCCTTGAAGCACTATTTACAGCAGGCAAGATATAAAGATAACTCAGGTGTCCAGGAATAGTTGACTGGATAAAGAAACTATGACATTTATGCCGAATAGAATACTACGTGGCCATTGGTAAAGATAGTATCATACAATTTGCTGCTATATGGACGGACTTAGAGAATATCATGCTGAGTGAAGTTAGCCAGAGTGAAAGAGACCAACACAGAACATTTTCACAGAACATGTGAGATACAAAGAAGCACAATAGTGGAATAACAAATCCCCAAAGACCATGGAAACAAAGAATGTGAGAACTCATACTCAGTAGGAAACATGCCTCTCGAGAGGGATGGGAGACATGATGGGGATGGGCAGGCTGTGTCATCGGTGGGGGAAATATTCGACGGGACAGAGAACATTGTGCTATATGGTGGAAAATTGTTATGTATGAAACTCTACAGCAAGAGCATTGTAAACCACAATGCAACACACACACATTTTTTTTCTTATAGTAGAAGCAGACAGATGGGTGGCAAATGAATTGGAGATGGGCATTTGTGAAGGAAAGTAGACACTGATGAAAGAATTGGTGTGGAAACATTGTATTCCTGAAACACAATCATGAGTAACTTTGTAACTTCACAGTGACTAAATGCATTTTTTTCAAAAATTAAAAAGAGGGCCATAGAGGAAGTGCAGCTACTAGGCACTCACCTTGACCCATCTGGGTTTCTTCCCTGGCAACCGACAGGTCCCCTGAGCCCACCAAAAGCAATTCCTGAGCACAAATCTAGGAGTAATCATAAACACCACAGGTTTTAGCCCAACAACCATAGGAAAGGGAGGATGTGTGTGAATTTTCATCTAGCTGTTGCAGAGCAATACTACAGTGGGTAGGTGCTGGCCTTGCACTCGCCTGACCCATGTTTGATATCTTCTACCCCATAAGGTTTCCTGAGACTGCCAGGAGTGCTCTCTGAGTGTGGAGCCAGGAATGACCCCTGAGAATGGCTTGGTGTGCCCCCCAAAACAAATAAAGAAATCAAAAAGCAACATCCATTTTCATCAAGTTAACATTAACTATAAAATCCAATGGCATTAATATGGAGGAATTTAGTTTGCTTCTCTAATTTGTCAAAGAATTTGTCAAAATTTATCAAAAAACCTTAAGGAGGATATCAATTACTTTTCTGTTTATATAATGGAAGTTATTAATGTGATCAATAAATAAACACAATAAAAATTACAGATTTAGCTACTTAACTATATTTTAAAATAAGCCATTGCATTTGAACGAGCTATCATTTACAACTGTTTCAAGCCATTTGCACTTTTAGGTCCTGAGTTCAGCTGCCTAGTCCAGGAATAGGTTTACTCATGGATTTGGTTTGCCTGAGCATGTGGACAGCGGTCCTGAACATGGTGGCCTTTGAGTTCTTGAGTTTATTTTATTTTATAAGTAGTTTTTTTTATTTTATAAAGTAGTCTACAAAATTGGATTACATTTTATATCAACTACCAATCCCACCACCATTACACCTCCCTACCACCATATTTTGGATGTTTCCATCCTGAACCCCAATCCCTGTCCCAATGCAGAACCGAAATAATATGTTTTGTATTGTTTGTTATGAAAACCAACGAAGATGCTACAAAAAAGTGTCCTTAGAGGAAAGAGTGTGACAATTGTTGTATACCACTCAGGGGATATTAAGCCCTTCTAGAGGAGATCATTAACATGTTATTAACGGGTGAGAATTGTGTGCTTTTGTATATTAGCACTGTCTAGCACTGTCATCCCATTGTTCGTTGATTTGCTTGAGCGGGCATCAGTAACATCTCCATTGTGAGACTTGTTGTTAATGTTTTTGGCCTATCGAATGTGCCATGGGTATCTTGCCAGGCTCTACTGTGCGGGCAAGATAATATCGGTAGCTTGCTGGGCTTTCCAAGAGGGATGGAGGAATCGATCCTGGGTCGGCTGTGTGCAAGGCAAATGCCTTACCCGCTGTATATATTTCCCTTTAAGATTGGTTGCCTATTACTTTGAACGCCATCATATGTGGTGCGGTACTCTTGGAGCATGGGTAGAGTATGTCCTATGAAGATCCAGGAATACGTTCACTCGTGTGTGAGGCTCAGACTGAGCATGTGGAGGGCAGCTGTGAGTGTGGTGGTGGTTGAATTCTGGAAGTTTTTGGCTGCTGGGGCTGGGACCCTAGGTGTGGGCAGAGCTCTCACACGCCCCACTCTGGGGTGCCCCAAGCGAAACAGCCTGGCACAGGGTCCGGTGGCATGATTATGCACACATCATGTTTTGTTCTCTTCTGGGAGAGAAGGACATGTGATCTGGATGGTGGCCCATGACTAGATTATATGGTGCCAGCCAGAGGTGGCTTACGGGTGTGATTGCTGAGTCTCTGGAGACAGGTGAATATGGGCAGTGGATCTGCATTGCCAGTCCTGTTGAACCCAGAGGTCTCAGTCACAAAGTTCTTTGGGACCTATGTTAATGGTGAGGCATGAAATAGTTTTTTTAAAGATTGCATTTAGTTCTGAGCTCCGGTCCAGGAATGCATTTTAAAGGGCATGAAAATGTGGTCTAGCAGGGTCCCTATTTCCAACATGTCTCATTTGCAGTTTATTCTGTGGACTCTGGTTCTGATAACACTGTCCTTTTGGAAGCAGTCTAGCCTCAGAACATAACATTTGACTCCTCCAAGCACGACTTAGTCTGAACCTTTGCTTCCAGAGTCTTGGCATCTGTTTGGTTTGAGTTATTGGTATCTGTTTGGTCTCTCTGAGGCACCACTTTCTGCCTGTGCTTGACCAACACTACCAGAATCTATTTTGTCCTATCATCAGTGCTTCATGATGAAAGTTCAGAATTACTGAAAAGTTAAAGGAATTGCATGTTGAAGTCACATACTCTAGAAGATACTGTCACTGTCATCCCATTAATCATCGATTTGTTTGAGCAGGCACCAGTAACGTCTCTCATTGTGAGACTTATTGTTACTGTTTTTGGCATATCCAATATGCATGGGTAGCTTGCCAGGCTCTGCTGTGCGGGCGTAATACTCTCCGTAGCTTGCAAGGCTCTCCGAGAGGGGCAGAGGAATCGAACTCGGGTCAGCCGCGTGAAAGGCGAACGCCCTACCACTGTGCTATCGCTCCAGCCCCCAAGAACTAGAAGATACAATTAGTCGTTTTTGTTTTTGTTTTGTTTTATGGGTCATACCTGGTGATGCACAGGGGTTACTCCTGGCTTTGTTCTCAGGAATTACTCCTGGCGGTGCTCAGGGGACCATATGGGATGCTGGGAATTGAACCTGGGTAGGCCGCATGCAAGGCAAACGCTCTACCTGCTGTGCTATCGCTCCAGCCCCTACAATTAGTGTTTTACTTTTGAATCACATCTCTAAAACATTCATCAATTTTTATGCATTTTAAATGCATCAGTATGCTTCTCCCTGGATACTTCTTTAGCACCCGTATCTATACTTCTTGTATTACTGATTTTGTTTTCTAGTTTAGAGAACTTTCATATAAAATAAATAGAATTTCATTTATTTGTAGGGAGTCATTAATTCCCAGTGTGGGGGTGGGAGTGTATATAAAATGAATTTTGGTGTTTATGTGATGATATTTGCATGCTCAAGTCTACCAAATACTTGACTTTGAAGGTGATTTTATTTTCAATTAAGTATTTTAAAATTGAAACTAAAATTTGGAGAAATTTGACTAATTTGAAATTTGTTTCCTTTCAAAATTGGTGCATAGCATATTGTTTTTTGAATGACTCCTTACCACAAATCCCCATGAAATTTCTTCTATGAACATATGAATGTTAAAAAAAACCTTTGCCTTTCAGTGCTCTTATCATGAAGATTCTCTACAAGAGGACAACTAGCTAAGGTTACATGGTAGTTTAATTATCTCTGATTTGTATAATTTTCTTGGCATGTTTATTTTCCTGAGACAAGTTTCTAACTATACAAAATAATCACAAATTATAAAAATTACAGACCTGGAAAGAATCCGATTTTATTCATCTTTCTTCTCTTGCTCTATAATTTTGTTTTAATATTAACATCCAAATAAAATTGGTGATTATATACTACCATGTATCACCTTAAAGAAACCTCAAAACATTATCAAATGTCATTATCTCCCTCAAGGTGCAGCTTAATTAATTAGTTGAATATGTATGTGTGCCATAACCCTTCAATTAGCTCACTTCTCAGAGAAAACCATAATTTTTTAAAGTCTGTTTTACCATGAAATAATTTTCTATTAGTATTAGTGGGATTTCCAAAGGATTTCATGGTAGACTCAAGTGACCTAATGTCATAGGAAAGTAAAGCTATAGTTGGCATTTCTCCCTCCTGTTTCAATTCAAGTTGCTGCTCATTCATGCTCCATGCCAACTAAGCTCTAACTCCTCCACTCAGAGAAAAGTGGGTTCTTAGGAGGGTGTGTTTCCTCATGGAAGTGAAGGAGACTGTTGAACGATTTAAATGATAGGAACAAATGACCCCAATTTTATTAGGAGAAAGGCAGAATTTAGAGCTACATTCTCCCATTGCAGTTTAAGGAGCTGTATCAAAATGTCAAGTACCTAAGCTCTAGCTTACTCCTTCTCGGAGAATCCTAAGTTCTTTGCAAAGTGTTTTTTCCAGTGTTTTCAATTGGAGTTTTGGTGGACTGCAATGATCACTGGCCTCTCTTGGATAGTAAAAAAAAAAAAAAACACTTGGTGGTGGAATATGAGCACTGGTGAAGGGATGGGTATTCGAGCGTTGTATAACTGAGATTTAAACCTGAAAACTTTGTAACTTTCCACATGGTGACTCAATAAAAAATTAAAAAACAAACAAACAAAAGAAAACAAAAAACTCCCCCTCCAAATACCAAAACAACAAAAAAATGAAAATCGGAAGTTAGAACATATCCCACAAGTTGTTATTGCTATCCAAGGAGCTCCTTTTAGATTCAATAGCCTCATAGAAAAGCAACATACCTAAGCTCTAGCTCAGTCTTTCTTAGAAGAGTCCATTCAGGAGAGTCATTTCCCCATGTGGTGGCAATGCTCTACCTCACTCTTTCTTAGGCAAGTGTGTCTTCATGTTAAATCCTAAGGGAGATTCCATACATTTCAATGAATAAAACAGGCACCTCTAATTTCAGAATAAAAGAAGGTAGAAATTGGATATTCTCACTATGAGCGTAGTTCTAAGTACTCCAAATAATATTAGTTAGGATAAGTTCTAGCTCACTTTTCCTTAAAACAATGTGTTTTTATGAAAATGCATTATCCACTAGATTTCAGTAGGAGTTTCCATGGAAAAAGAAAGAAACAAGTGACCCTAGGTTTTATTTATTTATTTATCTCTTTATTTTCATTTTATTTTTGTTAGGGCGCGGATCGAGATCTCCCTATAACGACAAAGAGACTCCAGAGACTGCAAACAGCAAGCAGGGTTTATTGTAAGACTGGCTAGCCAGGGTCCAGCCGCCTACACGGACACGCAGGTCCAGCAGGTTGGGCCAAAGACCCCGAGCTTCTCCAAAGGAGATCTTATATAGGCCTTCCCCGGCCGTTACAGCAGAGCCCGCGCATTTCATAGCCAATAGATTTGTAATATTGCAAACTTTCTTAACCAATCCATTTAAAAGGTCATCACTCCTTAGCCTATGGTTTTAGAGATCAGTATTCCCGCCAATATTCAGGAATGTCCCGGTTCTGGGGGCAGTTCTGGGTCTTGTGATACGGGTCATGTGATATGGGTCTGGTTATCTGGTCTGACCACCACCGTTCTTGCAAACCGGGGTGCCTGTATCTGAATTCCTTGCTCAGGGGCAGAAAATCAAGTTATTCAAGAATGAGGGCTCCTGTAAAAAGAGTCTTAAGAAAGCTAATCAGTGCACTATTATTTACAAAGTAATTTATTGTTGGGTTCTGGACGTACAATGTTCAGCAACCTTCCCACACCAGTGTCAAATTCACTCCACCAGGGTTTCCAGATTCCCACCCACACACCACCTCTTCCCTCAGCCGGCCCTCTTGACAGGCACGTTTTAAAGTTTAGCTTGGATCTCATAATTTCAGTGCTGTTAACTCTGTGTTTTGGCTATTTAGTTCTATCCTTCCTTAACAGCACCACTGTTCCTGAATTCTCTGGACCCCTGAGCCCCACTCAATTGATTTCTCATCTCTCTCTTCTCCCCCTTCCCTCCATTCTCTTTACTTCTCCTGCCTATGCTCTGGGGCTAAGGGTGATCTGGCACAACCCACTTTTAAACCATTGAATCACCACCAGAGGTAGAATGTGAAGAACGGGTGTAATATCACACACACACGGTGAAATATTACATGCTGGAAGGAATGAAATGCAATTTGATGCAACAGGCATGGAACTGAGAGTTACAATGTTAAATGAAGAAAGTCAGAAGATGGATAAAAATAAGATGATAGAATTCATAAGAGGTCTTAGTTTTTAATCACAAGAAGGCAAAAGTTGAAGATTGTAACCAAAACTGCAATTCTAAATACGTCACCTAAATATGTATGTGTGGTTCTCTCTGAATTTTTAACATTAAACCCATTCCATTTCTTATTCCATTCTTGTTTTCTGGGAGGTGGGTGGTAGTCCAATTTTCCAAGCTTCAATTCTTGACAAGTTTTCCCTTACTATATCACTTTGAGAGCTTTGTAATGAATTAAATGTCCTATAAGAGTGCGTTTTCTTTCTGAGCTTCTTATTTTTCACAGTTGCTGACTTGAAATTAACTTGAAGAGCTGTAATTTACAAAGGTATTGATAGATGAATCATAATCAGAACCAGTGTCTTGTTTCAATCATTTTTAGGCAATCATTCTGTTTTTTTATTGCCATTTTGTTTTTAACTGCAATATTGTTGATTCCATTGAACTTAGTATTAGGCCTCCATTAATTTTCTCATTTGCTTTAGCTTTAAAATCCTTCTTTCATTCCACAGAAATCAAAACATTGTTCTTTGTTCTATTTTCCTGGAAAATATCATTGACTTTAGAAATAGAGTGTTGGGGCTGGACTAGACTGTCAGGATGAGCCCATGTAGACTGTCCTGCAAACTGGCAGGAACAAGGGCCCCATGAAAATGTGTGAGATTACACATGTGTCCAGATTGTTTTGGATGAGGCTGAACATCTGTTTCTTCAGCTGCCTCAGTAAATACATAAATTTCAGAATACAGGAAAGAGTCAGTCTTCTTCTCACAATCCCCAGGTGCTTACCTAGCCTGTTTGTTTGTAGTTTGCAGACCCCAACTACTTAGCCAGCCTGTCTTTGATATGCAGATCCCAGGTGCTGGGCCAGCATGTCTTAGAATGCAAACCCCAGGTGCTTGTAGCCCAGGAAAGATTTTGGCTTTGTATTTCTTTCTGGAGGCCTAAACCCACTGACTTGCAGACATAAGGAAACAATGTATGCCTTACTGCCTCAATGTTCTTCTTGTAAGTCCTTTATTGATGACATCACTGTATTGAGCCCTTTAGAGGTATATACAGTAGGATGGTAATAAAAGGAGATTTCAGAATGCTCTACCTTTTGTCACAGGTTCTGAGTGAATCCGTGATCCTCTGTGAAAATAATTTCACTTGTGTTCCTTGTCTCAAGCCTCAGACTGAACGAATATTCATGAAACAATAGAAATTGCCATATAGATGGAAATTCCTTAAGGAAGGTAACTGAATTTAACAGTAGTTTTAAATTTTCAGGAAGAGTATGAGGAATATTAGTGGTAGTTTAATGATATACCAAATGCTGTATTATTTTCACTTCAAGACTCATACATGGTATGTTGAACAGAACTCGTTGTGGGATTTCTTAAATTTTGGCTCCTTTAGCTAAAATCCTAGACTAGTTTCTTTCTTTCATGAAACTCCACTTTAGCTAGCATTGAAATCATTGGAAAGAGAAACTTTCTAACAAAGAAGGAACTTTCCTGGATTTGCTGTGCAGCTTTTATAATCAGTCTCTTGAGCTGCCTTTTCAGTTAAAATCTCCAAGAACTGTCTTATTTATCATAAAACTGGGTTGGCTTTCCCTATCGTACATTAAAGCTCCCTTCAAAATCTGTGGCCAACGCACGTTCCAAGAAATGCACTTTTCTCAAGAAAAGAACAAAAGCAAAATGGTGTTTTTCCGCATAGCTAGTCTATATTATTCCCTGCCCCACACTATATCACGTCTCCAGCTCTATTGCGAACAGATTTCAGTGCAAAACAAAAGCAATCTGACATTTGTAGCAATAGGACACTAAACTTGGAGAGACCTATTACTAGTTTAGTGGAACATACCTAGAGTGTATGTTTTTCAGTGTAGCAAAACTTTAGGTCAATGTTTCATGGAGAAGGGTGCATTTTCTGGAAGTGGCATTTCCCCATTGATTTCAGTGGGAGTTACAATGGATTTCAATGAAAGGAATTGACTCTGTTAGAATACAAGTGTGGTTAAGCTAATTAATTCTATTTTAGAGAAGCAAAGGCCCAGGGCCTGTTTTCTTGGAGAGAAGTGCATTTTCCTACTGATTTCATGGGAGGTTCAGTGGATATCAACCAAAGAAGAAAGTCACCCTAGATTTATGGAAAAGGAAAACAAAACTTGGAAAATCTTTCTGGAAATGCTTTTCAATGTAGCACACCTATCAGTTGTGTGGTGAGTCTCTAGCTGATGCGTTTGGGATAAACGTGCGATTTTAAGAAAGTGAGTTTCAGGCTGATTTTATTGAGTTTCAGGGGATTTCAAAGAAAGGAAATAGTTCTCGAAGCAAAGGAAAGTACTTTATTTTAAGAGCAAAAGAGCCGTTGTAGTTGAAGATATAGTTGTTCAGCTAAGCTGTCCTCACTCTTTCCTGTGAAAATTATATTGCTGTTAAAGTGAATTTTTCCATTCTTTTCAGTGTACTTGCTATGATTTGCAGTTTAGAAGTGAGCTGGATTTTATAGCAAAAGACAAAATTGTACATTCTCACTAGAAGTTCGGTTGAACATCCTACACATAATATCATTGCAGTAAAGTTAGTCTAGTTTATTCTTTCTTTAGATCTGTGAAGAAAAATATGTTTCCTCATAGATTTTTATGGGAGATCAAAAGATTTCAATCAAAATAAATGATCATATTTTTATAGGAAAAGATTAAAAACTGGATATGTATATCCAACATATACATATGTTGCAGTTGTGCAGTCCAACATACCACATATAACTATAGTGCAGGGTAGCATAAACTTCCCTTTTCTTCACAGAGAGAGTGTATATTTTTAGGACAATTCTGTTGCCCAGTGATTTCAAAGAATTTAATGGAATTCAAAGAATTGACAAAACCCCTCTACTTTTAGAGCAAAGGAAGGAAAACTTGGACATTATCACGATTAAGTGCTTTTCATCATACTACATATAGGAGTAATGCAGTGAAACTCTAGATATTTTTTGGGGGGGAGCATCCTTCTTTTTTGTCCCCCCTTTTATTGCAATTGGAGATCCAATGAATTTCAAAGGAAAAAGTGACTATATTTTGGAGCAAATGGACATAAAATTTGGATATAACAGTATCACTGTCATCCTGTTGTTCATCGATTTCCTTGTTTGGGTGCCAGTAATGTCTCCATTCGTTCCAGCCTCAATATTTTATTTTTATTTATTTGTTTGTTTTTTAATTAGTGAATCACCTTGAGGGTACAATTACAGATTCACACATTTTCGTGCTTGTTTTTCCTTCATATAACATTCGAGAACTCATCCCTCCACCAGTGTCCATTCTCCACTACCAATGAACTCAGTATCCCTCCCTGCCCCCAATCCTATCCACCCCACCTCACACCACCTCTGTGGCAGGGTACTTCCTTTTGTTTTCTCTCTCCTTTTGGGTGTTGTGGTTTGCAACAGGGGTATTGCGTGGCCATTTCAGCACGCATCTCCCTTCCCGAGCGGGATCTCCATCCACATTTTACTTGGTGTTCCCTTCTCTACCTGAGCTGCCTTTTCCCCCAGCATGTGAGGCCAGCTTCCAAGCCATGGAGCCAACCTCCTGGTACTTATTTCCACTATTCTTGGGTGTTAGTTTCCTACACTGTTATTTTATATTCCACAGATGAGTGCAATCTTTCTATGTCTGTCTCTCTCTTTCTGACTCATTCCACCTAGCATGATGCTTTTCATGTTGATCCACTTATATGCAAAGTTCATTGTAAAATAACACGCAACCCGGAGATTCTTCTTGCAGCGATTTATTCAGAGACCTTCCCATGCAAACGGAAAAGAGGAGGAACGAAGGACGAACGAGGAGGAACCAGGGGGGAACCCACTAGTTAGGCAGCTTCCCTCCTTATATACCTCTCGCTGCTTGTTTATGCCCAAGTGTCTGCAGCTGATAGGCTAGTTACACCTTGTGGGCATGACAGGACATCCTGTTTCCTTATTAGGAGTTATTTTCGAAGCACGGTGCAATTAACAAGAAACAGGTGTTGTTTACGAAGAACGGTCCTGTGGAGGCTCTCCACAGTTCATGAATTCATCTTTTCTAACAGCTGCATACTATTCCATTGTATAGATGTACCAAAGTTTCTTTAACCAGTTATCTGTTCTCAGGGACTCGAGTTTTTACTTGATTCTGACTATTGTAAACAGTGCTTCCATGAACATATAAGTGCAGATGTCATTTCGAATATACTTTTTTGCTTCTCTGGGATATGTTCCCAGCAGTGGTATTACTGGGTCAAATGGAAGCTCAATTTCTAATTTTTTGAGAAGCATCCATATTGTTTTCCAAAAGGCCAGTCCTGATATTTTAGCAGTCTCTCTTTACTCATCTTTCCTAACACTGCCGTATTGGAGGCTCTTTCAGGGTTAGGGGAATGAAACTCCTTATTGTTACTGTTTTTGGGATATCAAAAACGTCACGGGTACCTTGCCAGGCACTGCCGTGTGGGCGGGATACTCTTGGTAGCTTGCCGGGCTCTCTGAGAGGCATATATATATACACATATATATATATTTTTTTTTTTTCCTCCATGATTTTTTTCCCTACTGTCTGAATCCCATCAAATATGGTCTGGTAATTATGGAAAATGGGTAGGGAGTGTCTTACGATGTGTCATGGGGGCAAGATAGAGTGGTCCAGGTATATGTTAACTCATCTCTGAGGCTCATATGTGTATAATTTGGATATACCAGAATAAATGTAGTTCAACATAGTGCACGTCATAGCTGTGTTGTAAAGCCTTAATTCATCTCTCCTGAGATAATTTCATTGTTTCTACACTGGTTTTCTTTTGATTTTAATGCTATTTTCAATGGGTTCCATTGAGGGAGGAAAAAAATGAGCTCTGGTTTATAGCAAAAGAATACGTAACTTTGAAGTTCCCAGAAGTTCGGTTAAACATATATGAACATATACTTTTAGTGTAGGAAATCTCTGGCTCATTTTTCCTGAGAGAAAAGTATGTTTTAGGAAACTCCCTTTCTACATTTCAATTTCTCTTAATGGTAGTTTCAACATGTGTCAATGAAGGAAAATAGTGACCTGATTATTGTAGCAATTCCTAAATACAGGTACCTGCAGAGAGTACAATATTTATGATTCCATCCCTGGCTTCCATATGTTCCTCTGAACACTACCGGAGGCTTATTGAGTGCAAATGTAGGATTAAATCCTGAGAAGTATGTGGTGTGGCCCCCAAACAAACATAGAAATCTGAACAGAATATGGATGAAAACTTATTATATGATAATCTGAGAAATAATATATAATAAGATATACAACTCTGATGTGTAAAAAGAAGAAAAACATTAATTAGTACTAAAATAGCTTACTTTAAACTTCAGCGCTTAAGAACTCCCACATTCACCAATTTTGTCAGAGCTGCTGTGACATCTTTGTTCCGAAAACTATATATGAATGGGTTTAGAACAGGTGTTAGTATAGTGTATAAAACAGAGGCCACCATGTCCTTCTCAGGTGTGTGATAGGAGTTGGGAAGCATGTATGTGTACACAGCAGCCCCATAGAAAATAGTAACCACAATCATATGAGAAGAACAAGTGGCAAAGGCCTTCTTCTGGCCTTCTGCTGAGTTCATCCTGTAGATGGTGAGAAGGATTAAATAATAAGAGCTTGAAATTGCTGTTACAGGTAAAAGAAGCATGAGGACACAGCATACATATACAAGTGTCTCAAGGAGGGTTGTGTCTGAACAAGAAAGCTTCGTTAGAGCAGGGATCTCACAGAAGAAATGTTGGATCTTCCGGGATCTGCAGAATGGGAACGTCATGGTGACAGGTGTGAGCATGAGCCCATCCACCAATCCCAGACACCAACAGGCAGATACCAAAAGAAAGCATATTTTATGGCTCATAAGATTAGAATAATGGAGTGGACGGCAGATGGCCACATATCGATCATAGGCCATGGCTGCAAGAAGGAAATATTCTGAACCTACTAGTGTCAGATATAAGAACATCTGAATCCCACACTCAGGAGGTGAAATTGTGTTTACACCTATGACTTGGTTCATGAGCATCTTGGGCACCGTGACTGAAATATGCATGACATCCATGAGAGACAACTGCCTGATGAAAAAGTACATTGGAGTATGGAGATTGGTATCCAAGTGTATCAGAAGGATCAGAATGCTGTTTCCAGACAAGGCCAGCAGGAAAACCACAAAAATGAAGGTACAAAGAAGAGCAGGGTGATTTGATTGAGAGAAGAATCCCAATAGGATAAAATCTGACCATCCAGTGTGGTTTGATCCCCAGCTTGTGTTGTCCATGAGTGTTGATCTATAATTCAATGAGAACTTTGGGGTTAGTGTCTAACTTAAGAAATGTGAGAACTCCCAAGCAAATGATGGTTGGATGGATCACTTGGGATGGTAGATGCCTGCTGAAAGTAGGCTATGAACCAAACATGATGGCTGCTTAGTGCCTGTGTTGCAAAGCATAACACCCAAAAAGGAGAGAAAGAGTAAGAGGGAATGTGTCTGTCACAGAGGCAGGGAGTGGGAAGGGGTGGGGTTGGCGGGAGGAACACTGAGAACATTGGTGGTGGAGAATGGGCACTAGTGGAGGAATGGGTACTCAAACGTTGTTTGAAAGGTAATGACAAAAATTTGTTAAGTCTGTAACAGTATCTCACTATGACTCATTAAAATTAAAAAAGAAATGCTAGAACTCAAACTGTTTATTGGCCTGCATTAATTTTCTTCAGTGTGAATTTTCTTTATGTACATACAGACCAATATAGTTATAGTTAGCAAATTCCATGGGACTGTTAATTTGGAGTCTGTAAGTTGCTTTAATTAAACAAATTGACTAGAAAAGTAAGGAATCAGAATGTTAGGTCAAAAAAAATTTCAGCTTCTGGGTCAGAGTGATAGTACAATGGGTAGGGTGCTTGCCTTGTAGACCTCTGATCCCAGTTTAAACTGGCACCCCAATGGTCCCCTGTGCATTGCCACAAACAGTTCCTGATTGAGGAGCCAAGAATAAACCCGGAACACTACTGGGTGTGGCCCAAAACCAAGAAAAGGTCAACATAATAAGTGTTGGAAATGATCACTTCGATTAAGATCTGGTGGTGAAAGGAGGTCAGGTGATATGCATGATACTCTTTTAGTAACAGTCTTGCAAACCACTGTGCCTAAAAAGGAAAACTGGGAAATACAAAAGAGAACAATATCTACTATAGAGGTAGGCTTACTCTTGGTAATGAAGGGAAACTGAGGACTTGGTGGTGGGAATTACACACTGGCAAAAGGTCAGGTATTGACATTCTTCAAAGAAATGGATCGAGAAATCCTAAAATTCATATGGAACAACAAATGCCCACGGATAGCTAAAACAATTCTTGGGAAAAAGACGATGGGAGGCATCACCCTCTCCAACCTCAAACTTTACTACAAAGCAGTAACAATTAAAACAGCATGGTACTGGAACAAAGGCAGAGCCATAGACCAATGGAACAGGGTGGAATATCCCTACACACAACCCCAAATGTATGAGCATCTAATCTTTGATAAGGGAGCAAGAGATGTGAAGTGGAGCAAGGAAGGCCTCTTTAACAAATGGTGCTGGCACAACTGGACAACCACATGCAAAAAAATGGGCTTAGACCTTGACCTGACACCATGCACAAAAGTCAGATCCAAATGGATTAAAGACCTCAACATCAGACCACAAACCATAAGGTACATTGAAGACAAGGTCGGCAAAACCCTCCACGATATATCTTCAAAGGTGACACGGAACTAAGCAATCTAGTAAAAACAGAGATCAACAAATGGGACTACATTAAACTAAAAAGTTTCTGCACTGCAAGAGATACAGTGACCAGAATACAAAGGCTATCCACAGAATGGGAAAGGATATTTACACAATACCCATCAGATAAGGGGTTGATATCAATGGTATATAAAGCACTGGTTGAACTCTACAAGAAGAAAACATCCAACCCCATCAAAAAATGGGGCAAAGAAATGAACAGAAACTTTACCAAGGAAGAAATACGAATGGCCAAAAGGCACATGAAAAAGTGCTCTACATCACTAATCATCAGAGAGATGCAGATCAAAACAACCATGAGATACCACCTCACACCACAGAGACTAGCACACATCCAAAAGAACAAAAGCAACTGCTGTTGGAGAGGATGTGGGGAGAAAGGGACTCTTCTACACTGCTGGTGGGAATGCCGACTGGTTCAGCCCTTCTGGAAAACAATATGGACGATTCTCAAAAAATTAGATATTGAGCTCCTATTTGACCCAGCAATACCACTGCTGGGAATATATCCCAGAGAGGCAAAAAAGTATAATCGAAACAACATCTGCACATGTATGTTCATTGCAGCACTGTTTACAATAGCCAGAATCTGGAAAAAACCCGAATGCCCTAGAACGGATGACTTGTTGAGGAAACTTTCGTACATCTATACAATGGAATACTATGTAGCTGTTAGAAAAAAAGGAGGTCATGAATTTTGTACTTAAGTGGATCGGCATGAAAAGTTTCATGCTAAGTGAAATGAGTCAGAAAGAGAGAGACAGACATAGAAAGATTGCACTCATCTATGGCATATAGAATAACAGAGTGCGAGACTAACACCCAATAATTGGAGAAATAAGTACCAGGAGGTTGACTCCATGGCTTGGAGGCTGACCTCACATTCTGTGGAAAGGGCAACTCAGAGAAGGGATCACCAACTATAATGTAGTCGAAGGCCATGTGGGGGAAGGGAGTTGCGGGCTGAATGTGGGCTAGAGACTGAGCACAGTGGCCACTCAACACCTTTATTGCAAACCTCAACAGCTAATTAGAGAGAGAGAACAGAAGGGAATGCCCTGCCACAGTGGCAGGGTGGGATGGGGGGAGATGGGATTGGGGAGGGTGGGAGGGATGCTGGGTTTACTGGTGGTAGAGAATGGGCACTGGTGAAGGGATGGGTTCCCGAACTTTGTATGAGGGAAGCATAAGCACAAAAGTGTATAAATCTGTAACTGTACCCTCATGGTGGTTCACTAATTAAAAATAAATAAATTAAAAAAAAATCACGTTTAAAAAAAAAAGAAACTTTTAAAAAGTAAAAAAAAAAAAGGTCAGGTATTGGAACATTGTATAACTGAAATTTAATCCTAAACAATTTTGTAACTGTGTATCTCATACGATTGATTCTATACAAAATTAAAGAAATAAAAAAATTTAATCATTGATACTATTGCTACATTCAAGATCAGCTAAAATCTTACTAGATATGGTGGTTTACCAAAAATATGTAAACAATAACAGAAGATGTATTTATTAAAGACAGAGACACATTCTTATATAAGTCAGAGTTCAGAGTTCAATTAATCTGTTGGTTAGCATTTGCAGAAACTGAGGTAGTTAAATAGTTGGAGATGTATTTGATAGGAGGATAATTATTTCCAAATCATTGAGTTAGCGTGTTGGGTCTTCAGATTGGGTAAAGGAGTCATAGTAATGGAAGGATTGGGATGGGGAATTTTAAAGCACTTTGGTCATGATTTGCAGCTACTTTCTACACCAAAAGCATGAATATTAATTTTATTATAACCATTTTGCCTCAGTACTAACATAACATAACAAATAAGGAAATTAAATTTACATATAATTTGAACATGTAAAATACTTGAGCTCCCTTTTCCTTCACAGGCATATTATGCTCTGAAACACATGGGGATAAATGAAACATGTATATTCGAAGGTAGACCAGGATCCTAACATTAGAATTTATCCAAGAGTGGACTGGAGCTCTGAATTCAGCTTTGCCTCTGTGCACCATTCCTCTGTACTTTACAAAAAAATTGAGAATAAGAAGAATATTTTATTGAGACATGGTAAGGTTCAAATGAGGCAAAATATTGAAGGTGCCTAGAACATTGATAATTATTATGTGAAAAACATGGGATTGGTACTATCCTTTGATGTTGTTATTGTTGTTGTCATTTATGGGCCACACTCAGGTTATTCCTGGCTCTGCACTCAGCAGTTACTCCTGGCAGTGCTCAGGGGACCAACTGGGATGCCAGGAAACAAACCTGGGTTGGCTCCGTGCAAAGGAAATGCCCTACCTGCTGTTAGAAGGCCCTGATACCATTGTCTGATGATATTAGATCCAGACTTAGATTGTCAAGTTTGTGTGGAGAGTTTTCTATATACTATAAGCTTTTATATTTTTAAAAATTATTTTTATTGTATCACATGACACACACAGTTAAAAAGTTATTCATGATTGGGTTTGAGTCATGTAATATTCCAACACCCGTCTCTTCACCAGTGTACATTTCCCACCACTAATGTTCCCAGTTTTCTCTTGCCCTCTCGCATATATATTAAGAACTATTGGGGGCTGGAGAGATAGCACAGTGGGGAGGGCGTTTGCCTTGCATGTGGCCTACCTGGGTTTGATACCCAGCATTCCATATGGTCCCCCTAGCACCACCAGGAGTAATTTCTGAGTGCAGAGTCAGGAATGGTCCCTGTGCATCGCCTCAAAATAAAAAACCAATTAATTAATTATTACTAACAATTAAGTAATTAATTAAAAACAATCCCGACCTGGGTAAGGGGCTCCGTGCTCCCTGAGGAGCTGAAAGCGGAGACATTTGGGAGGAGAGTGTCCTGGGGGGTTATTCCTTCCTGCTGGCTTGAGCTGTATCTGCAGACAGGAAGAGGCTGGATGGGGGCATTCCAGATAGGAGGATGTGGGATAAAGGAGGGAGTCATGGTGCAAGGTATTTCTAGCCCCCAACCATTGCAGACTCCCCCCTAGCTTCCCCCTTAGATGGCCTCCCTTTGGGGAGAGGGGCCCTTCCCTAGCTCTTCTGTGGCACCAGGGGGCTTTGTGCTTGGCCTGGCTGTGGCTGCCGGCTGTTTTGGAAGCAGGGAGGTGAGCTGGGAAACTGGCCTCTCCTGGGCTGGGCCTGGGTGGTGGTAGGGGAGCCAGGGCTGCCTCCTCTTTTGAGGGGGCTGGGGGGCCTTTCGGAGGGATGCTCAAGAAGCCCAGAGCCACAGGACTGAGGACGTGCATGGAGGTTCTCCAGGCCATTCTGATGTGGTGCTCGGGCCTCCGGGGCTTACCTGGGGGTGATGCTCAGGGGACTGTGTAGTGCAATGCCGGGTGTGGAACCTGGGCTGAGTGCATGCCTGGCATGCCCGGGCTGTCTTCTGAAGAGAACTTGTCAGTCCTCTGAGGAGACACTGCACTTCCCCCACCCCTCACACTGCAGGCCTTGGCCCTGGTCCGGGGAAGGAGACCTGGGGGAGTGTGAAGTTGGGAAGATCCAGGCTGGTGAGGGGAGGAGAGAAGGACTTAAGAGAAAAGACAACATGTGTGTGTGTGTGTGTGTGTGTGTGTGTGTGTAACCATGTGTGCCCACTGCTGGTCCCTGACAGGTTGTGTATCTGTGTGTGTGTACATGTGTATGCCCACTGCTGGTCCCTGACAGGGTTTGTGTCTGTGTTTATACATGTGTGTGCCAAAAGCTGGTCCCTGAAAGGGTATATGTATGTGTGTGTGTATATGTGTGTGCCCACTGCTGATCTCTGACAGGGTGTGTGTCTGTGTGTGTACATGTTTGTGTGCCTACTGCTGGTCCCTGACAGGGTGTGTGTGTGTGTGTGTGTGTGTGCATGCATGCTAACTTGAAGGGAGAAGGGAAAAGTTGGGTGGGTGTGTGGGGGTGTGCCCACTGCTGGTTTGTGCTGTGTGTGTGTGCCCACTTGAAGGGCTAAGGGAAGAGACTGGAGTGGGGGTGTGTGGATGTGTGGGTGGCATGCCCCTGGCTGTTCCCAGAAAGGGCCAGCTGAGAGGGAAGGGAGCCTGAAATGATTTTTGTGCCCCTCCCCCTCTTGGGCCACACACAGCAGTGCTTATGGACTATTCCTGGCTCTGTGCTCAGGGATGACCCCTGGTGGTTTTGGGGACCATACATGATCTTGGGAATTTAAACAGGGCTGTCACAAGCAAGGTCTTAATCCCCATACTGACTAGTTGGTTGTTCTAAGAGAAATCAGATTTAGGTAACATTACCTGGGTCTTTTTTTTAAATGTTTTCTTTCTGGTTTTTATTTTATTTGTGTCCTTGATTTATTTGCTTTTTGGGCCACACCTGGCAGTGCTCAGGGGAACATATAGGATGTCAGGGATTGAACCCTGGTTGGCTGCGTGCAAGGCAAGCACCCTACCCACTGTACTATCACTCTGGGATCCTATTGCCCTGGTTTTTAAAAATTAAAGACAACTGTTTGCTTCAGCTGAATTTTGGAACTCTATAAAATGATATGCTACATCTTTTTTTTTCTTTTCTTCTTATGGTACTAAGGATAAAAGCTGGACTGGAGTGATAGGACAGCAGGTAGGGCATTTGCCTTGCACTCGGTGGACCCCGGTTTGATTCCTTCGTCCCTCTTGGAGAGCCTGGCAAGCTACTGAGAGTATTATGCCCGCATGGCAGAGCCTGGCAAGCTACCTGTGGTGTATTCGATATGCCAAAAACAGTAACAACAAGTCTCACAGTGGAGACGTTACTGGTACCTGCTTGAGCAAGTTGATGAACAATGGGATGACAGTGACAGTGACAGTGATATTAAGAACTATATGCGTCACCTGGTACATATACTACACTGCTCTATATATCTATATAAATATATCAGGTACAATATAAAACATATATGTATCAGTTACTATATAAAAACAGATCATTTTATACGTTTGTGCCTTTGTCTTTGTTTTCCTCATAGAGAATCCTGTTTTGCCTCTCAAGTATAGTTTTTATAACTTCTCTTTCTTCTGCCTCCCACATACTATGTTTTAAAGGGGAAAAGATGTAGAATGTAACTGCCTTTGAAAAGACAAGAATTTACTTTGTGTTTGCTTTTCATATTCACTACACTACTCCTTGCAGCAATCAGTTTTCTTAGAAAATGTAAGCAGAGAGCAACACTCAGCAGAAAGGAGTCTTGATCACTCACTCGATTCATTGTTCTTTCCTTTTTGTTGCTCAAAATTTTCATATGTGTTAAATACTGAAGACAGACTATAGTCCAATTAAATTGGGTACTCTTAAGGGTAGTCTATTCTGGCTGTGGTTATATAAATATGATTCAGTGTATAATTTTTATTTATTTATTTATTTTGCTTTTTGGGTCACACCCAGCGATGCTCAGGGGTTACTCCTGGCTTTGCACTCAGGAATTACTCCTGGCCGTGCTTGGGGGACCATATGGGATGCCGGGGATTGAACCTGGGTCGGCCGCGTGCAAGGCAAACGCCCTACCCGCTGTGCTATCGCTCCAGCCCCAGTGTATAATTTTAAATGCTTACAAAATTAAAAAATAATGATCAGTAGAAGCAATACATATGTGGTTTTTATTTTATTTTACTTAATATTTTTGTCACTCCCTAAACCTGGTGATGCTCTCAATTTACTCCCAGTTCTGTTTCCACTGCTCAGGACACCATATCATGATGGAGACTGAATTAAAATTTTCTGCAGACACACCATCACTCAGTGCTTAGTGCTGGCTCTCTGGCTCCCTTATGGCATTTAATGTAATCAGTATAGTGCCACCATTTTATCTTATAGAGATTAAAAATTTGCATCATTTAAATTTAATATTGAATATTATTTTTTACAAAGATATATTTTAGTTTATAAAAATTATATTGTGAAGTAGTAGACATGCAGGAACATTTCAAGGAAAAGTTTCAACACCTTAATACTTCATTTTACTAATAATTCCAAAGTATGTTAGATATCATTCAAGTTACTTAAACTCTAAATCTGAAGTACTAAAGCACAGAGAACAGAAAATTGAAACTTCAATATAAATTTTAGATAAATATAGGACACATTTCATTACACAAAAATGCCCTTTATTTTTATATTCTACCACTAGTGTCAGATAAAAGAGGAATAAGGGGCCAAATTAAAACACACAAACAAGAAGAACAAAATCAGGAAGCAGTATGAGATGTAGCAGCATAGATACGGTACCTAAGCCTGTAACTTAGTCCCTGAGAACACAGGATTCTGATGAGTATAGTGGGAAATTTTAGACTGCAATTAAATACCTTATAATTTGTGTACTTGCCACCCATTGACCATTTCATCTGGAAAACTTAAGCTCCCATTCTATCAAAAAATTATTCTCAAGAAAACATATAAAGAACTAATGTTACTAGAGAAGTACAGGATGAGGCAAACAAAGAAAGGGAACCAAGCAGATAGTTGTAGAGTGATAATTGGTATGTCATTTGCAGGAACCCTTAATCTAAAATATTTTGAAGAAGCTTAGAATTTTAATTCTAATATATGTATATGTATAATTTGTACATGAAGGCTACGTCAACAAAAATTTAATATAGTATAATCATTTTTTCCAATATCAGAAAACATTATTTTAAGTACTGAAATAGATAAAATAATATCTTCAATCCACTGGTCCATGGATTGAAGCTTTCTCGTCTCAAGTGATGGGTCGAGGACAGTTAGGGGAGAGAAGGGATTACTATGACATGATCACTCTGGATAAGAATTGAATTCTGAAAGCAGGTAGAGGGATATGCATACAACCTCAGTAGCTGCAATGGAAACCATAATGCTGAGAGAGAGATAGAGACATACAGACAGACACACACACAGAGACAGAGAGAAAAAGAGAGAGAGAGAGAAGTGCATGCTATAAAGGCAGAAGGCAGATTGAGGGTGGGAGGCTGAAGGACTTGGGTGGTGGAAAATATACACTGGTGAAGGGACAGTGAGACCATTATAGGATGGAAACCCAGTCAGGAACAACTTTGTATCTCATGATGGATTAATACAAAAAATTTAAAAAAATCATTAAAATAAATTAATAGAAACGAAACAAGTGAGCAAACAAAGATAACCCATAAAATGCTTATACTGTGAGAAAGTAAAGCATTCCAAGAAAAGGGGTTGAGACGGGGAGTAAGCACATCATGCAAAGGGGTGATTTGCATGCTGTGAATATTACAAAGGAATATGTACAGGTGTTGAGATATGCCATATACCTAACGCATATCTAATGTTATAAACAAGTGTTTCACAAACCAAAACTTCTTTCTTAATACATTTCTCTTAATAAATTATAATATATTTTCGAAAAGTTTAAAACAATGAATGATAGAAAAATGTAAAATGTTTAATGTAATATATCACAGGCAGAATACTTACAAAAATTACCGTTTGGCTTTTGTAGATCTCTTCACTATTCTGGATGAACCCAGCTTCTCATGATCCGCAGCTCTCCTCAGACAGATAAGTAGACTGTGGTCATTTAACAGTATAATGAGAAATGGTAGCATGACATCATCCCTCATTTTGTAGTACCCACTTGGGTATTGGTTGATGATTTTCTCTTCAGAGCTGTCTTCTGAGACTACAAAGAGGAGGTAAAGGATCTGAGAGGTTAAGAAGCTAGAAGATAGCTCTATTCTTCTCCTGTAGTTTTAAAACCTGTAATTGTTTGATTACAAATATTAACTACCCAAACAGAGGTGAAAATCAACATCCACAATAAGTTCATATTTTTGTAATATATTAGTATTTATATTTATATGAATTCATTTGATATATGTGTGTGCCTTTATCTTAAGCAATAATTTTATGACACTAAAGACAGTCCAGCAGGTAGGATGTTTGCCTTGAATGTGGCTGACCCCAGCACTGCATATGAGCCCCACCTGGCATGATTTTTGAGTGTAGAGCCAGAAATAAGCCCTAAGAAACACCTGGTATGGCACAAAAAAACAACAAAAAGAACCAGAATAATGTTATGAACAAATGGATAGTGTGTTGAATATATTTCACAAATCAAGACTAAATTTCATAGGTCTCATATAGTAATACCATAGTTTAGATAAAAACTGAGGGTGTCTATTTTAAATATTTCTCCTAATTGCTATTTAATAGGTTAGTGATTGACCTTTATTTGTTCAATTATAATTTATGTTCCTTACGTTGCATTAGTGTTTTAAGCAACTCTTTTAAATTGATGTGCCAAGAAAATGTCTATACACAAATATCACTGTCATTGTTATCACTGTCATCCCATTTTTCATCGATTTTGCTTGAGCCGTCGCCAGTAATGTCTTCATTTGTCTCTGTTGCTTGTTAGTGTAGCAATGGCGTCTGCTCGCTCCAGGAACACTAAGAGCACGGTGTTGTTACTGTTTTTGGCATATCAAATATGTCACGGGTAGCTTGCCAGGCTCTGCAGTGCGGGGGGGGGGGGAAACATAATAAAAATAAAGAGGTTACATTAGCAGCCAAATGCTCCAGGAAAAAATGCACACAAATTATAGAAAATTACCAGGATCATTTAAAAAGTCAATAAAAACTCACTCACCTAAGAATTATACAAAAATTTCCTTGTGAATTAAGATAGTCTGACAGATGAATGGAACAGAACTGAACTCCCAGTGATCAGTCCTCAGAAATAGAGATGGTTATTCTATGACGGAGGAGTTGGATGCATGAGTGGATCAAGAAGTCTCTTAAAGAGTTGTTGTTGGAAAATTGGATAAAGCCCTGTGAAGCAGTAAAATTTGATTTCTATCTCACATCATGCAAAAAATTGGATCTAAGTGGATCTGAAACCTAGAGATTATATCAGAAACTATAAAGTACATTGTTGAAACATAAGCAGAACTACTTGGATTCAGGAATCAATGATGTTTCCAGTTACTTGATTCCACTGGCAAAGATGAGAAAAAATAAAAATCAGCAAATGAAACGTGAACTAAAAAATGTTGCACGTGACAAAAGAAATTAGAATTAAAATAATTAGGCTAGGCAATATATTTACACACAACAATTCAGATACGTGAATAACATTCGAAATCTGTCAAGCTCTCGGGGACAAGAGAACTAGTAGAGCTTGCAGGGCACTTGCCTCGCATGTGGCCGATCCTGGTGCCATCCCTGCATCCCGTATGGTCTCCTGAGTCCACCAGGAGTGATTCCTGCATGCACAATCAGGCAACTCCCCCTGAGCACATTGGATGTGATCCCCAAAACCAAATGAATCAATCAATTTCATATACCTAAACTTTCCAACAGAATTTAGAAAGAAACCTGTGAAGAGGGCTGGCTGGAGCTAGGGCTGCAGGGAAATTATGGGAGGGAACTGAAAACATTGTTGGAGGGAGTTTGGCCCTGGTGGCGGGATTGATGCTGTTATATTATATGTCTACTATTAAACTATGAATTGATGTAAACTGTGAAGTTTTAATAAAACTTTTAAACTGCACTGCACTGTCATCTCGTTATTCATTAATTTGCTCGGGCGGGCACCAGTAACGTCTCCAATTGTGAGACTTCTTGTTACTGTTTTTGTCACATCAGTACTAGAACCCTATTACCTAAACTATAATAAACATATTTTAAAAATGAACAAGGTAATTATGACACTCATTTAAGGGGAATTTTACAAAAACTTATATTCCTGACCTTGAATTATTAGATAATTATAATAGAGATTTTCTGTTGAGATGGTTGTGATGTTAGCAATACCTTAAAGTTGTTGTATAAGGAAATGTGCCAGAATTTGTTAATCTTTAAAATGACTAATAAATGATATGAAAAGTGAAAAACATATATGAGGTATATAGTAAGGAAAAGAAACTTGAGTTAAATTTGGTAACAACATAGATGTATTCTACACTTACATAACTTGTAATCAAATTTGTCTGAACCTTTTAACGTGTCTTTGTAGCTATTGTAATTAATTTCATTTGCCATGGCATTGTCATTCCATAATATTGCACAGGGAGAAACATCTGTCATTCAGACTCATTTTTGAGGGTTGGCACCTCCTGTGTCTAAAACAGTTCATGCTTCAGTTGGCTTGTTCTAACCCCTTTAACCTCATTTTTCATAATCTTCTGAGTATTTTGGCCATAGGGGACAATAATTGATGATTATAAAAATTAATTTTTGATCATATTAATGGTGATGATTTTTATTAGTTACAATGGCATAAACAACAAAAAACACAGAAGAGTCTTGGGGCTCAGATGTGAGAAAGACGGTCTCAGCTGTTTTGGTGGGGTCCAGGCTTCTGTATCACACCAAAAGAATGTTGTACCTGCAGCTCCCAGAGTGAAGTGTCCCATTCACCTAGCTATTGTGGTTTCGTGGAGATATGTTATTTTGTGACTATTAGTGGTCTCTGAGTGACAACAATCTCTTCCCTACTGTCCACTTTTCACTACAGTTCACGGTAGCCACTATACCCAATCTCCCTTCTGCTTTAGGTCCTCTCCATTTGAAATAAGTAGTTTTCTCAACTGTAATGAGTTTTATGCTAACAAATAAATCATATTTAATTTAACTTTAATGTGTATGATGTCTTGTAAATTATACAGTATGATGAATGTAAAGCTTATATAAAACATAATTTTGCATGTAATTATTCTTAAGGTGAATTAGCAGAAGGTGGAACATATGTTTCAAGTTGTCTCACTGTGTTCTAATAATTCACAAAACTGGTTTATAGAAAAGAAGGAATTTATTGGCAAGAAAGAATGTATATGTCATAAAGCAAGTCTGAGTAGCACAAGTCTTCGGAAGAAGATGAGGAAATTTATGCCAAGCAGAGAGATGAGAAGCTGCTTATGAATAGTTAATTTTCCCTAAAAATGTGCATAACTATGATATAGACAATGAATATGTAGTTAATTCACATACAGTGAATACTAAACACAAAATCATATATCACAAGACTGCATAATTTACATAAACATTGGTAATTCTTTTTAAGATAATTTATTTTAAAATTATTTAACATAATTACTCCTTAGTTTCATCTCTAAGGATTGGGAGTCACCTTGGAATAATTAATGGCCAATTTGAAAATAATGTTGTTTAATTTCTCCTAACAGTTTGCAGAATTCTATGCATACTTTTGGATTTGGTTAAGGTGACCCTAAAGGTTACAAACAAATTTTTAAACAGTGATTCATGAAAAATTAATTGTTAAGAATCAAAACATTGGTAATTTGTTTTTTTCAATTGTCAATGGAGAAAATGATAGTTATTTGAGATACATACATAGTACTGACCACTTACAATAGCCAGAAATTTCTGGTTTTGATAAATAAAATAGAGGTTCAGTCAGAACCTAATTTCTTTCTCTTTTTAAAATTTTAAAAATTGTTTTAATTCATGATGATTTCTTACAGACATTCAATATTCCAACACAATCCCACCATCATCACACCTTCCCACCATCATTATCTCCAATTTTCCCAACCACCCCTTAAGCACGCACCATAGCAGGCCCTCAATAATTTATTTTATGTTGCTTATTATACTTGATTTGCTAAAAGAGTGATCAAAAATCACAAAGAGATAAAAAGAAAATGATCACATTCACCACCACATTCATTAAAGAGACAAGTACCCAGGAATTAATGATAACAACACAAGGAAATAGAAGAAACAGCAGATAGGTCATTTGCTTGCATGAAGCCAACTTGGGTTTGATCTCAAACCCTCCATATGGTTCCCCCGGGCCTTCCAGGAGTGATCCCTGAGCACAGAGGGATGAGTAAGCCCTGAGCACTGCCATGTGTGAACTATTAAAATACTTAATGAAATAAAAGATACAAAAGAATGGATTTTTTAATGCTAATTGAAGGAAGAATTAACATTACTAAAATGCCCAGCAAATTCAAGATCTTGTGCACACGTGTGCATATGCACACACACATTCAGTATATATAGAAATAAATATATATATTTATTACATGAATATGAATATATATAAATAAATATATGTATTTATTTATTGAATCACCATGTGGAAAGTTACAAAGTTCTCAGGCTTGTCTCAGTTATACAATATTCAAACACCCATCCCTTCACCAGTGCCCATATTCCACCACCAAAAACCCCAGTAAACCTCCTGCCCCCGCCCCCCCAACTGCATAACTGATGAATTTCACTTCATTTTCTCTTCACCTTGATTACATTCCATATTTCAACACAAACTCACTATTGTTATTGGAGTTTCCCCCCAAGAAAGACAGCCCTACTACCAAGGAAGCATTTGATAATTAGTTTTCCATTGCTGAGAATGAAGAGATATGTAGCCCCACTGCTCCAAGTACGTAACTCTTTTTTTTCCTTTTCCTTTTTTTTTCCCTCATCCCTCTTCCCGCGCCTCATATTATGGTGGACGCCAAGCCGCGTTTCTCCCCGAAAATGGGAAACAACCGGGAAAGAGGGATATTTCCTCTTCTCGGCTGGCGTGGGGCTGTTGCTTAGTTCACAGTCCAGAGAAATGGCTGTTACTTTGATTACCTTCAATATTTTAACAAAAAACTCACTGTTATTATTTGGAGTTTCCCCCCAAAGTCAGACCTGCTAAAAAGGAACCCTTTCACGTTGCTGACAATTAAGAGATGTTAACTCTCTTTGGATTTCTGTATATATATATTTATTATATGAATATGTCCAGGGAAAATTCTGCCAGAAATTGCATAGCCCATCTGACAGTCCCAGTGCATTTGCTGTAAGAAGCTGCGTTGGATGCCAAAATGTGTTAGAAGGTCTCTGGAATCAAAGTCTTTAGCCGGCAGAGGGTCCATTTTGCACTCCGCAACTCCGGATTTATCTGGCACATTCAGTATATATTACATTCCTTCTGAACATTCCAACAAAACTTAAAGGGAAGAGAACAAACACTCCAGGTACTTTTACCTTTATTTTTGGACCAAACCCTGCATGCTCAGCCCTGATTCCTCCTGGCTCTGCTCAGCGATCCCTATTGGTAAGCTGGGAGACCATATATTGGATTCAGAATACAACTTGGGTTTTCCATGTGCAAAAAAGTGTCCTATCTACTCAACTGGCTCTCCACTCAGAAGCTACTCCTAACAGTCCTGGGGGAAACATGCGATGCTGGGCATTGAACTCTGGTTAGTCACGTGCAAGGTAAGTACCCTACTCTCTGGCTCCTCCTTAATATTTTATTAATTCTTCTCACTCTTATTTAATTATTTGTATAAACATATCTCATTTAAAAATTAACATTTATCAGCATAAAATTATTAATACTATTAACTATTTTGGATTGGAGCGATAGCACAACGGGTAGGGCATTTGCCTTGCACGCAGATGACCCAGGTTCGATTCCTCAGTCCCTCTTGGAGAGCCTAGAAACCTACTGAGAGTATCCCGCCCACACAGCAGAGCCTAGCAAGCTACTTGTGGAGTATTAGTTATGCCAAAACACTAACAACAAGTCTCACAATGGAGATGTTACTGGTGCCTGCTCGAGCAAATCGATGAACAATGGGATGAAAGTGCCACAGAGCTAACCTTTTTAGATTTACATGCCTGTGAAAAGAGTTTTATACACTTTTGGAAAAAAGTCAACTTATTATTGATTTACAATTTTGTCAGCTTTTGTTATGTGTGTCGGTGTCACCTCTTGTAAAACAAATTTTTAAAAGTTTCTTTTTAAAAAGTTTCTTTCATATGTAAAATATAAATAAATATATTAAAGGGGCAATGAATGGCCAAAAGTCTTCATCTATAAAACTGAACTCATGAGAGATGGGGATGCCTTGGCTAGGTATGACCCTTTGGACACTGGTGGAGGGATAGATGTGATGTTGGAAAGATGTATGCACAAAAAAAATCCAGTAACGATACTGTAAATCCTGACATCTCAATAAAAATATTAAAATATTAAAAATTACAATAGCAAACCAGGAACAATGAAAATGACAATGAAATGACAAATGGCAATGATGCTTATATTCATACATAATTATCTTATTAGAAATCTTTGTTATCTTAATGGAAATGAACAAGAACAACCAGTGGTAGCGTTTTTTAGGGAGAAAGAGACTCTCATTTAATACCAGTCAGAACATGAACTGATCCAGACATTTTGGAAATACTGAAATAAAAAATCAGAAACTGAACTAACTTTTGTCCCAGCAACTTCACATCTTGGAATCTACTTCAGGGACTCAAAACATAATAGAAGACATGTGTACCCCTATGTTCCTTGAAGCACTATTTACAATAGGCAATGTATAAAGATAACACAGGTGTCCAGGAATAGTTGACTGGATGAAGAAACTATGATATTTATGCCGAATAGAATACTATATGGTCATTGGTAAAGATAGTATCATACAATTTGCTGTATATGGAGGGACCTGGAGCATATCACGCTGAGTGAAGTTAGCTAGAGTGAAAGAGACCAACACAGAACACTTTTTTTCATCTGTGAGATACAAAGAAGCATAAGAGTGGAATAACAAATCCCCAAAGACCATGGAAACAAAGAATGTGAGAACTCATATTGAGTAGGAAACATGCCTCTCGAGAGGGATGGAAGACATGATGGGGATGGGCAGGCTGTGCCAATGGGGGAGGGAAATATTTGACGGGACAGAGAACATTGTGCTATAAGGTGGAAAATTGTTATGTATGAAACTCTACAGCAAGAGCAATGTAAACACCAATGCAACACACACATTTTTTTCCTTATAGTAGGAGCAGACAGTTGGGTGGCAAATGAATTGGGAGGTGGGCATTTGTGAAGGAAAGTAGACACTGATGAAAGAATTGGTGTGGAAACATTGTATGCCTGAAACACAATCATGAGTAACTTTGTAACTTCACAGTGACTAAATACATTTTTTTCAAAAATTAAAAAGAGGGTCATAGAGGAAGCGCAGCTCATTGGACACTCACCTTGCCCATGACCCACCTGGGTTTTGTCCTTTGCAACCCAGAGGTCCCCTGAGCCCACCAGGAGTTATTTCTGAGCAGAAATCCAGGAGTAATCATAAACACCACAGATTGTAGGCCAAAAACCATAGAAAAGGTAGGGTGTGTGTGAATTTCCATCTAGTTGAAGCAGAGCAATACTACAGTGGGTAGGGTGCTGGCCTTGCACTCGGCTGACCCATGTTTGACCTCTTGTACCCTGTAGGGTTTCCTGAACCTGCCAGGAGTGGTCTCTGAGAGTGGAGCCAGGAATGACCCCTGAAAACTGCTGGGTGTGCCCCTCAAAACAAACAAAGAAACCAAAAAACAACATCCCATTTTCATCAAGTTAACATTAAGTATAAAATCCAATGGCATTAATATGGAGGAATTTAGTTTGTTTCTCTAATTTGTGAAAGAATTTGTCTAAGTTTGTCAAAAAACCTTACAGGATGAAATCAATTACTTTTCTGTTTATTTAATAGACGTTATTAATGTGATTAATAAATAAATTAATTTTATTTATTAATTTATAAAAATTAGCAAACAGAATAAAAACTCCATATTTAGCTTCTTAACTATGTTTTAAAATAAGCCACTGCATTTGAACCAGCTATCATTTACCGCAATTGTTTCAAGCCATTCACATTTTTGGGTCGTGAGTTCAGCCACCTAGTCCAGGAGGTTTACTCATGAATGAGGCTTGGCTGAACATGTGGAGAGCGGTCGTGAACATGGTGGCCATTAAGTTCTGGAGGTTTTTTAATTTTATAAGTAGTTTTTTTATTTTATAAAATAGTTTACAATATTGGATTACATTTTATATCAACCACCAATCCCACAACTATTATACTTTCCCACCATATTTTGGATGTTTCCATCCTGAACCCCAATCCCTGTCCCACTGCAGAACTGAAATAATATGTTTTCTATTGTTTGTTATGAAAACCGCTGAAGATGCTACAAAAAGTATCCTAAGAGGAAAGAGTGTGACAATTGTTGTATACCACTCAGGGGATATTAAGCCCTTCTAGAGGAGATCATTAACAACTGAGAATTGTGTGCTTTTATATATTAGCGCTGTCGTCCTGTTGTTCATCGATTTGCTCGAGTAGGCATCAGTAACATCTCCATTGTGAGACTTATTACTGTTTTTGGCCTATCGAATACGCCATAGGTATCTTGCCAGGCTCTACCGTGCAGGTCGGATACTCTCAGCAGCTTGCTGGGCTTTCTGAGAGGGATGGAGGAATTGATCCTGGGTCAGCCGTGTGCAAGGCAAATGCCCTACCCACTTTGTATATTTCCCTCTAAGATTGGTTGCCTATTACTTTGAATGCCATCATATGTGGTGCGGTACTCTTGGAGCATGGGTAGAGTATGTCCTATGAAGATCCAGGAATACGTTCACTCGTGGGTGAGGCTCAGACTGAGCATGTGGAGGGCAGCTGTGAGTGTGGTGGTGGTTGAATTCTGGAAGTTTTTGGCTGCTGGGGCTGGGACCCTGGGTGTGGGCAGAGCTCTCACACGCCCCACTCTGGGGTGCCCCAAGTGAAACAGCCTGGCACAGGGTCCGGTGGCATGATTATGCACACATCATGTTTTGTTCTCTTCTGGGAGAGAAGGACATGTGATCTGGATGGTGGCCCATGACTAGATTATATGGTGCCAGCCAGAGGTGGCTTACGGGTGTGACTGCTGAGTCTCCCTCCGGAGACAGGTGAATATGGGCAGTGGATCTGCATTGCCAGTCCTGTTGAACCCAGAGGTCTCAGTCACAAAGTTCTTTGGGACCTATGTTAATGGTGAGGCATGAAATAGTTTTTTTAAAGATTGCATTTAGTTCTGAGCTCCGGTCCAGGAATGCATTTTAAAGGGCATGAAAATTTGGTCTAGCAGGGTCCCTATTTCCAACATGTCTCATTTGCAGTTTATTCTGTGGACTCTGGTTCTGATAACACTGTCCTTTTGGAAGCAGTCTAGCCTCAGAACATAACATTTGACTCCTCCAAGTACGACTTAGTCTGAATCTTTGCTTCCAGAATCTTGGCATCTGTTTGGTTTGAGTTATTGGTATCTGTTTGGTCTCTTTGAGGCACCACTTTCTGCCTGTGCTTGACCAACACTACCAGAATCTATTTTGTCCTATCATCAGTGCTTCATGTTGAAAGTTCAGAATTACTGAAAATTTAAAGGAATTGCATGGTGAAGTCACATACTCTAGAAGATACTGTCACGTCATCTGTTGCTCATTGATTTGTTCAAGCGGGCACCTGTAACGTCTCTCATTGTGAGACTTATTGTTACTGTTTTTGGCATATCCAATACTCCACGGGTAGCTTGCCATGCTCTGCTGTGTGGGCGAGATACTCTCGGTAGCTTGCCAGGCTCTCCGAGAGGGGCAGAGGAATCGAACACGGGTCAGCCGCATGAAAGGCGAACGCCCTACCACTGTGCTATCACTCCAGCCCCCAAGAACTAGAAGATACAATTAGTCGTTTTTGTTTTTTGTTTTTTTTTTGTTTTATGGGTCATACCTGGTGATGCACAGGGGTTACTCCTGGCTTTGTACTCAGGAATTACTCTTGGCGGTGCTCAGGGGACCATATGGGATGCTGGGAATTGAACATGGGTAGGCCGCATGCAAGGCAAACGCTCTACCTGCTGTGCTATCGCTCCAGCCCCTACAATTAGTGTTTTACTTTTAAATCACATCTCTAAAACATTCATCAATTTTTATGTATTTTAAATGCATCAGTATGCTTCACACTGGACACTTCTTAAGCACCCATATCTATACTGATCTTTAAAATTTTTCCTTCACTCTTTTAATAATGACTCTCAGTGTATTGGAAAGTAAATGACCTGAAATTTTCTGACTTGTATTTTTTTTTTAAGGTAGAGTCTTTAATATATTGCTGGACAGGAAGTAGGGGCCAGCAAGCTAAGAGCCAGAGTATGAAAAGATTAATGATTTGAATTGTATTAAATCTATATTTTCTTCTCAGACTACAATCCTGTTTCTGTTTACATAAAAATAATTTTGGATGTATGTATGCTGTGCTTTTAGAAACCTTTGGCTACAGAGGAACAAGTAATTCTTTTGGGGAATATTAAAAATTATCAGACAGCTACATGATAACAATGAAAGATCGAATACCTAGAAACGCAAACAGAATTTTTTTTTGTTTGCAACATTGGTTCCCGGGCAGCTGTTTTTAAATTAGTGGGTTTTAAGGATTCTCAGAAAAAACTTGTGTTGGATTCTCAACTGTTAAATATTTTTCCTGATAAATTGTGCTCAAAGAGAGAAGCCAGAAAGTAAATATGAAAGTCTCTTATTTAGCCCTCGACCCACCCTCGGCACCATCTTGCCACATTGAACAGAGAAGAGGCCAGGCAGTCTGGTGAGCAACGTGGCCGGAGAAATGCTCTGGACCGGAATCCGGGCCAACAACACCAGGGATCCAGATGGAGGAGGTTCAGCTGGGACGCCTTCTCCAAATGGAGCCCTGGCGACACTGAGCAGCAACTAACACGGCTCGGTGTTGCGGGACTGGAACACATCCGAACCGCACAGACGCATTAGCGGCCGCGCGACCTTTTCTAAAAACTGAAAACATACAATCTTTTAATGGAAAACCAATTATCAAATGCTTCCTTCGTAAGGCTGTCTTTCTTGCAGGGAAACTCCAACAATAGTGAGTTTTGTTTTGCAATATGGAACGTAATCAAGGTAAAGAGAAAATGAAGTGAAATTCATCAATTATACAGTGGGGGGTGGGGGGCGGGGGGTATACTGGGGATTCTGGTGGTGGAATATGGGCACTGGTGAAGGGATGGTGTTTGAATATTGTATAACTGAGACATAAACCTGAAAACTGTGTATCTTTCCACATGGAGCTATAATAAAAATTTTTAAAAAAATAAAAAAAGAAAGTCTCTTATTTAATAAATAACTCACTTTTAGATTATTTGTTAAGAACCTTCATGAGACTTCAATATCATTAACATTATATATTATAATTCTAAAGATTCATTACAAATATGATCTCATTTGGGTTGAAAACCTGAAATGGGACTTGAGAACTCCAAGGACCGAGCACACGCTTTGCCTCACACTGTCCAGAATGTTCCCCCAGCCACTGAGCTGCGTCCCACAGCAAGCACTAGTTCAAAAAATAATAAAAAGGGGAAGAATGTAAGAGGATTTATTTTTAGGGTGATTTTATTTTAGTGTGGGGGTGGGAGTGTATATAAAATGAATTTTGGTGTTTATGTGATGATATTTGCATGTTCAAGTATACCAAATACTTGACTTTGAAGGTGATTTTATATTCAATTAAGTATTTTAAAATTGAAACTAAAATTTGGAGAAATTTGACTAATTTGAAATTTGTTTCCTTTCAAAATTGGTGTATAGCATATTGTTTTTTGAACAACTCCTTACCACAAATTCCCATGAAATTTCTCTATGAACATATGAACATTGAAAAAAACCTTTGCCTTTTAGTGCTCTTATCATGAAGATTCTCTACAAGAGGACAACTAGCTAAGGTTACATGGTAGTTTAATTATCTCTGATTTGTATAATTTTCTTGGCATGTTTATTTTCCTGAGACAAGTTTCTAACTATACAAAATTATCACAAATTATAAAAATGACAGACCCGGAAAGAATCCGATATTATTTGTCTTTCTTCTCTTGCTCTATAATTCTGTTTTCATGTTAACATCCAAATAAAATTGGTGATTATATACTACTATGTATCACTTTAAAGAAACTTCCAAACATTATCAAATGTCATTATCTCCCTCAAGGTGCAGTTTAATTAATTAGTTGAATATATATGTGTGCCATAACCCTTCAATTAGCTCACTTCTCAGAGAAAACCACAATATTTTAAAGCCTGTTTTACCATGAAATAATTTTCTATTAGTATTAGTGGGATTTCCAAAGGATTTCATGGTAGACTCAAGTGACCTAATGTCATAGGAAAGTAAAGCTATAGTTGGCATTTCTCCCTCCTGTTTCAATTCAAGTTGCTGCTCATTCATGCTCCATGCCAACTAAGCTCTAACTCCTCCACTCAGAGAAAAGTGGGTTCTTAGAAGGGTGTGTTTCCTCACGGAAGTGAAGGAGACTGTTGGACGATTTTAATGATAGGAACAAATGACCCCAATTTTATTAGGAGAAAGGCAGAATTTAGAGCTACATTCTCCCATTGCAGTTTAAGGAGCTGTATCAAAATGTCAAGTACCTAAGCTCTAGCTTACTCCTTCTCAGAGAATCCTAAATTCTTTGCAAAGTGTTTTTCCCAGTGTTTTCAATGGAGTTTTGGTGCACATCTCCCACAAGTTGTTATTGCTATCCAAGGAGCTCCTTTTAGATTCAATAGCCTCATAGAAAAGCAACATACCTAAGCTCTAGCTCAGTCTTTCTTAGAAGAGTCCATTCAGGAGAGTCATTTCCCCATGTGGTGGCAATGCTCTACCTCACTCTTTCTTAGACAAGTGTGTCTTCATGTTAAATCCTAAGGGAGATTCCATACATTTCAATGAATAAAACAGGCACCTCTAATTTCAAAATAAAAGAAGGTAGAAATTGGATATTCTCACTATGCGCATAGTTCTAAGTACTCCAAATAATATTAGTTAGGCTAAATTCTAGCTCATTTTTCCTTAAAACAATGTGTTTCTATGAAAATAATTATCCACTAGATTTCAGTAGGAGTTTCCATGGAAAAAGAAACAAGTGACCCTAGGTTTTATTTATTTATTATCTCTTTATTTTCATTTTATTTTGTTATCAACACACTATTATTTACAAAGTAATTTATTGTTGGGTTCTGGATGTACAATGTTCAGCAACCTTCGCACAACCAGTGTCAACTTCACTCCACCAGGGTTTCCAGATTCCCACCCACACACCACCTCTTCCCTCTGCCGGCCCTCTTGACAGGCACGTTTTTAAGTTCAGCTTGATCTCATAATTTCAATGCTGTTAACTCTGTGTTTTGGCTATTTAGTTCTATCCTTCCTTAACAGCACCACTGTTCCTCAATTCTCTGGACCCCTGAGCCCCGCTCCCTTGATTTCTCATCTCTCTCTCTTCTCCCCCTTCCCTCCTTTCTCTTTACTTCTCCTGCCTATGCTAAGGGTGATCTGGCACAACCCACTTTTAAACCATTGCATCACCACCAGAGGTAGATTGTGAAGAATGGGTGTAATATCACACGCACACGGTGCAATATTACATGCTGGAAGGAATGAAATCATGCAATTTGACGCAACAGGCATGGAACTGAGAGTTACAATGTTAAATGAAGAAAGTCAGAAGATGGATAAAAATAAGATGATAGAATTCATAAGAGACCTTAATTTTCAATCGCAAGAAGGCAAATGTTAAAGATTGTAACCAAAACTGTAATTCTAAATACGTCACCTAAATATGTATGTGTGGTTCTCTGTGAATTTTTTAACATTAAACCCATTCCATTTCTTATTCCATTCTTGTTTTCTGGGAGGTGGGTGGTAGTCCAATTTTCCAAGCATCAATTCTTGACAAGTTTTCCCTTACTATATCACTTCGAGATCTTTATAATGAATTAAATGTCCTGTAAGAGTGCGTTTTCTTTCTGAGCTTCTTATTTTTCACAGTTGCTGACTTGAAATTAACTTGAAGAGCTGTAATTTACAAAGGTATTGATAGATGAATCATAATCAGAACCAGTGTCTTGTTTCAATCATTTTTAGGCAATCATTCTGTTTGTTTATTGCCATTTTGTTTTTAACTGCAATATTGTTGATTCCATTGAACTTAGTATTAGGCCTCCATTAATTTTCTCATTTGCTTTAGCTTTAAAATCCTTCTTTCATTCCACATAAATCAAAACATTGTTCTTTGTTCTATTTTCCTGGAAAATATCATTGACTTTAGAAATAGAGTGTTGGGGCTGGACTAGACTGTCAGGATGAGCCCATGTAGACTGTCCCGCAAACTGGCAGGAACAAGGGCCCCATGAAAATGTGTGAGATTACACATGTGTCCAGATTGTTTTGGATGAGGCTGAACATCTCTTTCTTCAGCTGCCTCAGTAAATAACATAAATTTCAGAATACAGGAAAGAGTCAGTCTTCTTCTCACAGACCCCAGGTGCTTACCTAGCCTGTTTGTTTGTAGTTTGCAGACCCCAACTACTTAGCCAGCCTGTCTTTGATATGCAGATCCCAGGTGCTGGGCCAGCATGTCTTAGAATGCAAACCCCAGGTGCTTGTAGCCCAGGAAAGATTTTGGCTTTGTATTTCTTTCTGGAGGCCTAAACCCACTGACTTGCAGACATAAGGAAACAATGTATGCCTTACTGCCTCAATGTTCTTCTTGTAAGTCCTTTATTGATGACATCACTGTATTGAGCCCTTTAGAGGTATATACAGTAGGATGGTAATAAAAGGAGATTTCAGAATATTCTACCTTTTGTCACAGGTTCTGAGCGAATCCGTGATCCTCTGTGAAAATAATTTCACTTGTGTTCCTTGTCTCAAGCCTCAGACTGAACGGATATTCACGAAACAATAGAGATTGCCATATAGATGGAAATTCCTTAAGGAAGGTAACTGAATTTAACAATAGTTTTAAATTTTCAGGAAGAGTATGAGGAGTATTAATGGTAGTTTAATGATATACCAAATGCTGTATTATTTTCACTTCAAGACTCATACATGGTATGTTGAACAGAACTCGTTGTGGGATTTCTTAAATTTTGGCTCCTTTAGCTAAAATCCTAGACTAGTTTCTTTCTTTCATGGAACTCCACTTTAGCTAGCATTGAAATCAATGGAAAGAGAAAATTTCTAACAAAGAAGGAACTTTCCTGGCTTTGCTGTGCAGCTTTTATAATCAGTCTCTTGAGCTGCCTTTTCAGTTAAAATCTCCAAGAACTGTCTTATTTATCATAAAACTGGGTTGGCTTTCCCTATCGTACATTGAAGCTCCCTTCAAAATCTGTGGCCAACGCACTTTCCAAGAAATGCACTTTTCTCAAGAAAGGAACAAAAGAAAATGGTGTTTCTCCGCATAGCTAGTCTATATTATTCCCTGCCCCACACTATATCACGTCTCCAGCTCTATTGCGAACAGATTTCAGTGCAAAACAAAAGCAATCTGACATTTGTAGCAATAGGACACTAAACTTGGAGAGACCTATTACTAGTTTAGTGGAACATATTACAGAGTGTATGTTTTTCAGTGTAGCAAAACTTTAGGTCAATGTTTCATGGAGAAGGGTGCATTTTCTGGAAGTGGCATTTCCCCATTGATTTCAGTGGCAGTTACAATGGATTTCAATGAAAGGAATTGACTCTGTTTGAATACAAGTGTGGTTAAGCTAATTACATTCTATTTTAGAGAAGCAAAGGCCCAGGTTTTGTTTTCTTGGAGAAAAGTGCATTTTCCCTCTGATTTCATGGGAGGTTCAGTGGATATCAACCAAAGAAGAAAGTCACCCAAGATTTATGGAAAAGGAAAACAAAACTTGGAAAATCTTTCTGGAAATGCTTTTCAACGTAGCACGCCTATCAGTTGTGCGGTGAATCTCTAGCTGATGCGTTTGGGATAAAAGTGCAATTTTAAGAAAGTGAATTTCAGACTGATTTCAGTGGGTTTCAGGGGATTTCAAAGAAAGGAAATAGTTCTCGAAGCAAAGGAAAGTACTTTATTTTATGAGCAAAAGAGCCGTTGTAGTTGAAGATATAGTTGTTCAGCTAAGCTGTCCTCACTCTTTCCTGTGAAAATTATATTGCTGTTAAAGTGAATTTTCCATTCTTTTCAATGTACTTGCTATGATTTGCAGTTTAGAAGTGAGCTGGATTTAATAGCAAAAGACAAAATTGTACATTCTCACTAGAAGTTCGGTTGAACATCCTACACATATCATTGCAGTAAAGTTAGTCTAGTTTATTCTTTCTTTAGATCTGTGAAGAAAACTGTTTCCTCAGAGATTTTTATGGGAGATCAAAAGATTCAATCAAAACAAATGATCATATTTTTATAGAAAAGAAGATTAAAAACTGGATATGTATATGAAACATTCAGTTCAACATACTATATATAACTATAGTGCAGGGTAGCATAACCTTCCCTTTTCTTCACAGAGAGAGTGCATATTTTTAGAACAATTCTGTTGCCCAGTGATTTCAAGGAAATTTTAATGGAGTTCAAGAAATGGACAAAACTCCTCTACTTTTAGAGTAAAGGTAGGAAAAGTTGGACATTATCACTATTAAGTGCTTTTCAACATACTACATATAGGAGTAATGCAGTGAAGCTCTAGCTTTTTTTTGGGGGGGAGCATCCTTCTTTTTTGTCCCCCCGTTTATTGCAATTGGAGATCCAATGAATTTCAAAGAAAAAAGTGACTATATTTTGGAGCAAATGGAGATAAAATTTGGATATAACAGTATCACTGTCATCCTCTTGTTCATCGATTTGCTTGAACGGGTGCCAGTAACGTCTCCATTCATCCCAGCCTCGAGATTTTATTTTATTTATTTATTTATTTATTTGTGAATCACCATGAGGGTACAGTTACAGATTCACACATTTTCGTGCTTGTGTTTCCCTCATACAACGTTCGAGAACTCATCCCTCCACCAGTGTCCATTCTCCACTACCAATGAACCCAGTATCCCTCCCTCCCCGCTACCCCACCCTGCCTCTGTGGCAGGGTACTCCCTTTTGTTCTCTCTCTCCTTTTGGGTGTTGTGGTTTGAAACAGGGGTATTGAGCGGCCATTTCAGCACGCATCTCCCTTCCCGAGTGGGATCTCCATCCACATTTTACTTGGTGTTCCCTTCACTATCTGAGCTTCATTTTCCCCCAGCATGTGAGGCCAGCTTCCAAGCCATGGAGCCAACCTCCTGGTACTTATTTCTACTATTCTTGGGTGTTAGTTTCCTACACTGTTATTTTATATTCCACAGATGAGTGCAATCTTTCTATGTCTGTCTCTCTCTTTCTGACACATTTCACTCAGCATGATACTTTCCATGCCGATCCACCTATATGCAAAATTCATGATCTCCTTTTTTCTAACAGCTGCATAGTATTCCATTGTATAGATGTACCAAAGTTTCTTCAACCAGTCATCTGTTCTAGGGCACTCGGGTTTTTTCCAGATTCTGGCTATTGTAAACAGTGCTGCGATGAACATATAAGTGCAGATGTCATTTCGACTATACTTTTTTGCTTCTCTGGGATATGTTACCAGCAGTGGTATTACTGGGTCAAATGGGAGCTTAATTTCTAATTTTTTGAGAAGTGTCCATATTGTTTTCCAAAAGGCCAGCCCTGAGATTTTAGCAGCCTCTCCTTATTCATCTTTCCTAACACTGCCGTATTGGAGGCTCTTTCAGGGTTAGGGGAATGAAACTCCTTATTCTTACTCTTTTTGGGATATGAAAAAATGCCACGGGTACCTTGCCAGGTTCTGCCATGCGGGCTGGTGTGTAAACACACAAAAAAGGAAGGGGGAGGGGACACCACACCGGGCACAGGGCAGTGGTGCTCTATCTCTCCCGCTGCCCGCGTTTGGTAGTCTCCAGTTGTCTCCCCCACCCCGGGGAGGTTGATGGCCATGATGAGGCAGGTGAAGGAAGGAACGGAAGCAGGTGAAGGAAGGAATGGAGCCAGGCTGGTTGGTCTCAGTTGCAGTTTATTCCATTCCCACCTCCATTCTCCTCTGATTCTCCTCCTGCTTCTTCCTCCCCCATGCTACTTCATTCTCCTTCTCCTCTGGATCTGGATCTCAATCTAGCTTCTCCAGATCTGCCACTGGGACTGGCCCCCTAACCCACTCTTGCAGCCTAGTTAAATCCCCCAGCATGAGGGGTTGGGGCTTACACATAGGAGTGGTCACAATCAATAGGGAGAAAGTTCTTTCCCTTAAGGGGATGCTTCTTCTTGGACAGATTCTCTTTCAGCAGGACACCCACCCAAGAGTGGAATCCTATTGGTGTGTTTCTCCTCTTCTTGTCCAACTAACATATAAATATTCATAATACTAATCATTTTGTATGGACACAGCAAGAGCTGCATTAAGCTTATGGAATTGCTCTCCTGGCGTCATCTCAATCTCAGACTACAGAGCTCAGGCCAGATTAGTCTTTTCTATCCCTAGCAGGCCCTAGTCTCATCGTTACTTTTGGATCATGACATGACATGTCCATGACCAGGCTCTTAACTTATAGTTAAGCATTAGGCACTTTGGCCAGGCCCATCTCAATGCCAAGGTAGCACATAACTCACCGCTTGCCCTCGGTCCGTCCCGTCCCTCGTCAGGACCCTGCCTTTGGGGTGCTAGGAACTAAGGGCAACTGAGGCTTAAGTTGAGAAAGCAGATGCCCAGGAGTGAATAATATTTGAAGCCAATTAAATCCCATGTTACAAAAGCATATTAACAACGGTCTTTCTTTGTCCATACAAAAAGGACTTTGCTTTAAAGTAAACTATTCAAAAGACAGGAGGAGAGGAGAAAGGCAATATGAACTTACAATACAAGTTCAGTGTCCTGGAAAGGTCTGACCTTACAAATTAACAGAGTCTGATTAGAGGAAAAGTTGATTAACTGGTTGGGGAAGAGAGCATAGAGAAGTGGTTATAGATAGACAAAGGAATGGGAGTGACTCGGGAGCACTTTGATGGGTGTGACCCGATAAACCTAAGCTCCCTGTAGCAAGGAGAACAGGACATACCAATGTTGTCCTAAAATGTTTAGAGGTTATTACCAGACATGCCTAAACTCTTTGTGGCAAGGGAGAAAGGACAAACCAATGATATCCTAAGGCGGGATACTCTTGGTAGCTTGCAGGGCTCTCTGAGAGGCATATATATATATATATATATATATATATATATATTCCTCTATGATTTGTTGCCTACTGTCTGAATACCATAAAATATGTTCTGGTAATTATGGAAAATGGGTAGGGAGTGTCTTATGATGTGTCGCGTGGCCAAGAAAGAGTGGTCCAATGATATGTTCATTCATATGTTTTAATTCATCTCTCCTGAGATAATTCCATTGTTTCTACACTGGTTTTCTTTTGATTTTAATGCTATTTTCAATGGACTCCATTGAGAGAGGAAAAAAATGAGCTCTGGTTTATAGCAAAAGAATATGTAACTTTGAAGTTCCCACAAGTTCGGTTAAACATATATGAACATATACTTTTAGTGTAGGAAATCTTTGGCTCATTTTTCCTGAGAGAAAAGTATGTTTTAGTAAACTCCCATTCTACATTTCATTTCTTTCTTTTTTTTTCTTTTTGGGTCACACCCAGCAATGCACAGGGGTTACTCCTGGCTCATACACTCTGAAATTCCTCCTGGTGGTGCTCAGGGGAACATATGGGATGCTGGGAATCGAACCTGGGTTGGCTGTGTGCAAGGCAAATGCCCTACCCGCTGTACTGAGAAATAATGTATAATAAGATATACAACTCTGATGTGTAAAAAGAAAAACTCATTAATTAGTAATAAAATAGCTTACTTTAAACTTCAGTGCATAAGAACTCCCACATTCACCATTTTGGTCAAAGCTGCTGTGACATCTTTGTTCCGAAAACTATATATGAATGGATTTAGAACAGGTGTCATTATCGTGTAAAAAACAGAGACCACCATGTCATTCTCAGGTGTGTGATAGGATTTGGGAAGCATGTATGTATATACAGCAGCCCCATAAAAAATAGTAACCACAATTATATGAGAAGAACAAGTGGCAAAGGCCTTCTTCTGGCCTTCTGCTGAGTTCATCCTGTAGATAGTGAGAAGGATTAAATAATAAGAGCTTGAAATTGCTGTTACAGGTATAAGAATCATGAGGACACAGCATAGATACATAAGTGTCTCATAGAGAGTTGTGTCTGAACAAGAAAGCTTCATTAGAGCAGGGACCTCACAGAAGAAATGTTGGATCTTCCGGGATCTGCAGAATGGGAATGTCATGGTGACAGGTGTGAGCATGAACCCATCCACCAAGCCCAGAAACCAGCAGGCAGACACTAAAAGGAAGCACATTTTATGGTTCATGAGAATAGAATAATGGAGTGGATGGCAGATGGCCACATAACGATCATAGGCCATGGCTGCAAGAAGGAAAAATTCTGAACCTCCTAGTGTCAGATATAAGAACATCTGAATCCCACATTCAGGAGGTGAAATTGTGTTTATACCTATGACTTGGTCCAAGAGCATCTTGGGCACCGTGACTGAAATATACATGACATCCATGAGAGACAACTGGCTGATGAAAAAATACATTGGCGTATGGAGTTTGATATCCCAGTGTATCAGAAGGATCAGAATGCTGTTTCCACACAAGGCCAGCAGGAAAACCACAAAAATGACAGCACAAAGAAGAGCTGGGTGATTTGATTGAGAGAAGAATCCCAATAGGATAAAATCTGACCATCCAGTGTGGTTTGATTCCCAGCTTGTATTGTCCATGAGTGTTGATCTATAATTAGATGAGTACTTTGGGGTTAGTATCTTACTTAAGAAATGTGAGAACTCAAAATGTTTATCGGCATGCATTAATTTTCTTCAGTGTGAATTTTCTTTATGTACATGCAGACCAATACAGTTTTTATTAGCAAATACCATGGGCTGTTAATTTGGAAAGTGTAAGTTCCTTTAATCTATCAAATTGACTAGAAAAGTGAGGAATCATAATGTTAGGTCAAAAAATTTTCAGCTTCTGGGTTAGAGTGATAGTACAGTGGGTAGGGTGCTTGCCTTGCACAGGGCTGACCCTCGTTTAAACTGGCATCCCAATAGTCCCCTGAGCATTGCCAGAAATAATTCCTTAATGAAGAGCCAGGAATAACCCCTGAACACTGCTGGGTGTGGCCCAAAAACAAAAGAATTTTTTCAACTTCAATGATAGTTGGAAATGATCACTCTGGACAAGACCTGAGTGCTGAAAGGAGGTCAAGTGATATGCATGATATCCTTTCAGTAACATAATTTCAAATCATAGTGCCTAAAAAGGAAAACCAGAAAAACAAGAGAAAAATCTCTGCTATAGAGGCAGGCTTACTCTGGTTCATGAAGGGAAACTGAGGACATTGGTGATGGGAAATATGCACTGGCAAAGGGTCAGATATTTGAGCATTGTATAACTGAAATTCAATCCTAAACAATTTTGTTAACTGCGTATCTCCTACAATTGGTTCTATACAAAATAAAAAGTAAAAAAATTACTAGTCTTTGGTAATAGATTCAAGATCAGCTGAAATCTTACTAGATATGGAGTTTTACCAAAAAATATGGAAGCAATAACAGAAAATGTATTTAAGACAAAGACATGTTGTTACATAAGCCAGAGTTCAATTAATCTGTTGTTTAGCATTTGAAGAAAGTGAAACAGTTAAATAGTTGGAGATGTATTTCACAGGAGGAAAATTATTTCCCAATATTGAGTTAGTGCATTGGGTCTTCAGATTGGGTAAAAAGTCCCAGTAGCGGAAGGATCGGGGCTGGGAATCTTAAAGCACTTTGGTCATGATGGAGTTACACCTACTTTCTACACCAAAAGTATAAATATCAATAGTAGTACAACCATTTTACCTCAATATCAATATAACATCAACAAATTAGGAATTTAAATTTACATATGATTTGAACAAGTTCCATGTAAAATATTTGAGCTCCCTTTTCCTTCACAGGCATATTAGCTCTGAAATACATTGGGGTAAATGAAACATGTATATTCAAAGGTAGACCAGGATCCTAACATTAGAATTTATCTAAGAGTGGACTGAAGCTCTGAATTCAGCTTTGCTTCTAGGCACCATTCCTCTGTCCACTTTACAAAAAAATTGAGAGTGAGAATGATATTTTATTGAGATATGGCAAGGTTTAAATGAGATCAAGGATTGAACTGCCTAGAACTCTGAAAATTATTATGTGAAGAATGTGTGCAAGAAGTGACTGGTAAGATCCTTTGTTGTTTTTATTGTTGTCTTTAATGGTCACACTCAGTGGTGGCCAGGGCTTATTCCTGGCTCTGTGCTCAGCAATTACTCCTGACAGTGCTCAGAAGATCAACTGGGATGTCAGGAATCAGACCTGGGTTGGCTGCGTTCAAGGGAAACGCCCTACCTGCTGTTAGAAGGCCCTTCTATTGCTGTCTCATGATATTAGATACAGACTTAAGTTGTCAAGTTTGTGTGGAAAATTCTATATACTATAAGCTTCTATATTTTAAAAATTTACTGTTTAATTGTATCACAGTGATGTACACAGTTAAAAAGTTGTTTGTGATTGGGTTTCAGTTATGTAATATTCCAACACCTGTCTGTTCACCAGTGTACCTTTCCCACCACTAATGATCCCAGTTTTCTCTTGCTCCCTTGCTTTAATATATATATATATATATATACACATATATATACACACATAAGCATATGTGTTAAGAACCCTATGCATCCTCTAGTACACATACTACCCTGGGATATATATCTAAATAAGTATATCAGGTACTATATAAAGCATATATGTATCAGTTACTATATGAAAACAGATCTTTTAATGTGTGTGCCAATGTCTTCGTGTTCCTTATAGAGAATCCTGTTTTGTCTCTCAAATACAAGTTTTTACAACTTCTCCTTCTTCTCCCCTCTCCCACATGCTATGTTTTAATAGGGAAAAGATGTAGAATCGAAGTGCCTTTGAAAAGACAAGAATTTACTATGTGTTTGCTTTTTAATATTGCTACAGTAACAATAGGTCTCACAATGGAGAAGTTACTGGTGCCTGCTGGAGCAAATCGCTGAGCAACGGGATGACAGTGACAGTGACAGTGACAGTGACAGTATTCCTCACAGCAATCAATTTTCATGGAAAATGTAAGCAGAGAGCAAAACTCAGCAGCAAGAAGTCTTGATCACTCACGCAATTCATTGTTCTTTCTTTTTTTGTTGCTCAAAATTTTTATATGTGTTAAATACTGAAGACAGATTATAGTTCAATTAAATTGGTTACTTTTAAGGAGACCCACAGTCAGTCTATTCTGGCCATGGTCATATAAATATGATTCAGTGTATAAGTTTAAATGCTTACAAAATTAAAAAGCAATGATCAGTAGAAGAAAATATATGTGCTATTAATTTTATTTATTTAATATTTTTGTCACTGGCAGTCTCTTGCCCCTGCTCCTGGCTGTCTTCACCTGGGCCCCTTGTAGTGGGTGGGTTGAGATTCCCTCACTGTCTAGAGCAGAGCCCTGGCAGTCAAAGACCTCCGGATCCCAGCCACATCCATGCTAAGGCCCCTCTTTACGCGTTCGGATGAGCCTCACGCATGAAGGAACCCAGGTGTGTGGGACCTGGGACTGAGAATTTAGGCCCGCCTGAATCGGGACTTGGCAAGCTCCCCATGGTGTAGTCATATGCCAAATAAAATTAAAATGATGGGTCTCATTCCCCTGACCCTGAAAGAGCCTCTAGCGGCACCGTTGGGAATGACGAGTAAAGAGAGACTGCTAAAATCTCAGGATGAATGGAGACATTACTGGGTCTGCTTGAGCAAATCAAAGATCAACGGAGATGATAGTGATAGTAATAGTGATTTTTATCACTCTCTGTACCTGGTGATACTCTGGAGATACTCCCAGCTCTGTTTACAGTGCTTAGGGCACCACGTGATAATAGAGACTGAACTCGGATTTCTAGCAGACAGACCATCATTCAGTGCTTTGAACTAGCTCTCTGGCTCCATTTGGCTTTTACTAATGTAATCAGTAATGGTGCCACCATTTTATCTTCATGAGATGAAAACTTTGCATCATTTTTATTTTATATTAATATTAATTTTTTTACCAAGATGGATTAAATTTTACCAAAGATTATATTTTGAAGTACTGAAAATGCAGTAACATTTCAAGGAAAAGTTTCAACTACCTAATACTTTGTTTTACTAACAATTCCAAAGTATAAGTGAGCTATCAATCAAGTTACATATGCCCCCAATCTGAAGTACTAAACCACAGAGGACTGAAAATAAATTTGAAACTTCAATATAAATTTTAGATAAATATAGAACACGTTTCATTACACAAAATACCCTATATTTTTATATTCTACTACTGGTTGCAGATAAAATATGAATAAGGGACAAAATTAAAACACATAATAAGAAGAGGAAAATTAGAAAGCAGTATGAGATGTAACAGCATAGATATGGTACCTAAGCCTGTAACTTAGTTTCTGAGAACACAGGATTCTGATGAGTATAGTGGGAAATTAAAAACTACAATTAAATACCTTACAATTTGTGTATTAGTCACACATTTCCCATTACATCTAGAAAACTTAAGCTCCCATTCTATCAAAAAAATTATTCTCAAGAAAACATTTAAAGAACTGATGTTACTAGCGAAGCATAGGATGAGGGAAACAAGGGAAGGGAACCAAGTAGACAGTTGTAGAGTGATAATTGGTATTTCAGTTGCAGGAGCACTCAAAATAAAACCTTTTGAACAGGCTTAAAATTTTAATTATAATATATATAAATTTTGTACATGAATGCTACCTCAACAAAAATTTTCATCTGGTATAAATATGATTTTAAATATCAGAAAACATTTTAAATACTGAAATAGATAAAATCATATCTGGTCTACAAGTCCACGGTTGGAAGCTTGCTTGCCTCAAGTGGTGGGTAGAGGGCAGTTAGGGTAGAGAAGAGACTACTATGACATGATCACTCTGGACAAGAATTGAATTCTGAAAGCAAATAAAGGGGTATGCATATAACCTTTCAGTACCTGCACTGGAATCCATAATGCTCAGAGAGAGAGACAGAGACAGAGACAGAGACAGATAGACAAAGACAGACATAGAGACAGAAACAGAGAGAGAGAGAGAAGTGCCTGCTATAAAGGCAGAAAGCAGGTTGGGGGTGGGAGGCTAGAGGAGGGAAACTGGGGACATGGGTGTTGGGAAATGTACACTGGTGAAGGGACAGTGAGAGCATTATATGATGGAAACCCAGTCAGGAACAACTTTGTGTCTCCTGGTAGATTAATACAAAAAATTAAAAAATCATTAAAATAATAGAAACTAAATAAGTGAGCAAACAAAATATAACCCATAAAATTCTTATACTGTGAGAAAGTAAAGCATTACAAGAAAAGGGGTTGAGATGGGGAGTAAGCACATCATGTGAAGGGGTGATTTACGTGGTGTGACTATTACAAAGGAATATGTACAGGTGTTGAGATTTGCCATATACCTAAAGCATATCTAATGTTATAAACAAATGTTTCACAAACTAAAACTTATTCCTTAATATTTTCTCATAATAAATCATAATATATCTTTGAAAATTTTAAAACACCAAATGATAAAAAATGTTTCATGTAATATATCACAAACGCAATTACCGTTTGGCTTTTGTAGATCTGTTCACTATTCTGGATGAACCCAACTTCTCGTGATCCTAAGCTCTCTTCCAGACACATAAATAGACTGTGATCATTTAACAGTATAATGAGAAATGATAGCATTACATCATCCCTCATTTTGTAATATTCACTTGGGTATTTGTTGATGATTTTCTCTTCATAGCTGTTTTTTGAGACTACAAAGAGGAGGTAAAGGAACTGAGAGGTTAAGAAGCTAGAAGATAGCTCTCTTTTTCTCATGTTATTTTGAAATCTGTAATTGTTAGATTACAAATACTAACTACCCAAACACAAGCTGAATATCAACATTAACAATGAATTCATATTTATGTAATATATTAGTATTTATGTCTATAAGTTCATTTGATATTTTTGTATTTGAATATGTCTTTATCTTAAAGAATAATTTCATGAGAGAGAGAGAGAGAGACAGTATACCACGTAGATGTTTGTCTTGAATGTGGCTGACCTGAATTCAATCCCCAGCACCACAGATGAGCCCCAACAGGTATGATTTTTGAGTGCAGAGCCAAAAAAAAGTTCTAAGAAAAACCTGGTATGGCACAAAACAACAAAACAAGACAGAATAATGTTATGAACAAATAGATAGTGTCCTGAATATACTTCACAAAATCAAGGCTTAATTTCATAGCCCTCTGTAGTAACAGAGTTTAGATGAAAATTGAGGGTGTCTATTTTAAATATTTCTCCTAATTGCTGTGTAATAGATTACTGATTGATTTTTAGTTGTTCACTTATAGTTTATGTTCCTAATATTGCATTAGTGTTTTAAGCAACTTTTTAAAATTAATATGCCAAGAAAATGGCTATGCACAAATATAAAAAAAAAGAAAATTGCAAGGATCATTTAAAAACTCAATGAAAACTCACTTAAGTATTATACAAAAATTTCCTTGTGAATTATGATAGTTTGACAGATGAGTGGAACAGAACTGAAATCCTAGTGATCAGTCCTAAGATATAGAGATGGTTAATCTATGACAGAGGAGTTGGAAGCATGAATGGATCAAGAAGTCTCTTAAAGAAATGTTGGAAAATTGGATAAACTCCTGTAAAACAGTAAAACTGGATCCCTATCTCACACCATGCAAAAACATTAAATCAAAATGGATCAAAAACCTAGAGATTACGTCAAAAACTATGAAGTACATTGATGAAACATAAGCAGAACTACTTGGAATCTGGACATCAATGATGTTTTCAGTTACTTGATTCCACTGGCAAAGATGAGGAAAAAAATCAGCAAATGTGGACTGAACTCACATTTCTAGTACCCTATATGGTTCCCCGAGCACCGCTGCGAGTAATTCCTGAGTTCATGAGCTAGGAGTAACCCTTGTGCATTGCCGTGTGTGACTCCCCCCCAAAAGAAAAAAAAATCAGTAAATTATACAGTATGATGAATACAAAGCTTATATAAAACATTGTTTTGCATGCAATTATTCTTAAGGTGAATTAGCGGAAGGCGGAACATATGTTTCAAATTGTCTCTCTGTGATCCAAAAAAATCACAGGAACAGGCCTATAGAAAAGGAGAAATTTATTGGCAAGAAGTAACGTATATGTCATAAAGCAAGTCTGAGTAGCACAAGGCTTCGGAAGAAGATGAGGAAATTTATGCTAAACAGAGAGATTATAAACTGCTTATGAATAGTTAATTTTCCCTAAAGATGCGGTAACTATGATATGGACAGTGAATATGAACAGTTAATTACCATACAGTAAATACTCAACGCAAAGTCATACATCAGAAGACTGCATAATGTACATAAACATTGGTAGTTTGGCTTTTTGTATGTCAATGGAGAAAACAATATTTATTTGAGATGCATCATATACTGACCACTTATAACAGCCAGAAATTTCTGGTTTTGATCAGAAAAAAATAGAGGTTTAATCAAAACTTAATTTCTTGGGGCTGGAGTGATAGCACAGTGGGTAGGGCATTTGCCTTGCATGCGGCCGACCTGGGTTCGAATCCCAGCGTCCCATATGGTCCCTCGAGCACCGCCATGAGTAATTCCTGAGTGCAGGAGCCAGGAATGACCCTTGAGCATGGTCGGGTGTGACCCAAAAAGAAAAAAATCTTAATTTCTTTCTCTTTATTAAAATTAATTTTTTTTTTATTCATGATGATTTGTTACAGATATTTAATATTCCAACATGATTCCCAACACCATTGCCCCTTCCCACCACCTTTATCTCCAATTTTCTCAATCACCCCTTAAGCATGCCACCATAGCGGGCCCTCAATAATTTATTTTATATTGCTTGTTATGAATAATTTGCTAAAAGAATGATCAAAAAATGTTTCCTTGGAAGGAAGTTAGTGAAGACTTTTGTATCTCCCCATGGGGTCATTAAGCCTTTGCATAAGAGATTACTAAGCTGTTGTGATAAAAAAATTAAGCCTTCTGTGTTTATATTTTGTTAATACAGTTTGGTTGCCTTCTACATTCCATCTAAATCTGGTGTGCTACACCTGGTTTATCAGTGTTGTAAAGTTTTATATGTTGCACATCCATGACTCAGCCTTGCCTTCCAGGAACTTTAAAATTTAACTGGGTTGGAGTAAAACTTTTAACTGGGTGGCAGATTTGGGGCATGTACATGCCAGGGCTTCTGGGAAGTACAGGAGATTGGGGGGATGGGGGGGTATGTAGCCCATCACCAACTCCATGGAAATCTTTACTAAATATAGTATATGTAATTCTATAGCCAGAGAAATTTGTCCGGAAAAACAAAAGGAATTCAAATTGTAAAGAGTAAAATGATTACAATTTACAAATAACATAATATACATATTTACTTAAAAGACATTACTATAGTGGTTTTTTCCATTTGGATCATACTTAACAGTGCTCAGGATTTTCTCTTGACTCTGCACCTAGAATCAACCCTGGTGGGCTCAGGGACCATACGGAATGAGGGGGATGGAATCAGGGCCGGCAGGATGTAAGGCAAGCACCCGAACCTCTCTAATTATCACTCTGGACCTGAAAAGCCACTGCTATTAACATTATGTACTACAATTATACTTGGTAAAGTGGTAACAAAAAACTTAAAGAGATAAAAAGAATATGATCACATTCATTACTGCATCCACATCCATTAAAGAGAAAAGTACCCAGGGAATTAATGATAAAAACAAAAGGAAATAGAAGAAACAGGGGCTTGACCTACAGCAGGTAGGGCATTTGATTGCATGAAGCCAACTTGGGTTTGATCTCAAGCCGTCCATATGGTTCACTGGGACTTCCAGAAGTAATCCCTGAGCACAGAGTGAGGAGTAAGCCCTGAGCACTACCAGGTGTGAAGTCTCAAAAAATTAACGAAATAAAAGATACAAAAGAACAAATATTTACTTTATGTTCATGGAAGGAAGAATTAACATTACTAAAATGCCCAGCAAAGCCAAGATCTCTCTCTCTATCTTTCTCTCTTTCATATACACACATTCAATATATATTGCATTACTTTTTTTTTCTTTTTGGGTCACACCCAGCAATGCACAGGGGTCACTCCTGGCTCATGCACTCAGGAATCACCCCTGGCAGTGCTCAGAAGACCATATGGGATGCTGGGATTTGAACCTGGGTCGACCACGTTATATTGCATTACTTATAGCATTCCAACAGAACTGAAAGGAAAGAGAACAAATACTCCAGGTACTTTCACCTTTGGTTTTGGACCAAACCTTACAGGCTCAGGCCTTATTCTTCCTGGCTCTGTGCTCAGTGATCCCTGTTGGTAAGCTGAGAGACCATTTTTGGATTCAGGATACAACTTGGGTTTTCCATGTGCAAAGCAAGTTACCTATCTACTCAAGTGGCTCTCCACGCAGAAGCTACTCCTGATAGCTTCATGGGGAATATACGGGATGCTGGGCATTGGACCCTGGTTGGCCACGTGCAAGGCAAGCACCCTACCCTCTGTTCTATTGCTCTGGCTCCTCCTTCGTATTTTATTAATTCTTCTCACTCTTATTAAATTATTTGTAGAATAAATATCTCATTTAAAAATAACATCCATCAGCATAAAAATTATTCATGCTATTGACCTTTTTAAATTTACATACCTGTAAAAAAGTTTTATATAGTTTTGGAAAAAAGTCAGCTTATCATTGATTTACAATTCTGTCGGATTTCAGTTTGGCTTAATTATGTGTGTCAGTGTCACCACCTGTAAAAAAAATTTGAAGAAGTTTCTTTCACATGTAAAGTAGAAATAAATATATTAAAGGGACAATGAATGGCCCAAAGTCTTCATTTATAGAACTGAACTTACAAGAGACCTGGGATGGCTTGGCTAGGACGGACCCTTTGGACACTGAAGAAGGGATAGATGTGGTGTTGCAAAGATGTATACATGAAAAATGCAATGACATAAGGTACATTGAAGACAAGGTCTGCAAAGCCCTCTACAATATTGAAGATAAAGGTATCTTCAAAGATGACACAGAACTAAGCAATCTAGTAGAAACAGAGATCAACAAATGGGACTACATTAAACTAAAAAGCTTCTGCACCGCAAAAGATACAGTGACCAGAATACAAAGACTATCTACAGAATGGGAAAGGATATTTACACAATACCCATCAGATAAGGGGTTGATATCAAAGGTATATAAAGCACTGGTTGAACCCTTCTACCGGTGTAGTGTGGTGGGACCCTTCTACACTGCTGGTGGGAATGCCGACTGGTTCAGCCCTTTTGGAAAACAATATGGACGATTCTCAAAAAATTAGATATTGTGCTCCCATTTGACCCAGCAATACCACTGCTGGGAATATATCACAGAGAAGCAAAAAAGTATAATCAAAACGACATCTGCACTTATATGTTCATTGCAGCACTGTTTACAATAGCCAGAATCTGGAAAAAACCCGAGTGCCCTAGAGCAGATGACTGGTTGAAGAAACTTTGGTACATCTATACAATGGAATACTATGCAGCTGTTAGAAAAAAGGAGATCATGAATTTTGCATGTAAGTGGATCGGCATGGAAAGTATCATGCTGAGTGAAATGTGTCAGAAAGAGAGAGACAGACATAGAAAGATTGCACTCATCTGTGGAATATAGAATAACAGAGTAGGAGACTAACACCCAAAAATAGTAGAAATAAGTACCAGGAGGTTGACTCCATGGTTTGGAGGCTGGTCTCACATTCTGGGGAGAGGGCAACTCAGAGAAGGGATCACCAAGTATAATGTGGTCGGAGGCCATGCAGGGGAAGGGTGATGCGGGCTGAATGTGGGCTAGAGACTGAACACAGTGGCCACTCAACACCTTTATTGCAAACCACAATAGCTAATTAGAGAGAGAGAACAGAAGGGAATACCCTGCCACAGTGGCAGGGTGGGGTGGGGGAAGATGGGATTGGGGAGGGTAGGAGGGATGCTGGGTTTACTGGTGGTGGAGAATGGGCACTGGTGAAGGGATGGGTTCTTGAACTTTGTATGAGGGAAACATGAACACAAAACTGTATAAATCTGTAACTGTACCCTCACAGTGATTCACTAATTAAAAATAAATAAATAAAAAACCTGCAATGACAGTACTGCAAAATCTTGGCATCTCAATAAAAATATTAAAATATTAAAAATAATAATAGCAAACCAGGAACAATTAAATGATAACAAAATGACAAATGGCAACATATACTTATATTCATACATAATTATCTTATTAGACATCTTAATTATCTTAATGGAAATGAACAAGAGCAGCCAGTGGTAGGGTGGATGTAGGGAGAAAGAGACTCTCATTTAATACCAGTAGGAACATGAACTTATCCAGACATTTTGGAAAACAATCTGGATGTTCCTGAAATAAAAATATTTGGAACTGAACTTCCATTTGTCCCAGCAACTCCACATCTTGGAATCTACTCCAGGGACTCAAAACATAATACACAAGAGACATGTGTATGACTATGTTCCTTGCAGTACTATTTACAATAGGCAAAATATAAAGACAATTCAAGTGTCCTTGGAATAGGTGACTGGATAAAGAAACTATGATATTTATGCCCAATGGAATACTATATGGCCATTGAAAAAGAAAGTAGTATACAATTGGCTCCTATATGGAGGGACCTGAGAATATCACATTGAGTGAAGTGAGCCAGAGTGAAATAGACCAACACAAAACATTTTCTTTCATATGTGAGATATGAAGAAACATATTAGTGGAATAACAAATCCCCAAAGACCATGGAAACAAAGAATGTGAGAACTCATACTCAGTAGGAAACATGCCTCTTGAGAGGGATGGGAGACATGATGGGGATGGGCAGACTGTGCCAACGGTGGAGGGAAATATTCGACAGGACAGAGAACACTGTGCTATAAGGTGGAAAATTGTTATGTATGAAACTCTACAGCAAGAGCAATGTAAACCACAATGCAACACACAAATTTTTTGCTTAGAGTAGAAATAGACAGATGGGTGCAAATGATTTGGAGGTGGTCCTTTGTGGAGGGAAGTAAACACTGATGAAAGAATTGGTGCAGACAAACAATGATGCAGAGGAAAGGGACATGAAAAAAGCAATCCCATTCACAATCGTACCCCAGAAAATCAAGTACCTCGGAATCAGCTTAACCAAGGAAGTAAAAGACCTTTTCAAAGAAAACTATAAAACGCTACTCCATGAAATAAAAGAGGACATGAGGAAATGGAAACATATACCCTGCTCGTGGATAGGGAGAATCAATGTTGTCAAAATGGGAATACTCCCCAAAGCATTATACAGATTCAACGCGTTCCCTATAAGTATACCCATGACATTCTTCAAAGAAATGGATCAAGCAATCCTAAAATTTATATGGAACAACAAACGTCCACTGATAGCTAAAACAATTCTTGGGAAAAAGACGATGGGAGGCATCACCCTCCCCAACCTCAAACTTTACTACAAAGCAGTAACAATTAAAACAGCATGGTACTGGAACAAAGGCAGAGCCATAGACCAATGGAACAGGGTGGAATATCCCTACACACAACCCCAAATGTATGACCATCTAATCTTTGATAAGGGAGCAAGAGATGTGAAGTGGAGCAAGGAAAGTCTCTTCAACAAATGGTGCTGGCCCAACTGGACAACCACATGCAAAAAAATGGGCTTAGACCTTGACCTGACACCATGCACAAAAGTCAGATCAAAATGGGTTAAAGACCTCAACGTCAGACCACAAACCATAAGGTTTATTGAAAACAAGGTCGGCAATACCCTCCACGATATTGAAGATAAAGTTATCTTCAAAGGTGACACGGAACTAAGCAATCTAGTGAAAACAGAGATCAACAAATGGGACTACATTAAACTAAAAAGTTTCTGTACCGCAAAAGATACAGTGACCAGAATACAAAGACTATCCACAGAATGGGAAAGGATATTTACACAATACCCATCCGATAAGGGGTTGATATCAATGGTATATAAAGCACTGGTTGAACTCTACAAGAAGAAAACATCCAACCCCATCAGAAAATGGGGCGAAGATATGAACAGAATCTTTACCAAGGAAGAAATACGAATGGCCAAAAGGCACATGAAAAAGTGCTCTACATCATTAATCATCAGAGAGATGCAGATCAAAACAACCACGAGATACCACCTCACACCACAGAGACTAGCACACATCCAAAAGAACAAAAGCAACTGCTGTTGGAGAGGATGTGGGGAGAAAGGGACCCTTCTACACTGCTGGTGGGAATGCCGACTGGTTCAGCCCTTCTGGAAAACAATATGGCCGATTCTCAAAAAACTAGAGGTTGAGCTCCCATTTGACCCAGCAATACCACTGCTGGGAATATATCCCAGAGATGCAAAAAAGTATAATCGAAACAACATCTGCACATGTATGTTCATTGCAGCACTGTTTACAATAGCCAGAATCTGGAAAAAACCTGAATGCCCTAGAACGGATGACTGGTTGAGGAAACTTTGGTACATCTATACAATGGAATACTATGCAGCTGTTAGAAAAAAGGAGGTCATGAATTTTGTATTCAAGTGGATCGGCATGAAAAGTTTCATGCTAAGTGAAATGAGTCAGAAAGAGAGAGACAGACATAGAAAGATTGCACTCATCTATGGCATATAGAATGACAGAGTGCGAGACTAACACCCAAGAATCGTAGAAATAAGTACCAGGAGGTTGACTCCATGGCTTGGAGACTGACCTCACATTCTGGGGAAAGGGCAACTCAGAGAAGGGATCACCAACTATAATGTAGTTGAAGGCCATGTGGGGGAAGGGAGTTTCGGGCTGAATGAGGGCTAGAGACTGAGCACAGTGGCCACTCAACACCTTTATTGCAAACCTCAACAGCAAATTAGAGAAAGAGAACAGAAGGGGATGCCCTGCCACAGTGGCAGGGTGGGGTGGGGTGAGATGGGATTGGGGAGGGTGAGAGGGATGCTGGGTTTACTGGTGGTGGAGAATGGGCACTGGTGAAGGGATGGGGTCCCGAACTTTGTATGAGGGAAGCATAAGCACAAAAGTGTATAAATCTGTAACTGTACCCTCACGGTGATTCACTAATTAAAAATAAATAAATTAAAAAAAATTGGTGTAGAAACATTGTATGCCTGAAACATAATTGTGAATAACTTTGTAACTTCACAGAGCCTGGCAAGCTACTGAGAGTATCGCGCCCCCACGCCAGAGCCTGGTAAACTACCCGTGGTGTATTCGATATGCCAAAAACCAGTAACAATAAGTCTCACAATGAGAGACGTTACTGGTCCCGCTCGAACAAATCCATGAGCAGTGGGATGACAGCCAAGTCTAGAGATTGTGGTACACCAGTTAAAATGTAGCTCAATTGGAAGCAGTATCAAATTTATATTTAGGTGTGATTTAAACTTTGGTTGATGTTCTTCTATGTGGAATTCAGAACTCTTTTATTTCTGATTTTGTTTCCTAGAGTAGAGAAATTCATGTAAAATAAACAGAATTTTGTTTATTTGTAGAAAGTCATTAATTCTCAGTATGGAGGTGGGAGGGTTCTCTAAAATGAATTTTGGTGTTCATTTGATGATATTTGCATGATCAAGCATACCAAATACTTGATTTTGAAGGTGATTTTATTTTCAACTAACTATTTTTGAAATTGAAACAAGATTTGGAGAAATTTGACTAATGTGCATTTTGTTTCCTTTCTCTATTGGTACATAGCATATTATTTTTGAACAACTCTTTACCACAAATCCCTATGAAATTTCTTCTATGAACATGTGAGTATTAGAGAGAAAACTTGCCTTTCAGTTCACTTATCATTATTCTCTATAAGAGGACAACTAACTAATGTTACATGGTAGTTTAATCCCCTCTGATTCCTATAATTTCCTTGGCATCTATTTTATTCCTGAGACAAGGTTCTAACTATACAAGATTATCACAAATTATAAAAACGTCAGACCTAAAATAATCTAATTTTATTCATCTTTCTTCTCTTGCTCTATAATTTTGTTTTAATATTAACATCCAAATAAAATTGGTGATTATATACTACCATGTATCACTTTTAAAGAAACGTCCAAACATTATCAAATGTCATTATCTCCCTCAAGGTGCAGTTCAATGAATTAGCTGAATATATATGTGCCGTGACCCTTCAATTAGCTCACTCCTCAGAGAAAACGACAAATTTTTAAAGACTGTTTTGCCATGAAATAATTTCCTATTAATATTAGTGGGACTTCCAAAGGATTTATGGTAGAATCATGTGACCTAATGTCATAGAAAAGTAAAGCTATAGTTGGCATTTCTCCCTCCTGTTTCAATTCAAGTTGCTGCTCATTCATACTCCATGCCAACTAAGCTCTAACTCCTCCACTCAGAGAAAAGTGGGTTCTTAGAAGGGTGTGTTTCCTCACGGAAGTGAAGGAGACTTCTTCAACGATTTAAATGATAGGAACAAATGACCCCAATTTTATTACGAGAAAGGCAAAAGTTAAAGCTATGTTCTCCCGTTGCAGCTTAAGGAGCTGTGTCAAAATGCCAGGCGCCAAAACTCTAGCTTACTCCTTCTTGGAGAATCCTAAGTTTTTTGCAAAGTGTTTTTCCTAGTATTCTCTCTTTCTCTCCCCCCCCCCTCTTTATTGAATCACTTTGAGAACAGTTACAGGGCTTTCAAGATCAAGTCTTAGTCATACAATGATCAAACAGCCATCCCTTCCCCAGTGCACATGTACCACCACCAAGAACCCCAGTATTCTCCCTCAACTCCCCTGCCTGTGTGGCAGATGATTTCCACTTTACTCTCTCTTTACTTTCATTACATTCAATTTTCGACAGAAATCCACTATTATTTTTTGGAGTTTCCCCACCAACAATTAGACCTGCCAAAATGGCATTATTAGATCATATGTTTTCTATTGTTGATAACAAAGAGCATATGATGTTGCACGGTTGTGAAAGCGGCCACCCTGTTTTGGGATTCTGGTATTTTAGTAATTAAGCCCAGAGATATTTCTGCCAGCAGCTGCTGCATTCCGAGGTCGGTTTGTGTGCCTCTGGAATCATGGCTGTTCAGTAGTGGTGTAGCTGTTCATGGCCGCTGCTCAAGGTCTCATTTGGGTGGGGAGTAGGGCCGGTTCTGCTCCCCCCATCGCGAAATTCTCTGTGCGTCCATCACTGCAAGCTCCTACCTCTCTGTCCAATTGGCTCTGAAAGGTGGCGGTCATCATGTTGCTGCAAAGGGGAAAAGGCTGAGGGACAAAGAACCCTTCCCCCTCCCGGGGCTGCACAGGGCCGTAGCTTAGCTCACAGTCCATGAGTGTATCTGCCAGCAGCCACTGCATTCCGAGATTGATTTTTGTGCCTCTGGGATAATGGCTGCACAGGGGTGGCAGAGCTGTTCCTGAGTGGCTTTTTGTATATCAGAAAAGGTCGCGCTGCCGCAGGAGCAGCTGTGCGGTTTGGAGAAATGGTCCCAGTCCCACATACTGGAGCCATTTAGCAGAAGCTCAGTGTCGCCAGGACTCCATCTGGAGAAGGTGGGGTGTCTGCACCTTCTCCATCTGGGAGTCCAGTGTTGGTGGTCTGAACTGGTGCCCTCCAGTGAAGAATTCTGGATTCTTCAGTGCTGGCTGCTTTGGCAAGATGGCACTGGGTGTGGGTTGAAGGCATGACTTCTGGGGGCAGGAGTGGGCAGGAAGCTGGGATGGAGCCTCTCAATTCCAGTGCTCCCAAGCGATTTGGAGAAATGTTCCCAGTCCCACATACCGGAGCCATGTTAGAAGCTCAGTGTCGCTGAGACTCCATCTGGAGAAGGCGGGGTGGCTGCACCTTCTCCGTCTGGCACCCGGTGTTGTTTTTCCCGGTGTTTTCAATGAGAGTTTTGGTGGACTGCAGTGATCACAGAACAACTGGTTTCTATTGGATGCAAACAAAACAAAAACTCAACCAAAAAACTCAAAACAAAAAAAATGAAAGTGGGAAGTTAGACGGTCTCCCTTAATTATTAGTTAAGGATCTGCATATAAAAGTAGCATGCCTAAGCTCTAGCTCAGTCTTTCTTAGAAGAGTCCATTCAGGAGAGTCATTTCCCTGTGTGGTGGCAACGCTCTACCTCACTCTTTCTTAGGCAAGTGTGTCTTCATGCTAATTTCCAAGGGAGTTTCCATACATTTCAATGAATAAAAAAAATGTCTTATTCATTGAAATGTTTAGTGGATATTCTCTCTATGATCTCATTTTTCCTTAAAACAACGTGTTTTTATGAAAATGTACTATCCACTAGAGTTCAGTAGGAGTTTCCATGGATAATGAAAGGAACAAGTGACCCTAGGATTTATTTATTTACTTATCTCTTTATTTTCATTTTATTTTGTTATCAACGCAGTATTATTCACAAAGTAACTTATTGTTTAGTTCTGGACGTACAATGTTCAGCACCCTTCCCACGACCACAACCAGCATCAACTTCACTCCACCAGGGTTTCCAGTTTCCCACCCATGCACCAATTCTCCCCTCAGCCGTCCCTCCTGACAAGGACCTTTTATATTTCAGTTTTTAAAGCTTGGATCTCATAATTTCAATGCAGTTAACTGTGGTTTGGTAATTTAGTTTCTCCTTCCTTAACACCACTACTGTTCCTGAATTCCCTTGACTTCTGTCTCCGAGCCCCCTTGGTTTCTATCTCTCTCTCTTCTTCCCTTTCCCTCCATTCTCTTTCCTTCTCCTGCCTAGTCTCTGGGGCTAAGGTGATCTGGCACCACTCACTTTTAAACCATTGCATTACCTCCAGAGGCTATTTCGAAGATGTGGCATATATATACATGGTGGAATATTACATGATGGATTAAATGAATCCATGCAATTTGACACAACAGACATGGAACTGAGAGTTATAATGTTAAATGAAGGAAGTCAGAAGATGGATACAAATAAGATGATAGAACTCATAAGAGACCCTAGTTTTTAATTAAAGCAGGCAAACGTTGAAGATTGTAACCAAAAGTGTAATTATAGATATTTTGCCTAAATATATATGTGTTGTTCTCTGTGTATTTTTTAAACATTAAACCAATTTTATTTCTTATTCCATTCTTGTTTTTCGGGAGGTGGGTGATAATTCAAATTTCCCAGCATCAATTCTTGACAAGTTTCCCCTGAGTATATCACTTTGAGATCTTTGTCATGAATTAAATGTCCTGTAAGAGTGGTTTTATTTTTTTCTTTCTGAGCTCCTTATTTTTCATAGTTGCTGAGTTGAAATTAATTTGGAGAGCTGTGATTTACAGGAGTATTAATAGATGAATCACGTGCAGAAAAGTGTCTTGTTTCAATTACTTTTAGCCTATCATTTTGTCTTTTTAATAGCCATTTTGTTTTAAACTGCGATATTGTTGATTCCATTGAACTTAGTATTAGACCTCTATTATTTTCTCATTTGCTTTATCTTTATAATCCTTTTTATTCCACAAATTAAAACATTGTTCTTTGTTCTGTTTTCCTGGAAAATCTCATTGCTTTTTAGAAATAGAGATTGCCATATAGATGTAAGTTCCTTAAGGAAGATAACTGAATTTAAGAAAAGTTTGAAATTTTTAAGGAAAGTATGAGGAATATAGGTGGTAATTTAAATGATACACCAAATGGCAGATTTTTAAAATTTTGGCTCCTTTAGCTAAAATCCTGGATTCATTTGTTTCTTTCATGAACTCCATTGTAGTTACCATTGAAATCAATAAAAAAAAACCTTTCTAACAAAGAGGGGACTTTCCTGGCTTTGCTGTGTAGCTTTTATAATCAGTATCTTGAACTGCCCTTTCAGTCAGGATCTCCAAGAGTGTCTTATTTATAGATAAAACTGGGAAGGCTTTCACTATAGTATATTGAAGTTCTCTTCAAAATATGCGGGCAAACGGACTTTCCAAGAAATGCACTTTGCTCAAGAAAATAATAAAAATGAGCTGGTGCTTCTCTGCATACCAAGTCTATGTTATTCCCTGACCCACACTATATTGCAAGTCTCCAGCTCCATTGCTCAACAGATTTCAGTGCAAAACAAAAGCAATCTGACATATATAGCTTCCCATATGTTCCCATGTGCACTACCAGAGGTTTTTCGAATGCAAATGTAGGATTGAATTCTGAGAAGTAAGTGGTGTGGCCCCAAAACAAATGTAGATCTGAACAGAATGTGGGATGATGACTGATTATAAGATAATCAGGGGTATAATGTATAATAAGATATACAACTCTGATGTGTAATAGAAGAAACACATTACTTAGTAATAAAATACCATATTTTAACTTCAGTGCATAAGAACTCCCCCATTCACCATTTTTGTGAGAGCTGCTGTTACATCTTTGTTCCGAAAACTATATATGAATGGGTTTAGAACAGGTGTCAGTATAGTGTAAAAAACAGAGACCACCATGTCCTTCTCAGGTGTGTGATAGGATTTGGGAAGCATGTATGTGTACACAGCAGCGCCATAGAAAATAGTAACCACAATCATATGAGAGGCACAAGTGACAAAGGCCTTCTTCTGGCCTTCTGCTGAGTTCATCCTGTAGATGGTGAGAAGGATTAAGTAATAAGAGCTTGAGATCGCTGTTACAGGTATAAGAAGCATGAGGACACAGCATATATACATAAGGGTCTCAAGGAGGGTTGTGTCTGAACAAGAAAGCTTCGTTAGAGCAGGGACCTCACAGAAGAAATGTTGGATCTTCCGGGATCTGCAGAATGGGAATGTCATGGTGACAGGTGTGAGCAAGAACCCATCCACCAATCCCAGAAGCCAGCAGGCAGACACTAAAAGAAAGCACATTTTATGGCTCATGAGAATAGAATAATGGAGTGGATGGCAGATGGCCACATAACGATCGTAAGCCATGGCTGCAAGAAGGAAAAATTCTGAACCTCCTAGTGTCGCATAGAAGAACATTTGAATCCCACATTCAGGAGGTGAAATTGTGTTTACACCTATGACTTGGTTTATAAGCATCTTGGGCACCGTGACTGAAATATACATGACATCCATGAAAGACAACTGGCTAATGAAAAAGTACATTGGAGTATGGAGATTGGTATCCCAGTGTATCAGAAGGATCAGAATGCTGTTTCCAGACAAGGCCAGCAGGAAAACCACAAAAATGACGGCACAAAGAAGAGCAGGGTGATTTGATTGAGAGAAGAATCCCAATAGGATAAAATCTGCCCATCCAGTGTGGTTTGATCCCCAGCTTGTATTGTCCATGAGTGTTGATCTATAATTCAATGAGAACTTTGAGTTAGTATCTAACTTAAAAATGTGAGAACTCAAAATGTTTATCAGCATGCATTAATTTTCTTCAGTGAGAATTTTCTTTATGTAGATGAAGGCCAATATACTTTTTATTAGCAAATAAAAATAACCATGGGACTATTAATTGGAATCTATAAGTTACTTTAAATTGACTAGTAAATAAGAAAGAAAATTATAGACCAATATCTCTGATGAACACCGATGCAAAGATCCTCAACAAAATATTAGCAAATAGGATCCAAGAACTCATCAAAAAGATCATATATTATGACCAAGTGGGATTCATCCCTGGGATGCAAGGATGGTTTAACATTCGGAAATCAATCAACATAATCCATCATATCAACAAAAGTAAAAAAAAAACATATGATCATATCAATAGATGCAGAGAAAGCATTTCACAAGATCCAACATCCGTTCATGATGAAAACCCTCACCAAAAATGGGTTTGGAGGAACTCTCCTCAAGATAGTCGAAGCCATCTATCACAAGCCTACGGCAAGCATTATCCTCAACGGGGAAGAACTAAGGGCCTTTCCTCTAAGATCAGGCACAAGACAACGATGCCCACTCTCACCACTTCTCTTCAATATAGTACTGGAAGTACTTGTGATAGCTATTAGAGAAGAAAAGGAGATAAGGGCATCCAGATAGGAAAGGAAGAAATCAAACTCTCACTATTTGCAGATGATATGATACTTTATCTAGAGAAGCCTAAGGCCTCTACTAAGAAATTCTTAGAAACAATAGACTTATACAGTAAAGTTGCAGGCTACAAAATCAATACTCAAAAATCCTTGGCCTTCATATATGCAAACAATGAGGCAGAGGAAAGGGACATGAAAAAAGCAATCCCATTCACAATCGTGCCCCAGAAAATAAAGTATCTCAGAATCAGCTTAACCAAGGAAGTAAAAGACCTCTACAAAGAAAACTATAAAACGCTACTCCATGAAATAAAAGAGGACATGAGGAAATGGAAACATATACCCTGCTCGTGGATAGGGAGAATCAATATTGTCAAAATGGCAATACTCCCCAAAGCATTATACAGATTCAATGAGATCCCTATAAGGATACCTATGACATTCTTCAAAGAAAAGAATCAAGCAATCCTAAAATTCATATGGAACAACAAACGCCCATGGATAGCTAAAACAATTCTTGGGAAAAAGAAGATGGGAGGCATCACCCTCCCCAACCTCATACTCTACTACAAAGCAGTAACAATTAAAACAGTATAGTACTGGAACAAAGGCAGACCCGCAGACCAACGGAACAAGGTGGAATATCCCTACACATGACCTCAAGTGTATGATCATCTAATCTTTGATAAGGGAGCAAGAGATGTGAAGTGGAGCAAGGAAAGCCTCTTTAACAAACGGTGCTGGCACAACTGGACAACCACATGCAAAAAATGGACTTAGACCTTGACCTGACACCATGCACAAAAGTCAGATCAAAATGGATTAAAGACCTCAACATCAGACCACAAACCATAAGGTTTATTAAAAACAAGGTCGGCAAAACCTTCCAGATATTGAAGAAAAAGGTATCTTCAAAGATGACATGCAACTGGCCAACCAAGTGGAAACAGAGATCAACAAATGGGACTACATTAAACTAAAAATCTTCTGCACCGCCAAAAATACAGTGACCAGAATACAAAGACTATCTACAGAATGGTAAAGTATATTTACACAATACCCATCAGATAAGGGGTTGATATCAAGGGTATATAAAGCACTGGTTGAACTCTACAAGAAGAAAACATCCAACCCCATCAGAAAATGGGGCGAAGAAATGAACAGAAACTTTACCAAGGAAGAGATACGAATGGCCAAAAGGCACATGAAAAAGTGCTCTACATCACTAATCATCAGAGAGATGCAGATCAAAACAGCCATGAGATACCACCTCACACCACAGAGACTAGCACACAACCAAAAGAACAAAAGCAACCACTGTTGGAGAGGATGTGGGGAGAAAGGGACCCTTCAACACTGCTGGTGGGAATGCCGACTGGTTCAGCCCTTTTGGAAAACAATATGGATGATTCTCAAAAAACTAGAAATTGAGCTCCTATTTGACCCAGCAATACCACTACTGGGAATATATCCCAAAGAACCAAAAAAGTATAGTAGAAATGACATCTGCACTTATATGTTCATCGCAGCACTGTTTACAATAGCCAGAATCTGGAAAAAACCCGAGTTCCCTAGAACAGATGACTGGTTGAAGAAATTTTGGAACATCTATACAATGGAATACTATGCAGCTGTTAGAAAAAATGAGGTCATGAAGTTTGCATATAAGTGGATCAGCATGGAAAGTATCATGCTAAGTGAAATGAGTCAGAAAGAGAGAGACAGACATAGAAAGATTGCAATCATCTGTGGAATATAGAATAACTTGGTAGGAGACTAACACCCAAGAGTAGTAGAAATAAGTACCAGGAGGTTGACTCCATGGTTTGGAGGCTGGCCTCACATTCTGGGGAGAGGGCAACTCAGAGAAGGGATCACCAAGTACAATGTGGTCAGAGGCCATGCGGGGGAAGGGTGATGCGGGCTGAATGTGGGCTAGAGACTGAACACAGTGGCCACTCAACACCTTTATTGCAAACCACAACAGCTAATTAGAGAGAGAGAACAGAAGGGAATACCCTGCCACAGTGGCAGGGTGGGGTGGGGGGAGATGGGATTGGGGAGGGTGGGAGGGATGCTGGGTTTACTGGTGGTAGAGAATGGGCACTGGTGAAGGGATGGTGTCTCGACCTTTGTACGGGGGAAACATGAGCACAAAACTGTATAAATCTGTAACTGTACCCTCAAGTGATTCACTAATTAAAAATAAATAAATTAAAAGAAAACCAAATTGACTAGTAAAGTAAGAAATCATAATGCTAAGTCAAAAAAATTTCAGTTTCTGGGTCAGAGTGATAGCGCAATGGGTAGGGTACTTGCCTTGAACAGGGCTGACCCCAGTTTAAACTTGCATCCCAGTGGTCCCCTTTGCATTGCCAGACAGTTCCTGAGTGGAGCCGGGAGTAACCCCTGAACACTGCTCAGTGTGGCCCAAAAACAAAAAAAATTTTCAACTTCAATGATAGTTGGAAATGATCAGTCTAGACAAGGTGTGGTTGCTGAAAGGAGGTCAACTGATATCGCATGGTACTCTTTCAGTAACACTATTGCAAATCATAGTGCCTTTAAAAGGAAACCAGAAAATCAAGAGAACAATGTCTGCTATAGAGGCAGGCTCCCTATGGGTAATGAAGGAAAACTGAGGACATTAGTGGTTGGAAATATGCACTGGCAAAGGGAACATTGGAACATTGTATAATTGAAGTTCAATCCTGAACAATTTTGTAACTGTGTATCTCCTACAATAGGTTCTATGCAAAAATAAAAATTAAAAAATTATTAGTCTTTGGTAATATTGATGCATTCAAGATAAGCTGAAATTTTGCTATATATGGAATTTTAGCAAAAATATGGAAACAATAACAGAAAAAATATTTATTAAAGACAGAGACATGTTATATAACCTATAGTTCAATAAATCTGTTGTTCAGCATTTGAAGAAAATGAGATGGTTAAATAGTTGGAGATGTATTTCACAGGAAGAAAATTATTTCCAAATGTTGAGTTAGCGCACTGGGTCTTCAGATTGTTTGAAGAAGTCACAGTAGCAGAAGTATCGGGGCGGGGAATCTTAAAGCACTTTGGTAATGATGAGGTGCAGCTACTTTTTACCCGAAAGTATTGATATTAATTATATTGAAACCATTTTACCCAAAATCAATATAACATTAATAGTAAATAATTTAAATTTACATATAATTTGAAAGAGCCTCTAATATGGCACCATTTGGAAGGACGAGTAAGGAGAGGCTGCTAAAATCTCAGGGCTGGGACAAATGGAGACGTTACTGGCACCCGCTCGAGCAAATCAATGAACACGGGATGATAGTGATAGATATAATTTGAACAATTTTCATGTAAAGTACTTGAGATCCCTTTTCCTTCACAGGCATATTATGCTCTGAAATACATGGGGGTAAATGGAACATACTGAAAGGTAGACCAGGATCCTAACATTAAAACTTACCTAAGAGTGGACTGAAGTTTTGAGCTCAGCTTTGCTTCTAGGCACCGTTCCTCTGTCCACTTTACAAAAAATATTGAGAGTAAGAATAATATTTTATTGAGATATGGTAAGGTTCAAAAGAGGTAAATTATTGAAGGTGTTTAGAACATTGAAAATTATTATTTAAAAATGTGTGCAAGAAATGATTGGTACTATCCTTTGTTGTTATTGTTGTTGTCTCTAAGGGTCACACTGACCAGTGTCCTTGGGTTATTCCTGGCTCTGCACTCAAGAATTATTCATGGCAGTGCTCAGGGGACCTACCGGATGCCAGGGATCAAGCCTGGGTTGGCAGTAAGCAAGGGAAATGCCCTAGCTGCTGTTAGAAGGCCCTGCTGTCATTGTCTAATGATATTAGATAGACTTAAGTTGTCAGGTTTGTATGGAAGAAGTCTATATACGATAAGCTTCTATATTTAAAAAATTTAATGTTTAATTGTATCACAGTGAAGTACATAGTTAAAAAGTTATCATAATTGGGTTTCAGTCATGTAATATTCCAACACCCATCTCTTTGCCTGTGTCCTTTCCCACAACTAATGTTCCCAGTTTTCTCTTGCACCCTTGACTTAATATAGAAGCATATATATTAAGAACTACATGCATCGTCTAGTACATATACTGCAATTGGATAAATATCTATATAAATATATCAGGTACTATATAAAACATATATATATCAGTTGCTATATTAAAAACAGATTTTTAAAAATGTGTGTGCCAGTGTCTTCGTGTTCCTTATATAAAATCCTGTTTTGTCTCTCAAGTACAAGTTTTTACAACTTCTCCTTCTTCCCCGATTTCCCACATGCTATGTTTTAATAGAGAAAAGATGTAGAATGTAACTGCCTTTGAAAAGACAAGAATTTACTTTGTGCATGCTTTTCATATTCGCTACACTATTCCTTGTGGCAATCAATTTTTATGGAAAATATAAGCAGAGAGCAAAACTCAGCGGCAAGGAGTCTTGATAACTCACTCAGCTCATTGTTCTTTCCTTTTTGTTGCTCACAATTTTCATATGTGTTAAATACTGAAGACAGATTATAGTCCAGTTAAATTGGTTACTTTAAGGAGACCCACAGTCAGTCTTTTCTGACCATTTCATATAAATATGATTCAGTGTATAATTTTAAATGCCGACAAAATTAAAAAATAAAGATCAGTAGAAGCAATATATACATATGGTCATTATTTAATTTTTTTAAATTTTTTTTTCACTCCCTGCACCTGGTGATGCTCTGGAGCTACTCACAGCTCTGTTTCCAGTGCTCAGGGCACCATGTGATGTTGGAGACTGAACTCAGATTTCCAGCAGACAGTCCATCACTCAGTGCTTTGAGCCAGCTCTCTGGCTCCATTTGGCTTTTACCAATGGATCAGTAATAGTGACACCATTTTATCTTAACGAGAAGAAAAGTTTGCATCATTTTAATCTTATAGTAAATATGAATTTTTTTAAAAGATGGATTTTATTTTACAAAAGATTATGTTTTGAAGTAGTGAAAATGCAGGAATATTTCAAGGAAAAGTTCCAACTACCTAATTCTTTGTTTTACTAATAATTGCAGTATATAAGTGAGATATCAATCAAGTTACATAAACCCAAAATCTGAAGACCTAAACCACAGAGAATTGAAAATTGAAACTTCAATATAAATTTTAGATAATTATAGGACACATTTCATTACACAAAAATACACTATATTTTCATATTCTAGCACCAGTAGCAGATAAAATATGAATGAAAGGCAAAATTAAAATACACAACAAGAAGAACAAAATTAGGAAGCAATATCAGATGTAACAGCATAGATTTTGAAAACTAAGCCTGTAACTTAGTTTCTGAGAACACAGGATTCTGATGAGTATAGAGTAAAATTTTAGACTACAATTAAATACCTTGCAATTTGTGTATTAGTCACCCATTGACCACTTCATCTAGAAAACATAAGCTGACGTTCTATGAAAAAAATTGTTCTCAAGAAAACATATGAAGAACTTATGTTACTAGAAAAGCATAGGATGAGGCAAAGAAGGGAAGGGAACCAAGTAGAGTGATAATTGGTATTTCAGTTGCAGGAACCCTCAAAATAAAATATTTTGAAAAGGCTTAACATTTTAATTCTAATATATATATAAATTTTGTAGATAAATACTACCTCAACAAAAATTTTCATATAGTACAATTATTTTCAATATCAGAAAATATTATTTTAAATACTAAAATAGATAAAATAGTATCTAGTCCACCAGTCCACGGTTGGAAGTTTGCTTGCCTAAAGTGGTGGGTAGATAGCAGTTAGGGGAGAGAAGGAACTACTGTGTCATGATCATTCTGGACAAGAATTGAATTATGAAATCAGGTAAAGGGATATGCACATAACCTTTCAGTATCTGCTCTGGAAATCATAATGCCCAGTGAGAGAGAGAGAGACAAAGAGGGACAGAGGGGTGGTGGAAGGAGAGAGGGAAGGATAGAGAGAGAGTTATAGTGTGTGTGTGAGAGAGAGAGACAGAAGGAGAAAGAAGAAAAGTACCTGATACAAAGTTAGAAAGCAGGTGAAGGGTGGGAAACTGAAGGAGGGAACCTAGGGACATGGGTGTGGGAAATGTACACTGGCGAAGGGACAGTGAGAGCAGTATATGGTGGAAACCCAGTCAGGAACAACTTTGTATCTCATGGTGGTTTAATAAAAAAAATCATTAAAATAATAGAAACTAAACAAGGGAGCAAACAAAAATATAACCCATAAAATTCTTATACTGTGAGAGAGTAAAGCATTACAAGAAAAGGGGTTGAGATGGGGAGTAAGCACATCGTGTGAACGGGTGATTTACGTGGTGTGAATATTACAAGCTAATATATACAGGTGTTGAGATTTGCTATATACCTAAAGCATATCTAATGTTATAAGCAAATGTTTCACAAACTAAAGCTTATTTTAAATATTTTCTCTTAATAAATCATAATATATCTTTGAACAATTTAAAGCAATAAATGAAAGAAAAATGTAAAATGTTTAATGTAATATATCACAAGCAGAATTACCGTTTGGCTTTTGTAGATCTATTCACTATTCTGGATGAACCCAACTTCTTTTGATCCTCAGCTCTCCTCAGACAGATAAATAGACTGTGGTCATTTAACAGTATAATGAGAAATGGTAGAGTGACATCATCCCTCATTTTGTAATACCCATCCACTTGGGTATTGGTTGATGATTTTCTCTTCAGAGCTGTCTTCTGAGACTACAAAGAGGAGGTAAAGGAACTGAGAGGTTAAGAAGCTAGAAGATAGCTCTCTTTTTCTCCTGTAATTTTGAAATCTGTAATTGTTAGATTACAAATACTAACGATCCAAACAGAAGCTGAATATCAACATTAACAATGAATTCATATTTATGTAATATATTAGTATTTATGTCTATAAGTTCATTTGATATTTTTGTATTTAAATATGTCTTTATCTTAAAGAATAATTTCATGAGAGATAGAGACAGTATATGGCGTAGATGTTTGTCTTGAATGTGGCTGACCTGAGTTCGATCCCCAGCACCACAGATGAGCCGCAACAGGTATGATTTCTGAGTGCAGAGAGAAAAAAAAGTCCTAAGAAACACCTGGTATGGCACAAAACAGCAAAACAAAACAAAATAATGTTATGAAAAAATGGATAGTGTCTTGAATATACTTCACAAAACAAGACTTAATTTCATAGCCCTCAGTAGTACCAGAATTTAGATGAAAATTGAGTGTGTCTATTTTAAATATTTCTCCTAATTGCTATTTAATAGATTACTGATTGACTTTCATTTGTTCACTTATAGTTTATGTTCCTAATGTCTCATTAGTGTTTTAAGCAACTCTTTTAAATTAATATGCCAAGAAAATTGCTATACAGAAGTATAAAAAAAGAAAATTGCAAGGATTATTTAAAAACTCAATGATTGGGGCTGGAGCGAAAGGACAGTGGGTAGAGCGTTTGCCTTGCATGTGGCTGACCCTGGTTTGGTTCCCAGTATCCAATATGGTCCGCTGAACACTGCCAGGAGTAATTCCTGAGCTTAGAGCCAAGAGTAACCCCTGTGCACCGTTGGGTGTGACCTCCAATATAAATCATTAAATTAAAAAATTTTAAAAACTCAATGAAAGCTCACTCTCTTAAGAATCATACAAAAATTTTCTTGTGAATAAAGATAGTTTGACAGATGAATGGAATAGAACTGAGATAACAGTGACCAATCTTCAGATATAGAGACAGTTAATCTATGAGAGTGGAGTGGACTCATGAGTGGGTCAAAATGTCTCTTAATGAAATGTTGTTGGAAAATTGGATAAACCCCTGCAAAACAGTAAAACTGGATCTTTATCTCACACCACGCAAAAAATTAAATTAAAGTGGATCAAAAACCTAGAGATTACATCAGAAACTATAAAGTACTTTGATGAAACATAAGCAGAACTACTTGGAATCTGGACATCAATGATGCTTTTAATTACTTGATTCCACTGGCAACAGTGAGAAAATAATAAAAATCAGTAAAAGAAACATGAGGTTGAAAATGTTGCACATGGCTAAGGAAACTAGAGTGAAATAATTAGGTCTAGTTTATATTTTCCTAAACAATTCAGATAAATGAATAACATTCAAAATCTGTCAAGCTCTTGGGCCAAGGTAACTAGTAGACCATGCAGGGGACTGCCTTGCACGTGGCTGATCTTGGCTTCATCCCAGCATCCCACTTGGTCTCCTGAGTCCACCAGATGTAATTTCTGAACGCAAAATCAGGTAACCCCCTGAGCACACTGGGTCTGACCCCCAAAACCAAATGAATCAATCCATTTAATTTTATTTATTATTTTTTTTATTAGTGAATCACCATGAGTTATAGATACAGGCTCACAATGTCTGTGCTTGCATTTCAGTCATACAATGATTGAGTACCCATCCCTCCACAAGTGCCCATTTTTCAATGGTCCCAGCATCCCTCCCCCCCATCCCATCCCCTCCCTCCACCCTGTCCCACCTCTGTGGCTGGGCATTCCTTTTTGCTCCTCTCTCCTTTTGGGTGTTGTGGTTTGCAATAGAGGCATTGAGTGGCTATCATGTTCTGTCTATAGTCTACTTTTGGCACGCATCTTTTAATCCGAATGGGTCCTCCCAACATTCTTTACTTGTTGTTCCCTTCTCTATCTGAGCTGCCTTTTCCTCTAGCATGTGAGGATGGTTTCTAAGCTGTGGAGCAGACCTCCTGGTCCTTATATCTATTGTTCTTGGGTGTTAGTCTCCCCCATCTGTTACTTTATATTCTACAGATGAGTGCAGTCTTTCTATGCCTATCCCTCTCTTTCTGACTCATTTCATTTAACATGGTACTTTCCATGTTGATCCACTTATATGCAAATTTCATGACTTCATCTTTTCTAATAGCTGCATAGTATTCCATAGTGTAGATGTGCCAAAGTTTCTTTAACCAGTCATCTGTTTTCAGGCACTCTGATTTTTCTCAGACTTTGCCTATTTTAAGTAGTACAGCGATGATCATACAAATATATTTCTACTATACTTTTTTGCCTCTCCAGGATATTTTCCAGGGGTGATATTGCTGGGTCAAATGGGAGCTCAATTACTAATTTTTTGATAATTGTTAATACTGTTTGCAGAAAGTGCTGAACCAGTTGGCATTCCCACCAACAGTGAAAGAGTTCCTTTCTCCCCATATCCATGCCCACACCGGTTGCTTTTGTTCTTTTGGTTGTGGGCCAGTCTCTGTGGTGTGAGATGATATCTCATTGTTGTTTTGATCTGCATCTCTCAGATGATCAGTGATGTAGAGCATTTTCTCATGTGCCTTTTTGCCATTTCGATTTATTCTTTGAGAAAGTTTCTGTTCATTCCACCACCTCAGTTTTTGATGGGGTTGTATGTTTTCTTTTGTGGACTTTAAGCAGTGCTTGGCATATCCTTGATATCAACCTCTCATCAGATGGGTATTGGGTGAATATCCCTTCCCATGCTGTAGCGAATCAATCCATTTTACATACCCAAACTTTAACAACAAAATTTGGAAAGATGCCTGTCAAGTGGGTTGGCTGGAGCTGAGGCGGCGGGGGAAATATAAGAATGAATCTGAAAACATTGCTGGGGGGAGTTTGGCCCTGGTGGTGGTATTGGTGCTGTATGTAATATTGTATGTCTACAATTTAACTATGAATAGATTAAAAACAATAGCATTTTAATAAACTTTTTAAAAGAAATATTAATTAATAGCAACAGGCTCTGAACAATACATAAAACTCAGTAACCAAAAGAAAACAACCCCACAAAAAATGGGAAGAAGGGACGAATAAACACTCCATGAAGAAGGAGTGTTGGAGGTGAACAAGTTTATTAATAAAGTACTCATTATAGAAAAACCAGCCCAAACAACAAATAAGTACAACCTCACACCTCTAATATGACTTATAGAAATATACATAATACAATACTTATTTTGGCAGATATCTGACCAAATGGGCTGGAGTGATAGCATAGCAGGTAGGGCATTTGCCTTGCACACAGCCAACCCAGGTTCCATTCCCCCACCCCTGTCAGAGAGCCTGAGAAGCTACCGAGAATATATCGTCCACATGGCAGAGCCTGGAAGCTACCTGTGCTGTATTCAATAAGCCAAAAACTAGTCTCACAATAGAAATGTTACTTGTGCCTGCTAGAGCAAATCAATGAGCAATGGGACGACAGTGATACAGTGACAGTGTAGGAAATATAAATCACAAATACAGTGACAGTGTAGAAATAGGAAATCTCAATCACTGGTCATTGGAATTTCACCTGATCCAACCACTATGGAAAATATGGATATTTCTGAGAAAAATAAGTTTTGTACTCCAATTGAATTCAGTTATCCCACAACTAGTTTCTACACCAAAACAAAAAAACATTAATTAAATGATAGGTAAGTGCCTCCACTTTCATTGACATTCTCAGCACAATACGAAGAATATGGAAACAAGACAAATGTCCATCAAGAGATGATCAGATAACGAAGTTTTGGTATATATAAACAGGGAAAGACTATGCTTCCATACGAAAGGATAAAATTGTGCACTATGTGGCAACTTGGCTTGAATTGGAGACTATCATGTTGAGAGAAATTAGGAGAGGCTGAAGGACAAATATAGGATTATCTTTGCATAAGTGGTATATAAAGAAATAAATCATGAATATGAACAATTTGATAATAAACTTTGAATCCTGGCAAACAGACGTGAAAGTATCAAGTTTGTGGGGGGAAGTTCAGAGAAATTAATTGGTTGATTGGATGTAACATGGGAACATAGATGGATAGTCTGGATGGTGCTAAGGGAGGGTAGAGGATGCAACAAAACCATGTCAATTAACAAGGTACGTGCTGATGAGAGGGAGGGAGGGAAGGTTGCACTGGAGGTGACAATGGGACAGGGCTTGAAAGTCATGGGCACTTTTGTGATGGTGGTATGTGTTAATACCATAAACTTGAACACTTTTAGAACCCTATTACCTAAACTATAATAAACATATTTTTAAAATCAACAAACTAAATATGACACTCATTTAAGGGAAACGAATCTGAGGTTTTGAAACTGGAGTTTTAGAAAACTTATATTCCTTACCTTGCATTATTAAATAATTCTAATAGAGATATTTTGTTGAGATGGTTGTGATGTTAGTAACATTTTAAAATTGTTGTATAAGGAAATGTGCCAGAATTTGCTAACTTTTAAAATGACTAATAACTGATATGAAAAGTGGAAAACATATAAGAGGTGTATGCAAGAAAAGGAAGCTTGGGATCAATTTGGTAACAACATAAATATATTCTTAGTTCACATAATTTGTAATCAAAATATTCTGAACCTTTTAACGCATCTTTGTAGCTATTGTAGTGACTCTTATTGCCATGGCATTGTCATGCCATAATATTGCACAGAGAGTAACATCTGTCATTTAGGCTCATTTTTGAGGGTTGGCACCTCCTGTGTCTAAAATATTCCATGCTTCGCTTGGCTTGTTCTAGTCCCTTTAACCTTTAAGATTTTTCTTAATCTTCTGAGTATGCTGGCCACAGGGGACAGCAATTGATGATTACAAAAATTCATTATTTGGTTGTATTAATGGTGATGATTTTTATTTGTTACAATGGCAAAAACAACTTAAAAATACAGGAGAGCTTTGGGTCTCCAATTTGAAAAAGACGGTCTCAGATGCTTTCATGGGGTCCAGGTTTCTGTGTCACAACAAAAGAATGTTGTACCTGCAGCTCCCAGAGTGAAGTGTCCCATTCACTTAGCTATTGTGATTTCATGGTGATATATTATTACATGATTATTAGTGGGCTGTATCGATAGCACAGCAGTAGGGCATTTGCCTTTCACGTGGCCGACCCAGATTCCTCTGTCCCTCTTGGAGAGCCCGGCAAGCTACCGAGAGTATCTCGCCCAAATGGCAGAGCCTGGTAAGCTACTAGTGGCATATTTGATATGCCAAAAACAGTAACAGCAAGTCTAGAGATGGAGACGTTTCTGGTGCCCGCTCAAGCAAATCGATGAGCAAGGCGATGACAGTGACAGTGACAGATTATTAGTTATCTCTGAGTGACAACAATCTCTTCCCTACTGTCCACTTTTCCCTACAGTACATGGAAGCCACTGTAACCATTCACCCTCTTGCTTTAAGTCCCGTCCATTTGAAATATGTAGTTTTCTCATGTGTAGTGAGGTTTATACTAACAAATAAATTATATTTAATTTAACTTCAATGTGTATCATATCTTTAAATTTGTAAATTATACAGTAGTATGAATATAAAGCTTATAAAACATTGTTTTTTTTGAGTTTCATTAATTTTTATTTGCTTTTAAATTCTTTTCACATTTTATATCTTTTGTACTGATTACTCTGGAGTTAATTTTATTACCACTAGATTCTTTAAAATGTTTAAATAATTAGAGTATGGGTAATACATAAATTGCCAAGTATTCAATACATATGAATAAATTATCCTCTGACTCTACTGATGAAACTGTTTTATTGTTTTTGTTTGGTATGCTTTTGTTGGTGACCATACCTGGTTATGATCAGGGACTACTCTTGGCTCTGCACTCAGGGATCACTTCTGATGGTACTAAGGGGCCATATAAGGTGCTGGGAATTGAACCAGGGTCAGCTGTGTAAAGGCAAGTGCCCTATCCACTGCACTATTATTACAGCCCCAGAAATGGAGGTGTCAGGGATTGAACCCAGGGAGTTGCCAAGTATTGAACCCTTGAAAAACATTGTTTTGAATGTAATTATTCTTAAGGTGTATTAGTGGAAGGCAGAACATATGTTTCAATGTTTCAAGTTGTCTCCCTGTGATCCAAAATATCACAGGAACAGGTTTATAGGAAAGAAGGTATTTATTGGCAAGAAGTAATGTATATGTCATAAAGCAAGTCTGAGTACTCAAGTTTTTGAAAGAAGATGAGGAAATATATGCAAACAGAGAGATGATAAACTGCTTATGAAGAGTTACTTTTCCCTAAAGATGTGTGTAACTCTGATATGGACAGTGAACATGAACAGTTAATTACCATACAGTAAATACTCAATACAAAATCATACATCAAAAGACTGCATAAAGTATATAAACATTGGTATTTTGGCTTTTTAGTATGTCAATGGAGAAAATGATAATATTTATTTGAGATGTACCATAGGGTGACCACTTATAACAGCCAGAAATTTCTGGTTTTAATCAGAAAAAAGTAGAGGTTCAATCAAAATAAGAAGTTGTTCCTGAGCACAAATCCATGAGTAATCATAAACACCACAGGTTGTAGCCCAAAAACCATAAAAAAGAGGGAGAGTGTGTGTGAATTTTCATCTAGTTGTTTTAGAGCGATACGGCAGTGCTGGTCATGCACTCGCTGACCCATGTTTGATCTCTGGTTCTCTGTCGGGTTTCCTGAGCCTACCCGGAGTTATCCCTGAGAGCAGAGCCAGGAGTGGTCCCTGAGCACTGCTGGGTGCACCCCTCCCCAAAATATAACCAAATAAAGAAACCAAAAAAGAACATCCCATTTTCATCAAGCTAACATTGCATATAAAATCCAATGGCACTAATATGGAGGACTTTACTTTGTTTCTCTAATTTGTCAAAGAATTTGTCTAAATTTGAAAAGAAACTTACAGGAGGAAATCAATTACTTTTCTATTTATATAGTAGAAGCTATTGACACAATTCATAAATAAGCACAGAATAAATATTTCATATTTAGCTTCTTAACTATGTTTAAAAATAAACCACTGCATTTGAACCAGCTATCATTTACCACTGTTGTGTCAAGCCATTCACATTTTTGAGCCATGAGTGCGGCTGCATAGTCGAGGAACAAGTTCAGTAGTGGGTGAGGCTTGAACAAGTGTGTAGAGGGGAGCTGTGAACATGGGGGTGGTTGAGTTCTGGAGTTTTTGTTTTTTAATTTCATAAGTAGTCTTTTTATTTTATAAAGTAGTTCATAATATTTCATTACATTTAACATTCAAACACCAATCCTACCACGGTTGTACTTTCCCATCACCGTATTTCGGACGTTTCCATCCTGAACCCCAATCTCTGTCCCAAAGCAGAACTGAAATAATACATTTTGTTTTGTTTGTTTTGAAAAACCACTGATGATGCTACAAAAAATTATCGTTAGAGGAATGCGTGTGATAATTGTATATCACTCAGGGGATATTAAGCCTTTCTATAAGAGATCATGAACATGTTGTTAAAGTTAAGAATTGTGTGCTTATATATATATACATATATATATATATCTGTGAAAAAATATGTCCCTTCTAGGTTGGTTGCCTACTACTTATTTTTTTACAGACTTACAAACTTTGTGATTACGTTTCATTCATACAATAATCAAGTACCCATCCTGCCACCAGTGCCCATTCTCTACTACCAATGTTCTCAGATCCCTCCTGCCACCCCACCATACCGCCTGCCTCTGTGGCAGGCACTTTCTCTTTTACTCTCTCCTTTTGGGTGTTAATGGTTTGTAATACAGGTAGTAACTGGCCATTATGTTTGGTCTATAGTCTAGTTTCAGCATGCATCTCCCAACCCGAGTGAGCCCTCCAGGCCTCATTCACTTAGTGGTCATTTTTCTATCCTAGCTGCCTTTTCCCCCAGCATGTAAGGCTGGCTTCCAGGTCATGGAGCGATATCCTGGCCCCTACCTCTATTATCCTTGGGTATTAGTCTCCCACTCAGTTACTTTATATTTCACAAATGAGTGCAGTCTTCTGTCTGTCTCTCTCTTTCTGACTTATTTCACTTAGCATGATACTCTTCATGTCCATTTATTCATGAATAAATATACAGGATATATTCACAGAAGTAGTATTTCTGGGTCAATTGGAGCTCAGTTTCTAATTTTTTTGTGAAACGTCTGCATTGTTTTCCAAAAAAGCCGAACCAGTTGGCATTCCCACCAGCAGTGAAGGACAGTCCCCTTCTCCTTACATCCATACCAACATACCAACACCGGTTGCTTTTGTTCTTTTGGGTGTGTGCCAGTCTCTGTGGTGTGAGATGATATCTCATTGTTCTTTGATCTGCATCTCCCTAGTGATTAGTGATGAAGAGCATTTTTTCATGTGCCTTTTGGCCTTTTCAATGTCTTTTTTTGAGAAAGTTTCTGTTCATTTCATCGCCCCATTTTTTGATGGGATTGGATGTTTTCTTCTTGTAGAGTTCAACCAGTGTCTTGTATATATATAAGGCACCTTGATATTATCCCCTTAGCAGAAGGGTATTGGGTGAATATTCTTTTCTTTAATGTCCCTCATGGATTCTGGTCTGATGTTGAGGTATTTAATTCATTTTCATCTGACTTTTTTGCATGGTGTTAGGTAAAGGTCTGAGCCCCCCCCTTTTTTTTTTTGCATGTAGCTGTCCAGTTTTGCCAGCACCATTTGTTAAAGAGGAGGCTGTCTACTATTTTGAACCCCATCAAATGTGGTTTGGTATTCTTAAAGTATGGGTACGATGTGTCCTATGAAGTGTCGAGCGACCAAATTGACGACCATGTGGCCCAGGAATAGGTTCACTCTTGGGTGAAGCTCTGCCCGAGAGTGTGGGAAGTGGCTTGTGCATGTAGGAGTTGAGTTCTGGAGGTTTTTGGCTGCCGGGGCTGGTCCCTTGGGGCCCTTTTAGAGGGGAGGGCTCTCACACCCCTCTGGGGCGCCTTGAGTAAGAGAGCCTGGCATGGGATCTGGTGCCATGGTTATGGCGAGCGTCATGTTATGCTCCCTTCCAGGAGAGAAGGACATGCCATCTGGATGGTGTTTGAGGACCAGATAATCTTGTACCAGCCAGAGGTGGCTTATGGGCATGACTGCTGAGTCACTGGAGACAGGGGGATACGGGCTGAGGATATCCATTACCAGTCTCATTGAGCCCACAATTCTCAGTCACAAAGTTCTTTGAGACCTATGTTAATGATGAGATATGAAATAGTATTCTTAAAGATTGCATTTAGTTCTGAGCTCCAGTCCAGTAATGCATTGTAAAGGATATGAAAATTTTATCTAGCAGGACCCCTATTTGCAATATGTTTCATTTGCATTTTATTCTATGGACCCTGATTGTGATAACTATGTTTTGTGAAGCAGTCTGTCCTTAGAACAGTGCCATTTGACTCCTCCAAGTCCAGCTTTGTTTCCAGACTCTTGGCATCTGTTTGGTTTGAGTTATTGGCATCTCTATGGTCCTTTTGAGGCATGACCTTCTGCCTGTGCTTGGTCAACACTACTAGAATCTATTTTGTCCTGTCCCCAATGCTTCATGTTGAAAGTTCAGAATTACTGAAAATGTAAAGGAATTACATTGTGAAGTTACATACTCTAGAGATACAATTGGTATTTTTTCTTTTAAATCACATCTCTAAAACAGTCATCATTTTTTATGCATTTTAAATGTATCAGTATGCTTCACCCTGAACACTTCATTTCTTTTCTTTTATTCTTTTGCTTTTTGGGTCACACCCAGAAATGCTCAGGGGTTACTCTTGGCCCTACACTCAGGAATTACTCCTTGTGGTGCCTGTGAGATCAATATGGGATGCCGGGGATAGAACCAAGGTTGGCCATGTGCAAGGCAAATGCTGTACTATCACTCAGGCCCCCATCCTGAACTCTTCTTAAGCACCCATGTCTGCACTAACCTTCAAAATTTTTCCTTAATCATCTTAATTATGACTCTCAGTGTATTGGAAAGGAAAAGACTTCATAATTTTCTGATTTGTAAGTTCTTTTAAGGCAGAGTCTTTAATATATTGCTTGACAGGAAGTGGGCTAGCAATATTTGAGACAGAGTATGCAAACGTTATTGACTTGAATTATATTAAATCTATGTTTTCTTCTCAAACTACAATGGTGTTTCTGTTTACATAAAAATAAATTTGAATGCATGCATGCATGTTGTGCTTTTAGATACCCTTGTCTGGTTATAGAGGAACAAGCAATCTTTGGAGAATATTAAAACTTATCAGACAGCTACATGATAGCAATGATAGATCGAATACTGGAAAAGGAAACAGAATTGTTTTTTCTATTTGTAACACTGGTTCCTGGGCAGCTGTTGTTAAATCAGTGGGTTTCAAGGATTCTCAGAAAAAACTTGTGTTGGATCCTCAACTGTTAAGTATTTTCCTGATAAATTTGTGCTCAAAGAAAAAATCCAGATAGTAAGACTGGAAGTTTCTTATTTAGTAAATAACTCATTTTTGGTTATCTGTTAAGAACTTTCATGAGACTTTATTATGATTAACATCATACTAACATCATATATTGTCATTCTATACATTAATTATAAATATAATCTTATTTGGGTTGGAAACCTCAACTGGGGACTGGAGAGATCCCAGGAACGAAACACATGCTTTACCTCACACTGTCCAGAATGTTCCCCCAGCCATTGAGCTGCGTCCCACAGCAAGCACTAGTCCAAAAGATAAAAATAAAAAGGCGGAGAATGTAAGAGGATTCATTTTGAGGTTAAGTTAATGATTTGTATGTGCTTCTGTGACCAAATGCTACATTCTTATTTGAAAGTACTGTAGGACTAGAAGTACTTACCTAATCTGGTGAAACCACACATGTGTATTCATATCTATGCCTACTATTTGGGAAAATATTGAATATTCACTCTTGATTTAGTTTCTCCCTTGACATCAGGATGTCATTATAACATGTAACCTGTCAGACCAAGAATGTAATGATAAAACCACAACAGAAATGTTGACAATATACTTCTGTTTTAGAGATTAACTTTTAAGGTAGTGGTTTCAAAGGTGGGTTACTTAGATAATAGTACAGTAAAAATGAAGGCTTAATAAATTGGAATTTGAAATTGATAAATCACGTTTCACTACTTTTGAGTAATAAATAAATAGTATTTCATCTTGGTGAAATTGGTGTGGCCAATAAAGCCACACCAATGGCTTTAAATGGGAGGATGAAATTCCTTAGGCAATTCATCTCCTTTATTTTCTTGCACTGTATCTTCTTTTCTAGACATATATTCTATGCCTCTCTTTACTCAAATATGAATCTTAGACTGACTTTGGATCATCGATTTCAGAAATGATGTAAGGACCATGGAAGAGTACATTGAAAACATATATATAATTTATAATGTTTTAGGAATATTGTAAATTATTTAAAGGATCAAGTAATACAAGAAATGTGTAGGATATTTAATGTAACTAGCTATTCTAGAAATTGTGGTACACCAGTCAAAATGTAGCTTAATTGGAAGGAGTATCAAATTTATATTCAGATGTGATTTATACATTGGTGATGGGCTTCTATGTGAAATTCAGACCCCTTATATTACTGATTTTGTTTCCTAGTGTAGAGAAATTTCATGTAAAAAAACCAGAATTTTCTTTATTTGTAGGAAGTCATTAATTCCCAGTATGGGGGAGGGAGGAGTCTCTAAAATGAATTTTGGTATTCATTTGATGATATTTGCATGTTCTAGCATACCAAATACTTGACTTTGAAGGTGGTTTTATATTCAATGAACTATTTTAGAAATTGAAACTAAGATTTGGAGAAATTTGACTAGTATGCGTTTTGTTTCCTTACTCTGTTGGTACATAGCATATTATTTTTGAACAACTCTTTACTGCAAATACCTATGAAATTCCTTCTATGAACATATGAGTATTACAGAGAAAACTTGCATCTCAGTTCACTTATCATGAAGATTCTCTACAATGGGCAACTAATTAATGTTACATGGTAGCTTACTACCCTCTGATTTGTATAATTTCCTTGGCATGTTCTTTTTCCTGAGACAAGTTTCTAACGATACAAGATTATCACAATTATAAAAATGTCAGACCTCAGGGGCTGGAGCAATAGTACAGCGGGATAGGCTGTTTGCCTTGCACATGGCTGATCTGGGTTTGATTCCCAGCATCTGATATGGTTCCTCAGCACCTCCAGGAGTAATTCCTGAGTGCAGAGCCAGGAGTAACCCCTGTGCATTGCCAGGTGTGACCCAAAAAGGAAAAAAAGTCAGACCTTAAAAAGAATCTGATTTTATTTGTCATCTCTTGCTCTATAATTCTGTTTTAATGCTAACATCCAAATAAAATTGTTGATTATATACTACCAAACATTATCAAATGTCATTATCTCCCTCAAGGTGCAGTTGAATGAATTAGCTGAATATATATGTGCTGTAACCCTTCAATAAGCTCACTTTTCACAGACAACCACATTGTTTAAAGCTCGTTCTACCATAAAATAATTTCCTATTAATATTAGTGGGATTTCTAAAGGATTTCATGATAGAATCAAGTGACCTAATGGCATAGGAAAGTAAAGCTATAGTTGGCATTTCTCTCTCCTTTTGCAATTCAAGTTGCTGCTTATTCATGCTCCATGCCAACTAAGCTCTAACTCCTCCATTCAGAGAAAAGTTCATTCTTAGGAGAGTGTGTTTTCCCATGGAAGTCAAGGAGTCTACTGAATGATTTAAATGATAGGATGAAATGACCCCAACTTTATTACGAGAAAGGCAGAAGTTAGAGCTACGTTCTCCTGTTGCAGCTTAAGGAGCTGTGTCAAAATGCCAAGTACCTAAGCTCTAGCTTACTCCTTCTCTGAGAATCCTAAGTTCTTTGCAAAGTGTTTTCCCCAGTGCTTTCAATGGGAATTTTGGTGGATTGCAATGATCACAGAATAACTGGTTTCTATTGGATAGCAAACAAAACAAAAACTAAACAAAAAAACCCCAAACAAACAAACAAAAAAGAAAAACATAAGTTAGAAGGTCTTCCTTAGTTATTAAAAAGGAAGTGCATATGAAAGTAACATGCCTAAGCTCTAGCTCAGTCTTTCTTAGAAGAATCCATTCAGGAGAGTCATTTCTCCATGTGGTGGCAATGCTCTACCTCATTATTTCTTAGGCCTAGTGCGTCTTCCTGTTAATTCCTAAGGGAGTTTCCATAAATTTCAATGAATAAAACAAGCACCTCTTATTTGAAAATAAAATAAGCAGAAATTAGTTTGTCTCACTATTAGATGATGTTCTACATTCTCCAAATAACAGTAGTTATGCTAAGTTCTAGATTAGTTTTCCTTAAAACAATGTTTGTTTATGAAAATGCATTATCCATAGGTTTCAGTAGGAGTTTCCATGGATAATGAAAGGAACAAGTGGCCTTAGGCTTTATTTATTTACTTATCTCTTTATTTTCATTTTATTTTGTTATCAATGCACTATGCTTTACAAAGTAATTTATTGTTGGGTTCTGGACGCACAATGTTCAGCACCCTTCCCACAACCAGTGTCAACTTCACTCACCAGGGTTTCCAGTTTCCCACCCATACACCACCTCTCCCCTCAGCCTGTTCTCTTGACAGGGACCTCTGAAAGTTCAGTTGTTAAAGCTTGGATCTCATAATTTCAATGCGGTTAACTCTGTGTTTTGGCTATTTACTACTGTTCCTGAATTCCCTGGACCCCTGTGCCCTGCCCCCTTGATTTCTCATCTCTCTCTCTTCCTCTTCCCTCCATTCTCTTTCCTTCTCCTGCCTATGCTCTGGGGCGAAGGGTGATCTGGCACAACCCACTTTTAAACCATGGCCTTACTATCAGAGGCCGATTGTGAACATGTGGTGTAATATCACACACACGGTGGAATATTATATGTTGGAAGGAATGAAATCATGCAATTTGATGGAACAGGCATGGAATTGAGAGTTATACTTTTAAATGAAGAAAGTCAGAAGATGGATAAAAATAAGATGATAGAATTCATAAGAGACCCTACTTCTTAATCGAAAGAAGGCAAATGTTTATGATTGTAACCAAAAGTGTAATTATAAATATTTTGCCTAAATATATATGTGTTGTTTTCTATGTGTTTTTTAAACATTAAACCCATTCTATTTCTTATTCCATTCTTGTTTTTCGGGAGGTGGGTGATAATCCGAATTTTCCAGCATCATTTCTTGACAAGTTTCCCCTGACTATATCACTTTGAGATCTCTGTCATGAATTGAATGTCCTGTAAGAGTGGGCTTTCTTTTTTTTCTGAGCATTTTACTTCTCATAGTTGCTGAGTTGAAATTAATTTGAAGAGCTGTGATTTACAGGAGTAGTGATAGATGAATCATGTGCAGTACAAGTGTTTTTTTTCAATTATTTTTAGCCTATCACTCTGTATTTTTATAGCCATTTTGTTTATAACTTCGATATTGCTGATTCCATTGAGCTTAGTATTAGACCTCCATTTATTCTCTCATTTGCTTTAGAATCCTTTTTTCATTTCACAAATTAAGACATTGTTCTTTGTTCTATTTTCCTGGAAAATCTCATTGCTTTTTAGAAATAGAGATTGCCATATAGATGTAAGTTCCTTAAGGAAGATAACTGAATTTATAAATAGTTTGAAATTTTCAGGGAAAGTATGAGGAATTTTTTTTTAAATTTTTGGGTCACACTCGGGGATGCACAGGAGTTACTCCTGGCTCTGCACTCAGGAATTACTCTGGCGGTGCTCAGGAGACCATTTGGGATGCTGGGATTCGAACCTGGGTTGGTCGAGTGCAAGGAAAACGCCCTGCCCGATGTGCTGAGTTCCAGCCCCAGTTTGAAGAACATTAATGGTAATTTAAATGACACACCAAATGTCATATTATTTTCACTTCACGACTCATACATAGCATGTTGAACAGAACCGGTAGTGGATTTCTTAAATTTTGGTTCCTTCTTGTAGATCCTGGATTTGTTTGTTTCTTTCATTGAACTGCATTGTAGCTACCATTAAAATCAATGGCAAATAACCCCTTTCTAACAAAGAGGGGTCTCTCCTGCCTTTTCTGTGTAGCTTTTATAATCAGTATCTTGAACTTTGCTTTCAGTCAGGATCTCCAAGAGTGTCTTATTAATCGATAAAACTGGAATGGCTTTCACTATCATATATCAAAGTTCTCTTCAAAATATGCGGGCATACACACTCTCCAAGAAATGCACTTTGCTCAAGAAAATAACAAAAATGAGCTGGTGCTTCTCTGCATACCTAGTCTATGTTATTCTCTGACCCACACTATATTGCAAGTCTCCACCTCCATTGTTCAACGGATTTCAGTGCAAAACAAAAGCAATCTGACATGTATAGCTTCCCATATGTTCCCATGAGCACTACCAGAGGTTTTTGGAGTGCAAATGTAGGATTGAATCCTGAGAATTACGTGGTGTTGCCCCAAAACAAACGTAGATCTGAACAGGATGTGGAATGATGACTTATTATAAGATAATCAGGGTTACAATGTATAATAAGATATACAACTCTGGTGTGTAATAGAAGAAACACATTACTTAGTAATAAAATACCATACTTTAACTTCAGTGCATAAGAACTCCCCCACTCACCAGTTTGGTCAGAGCTGCTGTGACATCTTTGTTCCGAAAACTATATATGAATGGGTTTAGAACAGGTGTCAGTATAGTGTAAAATACAGAGACCACCATGTCCTTCTGAGGTGTGTGATAGGAGTTGGGAAGCATGTATGTGTACACAGCAGCCCCATAGAAAATAGTAACCACAATCATATGAGAGGCACAAGTGACAAAGGCCTTCTTCTGGCCTTCTGCTGAGTTCATCCTGTAGATGGTGAGAAGGATTAAATAATAAGAGCTTGAAATTGCTGTTACAGGTATAAGAAGCATGAGGACACAGCATATATACATAAGGGTCTCAAGGAGGGTTGTGTCTGAACAAGAAAGCTTCATTAGAGCAGGGACCTCACAGAAGAAATGTTGGATCTTCCGGGATCTGCAGAATGGGAATGTCATGGTGACAGGTGTGAGCAAGAACCCATCCACCAATCCCAGAAGCCAGCAGGCAGACACTAAAAGAAAGCACATTTTATGGCTCATGAGACTAGAATAATGGAGTGGATGGCAGATAGCCACATAACGATCATAGGCCATGGCTGCAAGAAGGAAAAATTCTGAACCTAGAAGTGTCGCATATAAGAACATTTGAATCCCACATTCAGGAGGTGAAATTGTGTTTACACCTATGACTTGGTTTATGAGCATCTTGGGCACCGTGACTGAAATATACATGACATCCATGAAAGACAACTGGCTAATGAAAAAGTACATTGGAGTATGGAGATTGGTATCCCAGTGTATCAGAAGGATCAGAATGCTGTTTCCAGACAAGGCCAGCAGGAAAACCACAAAAATGACGGCACAAAGAAGAGCTGGGTGATTTGATTGAGAGAAGAATCCCAATAGGATAAAATCTGACCATCCAGTGTGGTTTGATCCCCAGCTTGTGTTGTCCATGAGTGTTGATCTATAATTCAATGAGAACTATGAGTTAGTATCTAACTTAAAAATGTGAGAACTCAAAATGTTTATCGGCATGCATTAATTTTCTTCAGTGAGAATTTTCTTTATGTAGATGAAGGCCAATATACTTTTTATTAGCAAATACCATGAGGCTATTAATTGGAATCTGTAAGTTACTTTAACAAATTGACTAGTAAATTAAGGAATCATAATGCTAGGTCAAAAATTTTTCAGCTTCTGGGACAGAGTGATAGCACAATAGGTAGGGTACTTGCCTTGAACAGGGCTGACCCCAGTTTAAACTTGCATCCCAATGGTCCCCTATGCATTGCCAGAAACAGCTCCTGAGTGGAGCCAGAAGTAACCCCTGAACACTGCTCGCCGTGGTCCAAAAACAAAAAAAAATTTTAACTTCAATGATAGTTGGAAATGATCAGTCTAGACAAGGCGTGGTTGCTGAAAGGAGGTCAAATGATATCGCATGGTACTCTTTCAGTAACACTATTGCAAATCATAGTGCCTTAAAAAGAAAAATCAGAAAATCAAGAGAACAATGTCTGCTATTTCCTTCATTACCCATAGGCTCCCTATGGGTAATGAAGGAAAACTGAGGACACTGGTGGTTGGAAATATGCGCTGGCAAAGGGAACATTGGAACATTGTATAATTGAAATTCAATCCTGAACAATTTTGTAACTGTGTATCTCCTACAATAGGTTCTATGCAAAAATAAAAATTAAAAAAATATTAGTGTTTGGTAATATTGCTACATTCAAGATCAGCTGAAATCTTACTAGATATGGAGGTTTACCAAAAATATGGAAACAATAACAGAAAAAATATTTATTAAAGACGGAGACATATTATATAACCTATAGTTCAATTAATCTGTTGTTCAGCATTTGAAGAAAATGAGATGGTTAAATAGTTGGAGATGTATTTCACAGGAAGAAAATTATTTCCAAATGTTGAGTTAGCACACTGGGTCTTCAGATTGTTTGAAGAAGTCACAGTAGCAGAAGTATCGGGGCGGGGAATCTTAAAGCAGTTTGGTAATGATGAGGTGCAGCTACATTTTACCCCAAACGTATTGATAATAATAGTTGTAACCATTTTACCCAAATATTAATATAACATTAATAGTAAATAATTTAAATTTACATATAATTTGAAAGAGCCTCCAATACGGCACCATTTGGAAGGACGAGTAAGGAGAGGCTGCTAAAATCTCAGGGCTGGCTGGGACAAATGGAAATGTTACTGGCACCCACTCGAGCAAATCAATGAACACGGGATGATAGTGATACATATAATTTGATCAAGTTTCATGTAAAATACTTGAGATCCGTTTTCCTTCACAGGCATATTATGCTCTGAAATACATGGGGTTAAATGGAACATGCATACTGAAAGGTAGACCAGGATCGTAACATTAGAACTTACCTAACAGTGGACTAAAGCTCTGAGTTCAGCTTTGCTTCTAGGCACCATTCCTCTCTCCACTTTACAAAAATATTGAGAGTAAGAATAAATTTTATTGAGATATGGTAAGGCTCAAATGAAGTAAAATATTGAAGGTGTTTAGAACATTGAAAATTATTATTTAAAAATGTGTGCAAGAAATGATTGGTACTATTCTTTGTTATTTTTGTCTCTAAGTGTCACACTGAGCAGTGCCCTTGTATTATTTCTGGCTCCGAACTCAAGAATTATTCATGGCAGTGCTCAAGGGACCTACCGGATGACAGGGATCCAGCCTGGGTTGGCAGCGAGCAAGGGAAATGCCCTACCTGCTGTTAGAAGGCCCTGCTATCATTGTCTAATGACATTAGATACAGACTTAAGTTGTCAGGTTTGTATGGAAGAATTCTATATACTATAAGCTTCTATATTTTTTAAATTTAATGTTTAATTGTATCACAGTGAAGTATACAGTTAAAAAGTTATCATAATTGGGTTTTAGTCATATAATATTCCAACACTGCCTGTGTACCTTTCCCAGTTTCCCACAACTAATGTTCCCAGTTTTCTCTTGCACCCTTGATTTAATATAGAAGCATATATATTAAGAACTATATGCCTCGTCTAGTACATATACTGCAATTGGATATATTTATATAAATATATAGGTACTATATAAAACATATATATATCAGTTGCTATATTAAAAACAGATCTTTTTATATGTGTTTGCCAGTGTCTTCACGTTCCTTATAGAGAATCCTGTTTTGTCTCTCAAGTACAAGTTTTTACAACTTCTCCTCTTCCCCCCCTCTCCCCAATGCTATGTTTTAAAGGGGAAAAGATGTAGAATGTAACTTCCTTTGAAAAGACAATAATTTACTTTGTTTTTGCTTTTCATATTCACTACAGTACTCCTTGCAGCAATCAATTTTCATGGAAAGTGTAAGCAGAGAGCAAATCTCAGCGGCAAGGAGTATTAATCACTCACTCAACTCATTGTTCTTTCCTTTTTGTTGCTCATAATTTTCATATGTGTTAAATACTAAAGATAGATTATAGTCCACTTAAATTGGTTACTGTTAAGGAGACCCACAGTCAGTCTATACTGGCCGTGGTCATATAAACATGATTCAGTGTATAATTCTAAATGCTGACAAAATTAAAAAATAAAGATCAGTAGAAGCAATATATATATGGTATTTACTTAATTTTGGTAATTTTTTTTCACTCCCTGCACCTGGTGATGCTCTGGAGGTACTCCTAGCTCTGTTTCCAGTGATCTGGGCACCATGTGATGTTGGAGACTGAACTCAGATTTCCAGCAGACCGTCCATCACTCAGTTCTTTGAGACAGCTCTCTGGCTCTATTTGGCTTTTACTAATGTAATCAGTAACAGTGCCACCATTTTATCTTAATGCGATGAAAAGTTCGCATCACTTTAATCTTATCATAAATATGAATATTTTAAAAAGATGAATTTTATTTTACAATAGATTATATTTTGAAGTACTGGAAATGCAGGAACACTTCAAGGAAAAGTTTCAACTATCTAAGACTGTGTTTTATTAATAATTACAGTGCATAATGAGATATCAATCAAGTTACATAAACCCAAAATCTGAAGCACTAAACCACAGAGAACTGAAAATTGAAACTTCAATATAAAATTTAGATAAATATAGGACACACAAAAATACACTATATTTTCATATTCTACCACCAGTAGCAGATAAAATATGAATCAGGGGCAAAATTAAAACACACAACAAGAACAAAATCAGGAAGCAGTATCAGATGTAACAGTATAGATATGGTATCTAAAGCCATACTTAGTTTCTGAGAACACAGGATTCTGATGAGTATAGTGGGAAATTTTAGACTACAATTAAATACCTTACAATTTGTGTATTAGTCACCTATTGACCATTTCATCTAGAAAACATAAGCTCACATTCTATGGAAAAAATTATTCTCAAGAAAACATATGAAGAACTTATGTTACTAGAGAAGCATAGGATGAGGCAAAGAAGGGAAGGGAACCAAGTAGTCAGTTGTAGAGTGATAATTGGTATTTCAGTTGCAGGAACCCTCAAAATAAAACATTTTGAACAGACTTAAATTTATATCTAATATATATATAAATTTTATAGATAAATGCTACCACAACAAAAACTTTCATATAGTATGCTTATTATTTTCAATATCAGAAAATATAAAAACATTATTTTAAATACTAAAATAGATAAAATAGTATCTGGTCCACCGGTCCACGGTTGGAAGTTTGCTTGCCTAAAGTGGTGGGTAGATAGCAGTGGTGGGTAGTTAGGGAAGAGAAGGAACTACTATGTCATGATCATTCTGGACATGAATTGAATTATGAAAGCAGGTAAAAGGATATGCACATAACCTTTAAGTACCTGCTCTGGAAATCATAATGCCCAGTGAGAGAGAGAGAGAGGGACAGAGAGGTGGTGGAAGGAGAGAGGGAAGGATAGAGAGAGAGTGATAGTGAGAGAGAGACAGAGAGAAAGAGAAAGAAGAAAAGTGACTGATACAAAGTTAGAAAGCAGGTTGAGGGTGGGAGGCTGAAGGAGGGAACCTAGGGACTTGGGTGGTGGGAAATGTACACTGGCGAAGGACAGTGAGACCATTATATGGTAAAAATCCAGTCAGGAACATCTTTATATCTAATGGTGGTTTAATTAAAAAAATCATTAAAATAATAGAAACAAAACAAGGGAGCAAACAAAAATATAACCCATAAAATTCTTATACTGTGAGAAAGTAAAGCATTACAAGAAAAGGGGTTGAGACGGGGAGTAAGCACATCATGTAAAGGGGTAATTTGCGTGGTGTGAATATTACAAAGGAATATGTACAGTTCTTGAGATTTGCTATATACCTAAAGCATATCTAATGTTATAAGCAAATGTTTCAAAACCTAAAACTTCTTTTTAATACTTTCTCTTAATAAATCATAATATATCTTTGAACAATTTAAAACAATAAATGAAAGAAAAATGTAAATGTTTAATGTAATATATCACAAGCCGAATTACCGTTTGGCTTTTGTAGATCTGTTCACTATTCTGGATGAACCCAGCTTCTCTTGATCCTCAGCTCTCCTCAGACAGATAAATAGACTGTGGTCATTTAACAGTATAATGAGAAATGGTAGTGTGACATCATCCCTCATTTTGTAATATCCATCCACTTGGGTATTGGTTGATGATTTTCTCTTCAGAGCCTTCTTCTGAGACTACAAAGAGGAGGTAAAGGAACTGAGAGGTTAAGAAGCTAGAAGATAGCTCTCTTTTTCTCCTGTATCTCTGAAATCTGTAATAGTTAGATTACAAATACTAACTATCCAAACAGAAGGTGAATATCAACATTAACAATGAATTCATATTTATGTAATATATTAGTATTTATGTCTATAAGTTCATTTGATATTTTTGTATTTAAATATGTCTTTATCTTAAAGAATAATTGTGTGAGACCATAGAGACTGTATACCGCGTAGATGTTTGTCTTGAATGTGGCTGACCTGAGTTCAATCCCCAGCACCACAGATGAGCCCCAACAGGTACGATTTCTGAGTGCAGAGAGAAAAAAGTCCTAAGAAACACCTGGTATGGCACAAAACAACAAAACAAAACAAAATAATGTTATAAAAATGGATAGTGTCTTGAATATACTTCACAAAACAAGATTTAATTTCATAGCCCTCAGTAGTACCAGAGTTTAGATGAAAATTGAGTGTCTATTTTAAATATTTCTCCTAATTGCTATTTAATAGATTACTGATTGACTTTTATTGGTTCACTTATAGTTTATGTTCCTATTGTCTCATTAGTGTTTTAAGCAACTCTTTAAAATTAATATGCCAAGAAAATGGCTATACACAAATATAAAAGAAGAAAATTGCAAGGATCATTTAAAAAATCAATGATTGGGGCTGGAGCGAAAGGACAGCAGGTAGAGTGTTTGCTTTCATGTGGCCGACCCTGGTTCGATTCCCATATATCATATGGTCCGCTGAGCACCTCCAGGAGTAGTTCCTGAGCTTAGTGCCAAGAGTAACCCCTGTGCACCGCCGGGTGTGACCGCAAAATAAATAATTGAATTAAAAAAATTAAAAAAAACTTAATGAAAGCTCACTCACTTTAGAATCATACAACAATTTTCTTGTGAATAAAGATAGTTTGACAGACGAATGGAATGGAACTGAGATAGCAGTGACCAATCCTCAGATATAGAGACAGTTAATCTATGAGAGTGGAGTGGACGCATGAGTGGGTAAAAAATTCTCTTAATGAAATGTTGTTGGAAAATTGGATAAACCCCTGCAAAACAGTAAAACTGGATCCTTATCTCACACCACGCAAAAAAATTAAAGTGGATCAAAAACCTAGAGATTACATCAGAAACTATAAAGTACTTTGATGAAACATAAGCAGAACTACTTGGAATCTGGACATCAATGATGCTTTTAATTACTTGATTTCACTAGCAACAATGAGAAAACAATAAAAATCAGTAAAAGAAACATGAGGTTGAAAATGTTGCACATGGCTAAAGAAATTAGAGCTGAATAATTAGGTCTAGTTTATATTTTCCTAAACAATTCAGATAAATGAATAACATTCAAAATCTGTCAAGCTCTTGGGCCAAGATAACTAGTAGACCATGCAGGGCACGGCCTTATACATGGCTGATCTTGGTTTCATCCCAGTATCCCATTTGGTCTCCTGAGTCCACCAGATGTAATTTCTGAACACAAAATCAGGTAACCCCCTGAGCACATTGGGTCTGACCCCCAAAACCAAATGAATCAATCCATTTAATTTTATTTATTATTTATTTTATTAGTTAATCACCATGAGGTACAGATACAGGCTTACAACGTCTGTGCTTGCATTTCAGTCATACAAAGATTGAGTACCCATCCCTCCACAAGTGCCCATTTTCCAATGGTCCCAGCATCCCTCTCCCCAACCCATCCCCTCCCTCCACCCTGTCCCACCTCTGTGGCTGGGCATTCCTTTTTGCTCCTCTCTCCTTTTGGGTGTTGTGGTTTGCAATAGAATATTGAGTGGCTATCATGTTCTGTCTATAGTCTACTTTTGGCATGCATCTTTTAATCCAAATGGGTCCTCCCAACATTCTTTACTTGTTGTTCCCTTCTCTATCTGAGCTGCCTTTTCCTCTAGCATGTGAGGATGGTTTCTAAGCTGTGGAGCAGACCTCCTGGTCCTTATATCTACTATTCTTGGGTGTTAGTCTCCCCCATCTGTTACTTTATATTCTACAGATGAGTGCAGTCTTTCTATGCCTATCCCTCTCTTTCTGACTAATTTCATTTAACATGGTACTTTCCATGTTGATCCACTTATATGCAAATTTCATGACTTCATCTTTTCTAATAGCTGCATAGTATTCCATAGTTAGATGTGCCAAAGTTTCTTTAACCAGTCATCTGTTTTCAGGCACTCTGATTTTTCTCAGACTTTGCCTATTTTAAGTAGTACAGCGATGATCATACAAATATATTTCTACTATACTTTTTTGCCTCTCCAGGATATTTTCCAGGGGTGATATTGCTGGGTCAAATGGGAGCTCAATTACTAATTTTTTGATAATTGTTAATACTGTTTGCAGAAAGTGCTGAACCAGTTGGCATTCCCACCAACAGTGAAAGAGTTCCTTTCTCCCCATATCCATGCCCACACCGGTTGCTTCTGTTCTTTTGGTTGTGGGCCAGTCTCTGTGGTGTGAGATGATATCTCATTGTTGTTTTGATCGGCATCTCTCAGATGATCAGTGATGTAGAGCATTTTCTCATGTGCCTTTTTGCCATTTCGATTTATTCTTTGAGAAAGTTTCTGTTCATTCCACCACCTCAGTTTTTGATGGGGTTGTATGTTTTCTTTTGTGGACTTTAAGCAGTGCTTGGCATATCCTTGATATCAACCTCTCATCAGATGGGTATTGGGTGAATATCCCATCCCATCTTCCCATTCTGTAGCGAATCAATCCATTTTACATACCCAAACTTTAACAACAAAATTTAGAAAGATGCCTGTCAAGCGGGTTGGCTGGAGCTGAGGTGGCGGGGAAAATATGGGAATGAATCTGAAAACATTGCTGGAGGTAGTTTGGCCCTGGTGGTTGTATTGGTGCTATATGTAATATTGTATGTCTACAATTTAACTATGAATAGATTAAAATCATGGAATTTTAATTAACGTTTAAAAAGAAATATTAATAGCAACAGGCTCTGAACAATACATAAAGCTCAGTAACCAAAAGAAAACAACCCCACAAAAAATGGGAAGAAGGGACGAATAAACACTCCATGAAGAAGGAGTGTTGGAGGTGAACAAGTTTATTAATAAAGTACTCATTATAGAAAACCAGCCCAAACAACAAATAAGTACAACCTCACACCTCTAATATGACTTATAGAAATATACATAATACAATACTTATTTTGGCAGATATCTGACCAAATGGGCTGGAGTGATAGCATAGCAGGTAGGGCATTTGCCTTGCACACAGCCAACCCAGGTTCGATTACACCGACCCTCTCAGAGAGCCTGAGAAACTACTGAGAATATATCGTCCACATGGCAGAGCCTGGAAGCTACTTGTGGTGTATTCTATATGCCAAAAATAGTAACAAGTAGTCTACAATGGAAATGTTACTGGTGCCCACTAGAACAAATCGATGAGCAATGGGATGACAGTGATACAGTGACAGTGATCTGACCGAAATAGGAAATCTCAATCACTGCTCATTGGAATTTCACCTGATCCAACCACTATGGAAAATATGGATATTTCTGAGAAAAATAAGTTTTGTATTCTAATTGGATTCAGTTATCCCAGGATTAGTTTCTACACCCAAACAAACAAACATTAATTAAAAAATAGGTAAGTGCCTCCACCTCCATTGACATTCTCAGCACAATACGAAGAATAAGGAAACAAGACAAATGTCTATCAAGAGATGATCAGATAACGAAGTTTTGGTATATATAGACAGGCAATACTATGCTTCCATGCGAAAGGATAAAATTGTGCAGTATGTGGCAACTTGGCTTGAATTGGAGACTATCATGTTGAGAGAAATTAGGAGAGGCTAAAGGAGAAATACAGGATTATCTTTGCATAAGTGGTATATAAAGAAATAAATCATGAATATGAAAAAATTGATAATAAACTTTGAATCTTGGAAAACCGACGTGAAAGTATCAAGTTTGTGGGGGGGAAGTTCAGAGAAATTAATAGGTTTATTGGATGTAATATGGGAACATAGATAGTCTGAATGATGTTAAGGGAGGGTATATGATGCAACAAATCCATGTCAATTAACAAGGTATGTGCAGATGAGAGGGAGGGAGGGAGGGAAGGATGCACTGGAGGTGACATTGGGACAGGGGTTGAAAGTCATGGGCACTTTTGTGATGGTGGTATGCGTTAATACCATAATCTTGAACACTATTAGAACCCTATTACCTAAACTATAATAAACATATTTTTAAAATCAACAAACTAAATATGACACTCATTTAAGGGAAACAAATTCAAGCTTTTGAAACTGGAATTTTAGAAAACTTATATTCCTTACCTTGCATTATTAAATAATTGTAATAGAGATATTTTTTTGAGATGGTTGTTATGTTAGTGATATTTTAAAATTGTTGTATAAGGAAATGTGCCAGAATTTGCTAACTTTTAAAATGACTAATAAATGATATGAAAAGTGGAAAAAATGTAAGAGGTGTATGCAAGGAAAAGAAACTTGGGATCAATTTGGTAACATCATAAATGTATTCTTCATTCACATAACTTGTAATCAAATTCTTCTGAACCTTTTAACGTATCTTTGTAGCTATTATAGTGACTTTTATTGCCATGGCATTGTCATGCCATAATATTGCACATAGAGTAACATCTGTCATTCAGGCTCATTTTTGAGGGTTGGCACCTCCTGTGTCTAAAATATTCCATGCTTCGGTTGGCTTGTTCTAGTCCCTTTAACCTCATTTTTCTTAATCTTCTGAGTATGCTGGCCATAGGGGACAGCAATAGATGATTACAAAAATTCATTATTTGGTTGTATTAATGGTGATGATTTTTAGTAGTTACAATGGCATAAACAACTGAGAGATACAGAAGAGCTCTGGGGCTCCAATTTGAAAAAGACGGTCTCAGATGCTTTCATGGGGTCCAGGTTTCTGTATCACAACAAAAGAATGTTGTACCTGCAGCTCCCAGAGTGAAGTGTCCCATTCACTTAGCTATTGTGGTTTCATGGTGACATATTATTACATGATTATTACTGGGCTGTATTGATAGCACAGCAGTAGGGCATTTACCTTTTATGTGGCCGACCCAGATTTGATTCCTCTGTCCCTGTCGTAGAGCCCAGCAAGCTACCGAGAGTATCTCACCCGCATGGCAGAGCCTGGTAAGCTACTGGTGGCATATTTGATATGCAAAAAACAGTAACAACAAATCTAGAGATGGAGACGTTTCTGGTGCCCGCTCAAGCAAATCAATGAGCACGGCAATGACGGTGACAGTGACAGTGACAGATTATTAGTTATCTCTGAGTGACAACAATCTCTTCCCTACTGTCCACTTTTCCCTACAGTACATGGAAGCCACAGTAACCAATCTCCCTCTTGCTTTAAGTCCCGTCCATTTGTAATATGTAGTTTTCTCATGTGTAGTGAGGTTTATACTAACAAATAAATTATATTTAATTTAACTTCAATGTGTATCATATCTTTAAATTTGTAAATTATATAGTAGTATGAATACAAAGCTTATAAAACATTGTTTTGAATGTAATTATTCTTAAGGTGTATTAGCGGAAGGCAGAAAATATGTTTCAGTGTTTCAAGTTGTCTCTCTGTGATCCAAAATATCACAGGAACAGGTTTATAGGAAAGAAGGTATTTATTGGCAAGAAGTAATGTATATGTCATAAAGGAAGTCTGAGTACTCAAGTCTTTGAAAGAAGATGAGGAAATTTATGCAAACAGAGAGATGATAAACTGCTTGTGAAGAGTTAATTTTCCCTAAAGATGTGTGTAACTCTGATATGGACAGTGAACATGAACAGTTAATTACTATACAGTAAATACTCAATACAAAATCATACATCAAAAGACTGCATAAAGTATATAAACGTTGGTACTTTGCTTTTTAGTATGTCAATTGAGAAAATGATAATATTTATTTGAGATGTATCATAGGGTGACCACTTATAACAGCCAGAAATTTCTGGTTTTGATCAGAAAAAAGTAGAGATTCAATCAAAACTTAATTTCTTTCTCTCAATTAAAATTTAAAAAATCATTTGAATTCATGATGATTTGTTACAGACATTCAATATTCCAACAAGATTCCCAACACCATTTCACCTTCTCACCACCTTTGTCTCAAATTTCCCTCACCACCCCTTAAGCGTGCCACCATAACAGGCCCTCAATAATTTATTTTATATTGCTTGTTATGAATAAAGCGCTAAAAGAGTGATCAAAAAATGTTTCTTTTGAAGGAAGTTAGTGGTGACTTTTGTATCTCCTTATGGGGTCATTAAGACCTTGCATAAGAGACTACTAAGATGTTGCAATAAAAATAAGCCTTCTGTGTTTGTATTTTGTTAATAGAGTTTGGTTGCCTTCTACATCACATCCCATTCAAATCTGGTGTGCTACACCTGGTTTATCAATGTTGTAGAGTTTTTTTAATGGGGATACAATTACAACCTTATGAACTTTCATGTTTGTATTTGGTTTACATCCCTCCACCAGTGCCCATTCTCCTCCACCAATTTTCCCAGTATCCCTCCCACCACCACCACCCCAAACGCCACCACCCCACCCTCCCTCTGTGGCAGGGCATTCCATTTTCTCTCTCCTGTTGGATGTTGTAGTTTTCAATAGAGGTACTGAGTGGCCATCATGTTCATTTTATAGTCCACTTTGGTACACGGCTTTCAACCCAATTTGGTCCTCCCAATGTTCTCTACTAGGTGTTCCCTTCTCTGTCTCTGCTGCCTTTTCCCCCAGCATGTGAGCCAGTTTCCAATCCGTGGGGCAGACCTTTTGGTTCTAATCTGTACTACTCTTGGGTGTTAGTCTCTCATTCTGCTACTTTATATTCCACATATGATTGCGATCTTCCAGCAACATTTGTAAAAGAGGCTTTTCTTGCTCCTCTTCACATTTCTTATTTTCTTATCAAAGATTAGATGTTCAAACAATTGCAGTGGTGTGTAGGGATATTCCACCCTGTTCCATTGGTCTGCGGTTCTGCCTTTGTTCCAGTACTATTCTGTTTTGTTACTGATGTAGTTAGTTTGAGGTTGGGGAGGGTGATGCCTCCCTTCGTCTTTTTCCCAAGAATTTCTTCTTTTTTCCCAAGAATTTCTTTAGCTATTCGTGGGCGTTTGTTCTTCCATATGAATTTCAGGATTGCTTGATCAATTTCTTTGAAGAATTTCATGGGTATCCTCATAGGGATCGCATTGAATCTGTATAGTGCGTTAGGGAGTATTGCCATTTTGACAGTGTTACGTCTTCCTATCCATGAGCAAGAAAAACACTTCTATTTCCTTGTGTCTTCTTTTATTTTATGGAGTATGCTTTTGTAGTTTTCTTTGTAGAGATCCTTAACCTCTTTAGTTAGGCTGATTCCGAGGTATTTGATTTTCTGGGGCACTATTATGAATGGCATTGCTTTTTTATGTCTCTTTCCTCTCTCTCACTATTTTCATATAGGAAGGCCATGGATTTTTGGGTATTGATTTTTTAGCCTGCAAGTTTACTGTACATGTCTATTGTTTCTAGGAGTGTCCTAACAGAGGTTTTAAGATTATGCAGGTATAGAACCATGTCATCTGCGAATAGTGAGAGCTTGATTTCTTCCTTTCCTATCTGGATGCCCTGAATGACTTTTTATTGCTTAATTACTACTGCAAGTACTTCCAATAATGTGTTGAACAGAAGTCGTGAGAGTGGGAATCCTTGTTTTGTCCCTGATCTTAGAGGAAAGCCCTTAGTTTTTCTCCATTGAGGATAATACTTGCCTCAGGTTTGTGGTAGATGGCTTTGACTCTCTTAAGGAAAGTTCCTTCTAAACCCATTTTGGTGAGAGTTTTCATCATAAATGGATGTTGGATTTTGTCAAATGCTTTCTCTGCATCTATTGAAATGATCATATGGTTTTTATTTCTACTTATGTTGATGTGATGGATTATGTCAATTACTTTCCAAATGTTAAACCATCCTTGCATTCCAGGGATAAATTCGGCTTGGTCCTGATGTATGATCTTTTGATGATTTGTTGGATTCTATTTGCTAATATTTTGTTGAGGATCTTCGCATCCGTGTTCATCAGGGATATTGGCCTGTAGTTTTCCTTGTTCGCAGTGTCTTTATTTGCTTTTGGTATTAGGAAGATATATGCCTCATAGAAACTTTTTGGGAGGTTTTCTATTTTTTTGATTTCTTGGAAAAACTTGAGGAGAACTGGCAACAGGCCCTCTTTAAATGTTTGGAAGAATTTGCTTGTGAAACCATCTGGGCCTGGGCTTTTGTTTTTGGGAAGACTTTTGATTACACTTTCAATTTCCTTTATATTAATGGGTCTGTTCAGGTATTCCAAGTCTTCTTGGTTCAGTCTTGGGAGATTGTAGGAATCCAGGAATTTATCCATTTCTTTTAGGTTGTCTTGTTTCGTGGCATACAGACTTTCAAAGCACTTTCTGATGATGTTTTGAATTTCATTGGTTTCTGTTGTGATGTCCCCCTTTTCATTTCTGATTCAGTTTATCAGGGTTCTCTCTCTTTCTTTGTGAGTATTGCTAGTGGTTTATCAATCTTATTTATTTTCTCAAAGAACCAGCTCTTTGTTTCATTGATCTTTTGGATTGTTTTTTGGGTTTCCATGTCGTTAATTTCTGCTCTAAGTTTTATTATTTTTTTCCTTCGATCTGGTTTGGGTTATTTTTGCTGGTCCTTTCTAAGATCTTGAGCTGCAAAGTCAAGCTATCTATGTAGGCCCTTTCTTCCTTCCTGAGGAATGCTTGCAGAGCTATAAATTTCCCCTTAACATAGCTTTAGCTGCATCCCATAGGTTTTGGTAGCTGTGTCTTAATTCTCATTTTTTTAGAGGTATTTTTTGATTTCTTCCTTGATTTCCTTCGTGACCCACTCATTGTTCAACAGTGAGTTGTTTAATTTCCAGGTGTTTGATTTGGTATTCCGCATCTGTATGTGATTAACCTCTATCTTCAGTGCATCATGGTCTGAAAAGATAGTTGATATAATTTCTATCTTCCCGATTCTATTAAGGTATGATTTGTGACCCTGAATGTGGTCTATTTTGGAAAATGTTCCGTGTGCACTTGAAAAGAATGTGTGTTCTTTCTTTTTGGGGTGCATAGCCTTGTATCGGTCTATTAGCCCTGTCTCCTCCATGTCTTCCTTCAGAGCCATTGTTTCCTTGCTGAGTGTTGTTCTTGTTGATCTATCCAGAAGTGATAAAGCAGTGTTGAAGTCTCCAACTACTATTGTGGTGCTAGTGTTATCCCCCTTAAATTCTGTTAGGAGTTCTTTTAAGTATTTAGCTGGTCGCTCATTAGATGCATATACGTTTAAGAGGGTGATTTCTTCTTGTTGTACATATCACTTTATGAATAGAAAATGACCTTCGTTTTCCCTTCTTTATTTTTAGCCTGAAATTTATGTTGTCAGATACTAATATGGCTACCCCAGCTTTTTTGAGGGAGTTGTTTGTTTGCAGGATTGTTTTCCATCCTTTGACTTTGAGTCTTTGTTTTTTCTTGCTATTCAGATGTGTTTCTTGTAGGCAGCAGAATGTTGGGTTTAGTTTCAGAATCCATTTTGCCACTCTGTGCCTCTTGATTGGTGCATTTAGACAGTTGACATTAAAAGAAAATATTGTCATGGGATTATGTGCCATCTTTCTGTAGGGTTTGTTGATCTTGTAAAGTTTTTCCTTGTCTTATAGTAGCCCTTTTAGTCCTTCTTTTAAGTTTGGTCTTGAGTCTATAAAGTTCCTGAGCTGTTGTTTCTCTGCGAAATAGTTTATGGTTCCTTCAAATTTAACTGAGAGTTTATCTGGATAAAGTATTCTTGGTGATGCATTCATTTCATTGAGTTTTTTCACTATATCCCTCCATTGTCTTTGGACTTGGAAGGTTTCCTCTATAGGCCTGCTGTGAATCTAAGGGGTGCTCCTTTGTATGTGATTTCCTTCTTTGATCTTGCTGCTTGCAGTATTGTGTCTCTATCCACGGCATCCATTATTCTGACTATGATATGCCTTGGGGATTTTTTATTTGGGTCCCTTTTAGCTGGCACCCTTCAGGCTCCTTGGATCTCTATGGCTGAATTCTCTAGCTCTGGGAATTTCTTAGCAATGATGTCTTTAACTGTGTTTTTTTTCATTGGGATTGGTTCCCTGTGCTTCTGGTACTTCAATGATTCTTATGTTGTTTCTCTTGAGGTTATCCCCTTGGACTCTAATTTGCTATAGAGCCATTTTGAGGTCTTTTTTCTTTTCTTTTTTTTTTTTTTTGCCTATATGCTTTCTGCAGCTCATCTTCAAGCTCACTGATTCTGTCTTCGGCTGTAGCCATTCTACTATTGAGGGCTCCTACTGAGTTTTTAATTTCATCTACTGACTCCTTTAATTGTGTCACTTCTGTTTGTAGCTTTGAAATTTCTGCTCTCATTTCTTCCTGGATTATCTTGGTGAACTGTTCCAATGCTGCATCCATATCCTCCCTTAATTTATTGGATGTTCGTTTCATAGTTGCTTTGAGTTTGTCAACCATCTTCATGATTTCCTCTCTGAATTCTTTATCTGAGAGGAGGTTGTATTTCTGGGTAGTCCCTGTTGAGGTTTCTGAGATCCACTCTTCCCTCTCTCCTGGCGGTGGGGATTTTCACTGTTTCTTCATGTTGTTATGGGCCATACTCTCAGGCGCTCTTCCTTAGCTTGTGTGGGGCTTCTATTGAAGACGTGAGGCTATGATATCTTTATAAAGGACTATTGTGCAGCTTGTTGTGTTCACTGACAGTTTTCGTGAAATTAGGGTAGGTTAGGTTAGTTGACTATTAGGATATAGTGACTAAGATGGCCAGGGTATTCTTCAGAGGAATAGGTTATACTGATTGTGATCAAATTGCGATGCAGGGAAGGGGAGAAATAACTGTGGCAGCTCCAGAAGGAGGCCATCCCCCTTTTGAGACCACGGCCCCTGACTTGAGGACACGCCCCCAGCAACCTGGGCAAGAGGAGGGGGTCAGGGCAGCTTGGAGAGGTGATTGACAGCAGCAAGGTGGGTCTGGGGACTTCTGTTGTAGAGATTTATATGTTGCACATCCATGACTGCGGCCTTGCCTTCCAGGAAGTTTTAAAATTTAACTGGGCTGGATAAAACTTTTAACTGGGTGGTGGTTTTGGGGCATGTGCATGACTGCCAGGGCTTCCGCAAGTACAAGGAGATTGGCGGGGACATGTAGCCCATCACCACTTGAAGGATACCTTTACTAAATATAATATATGTAATTCTATAGCTAGAGAAATTTGTACAGAAAAACAAAATAAAAGGAATTCAAATTGTAAAGAGTAAAATGATTACAATTTTCAAATAATATAATATACATATTAAACCTAAAAGATATTACTATCGTGTTTTATCTTTTGGGTCATACTTAGCAGTACTCAGAACTTTCTCTTGACTGTGCACCTAGAATCATCCCTGGTGGGCCCAGGGACCATATGGGGTGGGGGGGATGGAATCTGGGCCAGCAGGATTCAAGGCAAGCACCTGAACCTCTCTATCACTCAGGACCTGAAAAGTCACTACAATTAACATTATATACTACAATTATCCTTTGTAAAATAGCAACAAAAAACTTATAGAGATAAAAAGAATATGATCACATACACTACCACATCCATTAAAGAGACAAGTACCCAGGGAATTAGTGATAAAAACGAAAGGAAATAGAAGAAACAGGGGCATGACCTACAGCAGGTAGGATATTTGCTTGCATGAATCCAACTTGGGTTTGATTTCAAGTCCTCATGGGCTGGAGCAATAGTACAGTGGGGTAGGCTGTTTGCCTTGCACATGGCTGATCCGGGTTTGATTCCCAGCATCTGATATGGTTCCTCAGCACCTCCAGGAGTAATTCCTGAGTGCAGAGCCAGGAGTAACCCCTGTGCATTGCCAGGTGTGACCCAAAAAGGAAAAAAAAAGTCAGACCTTAAAAAGAATCTGATTTTATTTGTCATCTCTTGCTCTATAATTCTGTTTTAATGCTAACATTCAAATAAAATTGTTGATTATATACTACCAAACATTATCAAATGTCATTATCTCCCTCAAGGTGCAGTTGAATGAATTAGCTGAATATATATGTGCTGTATCCCTTCAATAAGCTCACTTTTCACAGACAACCACATTGTTTAAAGCTCGTTTTACCATAAAATAATTTCCTATTAATATTAGTGGGATTTCCAAAGGATTTCATGATAGAATCAAGTGACCTAATGGCATAGGAAAGTAAAGCTATAGTTGGCATTTCTCCCTCCTTTTGCAATTCAAGTTGCTGCTTATTCATGCTCCATGCCAACTAAGCTCTAACTCCTCCATTCAGAGAAAAGTTCATTCTTAGGAGAGTGTGTTTTCCCATGGAATTCAAGGAGTCCGATGAATGATTTAAATGATAGGATGAAATGACCCCAACTTTATTACGAGAAAGGCATAAGTTAGAGCTACGTTCTCCTGTTGCAGCTTAAGGAGCTGTGTCAAAATGCCAAGCACCTAAGCTCTAGCTTACTCTTTCTCTGAGAATCCTAAGTTCTTTGCAAAGTGTTTTTCCCAGTGCTTTCAATGGGAATTTTGCTGGACTGCAATGATCACAGAATAACTGGTTTCTATTGGATAGCAAACAAAACAAAAACTAAACAAAAAAACCCCAAACAAATAAACAAAAAAAGAAAAACATAAGTTAGAAGGTCTTCCTTAGTTATTAAAAAGGAAGTGCATATGAAAGTAACATGCCTAAGCTCTAGCTCAGTCTTTCTTAGAAGAGTCCATTCAGGAGAGTCATTTCTCCATGTGGTGGCAACGCTCTACCTCATTATTTCTTAGGCCAAGTGCGCCTTCCTGTTAATTCCTAAGGGAGTTTCCATAAATTTCAATGAATAAAACAAGCACCTCTTATTTGAAAATAAAATAAGGCAGAAATTAGTTTGTGTCACTATTAGATGATGTTCTACATCCTCCAAATAACAGTAGTTATGCTAAGTTCTAGATTAGTTTTCCTTAAAACAATGTTTGTTTATGAAAATGCATTATCCATAGATTTCAGTAGGAGTTTCCATGGATACTGAAAGGAACAAGTGGCCTTAGGCTTTATTTATTTACTTATCTCTTTATTTTCATTTTATTTTGTTATCAATGCACTATTATTTACAAAGTAATTTATTGTTGGGTTCTGGACGCACAATGTTCAGCACCCTTCCCACAACCAGTGTCAACTTCACCCACCAGGGTTTCCAGTTTCCTTTCCATACACCACCTCTCCCCTCAGCCTGTTCTCTTGACAGGGACCTCTGAAAGTTCAGTTGTTAAAGCTTGGATTTCATAATTTCAATGCGGTTAACTCTGTGTTTTGGCCATTTACTACTGTTCCTGAATTCCCTGGACCCCTGTGCCCCGCCCCCTTGATTTCTCATCTCTCTCTCTTCCTCTTCCCTCCATTCTCTTTCCTTCTCCTGCCTATGCTCTGGGGCGAAGGGTGATCTGAGACAACCCACTTTTAAACCATGGCTTTACCATCAGAGGCCGATTGTGAACATGTGGTGTAATATCACACACACGGTGGAATATTATATGTTGGAAGGAATAAAATCATGCAATTTGATGGAACAGGCATGGAATTGAGAGTTATACTTTTAAATGAAGAAAGTCAGAAGATGGATAAAAATAAGATGATAGAATTCATAAGGGACCCTACTTCTTAATCGAAAGAAGGCAAATGTTTATGATTGTAACCAAAAGTGTAATTATAAATATTTTGCCTAAATATATATGTGTTGTTTTCTATGTGTTTTTTAAACATTAAACCCATTCTATTTCTTATTCCATTCTTGTTTTTCGAGAGGTGAGTGATAATTCGAATTTTCCAGCATCATTTCTTGACAAGTTTCCCCTGACTATATCACTTTGAGATCTCTGTCATGAATTGAATGTCCTGTAAGAGTGGGCTTTCTTTTTTTTCTGAGCATTTTACTTCTCATAGTTGCTGAGTTGAAATTAATTTGAAGAGCTGTGATTTACAGGAGTAATGATAGATGAATCACGTGCAGTACAAGTGTTTTTTTCAATTATTTTTAGCCTATCAGTCTGTATTTTTATAGCCATTTTGTTTATAACTTCGATATTGTTGATTTCATTGAGCTTAGTATTAGACCTGCATTTATTCTCTCATTTGCTTTAGAATCCTTTTTTCATTTCACAAATTAAGACATTGTTCTTTGTTCTATTTTCCTGGAAAATCTCATTGCTTTTTAGAAATAGAGATTGCCATATAGATGTAAGTTCCTTAAGGAAGATAACTGAATTTATAAATAGTTTGAAATTTTCAGGGAAAGTATGAGGAATTTTTTTTTAAATTTTTGGGTCACACTCGGGGATGCACAGGAGTTACTCCTGGCTCTGCACTCAGGAATTACTCTGGCGGTGCTCAGGAGACCATTTGGGATGCTGGGATTCGAACCTGGGTTGGTCGCGTGCAAGGCAAACGCCCTGCCCGATGTGCTGAGTTCCAGCCCCAGTTTGAAGAACATTAATGGTAATTTAAATGACACACCAAATGTCATATTATTTTCACTTCACGACTCATACATGGCATGTTGAACAGAACCGGTAGTGGATTTCTTAAATTTTGGTTCCTTCTTGTACATCCTGGATTTGTTTGTTTCTTTCATTGAACTGCATTGTAGCTACCATTAAAATCAATGGCAAATAACCCCTTTCTAACAAAGAGGGGTCTCTCCTGCCTTTTCTGTGTAGCTTTTATAATCAGTATCTTGAACTATGCTTTCAGTCAGGATCTCCAAGAGTGTCTTATTAATCGATAAAACTGGAATGGCTTTCACTATCGTATATCAAAGTTCTCTTCAAAATATGCGGGCATACACACTCTCCAAGAAATGCACTTTGCTCAAGAAAATAACAAAAATGAGCTGGTGCTTCTCTGCATACCTAGTCTATGTTATTCTCTGCCCCACACTATATTGCAAGTCTCCACCTCCATTGTTCAACGGATTTCAGTGCAAAACAAAAGAAATATGATATGTATAGCTTCCCATATGTTCCCATGAGCACTACCAGAGGTTTTTGGAGTGCAAATGTAGGATTGAATCCTGAGAATTACGTGGTGTTGCCCCAAAACAAACGTAGATCTGAACAGAATGTGGAATGATGACTTATTATAAGATAATCAGGGTTACAATGTATAATAAGATATACAACTCTGATGTGTAATAGAAGAAACACATTACTTAGTAATAAAATACCATACTTTAACTTCAGTGCATAAGAACTCCCCCACTCACCATTTTTGTGAGAGCTGCTGTGACATCTTTGTTCCGAAAACTATATATGAATGGGTTTAGAACAGGTGTCAGTATAGTGTAAAATACAGAGACCACCATGTCCTTCTCAGGTGTGTGATAGGAGTTGGGAAGCATGTATGTGTACACAGCAGCGCCATAGAAAATAGTAACCACAGTCATATGAGAGGCACAGGTGACAAAGGCCTTCTTCTGGCCTTCTGCTGAGTTCATCCTGTAGATGGTGAGAAGGATTAAATAATAAGAGCTTGAAATTGCTGTTACAGGTATAAGAAGCATGAGGACACAGCATATATACATAAGGGTCTCAAGGAGGGTTGTGTCTGAACAAGAAAGCTTCATTAGAGCAGGGACCTCACAGAAGAAATGTTGGATCTTCCGGGATCTGCAGAATAGGAATGTCATGGTGACAGGTGTGAGCAAGAACCCATCCACCAATCCCAGAAGCCAGCAGGCAGACACTAAAAGAAAGCACATTTTATGGCTCATGAGACTAGAATAATGGAGTGGATGGCAGATGGCCACATAACGATCATAGGCCATGGCTGCAAGAAGGAAAAATTCTGAACCTACAAGTGTCGCATATAAGAACATTTGAATCCCACATTCAGGAGGTGAAATTGTGTTTATACCTATGACTTGATCCAAGAGCATCTTGGGCACCGTGACTGAAATGTACATGACATCCATGAGAGACAACTGGCTGATGAAAAAGTACATTGGTGTATGGAGATTGGTATCCCAGTGTATCAGAAGGATCAGAATGCTGTTTCCAGACAAGGCCAGCAGGAAAACCACAAAAATGAAGGCACCAAGAAGAGCTGGGTGATTTGATTGAGAGAAGAATCCCAATAGGATAAAATCTGACCATCCAGTGTGGTTTGATCCCCAGCTTGTGTTGTCCATGAGTGTTGATCTATAATTCAATGAGAACTATGAGTTAATATCTAACTTAAAAATGTGAGAACTCAAAATGTTTATCAGCATGCATTAATTTTCTTTAGTGAGAATTTTCTTTATGTAGATGAAGGCCAATATACTTTTTATTAGCAAATACCATGAGGCTATTAATTGGAATCTGTAAGTTACTTTAACAAATTGACTAGTAAATTAAGGAATCATAATGCTAGGTCAAAAAATTTTCAGCTTCTGGGACCGAGTGATAGCACAATATTAGGGTACTTGCCTTGAACAGGGCTGACCCCAGTTTAAACTTGCATCCCAATGGTCCCCTATGCATTGCCAGAAACAGCTCCTGAGTGGAGCCAGAAGTAACCCCTGAACACTGCTCGCCGTGGTCCAAAAACAAAAAAAAATTTTAACTTCAATGATAGTTGGAAATGATCAGTCTAGACAAGGCGTGGTTGCTGAAAGGAGGTCAAATGATATCGCATGGTACTCTTTCAGTAACACTATTGCAAATCATAGTGCCTTAAAAAGAAAAATCAGAAAATCAAGAGAACAATGTCTGCTATTTCCTTCATTACCCATAGGCTCCCTATGGGTAATGAAGGAAAACTGAGGACACTGGTGGTTGGAACTATGCACTGGCAAAGGGAACATTGGAACATTGTATAATTGAAATTCAATCCTGAACAATTTTGTAACTGTGTTCTATGCAAAATAAAAATTAAAAAATTATTAGTCTTTGGTAATATTGCTACATTCAAGATCAGCTGAAATCTTACTAGATATGGAGGTTTACCAAAAATATGGAAACAATAACAGAAAAAATATTTATTAAAGACGGAGACATATTATATAACCTATAGTTCAATTAATCTGTTGTTTAGCATTTGAAGAAAATGAGATGGTTAAATAGTTGGAGATGTATTTCACAGGAAGAAAATTATTTCCAAATGTTGAGTTAGCGCACTGCCATCTTCAGATTGTTTGAAGAAGTCACAGTAGCAGAAGTATCGAGGCGGGGAATCTTAAAGCACTTTGGTAATGATGAGGTGCAGCTACTTTTTACCCCAAACGTATTGATATTAATTCTTGTAACCATTTTACCCAAATATTAATATAACATTAATAGTAAATAATTTAAATTTACATATAATTTGAAAGAGCCTCTAATACGGCACCATTTGGAAGGACGAGTAAGGAGAGGCTGCTAAAATCTCAGGGCTGGCTGGGACAAATGGAGATGTTACTGGCACCCACTCGAGCAAATCAATGAACACGGGATGATAGTGATACATATAATTTGATCAAGTTTCATGTAAAATACTTGAGATCCCTTTTCCTTCACAGGCATATTATGCTCTGAAATACATGGGGGTAAATGGAACATGCATACTGAAAGGTAGACTAGGACCCTAACATTAGAACTTACCTAAGAGTGGACTAAAGCTCTGAGCTCAGCTTTGCTTCTAGGCACCATTCCTCTGTCCACTTTTCAAAAATATTGAGAGTAAGAATAAATTTTATTGAGATATGGTAAGGCTCAAATGAAGTAAAATATTGAAGGTGTTAAAACATTGAAAATTATTATTTAAAAATGTGTGCAAGAAATGATTGGTACTATCCTTTGTTGTTATTGTCTCTAAGGGTCACACTGAGCAGTGCCCTTGTATTATTTCTGGCTACACACTCAAGAATTATTCATGGCAGTGCTCAGGGGACCTATCGGATGCCAGGGATCGAGCCTGGGTTGGCAGCGAGCAAGGTAGCCCTACCTGCTGTTAGAAGGCCCTGCTATCATTGTCTAATGACATTAGATTCAGACTTAAGTTGTCAGGTTTGTATGGAAGAATTTTATATACTATAAGCTTGTATATTTTTAAAATTTAGTGTTTATTTGTATCACACTGAAGTATACAGTTAAAAAGTTATCATAATTGGGTTTTAGTCATGTAATATTCCAACACTGCCTGTGTACCTTTCACAGTTTCCCACAACTAATATTCCCAGTTTTGTCTTGCACCCTTGACTTAATATAGAAGCATATATATTAAGAACTACATGCCTCGTCTAGTACATATACTGCAATTGGATATATATCTATATAAATATATCAGGTACTATATAAAACATATATATATCAGTTGCTATATTAAAAACAGATCTTTTTATATGTGTGTGCCAGTGTCTTCACGTTCCTTATAGAGAATCCTGTTTTGTTTCTCAAGTACAAGTTTTACAACTTCTTCTACCCCCCTCTCCCACATGCTATGTTTTAAAGGGGAAAAGATGTAGAATGTAACTTCCTTTGAAAAGACAAGAATTTACTTTGTGTTTGCTTTTCATATTCGCTACAGTACTCCTTGCAGCAATCAATTTTCATGGAAAATGTAAGCAGAGAGCAAAACTCAGCTGCAAGGAGTATTAATCACTCACTCAACTCATTGTTCTTTCCTTTTTGTTGCTCATAATTTTCATATGTGTTAAATACTACAGATAGATTATAGTCCACTTAAATTGGTTACTGTTAAGGAGACCCACAGTCAGTCTATACTGGCCGTGGTCATATAAATATGATTCAGTGTATAATTCTAAATGCTGACAAAATTAAAAAATAAAGATCAGTAGAAGCAATATATATATGGTATTTACTTAATTTTGGTAATTATTTTTCACTCCCTGCACCTGGTGATGCTCTGGAGGTACTCCTAGCTCTGTTTCCAGTGATCTGGGCACCATGTGATGTTGGAGACTGAACTCGGATTTCCAGCAGACCGACCATCACTCAGTGCTTTGAGACAGCTCTCTGGCTCCATTTGGCTTTTACTAATGTAATCAGTAACAGTGCCACCATTTTATCTTAATGCGATGAAAAGTTTGCATCATTTTAATCTTATCATAAATATGAATATTTTAAAAAGATGAATTTTATTTTACAATAGATTATATTTTTAAGTATTAGAAATGCAGGAACACTTCAAGGAAAAGCTTCAACTATCTAATACTGTGTTTTATTGATATTACAGTGTATAAGTGAGATATCAATCAAGTTACATAAACTCAAAATCTGAAGAACTAAACTACAGAGAACTGAAAATTGAAACTTCAATATAAATTTTAGATAAATATAGGACACACAAAAATACCCTATATTTTCATATTCTACCACCAGTAGCAGATAAAATATGAATCAGGGGCAAAATTAAAACACACAACAAGAAGAACAAAATCAGGAAGCAGTATCAGATGTAACAGTATAGATATGGTATCTAAGCCTGTAACTTAGTTTCTGAGAACACAGGATTCTGATGAGTATAGTGGGAAATTTTAGACTGCAATTAAATACCTTACAATTTGTGTATTAGTCACCTATTGACAATTTCATCTAGAAAACATAAGCTCACATTCTATGAAAAAAATTATTCTCAAGAAAACATATGAAGAACTTATGTTACTAGAAAAGCATAGGATGAGGCAAAGAAGGGAAGGGAACCAAGTAGGCAGTTGTAGAGTGGTAATTGGTATTTCAGTTGCAGGAACCCTCAAAATAAAACCTTTTGAACAGACTTAAAATTTATATCTAATATATATAAATTTTATAGATAAATGCTACCTCAACAAAAACTTTCATATAGTATGCTTATTATTTTCAATATCAGAAAATATAAAAAATATTATTTTAAATGCTAAAATAGATAAAATAGTATCTGGTCCACCAGTCCACGGTTGGAAGTTTGCTTGCCTAAAGAGGTGGGTAGATAGCAGTGGTGGGGAGAGAAGGAACTACTATGTCATGATCATTCTGGACATGAATTCAATTATGGAAGCAGGTAAAGGGATATGCACATAACCTTTAAGTACCTGCTCTGGAAATCATAATGCCCAGTGAGAGAGAGAGAGAGAGGCACAGAGGGGTGGTGGAAGGAGAGAGGGAAGGATAGAGAGAGAGTGATAGTGAGAGAGAGAGAGAGAGAGAAGGAGAAAGAAGAAAAGTGACTGATACAAAGTTAGAAAGCAGGTTGAGGGTGGGAGGCTGAAGGAGGGAACCTAGGGACTTGGGTGGTGGGAAATGTACACTGGCGAAGGGACAGTGAGAGCAGTATATGGTGGAAATCCAGTCAGGAACATCTTTATATCTCATGGTGGTTTAATTAAAAAAATCATTAAAATAATAGAAACTAAACAAGGGAGCAAACAAAATATAACCCATAAAATTCTTATACTGTGAGAAAGTAAAGCATTACAAGAAAAGGGGTTGAGACGGGGAGTAAGCACATTATGTAAAGGGGTGATTTGCGTGGTGTGAATATTACAAAGGAATATGTACAGTTCTTGAGATTTGCTATATATCTAAAGCATATCTAATGTTATAAGCAAATGTTTCAAAACCTAAAGCTTCTTTTTAATATTTTCTCTTAATAAATCATAATATATCTTTGAACAATTTAAAACAATAAATGAAAGAAAAATGTAAAATGTTTAATGTAATATATCACAAGCGGAATTACCGTTTGGCTTTTGTAGATCTGTTCACTATTCTGAATGAACCCAGCTTCTCTTGATCCTCAGCTCTCCTCAGACAGATAAATAGACTGTGGTCATTTAACAGTATAATGAGAAATGGTAGTGTGACATCATCCCTCATTTTGTAATACCCATCCACTTGGGTATTGGTTGATGATTTTCTCTTCAGAGCTGTCTTCTGAGACTACAAAGAGGAGGTAAAGGAACTGAGAGGTTAAGAAGCCTGAAGATAGTTCTCTTTTTCTCCTGTATCTTTGAAATCTGTAATAGTTAGATTACAAATACTAACTATCCAATCAGAATCTGAATATCAACATTAACAATGAATTCATATTTATGCAATATATTAGTATTTATATGTCTATAAGTTCATTTGATATTTTTGTATTTAAATATGTCTTTATCTTAAAGAATAATTTCATGAGACTATAGAGACTGTATACGGCGTAGATGTTTGTCTTGAATGTGGCTGACCTGAGTTCAATCCCCAGCACCACAGATGAGCCCCAAAAGGTATGATTTCTGAGTGCAGAGAGAAAAAAGTCTTAAGAAACACCTGGTATGGCACAAAACAACAAAACAAAACAAAATAATGTTATAAAAAATGGATAGTGTCTTGAATATGCTTCACAAAACAAGACTTAATTTCACAGCTCTCAGTAGTACCAGAGTTTAGATGAAAATTGAGTGAGTCTTTTTAAATATTTCTCCTAATTGCTATTTAATAGATTACTGATTGAATTTTATTGGTTCACTTATAATTTATGTTCCTATTGTCTCATTAGTGTTTTAAGCAACTCTTTAAAATTAATATGCCAAGAAAATGGCTATACACAAATATAAAAAAAGAAAATTGCAAGGATCATTTAAAAAATCAATGATTGGGGCTGGAGCGAAAGGACAGCAGGTAGAGTGTTTGCCTTCATGTGGCTGACCCTGGTTCGATTCTCATATATCATATGGTCCGCTGAGCACCTCCAGGAGTAATTCCTGAGCTTAGAGCCAAGAGTAACCCCTGTGCACCGCCGGGTGTGACCCCCAAAATAAATAATTGAATTTAAAAAATTTAAAAAAAACTTAATGAAAGCTCACTCTCTTAAGAATCATACAACAATTTTCTTGTGAATAAAGATAGTTTGACAGACGAATGGAATGGAACTGAGATAGCAGTGACCAATCCTCAGATATAGAGACAGTTAATCTATGAGAGTGGAGTGGACGCATGAATGGGTCAAAAAGTCTCTTAGTGAAATGTTGTTGGAAAATTGGATAAACCCCTGCAAAACAGTAAAACTGGATATTTATCTCACACCACGCAAAAAATTTGAAGTGGATCAAAAACGTAGAGATTACATGAGAAACTATAAAGTACTTTGATGAAACATAAGCAGAACTACTTGGAATCTGGACATCAATGATGTTTTTAATTACTTGATTCCACTGGCAACAACGAGAAAATAATAAAAATCAGTAAAAGAAACATGAGGTTGAAAATGTTGCACATGGCTAAAGAAATTAGAGCTGAATAATTAGGTCTAGTTTATATTTTCCTAAACAATTCAGATAAATGAATAACATTCAAAATCTGTCAAGCTCTTGGGTCAAGATAACTAGTAAACCATGCAGGGCATGGCCTTGCACGTGGCTGATTTTTTGGTTTCATCCCAGCATCCCATTTGGTCTCCTGAGTCCACCAGATGTAATTTCTGAATGCAAAATCAGGTAACCCTCTGAGCACATTGGGTCTGACCCCCAAAACCAAATGAATCAATCCATTTAATTTTATTTATTATTTCTTTAATTAGTGAATCACCATGAGTTACATATACAGGCTCACAACGTCTGTGCTTGCATTTCAGTCATACAATGATTGAGTACCCATCCCTCCACAAGTGCCCATTTTCCAATGGTCCCAGCATCCCTCCCCCCAACCCATCCCCTCCCTCCACCCTGTCCCACCTCTGTGGCTGGGCATTCCCTTTTGCTCCCTCTCTCCTTTTGGGTGTTGTGGTTTGCAATAGAGGCATTGAGTGGCTATCATGTTCTGTCTATAGTCTACTTTTGGCACGCATCTTTTAATCCGAATGGGTCCTCCCAACATTCTTTACTTGTTGTTCCCTTCTCTATCTAAGCTGCCTTTTCCTCTAGCATGTGAGGACGGTTTCTAAGCTGTGGAGCAGACCTCCTGGTCCTTATATCTACTATTCTTGGGTGTTAGTCTTCCTCATCTGTTACTTTATATTCCACAGATGAGTGCAATCTTTCTATGCCTATCCCTCTATTTTTTACTCATTTCATTTAACATGGTACTTTCCATGTTGATCCACTTATATGCAAATTTCATGACTTCATGTTTTCTAATAGCTGCATAGTATTCCATAGTGTAGATGTACCAAAGTTTCTTTAACCAGTCATCTGTTTTCAGGCACTCTGATTTTTTTCAGACTTTGGCTATTGTAAATAGTACAGCGATGATCATACAAATATATTTCTACTATACTTTTTTTGCCTCTCCAGGATATTTTCCAGGGGTGATATTGCTGGGTCAAATGGGAGCTCAATTTCTAATTTTTTGATAATTGTTAATACTGTTTGCAGAAAGTGCTGAACCAGTTGGCATTCCCACCAACAGTGAAAGAGTTCCTTTCTCCCCATATCCGTGCCCACACCGGTTGCTTTTGTTCTTTTGGATGTGGGCCAGTCTTTGTGGTGTGAGATGATATCTCATTGTTGTTTTGATCTGCATCTCCCTGATGATCAGTGATGTAGAGCATTTTCTCATGTGCCTTTTTGCCATTTCGATTTCTTCTTTGAGAAAGTTTCTGTTCATTCCACCACCCCAGTTTCTGATGGGGTTGTATGTTTTCTTTTGTGGACTTTAAGCAGTGCTTGGTATATCCTTGATATCAACCCCTCATCAGATGGGTATTGGGTGAATATCCCTTCCCATGCTGTAGCGAATCAATCCATTTTACATACACAAACTTTAACAACAAAATTTAGAAAGATGCCTGTCAAGCGGGTTGGCTGGAGCTGAGGCGGCAGGGGAAATATGGGAATGAATCTGAAAACATTGCTGGAGGGAGTTTGGCCCTGGTGGTGGTATTGGTGCTATATGTAATATTGTATGTCTACAATTTAACTATGAATAGATTTAAACCATGGCATCTTAATGAATTTTTAAGAAGAAATATTAGTAGCAACAGGCTCTGAATAATACATAAAGCTCAGTAACCAAAAGAAAACAACTCCAGAAAAAATGGGAAGAAGGGGTGAATAAACACTCCACAAAGGAGTGTTGGAGGTGAACAAGTTTATTAATAAAGTACTCATTATAGAAAAACCAGCCCAAACAACAAAGAAGTACAACCTCACACCTCTAATATGACTTATAGAAATATACATAAATACAATACTTATTTTGGCAGATATCTGACCAAATGGGCTGGAGTGATAGCATAGCAGGTAGGGCATTTGCCTTGCACACAGCCAACCCAGGTTCGATTATACCGACCCTCTCAGAGAGCCTGAGAAGCTACTAAGAATATATCGTCCACATGGCAGAGCCTGGAAGGTACTTGTGGTGTATTCTATATGCCAAAAATAGTAACAAGTAGTCTACAATGGAAATGTTACTGGTGCCCGCTTGAACAAATTGATGAGCAATGGGATGACAGTGATACAGTGACAGTGATCTGACCGAAATAGGAAATCTCAATCATTACTCATTGGAATTTCAACTGATCCAACCACTATGGAAAATATGGATATTTATGAGAAAAATAAGTTTTGTACTCCAATTGGATTCAGTTATCCCACAACTAGTTTCTACACTCAAACAAACAAACAGACATTAATTAAAAAATAGGTAAGTGCCTCCACCTCCATTGACATTCTTAGCACAATACAAAGAATATGGAAACAAGACAAATGTCCATCAAGAGATGATCAGCTAATAAATTATATTTAATTTAACTTCAATGTGTATCATATCTTTAAATTTGTAAATTATATAGTAGTATGAATACAAAGCTTAAAAAACATTGTTTTGAATGTAATTATTCTTAAGGTGTATTAGGGCAGAACATATGTTTCAGTGTTTCAAGTTGTCTCTCTGTGATCCAAAATATCACAGGAACAGGTTTATAGGAAAGAAGGTATTTATTGGCAAGAAGTCATGTATATGTCATAAAGCAAGTCTGAGTACTCAAGTCTTTGGAAAAAGATGAGGAAATTTATGCAAACAGAGAGATGATAAACCTCTTATGAAGAGTTAATTTTCCCTAAAGCTGTGTGTAACTCTGATATGGACAGTGAACATGAACAGTTAATTACATACAGTAAATAATCAATACAAAATCATACATCAAAAGACTGCATAAAGTATATAAACATTGGTACTTTGTTTTTTAGTATGTCAATTGAGAAAATGATAATATTTATTTGAGATGTATCACATAGTGACCACTTATAACAGCCAGAAATTTCTGCTTTTAATCAGAAAAAAGTAGAGATTCAATCAAAACTTAATTTCTTTCTCTCAATTAAAATTTAAGAAATCATTTGAATTCATGATGATTTGTTACAGACATTCAATATTCCAACAAGATTCCCAACACCATTTCACCTTCTCACCACCTTTGTCTCAAATTTCCCTCACCACCCCTTAAGCGTGCCACCATAACAGGCCCTCAATAATTTATTTTATATTGCTTGTTATGAATAATGCACTAAAAGAGTGATCAAAAAATGTTTCTTTTGAAGGAAGTTAGTGGTGACTTTTGTATCTTCCTATGGGGTCATTAAGACCTTGCATAAGAGACTACTAAGATGTTGTAATAAAAATATGCCTTCTGTGTTCATATTTTGTTAATAGAGTTTGGTTGCCTTCTACATCACATCCCATTCAAATCTGGTGTGCTACACCTGGTTTATCAGTGTTGTAGAGTTTTTTTAATGGGGGTACAATTACAAACTTATGAACTTTCATGTTTGTATTTGGTTTACATCCCTCCACCAGTGCCCATTCTCCTCCACCAATTTTCCCAGTATCCCTCCCACCACCACCACCCCAACCGCCACCACCCCACCCTCCCTCTGTGGCAGGGCATTCCCTTTTCTCTCTCCTGTTGGATGTTGTAGTTTTCAATAGAGGTACTGAGTGGCCATCATGGTCATTTTATAGTCCACTTTGGTACACGGCTTTCAACCCAATTTGGTCCTCCCAATGTTCTCTACCAGGTGTTCCCTTCTCTGTCTCTGCTGCCTTTTCCCCCAGCATGTGAGCCAGTTTCCAATCCGTGGGGCAGACCTTTTGGTTCTAATCTGTACTACTCTTGGGTGTTAGTCTCTCATTCTGCTACTTTATATTCCACATATGATTGCGATCTTCCAGCAACATTTGTAAAAGAAGCTTTTCTTGCTCCTCTTCACATTTCTTATTTTCTTATCAAAGGTTAGATGTTCAAACAATTGCAGTGGTGTGTAGGGATGTTCCACCCTGTTCCATTGGTCTGCGGTTCTGCCTTTGTTCCAGTACTATTCTGTTTTGTTACTGATGTAGTTAGTTTGAGGTTGGGGAGGGTGATGCCTCCCTTCGTCTTTTTCCCAAGAATTTCTTCTTTTTTCCCAAGAATTTCTTTAGCTATTCGTGGGGGTTTGTTCTTCCATATGAATTTCAGGATTGCTTGATCAATTTCTTTGAAGAATTTCATGGGTATCCTCATAGGGATCGCATTGAATCTGCATAGTGCGTTAGGGAGTATTGCCATTTTGACAGTGTTACGTCTTCCTATCCATGAGCAAGAAAAACACTTCCATTTCCTTGTGTCTTCTTTTATTTTATGGAGTACGCTTTTGTAGTTTTCTTTGTAGAGATCCTTAACCTCTTTCGTTAGGCTGATTCCGAGGTATTTGATTTTCCGGGGCACTATTATGAATGGCATTGCTTTTTTTATGTCTCTTTCCTCCCTCTCTCTATTTTCATATAGGAAGGTCATGGATTTTTGGGTATTGATTTTATAGCCTGCAACTTTACTGTACATGTCTATTGTTTCTAGGAGTGTCCTAACAGAGGTTTTAAGATTATGCAGGTATAGAACCATGTCATCTGCGAATAGTGAGAGCCTGATTTCTTCCTTTCCTATCTGGATGCCCTGAATGTCTTTTTATTGCTTAATTACTACAGCAAGTAATTCCAATAATGTGTTGAACAGAAGTTGTGAGAGTGGGAATCCTTGTTTTGTCCCTGATCTTAGAGGAAAGCCTTTAGTTTTTCTCCATTGAGGATAATACTTGCCTCAGGTTTGTGGTAGATGGCTTTGACCCTCTTAAGGAAAGTTCCTTCTAAACCCATTTTGGTGAGAGTTTTCATCATAAATGGATGTTGGATTTTGTCAAATGCTTTCTCTGCATCTATTGAAATGATCATATGGTTTTTATTTCTACTTATGTTGATGTGATGGATTATGTCAATTACTTTCCAAATGTTAAACCATCCTTGCATTCCAGGGATAAATTCGGCTTGGTCCTGATGTATGATCTTTTGATGATTTGTTGGATTCTATTTGCTAGTATTTTGTTGAGGATCTTCGCATCCGTGTTCATCAGGGATATTGGCCTGTAGTTTTCCTTGTTTGCAGTGTCTTTATTTGCTTTTGGTATTAGGCAGATATATGCCTGATAGAAACTTTTTGGGAGGTTTTCTGTTTTTTTGATTTCTTGGAAAAACTTGAGGAGAACTGGCAACAGGCCCTCTTTAAATGTTTGGAAGAATTTGCTAGTGAAACCATCTGGGCCTGGGCTTTTGTTTTTGGGAAGACTTTTGATAACACTTTCAATTTCCTTTATATTAATGTGTCTGTTCAGGTATTCCAAGTCTTCTTGGTTCAGTCTTGGGAGATTGTAGGAATCCAGGAATTTATCCATTTCTTTTAGGTTGTCTTGTTTCGTGGCATACAGACTTTCAAAGCACTTTCTGATGATGTTTTGAATTTCATTGGTTTCTGTTGTGATGTCCCCCTTTTCATTTCGGATTCAGTTTATCAGGGTTCTCTCTCTTTCTTTGTGAGTATTACTAGTGGTTTATCAATCTTATTTATTTTCTCAAAGAACCAGCTCTTTGTTTCATTGATCTTTCGGATTGTTTTTTGGGTTTCCATGTCGTTAATTTCTGCTCTAAGTTTTATTATTTTTTTCCTTCGATCTGGTTTGGGTTATTTTTGCTGGTCCTTTCTAAGATCTTGAGCTGCGAAGTCAAGCTATGTATGTAGGCCCTTTCTTCCTTCTTGAGGAATGCTTGCAGAGCTATAAATTTCCCCTTAACATAGCTTTAGCTGCATCTCATAGGTTTTGGTAGCCTGTGTCTTAATTCTCATTTTTTTAGAGGTATTTTTTGATTTCTTCCTTGATTTCCTTCGTGACCCACTCATTGTTCAACAGTGAGTTGTTTAATTTCCAGGTGTTTGATTTGGTATTCCGCATCTGTGTGTGATTAACCTCTATCTTCAGTGCATCATGGTCTGAAAAGATAGTTGATAGAATTTCTATCTTCCCGATTCTATTAAGGTATGATTTGTGACCCTGAATGTGGTCTATTTTGGAAAATGTTCCGTGTGCACTTGAAAAGAATGTGTGTTCTTTCTTTTTGGGGTGCATAGCCCTGTATAGGTCTATTAGCCCTGTCTCCTCCATGTCTTCCTTCAGAGCCATTGTTTCCTTGCTGAGTGTTGTTCTTGTTGATCTATCCAGAAGTGATAAGGCAGTGTTGAAGTCTCCAACTACTATTGTGGTGCTAGTGTTATCCCCCTTAAATTCTGTTAGGAGTTCTTTTAAGTATTTAGCTGGTCGCTCATTAGATGCATATACGTTTAAGAGTGTGATTTCTTCTTGTTGTACATATCCCTTGATGAATAGAAAATGACCTTCTCTGTCCTTTCTGATCTTTTCAGCTTGAAATATATGTTGTCAGATACTAATATGGCCACCCCAGATTTTTTGAGGGAGTTGTTTGTTTGCAGGATTGTTTTCCATCCTTTGACTTTGAGTCTTTGTTTTTTCTTGTTATTCAGATGTGTTTCTTGTAGGCAGCAGAATGTTGGGTTTAGTTTCAGAATCCATTTTGCCACTCTGTGCCTCTTGATTGGTGCATTTAGACAGTTGACATTAAAAGAAATTATTGTCATGGGATTTTGTGCCATCTTTCTGTAAGATTTGTTGTTCTTGTAGGGGTTTTCCTTGTCTATAGTAGCCCTTTTAGTCCTTCTTTTAAGTTTGGTCTTGAGTCTATAAAGTTCCTGAGCTGTTATTTCTTCGTGAAATAGTTTATGGTTCCTTCAAATTTAACTGAGAGTTTATCTGGATAAAGTATTCTTGGTGATGCATTCATTTCATTGAGTTTTTTCACTATATCCCTCCATTGTCTTTGGGCTTGGAAGGTTTCCTCTATAGGCCTGCTGTGAATCTAAGGGGTGCTCCTTTGTATGTGATTTCCTTCTTTGATCTTGCTGCTTGCAGTATTGTGTCTCTATCCACGGCATCCATTATTCTGACTATGATATGCCTTGGGGATTTTTTATTTGGGCCCCTTTTAGCTGGAACCCTTCAGGCTCCTTGGATCTCTATGCCTGAATTCTCTAGCTCTGGGAATTTCTTAGCAATGATGTCTTTAACTGTGTTTTTTTTCATTGGGATAGGTTCCCTGTGCTTCTGGTACTCCAATGATTCATATGTTGTTTCTCTTGAGGTTATCCCCTTGGACTCTAATTTGCTCTAGAGCCATTTTGAGGTCTTTTTTCATTTTTTTTTTTTGCCTATATGCTTTCTGCAGCTCATCTTTTTTTTTAATTAATTTATTTATTTTTAATTCGTGAATCACCATGAGGGCACATTTACAGATTTATACACTTTTGTGCTTATGCTTCCCTCATACAAAGTTCGGGAACCCATCCCTTCACCAGTGCCCATTCTCCACCACCAGTAAACCCAGCATCCCTCCCACCCTCCCCGATCCCATCTCCCCCCACCCCGCCCTGCCACTGTGGCAGGGCATTCCCTTCTGTTCTCTCTCTCTAATTAGCTGTTGTGGTTTGCAATAAAGGTGTTGAGTGGCCACTGTTCTCAGTCTCTAGCCCTCATTCAGCCTGCAACTCCCTTCCCCCACATGGCCTTCGACTACATTATAGTTGGTGATCCCTTCTCTGAGTTGCCCTTTCCCCAGAATGTGAGGCCAGCCTCCAAGCCATGGAGTCAACCTCCTAGTACTTATTTCTACAATTCTTGGGTGTTAGTCTCCCACTCTGTTATTCTATATACCCTAGATGAGTGCAATCTTTGTATGTCTGTCTCTCTCTTTCTGACTCATTTCACTCAGCATGAAACTTTTCATGCCCATCCACTTAAATACAAAATTCATGACCTCCTTTTTTTCTGACAGCTGCATAGTATTCCATTGTATAGATGTATCAAAGTTTCCTCAACCAGTCATCCGTTCTAGGGCATTCGGGTTTTTTCCAGATTCTGGCTATTGTAAATAGTGTTGCGATGAACATACATGTGCAGATGTTGTTTTGATTATACTTTTTTGCCTCTCTGGGATATATTCCCAGCAGTGGTATTGCTGGGTCAAATGGGAGCTCAACGTCTAATTTTTTGAGAGTCGTCCATATTGTTTTCCAGAAGGGCTGAACCAGTCGGCATTCCCACCAGCAGTGTAGAAGGGTCCCTTTCTCCCCACATCCTCTCCAACAGCGGTTGCTTTTGTTCTTTTGGATGTGTGCTAGTCTCTGTGGTGTGAGGTGGTATCTCGTGGTTGTTTTGATCTCTGCAGCTCATCTTTAAGCTCACTGATTCTGTCTTCGGCTGTAGCCATTCTACTATTGAGGGCCCCTACTGAGTTTTTAATTTCATCTACTGACTCCTTTAATTGTGTCACTTCTGTTTGTAGCTTTGAAATTTCTGCTCTCATTTCTTCCTGGATTATCTTGGTGGCCCGTTCCAATGCTGCATCCATATCCTCCCTTAATTTATTGGATGTTCGTTTCATAGTTGCTTTGAGTTTGTCAACCATCTTCATGATTTCCTCTCTGAATTCTTTATCTGAGAGGAGGTTGTATTTCTGGGTAGTCCCTGTTGAGGTTTCTGAGATCCACTCTAGGCGGTGGATCTCAGAATTTCCTCTCTCCTGGCGGTGGGGATTTTCGCTGTTTCTTCATGTTGTTATGGGCCATACTCTCAGGCGCTCTTCCTTAGCTTGTGTGGGGCTTCTATTGAAGACGTGAGGCTATGATATCTTTATAAAGGACTATTGTGCAGCTTTTTGTGTTCACTGACAGTTTTCGTGAAATTAGGGTAGGTTAGGTTAGTTGACTATTAGGATATAGTGACTAAGATGGCCAGGGTATTCTTCAGAGGAATAGGTTATACCGATTGTGATCAAAATGCGATACAGGGAAGGGGAGAAATAACTGTGGCAGCTCCAGAAGGAGGCCATCCCCCTTTTGAGACCAGGGCCCCTGACTTGAGGACACGCCCCCAGCAACCTGGGCAAGAGGAGGGGGTCAGGGCAGCTTGGAGAGGTGATTGACAGCAGCAAGGTGGGGCTGGGGACTTCTGTTGTAGAGATTTATATGTTGCACATCCATGACTGCGGCCTTGCCTTCCAGGAAGTTTTAAAATTTACCTGGGCTGGATAAAACTTTTAACTGGGTGGTGGTTTTGGGGCATGTGCATGACTGCCAGGGCTTCCGCAAGTACAAGGAGATTGGCGGGGATATGTAGCCCATCACCACTTGAAGGATACCTTTACTAAATATAGTATATGTAATTCTATAGCTAGAGAAATTTGTACAGAAAAACAAAATAAAAGGAATTCAAATTATAAAGAGTAAAATGATTACAATTTTCAAATAATATAATATACATATTAAACCTAAAAGATATTACTATCGTGTTTTATCTTTTGGGTCATACTTAGCAGTACTCAGAACTTTCTCTTGACTGTGCACCTAGAATCATCCCTGGTGGGCCCAGGGACCAAATGGGGTGGAGGGGATGGAATCTGGGCCAGCAGGATTCAAGGCAAGCACCTGAACCTCTCTATCACTCAGGACCTGAAAAGTCACTGCAATTAACATTATATACTACAATTATCCTTTGTAAAATAGCAACAAAAAACTTATAGAGATAAAAAGAATATGATCACATACACTACCACATCCATTAAAGAGACAAGTACCCAGGGAATTAGTGATAAAAATGAAAGGAAATAGAAGAAACAGGGGCTTGACCTACAGCAGGTAGGATATTTGCTTGCATGAATCCAAGTTGGGTTTGATTTCAAGTCTTCCATATGGTCCACTGGGCCTTCCAGGGTTAATCCCTGAGCACAGAGTGAGGAGTAGTAAGCCCTGAGCACTACCAGGTGTGACGTCTCAAAAAATTAATGAAATAAAAGATAGAAAAGAAGGGATATTCACTTTATGTTCATGATAGGAAGAATTAACATTACTAAAATGCCCAGCAAATCCATAGTATCTCCCTATCTCTCTCTCTCACACACACACACATGTACACACACACGCACACATTCAATATATATTTCATTCCTTATGGCATTCCAACAGAACTAAAAGGGAAGAGAACAAAGACTCCAGGTATGTTCACCTTTGATTTTGTACCAAACCTTACGTGCTCAGGCCTTATTCCTCCTGGCTCTGTGCTCAGTGATCCCTACTGGTAAGCTGAGAGACCATTTTTGGATTCAGGTTACAACTTGGGTTTTCCATGTCTACTCAACTGGCTCTCCATGCAGGAGTTACTCCTGACAGTTCCAGTGGGAATATACAAGATGCTGGATATTGAAGCCTGGTTTGGCACATGCAAGGCAAGCACCCTACCCTCTGTACTATTGCTCTGGCTCCTCCTTCATATTTTATTAATGATTCTCACTCTTATTAACTTATTTGTATAATAAAAATCTCATTTAAAAAATAACATTTATCAGCATAAAAGTTATTCATGCTATTCACCTTTGTAGGTTTACATACCTGTAAAAAGAGTTTTATACAGTTTTGGAAAAAAGTCAACTTATCATTGATTTACAATTTTGTTGGATTTCAGTAAGTTTAAAATGTGTGTCAGTGTCACCACTTTTAAAACAAATTTAAAAAGTTTTTTTCATATGTAAAGTATAAATATATTAAAGGGACAATGAATGGCAAAAAGTCTTCATCTATAGAACTGAACTTATAAGAGAATGGGGATGATTTGTGTAGGAAGGATCCTTTGGACACTGATGAAGGGATAGATGTGGTGTTGCAAAGATGTATACATGAAAAACGCAATGACTACTGTAAAAATCTTGGTATTTCAATAAAAATCAGTCCTTCAAAAACTAGAAATTGAGGTTCCATATGACCCCGCAATGCCAGTTGTGAATATATCCTGAGGATGCAAAAAAAAAACACAGAAGAAATAACATCTGCACCTATATTTTCATTGCAGCACTGTTACAATAGCCAAAATATGGAAACAACCCAAGTGCCCTAAAACAGATGACTGGTTAAAGAAACTTTGGTACATCTACACAGTGGAATTCTTGCAGCTGTTAGGAGTGATGAAGTCATGAAATTTACTTATAAATGGGTAGACATGAAGAGTATCATGCTAAGTGAAAGGAGTCAGAAAGAGAGGGACAGACATAGAAGGACTGCACCTATTTGTGGAGTATAGAATAACATCACATGAGGCTGACACCCCAGGACAGTAGATACGAGGGCCAGGGGATTGCCTCATATATGGAATACTGCTTCATGAGCAGAGGGGAGAAGGCAGATGAAATAGAGATGGGATCACTAAGAAAATGATGGCTGGAGGAACCAGTTGGGATGGGAGATGCATGCCAAAAATAGATAATGGACCAAACATGATGACCTCTCAGTGTCTGTGTTGCAAGCTTTAATGACCAAAAGTAGAAGGAGAGTACTCGGAATATTGTCTGCCATAGAGGTTCGGCGACGGTGGGAAAGGGGGGTATACCAGGGATATTTGTGGTGGGGTATGTGCACTGGTGGAGGGATGGGTTTTTGATCATTGTGAAATTGTAACCCAAACATGAAAGTTTGTAACTATCTCATGGTGATTCAATAAAATTTAAAAAATTTAAAAAAATATTTCACTGTATCTCTCTGCTGGACTGGAGAGATAGCACAGTGGGTAGAGCATTTGCGTTGCATGGGGCCAACCTACGTTCCATTCCTCCATCCCTCTGGAGAGCCTGGAAAGGGACCGAGAGTATGTTGCCTGCACAGCAGAGCCTGGCAAACTCCCCATGTCGAATTCGATATGCCCAAAACAGTAACAACTCACAATGGTCTCACAATGGAGATATTTGTGGCTCCCATTCGAGGAAATCAATGAGCAATGGGATGACAATAATACAGTATGTACTACAATTTTGCTTGGTAAAGTGGCCAAGAATGTAATGATAAAATCACAACAGAAATGTTGACAATATACTTCTGTTTTAGAGATTAACTTTTAAGGTAGTGGTTTCAAAGGTGGGTTACTTAGATAATAGTACAGTAAAAATGAAGGCTTCATAAATTGAAATTTGAAATTGATAAATCATGTTTCACTACTTTTGAGTAATAAATAAATAAATAGTATTTCATCTTCGTGAAATTGGTGTGGCCAATAAAGCTATTAATGGGAGGATGAAATACCATAGGCAATTCATCTCCTTTATTTTCTTGCACTGTATCTTCTTTTCTAGACATATATTCTATGCCTCTCTCTCTTTACACAAATATGAATCTTAGACTGACTTTGGATCATCGATTTCAGAAATGATGCAAGGACCATGGAATAGTACATTGAAAACACATGTATAATTTATAATATTTTAGGAATATTGTGAATTATTTGAAAGGATCAAGTGATACAAGAAATGTGTAGGATATTTAATGTAACTAGCTAAGTCTGGAAATTGTGGTACACCAGTCAAAATGTAGCTTAATTGGAAGCAGTATCAAATTTATATTCAGATGTGATTTATACATTGGTGATGGTCTTCTATGTGGAATTCAGACCCCTTGTATTACTGATTTTGTTTCCTAGTGTAGAGAAATTTCATGTAAAAAAAACAGAATTTTCTTTATTTGTAGGAAGTCATTAATTCCCAGTATGGGGGAGGGAGGAGTCTCTAAAATGAATTTGGGTGTTCATTTGATGATATTTGCATGTCCAAGCATACCAAATATTTGACTTTGAAGGTGGTTTTATATTCAATGAACTATTTTAGAAATTGAAACTAAGATTTGGAAAAATTTGACTAGTATGCGTTTTGTTTCCTTACTCTGTTGGTACATAGCATATTATTTTTGAACAACTCTTTACCGCAAATACCTATGAAATTCCTTCTATGAACATATGAGTATTACAGAGAAAACTTGCATTTCAGTTCACTTATCATGAAGATTCTCTACAATGGACAACTACGTAATGTTACATGGTAGCTTACTACCCTCTGATTTGTATAATTTCCTTGGCATGTTCTTTTTCCTGAGACAAGTTTCTAACGATACAAGATTATCACAATTATAAAAATGTCAGACCTCATGGGCTGGAGCAATAGTACAGCGGGGTAGGCTGTTTGCCTTGCACATGGCTGATCCGGGTTTGATTCCCAGCATCTGATATGGTTCCTCAGCACCTCCAGGAGTAATTCCTGAGTGCAGAGCCAGGAGTAACCCCTGTTTATTGCCAGGTGTGATCCAAAAAGGAAAAAAAAAAGTCAGACCTTAAAAGAATCTGATTTTATTTGTCATCTCTTGCTCTATAATTCTGTTTTAATGCTAACATCCAAATAAAATTGTTGATTATATACTACCAAACATTATCAAATGTCATTATCTCCCTCAAGGTGCAGTTGAATGAATTAGCTGAATATATATGTGCTGTAACCCTTCAATAAGCTCACTTTTCACAGACAACCACATTGTTTAAAGCTCGTTTTACCATAAAAAATTTCCTATTAATATTAGTGGGATTTCCAAAGGATTTCATGATAGAATCAAGTGACCTAATGGCATAGGAAAGTAAAGCTATAGTTGGCATTTCTCCCTCCTTTTGCAATTCAAGTTGCTGCTTATTCATGCTCCATGCCAACTAAGCTCTAACTCCTCCATTCAGAGAAAAGTTCATTCTTAGGATAGTGTGTTTTCCCATGGAAGTCAAGGAGTCTGTTGAATGATTTAAATGATAGGATGAAATGACCCCATCTTTATTACGAGAAAGGCAGAAGTTAGAGCTACGTTCTCCTGTTGCAGCTTAAGGAGCTGTGTCAAAATGCCAAGCACCTAAGCTCTAGCTTACTCCTTCTCTGAGAATCCTAAGTTCTTTGCAAAGTGTTTTCCCCAGTGCTTTCAATGGGAATTTTGGTGGACTGCAATGATCACAGAATAACTGGTTTCTATTGGATAGCAAACAAAACAAAACAAGACAAAACAAAACAAAAACTAAACAAAAAACCCCAAACAAACAAACAAAAAAAGAAAAACATAAGTTAGAAGGTCTTCCTTAGTTATTAAAAAGGAAGTGCATATGAAAGTAACATGCCTAAGCTCTAGCTCAATCTTTCTTAGAAGAATCCATTCAGGAGAGTCATTTCTCCATGTGGTGGCAACGCTCTACCTCATTATTTCTTAGGCCAAGTGCGTCTTCCTGTTAATTCCTAAGGGAGTTTCCATAAATTTCAATGAATAAAACAAGCACCTCTTATTTGAAAATAAAATAAGGCAGAAATTAGTTTGTGTCACTATTAGATGATGTTCTACATCCTCCAAATAACAGTAGTTATGCTAAGTTCTAGATTAGTTTTCCTTAAAACAATGTTTGTTTATGAAAATGCATTATCCATAGATTTCAGTAGGAGTTTCCATGGATACTGAAAGGAACAAGTGGCCTTAGGCTTTATTTAGTTACTTATCTCTTTATTTTCATTTTATTTTGTTATCAATGCACTATGCTTTACAAAGTAATTTATTGTTGGGTTCTGGACGTACAATGTTCAGCACCCTTCCCACAACCAGTGTCAACTTCACTCACCAGGGTTTCCAGTTTCCTTTCCATACACCACCTCTCCCCTCAGCCTGTTCTCTTGACAGGGCCCTCTGAAAGTTCAGTTGTTAAAGCCTAGATCTCATAATTTCAATGCGGTTAACTCTGTGTTTTGGCTATTTACTACTGTTCCTGAATTCCCTGGACCCCTGTGCCCCGCCCCCTTGATTTCTCATCTCTCTCTCTTCCTCTTCCCTCCATTCTCTTTCCTTCTCCTGCCTATGCTCTGGGGCGAAGGGTGATCTGGCACAACCCACTTTTAAACCATGGTTTTACCATCACAGGTTGATTGTGAACATGTGGTGTAATATTACACACACACGATGGAATATTATATGCTGGAAGGAATGAAATCATGCAATTTGATGGAACAGTCATGGAACTGAGAGTTATACTGTGAAATGAAGCAAGTCAGAAGATGGATAAAAATAAGATGCTAGAACTCATAAGAGACCCTAGTTTTTAATCGAAAGAAGGCAAATATTTATGATTGTAACCAAAAGTGTAATTATAAATATTTTGCTAAATATACATGTGTTTTTTTCTATGTGTTTTTAAACATTAGACCCACTTCATTTCTTATTCCATTCTTGTTTTACAGGAGATGGGTGATAATCAAAATTTTCCAGCATCAATTTTTGACAAGTTTTCCCTGACTATATCACTTTGTCATGAATTGAATGTCCTGTAAGAGTGGGCTTTCTTTTTTTTTCTTTTTGAGCACTCTATTTTTCATAGTTGCTGTATAAAAATAAAAAGAAAAGGCGCGGGCGAGGGAAGGGACGCCTCACCGCACCGAGCCAGGCACAGGGCCTAGGGCAGCAGCTGTCTCTCCCGCCACCCGAGTTCGGTAGCCTCCGGCCGCTTCCCCCACCCCAGGAAGGTTGGTGGCGATGATGTGGCAGGGGAAGGAAGGAACGGAGCCATGATGGTTGGTCTCACTTGCAGTTTATTCCAATCTTCCCTCTATACACTCTCTCTCCTCTATACACTCCCGCCACTATACATACACTTTCCGCCCCCCTCACCTTCTCTGCTAACCCCTTTTATTGATCATGGCCCTTCCAAAGGGCGCAATACATTGACGTCACCAAAGACACCAAAAGATCTTACAGGAAGAACATTGAGTTGAGGCAACAAAATTCTTTGTATCTTCAAGCCATTAATCTGCCCCCCCCCCCCCCCCCCCCCCCCCCCCCCCCCCCCCCCCCGAAAGAAGATACAAAAACCAAAATGGAAGCCTTAATTGGGCTGAAAGCACTCGGATTTACATCCCAAAGACCAGGCTGGGCTGCAGCAAGAAATCTACATGTCAATTACAAACTAGACAGCACCTGAAATTTACATCCCAAAGACTAGGCTGGGCCAGAGACTGGAATCTACAATGTCAAGTCAAACCTGGCTAGCACCTAAGATCTGCGGGTCAAAGATCAGCTAGGTTTCTGTGACAAAAGGTTTCTGTGACAAAACTCCAGAAGGCAGCTGGAAAAGGGGAAATATTCCAACAGTTGCTGAGTTGAAATTAATTTGAAGAGCTGTGATTTACAGGAGTTGTAGGGAGCCATCTTACAGAGTCTGGCTCTTATCGTCTAGTCAAGCGGAGGCTGCTTGGGATTCCTATAATCTTATCATTTCACCATTTGTCTCACTAGCCAACGGCTATGCCTGATCAACATTCTACTACTGCTCCTATGGGGGTCCAAGCATGCATACCATCCCCCTCCCACCAAGAGGTATAAGTATTGTAACTGCTGTGAATAAACTCTCTCTCTCTCTCTCCTCCTCCTTCTGGCTCTGCGTCTCTCCATTCGGTTGCGTCCCCTCCTTAGGCCCACGAAAGGTCCTCCCTGCGGGACAGGATGATGCCCGCAGGGGGGACCCCACAAGGAGTAGTGATAGATGAATCACGTGCAGAACAAGTGTCTTGTTTCAATTATTTTTAGCCTATCAGTCTGCCTTTTTATAGCCATTTTGTTTATAACTTCGATATTGCTGATTCCATTGAGCTTAGTATTAGACCGCCATTTATTCTCTCATTTGCTTTAGAATCCTTTTTTCATTTCACAAATTAAGACCTTGTTCTTTGTTCTATTTTCCTGGAAAATCTCATTGCTTTTTAGAATGAGATTGCCATATAGATGTAAGTTCCTTAAGGAAGATAACTGAATTTAAAAATAGTTTGAAGTTTTCAGGGAAAGTATGAGGAATATTTTTTTTAAGTTTTGGGTCACACCGGCTATGCACAGGAGTTACTCCTGGCTCTGCACTCAGGAATTACTCCTGGCGGTTCTCAGGAGACCATTTGGGATGCTGGCATTCGAACCCAGGTTGGTCGAGTGCAAGGAAAATGCCCTGCCTGGTGTGCTGAGTTCTAGCCCCAGTAAGAGGAATATTAATGGTAATTTAAATGACACACCAAATGTCTTATTATTTTCACTTCACGACTCATTTATGGCATGTTGAACAGAACCGGTAGTGGGATTTCTTAAATTTTCATGCCTTCTTCTAAATCCTGGATTCATTTGTTTCTTTCATTGAACTGCATTGTAGCTACCATTAAAATCAATGGCAAATTACCCCTTTCTAACAAAGAAGGAACTCTCCTGATTTGGTGTATGGCTTTTATAATCAGTTTCTTGAACTATGCTTTCAGTCAGGATCTCCAAGAGTGTCTTATTAATTGATAAAACTGGAATGGCTTTCACTACAGTATATCGAAGTTCTCTTCAAAATATGCGGGCATACACACTTTCCAAGAAAAGCACTTTGCTCAAGATAATAATAAAAATGAGCTGGTACTTCTCTGCATACCAAGTTTATGTTATTCCCTGACCCATATTATATTGCAAGTCTCCAGCTCCATTGCTCAACGATTTCAGTGCAAAACAAAAGCAATCTGACATGTATAGCTTCCCATATGTTCCCATGAGCACTACCAGAGGTTTTTTTGAATGCAAATGTAGGATTGAATATGAGAAGTACGTGGTATGGCCCCAAAACACACATAGAAGTCTGAACAGAATGTGGGATGACAAATTATTATAAGACAATCTGGGGAATAATGGGAATAATGTATAATAAGACATAAAACTTTGATGTGTAATAAGAAGAAACACTTTACTTAATAATAAAATTCCTTACTTTACTTCAGTGCATAAGAACTCCCCCACTCACCATTTTTGTCAGAGCTGCTGTGACATCTTTGTTCCGAAAACTATATATTAATGGGTTTAGAACAGGTGTCAGTATAGTATAAAATACAGAGATCACCATGTCCTTCTCAGGTGTGTGATAGGATTTGGGAAGCATGTATGTGTACACAGCAGCCCCAAAGAACAGAGTAACCACAATCATATGAGAAGCACAAGTGGCAAAGGCCTTTTTCTGGCCTTCTGCTGAGTTCATCCTGTAGATGGTGAGAAGAATTAAATAATAAGAGATTGAAATTGCTGTTAGAGGTATAAGAAGCATGAGGACACAGCATATATACATAAGTGTCTCATAGAGGGTTGTGTCTGAACAAGAAAGCTTCATTAGAGCAGGGGCCTCACAGAAGAAATGTTGGATCTTCCGGGATCTGCAGAATGGGAATGTCATAGTGACAGGTGTGAGCAAGAACCCGTCCACCATTCCCAGAAACCAGCAGGTAGACACTAAAAGGAAGCACATTTTATGGCTCATGAGAATAGAATAATGGAGTGGATGGCAGATGGCCACATAACGATCATAGGCCATGGCTGCAAGAAGTAAATATTCTGAACCTACTAGTGTCAGATATAAGAACATCTGAATACCACACTCAGGAGGTGAAATAGTGTTTATACCTATGACTTGGTTCATGAGCATCTTGGGCACCGTGACTGAAATATACATGACATCCATGAGAGACAACTGGCTGATGAAAAAGTACATTGGCGTATGGAGATTGGTATCCCAGTGTATCAGAAGGATCAGAATGCTATTTCCAGACAAGGCCAGTAGGAAAACCACAAAAATGACGGCACAAAGAAGAGCTGGGTGATTTGATCGAGTGAAGAATCCCAATAGGATAAAATCTGCCCATCCAGTGTGGTTTGATCCCCAGCTTGTGTTGTCCATGAGTGTTGATCTATAATTCAATGAGAACTTTGGGATTAGTGTCTAACTTAAGAAATGTGATAACTAATAGCCAAAATATGGAAACAACCCGAGTACCCTAAAACTGATGACTGGTTAAAGAAACTTTGGTACATCTACACAATGGAATACTATGCAGTTGTTAGGAGATAAGAAGTCATGAAATTTGCCTATAAATGGATAGACATGGAGAGTATCATGCTAAGTGAAATGAGTCAGAAAGAGAGGGACAGACATAGAAGGACTGCACTCATTTGTGGAGTACAAAATGACATCACATGAGGCTGACACTCAAGAACAGTAGATCTAAGGGCCTGGGAGATTGCCCCATAGCTGAAGCCTGCTTCATGAGAAGAGGGGAGAAGGGAGATGGAATAGAGAAGGGTTCATTAAAAATGATGACTGGAGGAACCAGTTGGCATGGGAGATGCGTGCTGAAAGTAGATAATGGAACAATGATGACCTCTCAGTGTCTGTGTTGCAAGCCATAAAGCCCAAATGTAGCGAGAGAGTATGGGGAATATTTTCTGCCATGGAGGCAGGGGGAGGGTGGGAAAGGGGTCTATCCCCAGGATATTGGTGTGGGGATTGTGCACTGGTGGAGGGATGGGTGTTTGATCATTGTGAGATTGTAACCCAAACATGAAAGTTGCAACTATCTCATGGTGATTCAAGAAAATTAAAAAAAATAAAAAAGTAATGTGAGAAGTAAGACTGTTTATTGGCCTACATTAATTTTCTTCAGTGTGAATTTTCTTTATGTACATGCAGACCAATACAGTTTTTATTAGCAAATACCATGGACTGTTAATTTGGAAAGTGTAAGTTCCTTTAATCTATCAAAATGACAAGAAAAGAAAGGAATCATAATGTTATGTCAAAAAATTTTCAGCTTCTGGGTCAGAGTGATAGTACAGTGGGTAGGGTGCTTGCCTTGAACAGGGCTGACCCCAGGTTAAACTGGCATCCCAATGGTCCCCTGTGCATTGCCAGAAACAGTTCCTTAGTGAGGAGCCAGGAGTAACCCCTGAACACTGCTGAGTGTGACCCAAAAACAAAAGAATTTTTTCAACTTCAATGATAGTTGGAAATGAACACTCTGGACAAGACCTGAGTGCTGAAAGGAGGTCATGTGATATGCATGATATCCTTTCAGTAATACAATTGTGAATCATAGTGCCTAAAAAAGGAAAACCAGAAAAACAAGAGAACAATCTCTGGTATAGAGGCAGGCTCCCTCTGTGTAATGAAGGGAAACTGAGGACATTGGTTTTGGAAAATATACACTGCAAAGGGTTAGGTATTAGAACATTGTATAATTGAAATTCAATTCTGAACAATTTCGTTAACCGTGTATCTCCTACAATTAGTTCTATACAAAATTAAGAAAATTAAAAAAATTATTTGTCTTTGGTAATAGAATAAAGATCAGCTGAAATCTTACTAGCTATGGAGGTTTACCAAAAATATGGAAACTATAAGAGAAAATGTATTTAAGGCAGAGACATGTAGTTATATATTCCAGAGTTCAATTAATCTGTTGTTTAGCATTTGAAGAAAATGAGATATTTAAATTGTTGGAGATGTATTTCATGGGGGGGAAATTATTTCCAAATGTTGAGTTAAGGCATTTGGTCTTCAGATTGGGTAAAGAAGAGCCAGTAGTGAAAGGATCGAAGCCGGGAATCTTAACACACTTTGTTCATGATGGAGGTGCAGCTACTTTTTACACCAAAAGTGTTAATAAGGGTTAATATTAATTCTAATTATAACCATTTACATAAGTATAAATATAACATAAATAATAAATAATTTAAATTTACATATAATTTGAAAAAGTTTCATGTAAAATATTTGAGCTCCCTTTTCCTTCACAGGCATATTGTTCTCTGAACACGTATATTAAAAGGTAGACTAGGATTCTAACATTAGAATTTATTTAAAGTGACCTGTAGCTCTGAGTTCAGCTTTGCTTATAGGTACGATTCTTTATCCACTTACAAAAAATTTGAGAGTAAGAATAATATTTTATTGAGATATGGTAAGGTTCAAATGGGGCAAAATATTGAGCATGCTTAGAACATTGAAAATTATTATTTAAAAATGTGTGCAAGAAATGATTGGTGCTATGCTTTGAGCAAAACTCAGTGGCAAGGAGTCTTGATCACTCACTCAACTCATTGTTCTTTCCTTTTTGTTGCTCACAATTTTCATATGTGTTAAATACTGAAGACAGATTATAGTCCAATTAAATTGGTTACTCTTAAGGAGACCCACAGTCAGTCTATTCTGGCCATGGTCATATAAATATGATTCTTTGTATAATTTTAAATACTTACAAAATTAAAATTAAAAATAAAGATCAGTAGGGACTACAATTAAATACCTTACAATTTGTGTACTACTCACCCACAGACCATTCCATCTGGAAAACATAACCTTCCATTCTATGAAAAAAATTATTCTCAAGAAAACATATTAAGAATTGATGTTACTAGAGAAGCATAGGGTAAGGTAAAGAAGGGAAGGGACCCAAGTAGACAGTTGTAGAGTGATAATTGGTATTTCAGCTGCAGAAATCCTCAAAATAAAATATTTTGAACAGGCTTAAAATTTTAATTCTAATATATATAAATTTTGTTGATAAATGCTTCCTCAACAAAAAATTAATATAGTAGTATCATTATGATTTTTAATATCAGAAAAATGTATTTTAAATACTGAAATAGATAAGATAGTATCTGGTCCACTGGTCCACGGTTGGAAGCTTGCTTGCCTCAAGTAGTGGGTAGAGGGTAGAGAAGAGACTACTATGACATGATCACTCTGGCCAAGAATTGAATTCTGAAAGTAGGTAAAGGGCTATGCATATAACCTTTCAGTACCTGCTCTGGAAACCATAATGCCCAGGGAGAGAGAGAGAGAGAGACAGAGACAGAGACAGAGAGAGACAGAGAGACAGAGACAGAGGCAGAGAGACAGAGAGAGGGGGAAGGAGAGAGGGAAGGATAGAGAGAGTGATAGTTAGTGAGAGCGAGAGTGAGAGTGAGAGAGAGACAGAGAGAGAGGAGAAAAAAGAAAAGTGCCTGCTATAAAGGCAGAAAGAAGGTTGGGGGTGGGAAGCTGAAGGAGGGAAACTGGGCATAGGGGTGGTGTGAAATGTACACTGGTGAAGAGACAGTGAGACCATTACATGATGGAAACACAGTCAGAAACAACTTTGTGTCTCAAGATGGTTTAATAAAAAGAATCATTATAATAATAGAAACTAAACAAGTGAGCAAGCAAAAATATAGCCCATAAAATTCTTATACTGTGAGAAAGTAAAGCATTACAAGAAAAGAGGTTGAGATGGGGAGTAAGAGCATCATGTAAAGGGATGATTTATGTGGTGTGAATATTACAAAGGAATATATACAGGTGTTGAGATATGCCATATACCTAAAGCATATCTAATGTTATAAACAAATGTTTCACAAACTAAAACTTATTTCTTTCTATTTTTCTCATAAAAATCATAATATATCTTTGAAAAATTTAAAACAATAAACCATAGATAAATGTAAAATGTTTAATGTAGTATATCACAGGCAGAATTACCGTTTGGCTTTTGTAGATCTGTTCACTATTCTGGATGAACACAACTTCTCATGATCCTCAGCTCTCATCAGACAGATAAGTAGACTGTGGTCATTTAACAGTATAATGAGAAATGATAGCGTGACATCATCCCTCATTTTGTAGTACCCACTTGGGTATTTGTTGATGCTTTTCTTTTCATAGCTATTTTCTGAGACTACAAAGAGGAGGTAAAGAACCTGAGAGGTTAAGAAGCTAGAAGATAGCTCTCTTTTTCTCCTGTAATTTTGGAATCTGGAATTGTTAGATTACAAATATTAACTACCCAAACACAAGCTGAATATCAACATCAACAACTGATGAATTCATATTTAAGTGATATGTTAGTATTTATAAGTTCATTTGATATTTTTGTATGTGTATATACCTTTATATAAAGAATAGTTTTATGAGACTATAGACAGTATAGCAGGTAGGATGTTTGCCTTGAATGTGGCTTACCTGAGTTCTATTCCCTGCACTGCATATGAGTTCCAACAGGTTTGATTTCTGAATGCAGAGCCAAAAATAAGCCTTAATAAACACCTGGTGTGGCACAAAAACAAAACAAAACAAAACAAATCAAAACAGAATAATGTTATGAACAAATGGATGTTGTCTTTAATATATTTCACAAAGCAATACTAAATTTCATAGGCCTCATATAGTAATACCATAGTTTAGATGAAAACTGAGGGTGTCTATTTTAGTATATGTGCTGCCAAAGCGAGCAAGAGGGTGTCTATTTTAAATAGTTCTCCTAATTGTTATTTAATAGATTAGTGATTGAGTTTTAGGATCATTTAAAAACTCAATGAAAGCTGACTCACTTAAGAATTATACAAAAATTTCTTTGTGAATTTAGATAGTCTGACAGATGAATGGAATAGAACTGAGATAACAGTGACCAATCCTCAGATATAGAGACAGTTAATCTATGACAGGGGAGTGTACACATGAGTGGATCAACAAGTCTCTTTAAGAAATGTTGAAAATTGGATAAACCTCTGCAAAACAGTAAATCTGGATCCCTATCTCACACCATGAAAAAAATTTAAATTAAGGTGGATCCAAAATCTAGAGATTACATCTGAAACTATAAAGTACATTGATAGAACATGAGCAGAACTACTTGGGATCTGGACATCAATGAGGTTTTCAGTTACTTGATTCCACTGGCACTGATGAGGAAAAAAAGTCAGCAAATGAAATATGAAGTTGAAAATGTTGCACATGACAAAAGAAACTGCAACTACAATAATTAGACTGGCAATATATTCTCACAAACAATTCAGATGAATCAATAACATTCAAATCTGTCAAGCTCTTGGGCCAAGAGAATTAGTAGAGCTGAAGGGCACTTGCCTTCCATGTGCTGATCCTGGTTCATCCCCGCATCTCATGGGGTCTCCTGAGTCCACCAGGCATAATTCCTGAGTGCAAAATCAAGTAACCCCCTGAGCACAATGGGTGTGACCCCCCCAAACCAAATGAATCAATCCATTTTATTTTATTTATTATTTTTTATTAGTGAATCACCATGAGGTACAGTTACAGGATTTCAAACTTTTGTGCTTGCATTTCAATCATACAATGATTGAGTACCCATCCCTCCACAAGTGCCCATTTTCAATCGTCCCAGCACCCCTCCCCACAACCCAACCCTATCTCCTTCACCCTGTCCCACCTCTTTTGCTCCCTCTCTCCTTTTGGTGTTGTGGTTTGCAATAGAGGCATTGAGTGGCTATCATGTAGGTTTATAGTCTACTTTTGGCATGCATCTTTCAATCCGAATGGATACTCCCAGCATCCTTAACTTGTTGTTCCCTTCTCTATCTGAGCTGCCTTTTCCTCTAGCATGTGAGGACGGTTTCCAAGCTGTGGAGCATACCTCCTGGTCCTTATCTCTACTACTCTTGGGTGTTAGTCTCCCCCATCTGTTACTTTATATTCCACAGATGAGTGCAATCTTTCTATGCCTGTCCCTCTCTTTCTTTTTTTTAAATTTTATTTTATTGAATCACCATGTGGAAAATTACAATGCTTTCAGGCTTAAGTCTTAGTCATACAATGCTGAAACAACCATCCCTTCACCGGTGCCCATATCCCACCACCGAAAAAAAAAAAAACATTACGCATCCCATCCCGCCCACCCCCGCACCCCCCCTTGTAACTGATAAATTTCACTTTACTTTCTATTTACTTTGGTTACATTCAATATTTCAACACAATCCTCACCATGATTGTTAGGAGCACCCCACTAGAGTCAGACCTGTTGTGAAGGGAAATGAGGTCGAGAGGCCGCTACCGGTTTTGGATTTCTGTACTTTAACAACTAAGTCCAGGGAGATTTCTTCCGGATATTGGATCATTGCAAGCTTGTAAACCCCATCTGTGGTCGTCATAATATGGCGTCCCCACGCTCTTCATCCCCGGGAAGGGACAGGCGAGAGAGAGAAACACCTTTCCCCTCCTGGGCGGGCATGGGGTTGCGGCTTGGTTCTCAGGCTGGAGACATTCTGCAAGTAGCTGCCCATGTTGAATTTGGTTCAGCTGGGTCTGGATTCATGCTCATGCAGCCGCGGAGGAGCCGCACGTGCGTGCGGCCCCCGGGGTCACATCTCAGCAGTGGTAGGAGGGGCAGGTGCCTCCCACCTTCCCCTCCCTCTTTTTCTTACTCATTTCACTTAACATGATACTTTCCATGTTGATACACATATGCAAATTTCATGACTTTATCTTTTCTAACAGCTGCATAGTATTCCATAGTGTAGATGTACCAAAGTTTCTTTAACCAGTCATCTGTTCTCTGGTACTCTTTTTTTTTTTTCTAGACTTTGGCTATTGTAAGTAGTGCAGCAGTAGTGCAGCGATGAACATACAAATGCAGATGTCATTTCGACTATACTTTTTTGCCTCTCTGGGATATTTTCCCAGGAGTGGTATTGCTGGGTCAAATGAGAGCTCAATTTCTAATGTTTTGAGAATCATCCATACTGTTTTCTGAAAGTGCTGAACCAGTCGGCATTCTCACCGACAGTGAAGAAGAGTTCCTTTCTCCCCATATCCATGCCAACACCAGTTGCTTTTGTTCTTTTGGATGTGGGCCAGTCTCTGTGGTGTGAGATGATATCTCATTGTCGTTTTGATCTGCATCGCCCTGATGATTAGTGATGTAGAGCATTTTCTCATATGCCTTTTAGCCATTTGGATTTCTTCTTTAAGAAAGTTTATGTTCACTTCATCACCCCATTTTTTGATGGGGTTGGATGTTTTCTTTTGTGGACTTCAAACAGTGCCTGGTATATCCTTGATATCAACTGCTTATCAGATGGGTATTGGTTGAATATCCTTTCCCATTGTGCAGTGAATCAATCCATTTTATATACCCAAACTTTAACAACAATATTTAGAATGATGCCTGTCAAGCGGGTTGGCTGGAGCTAAGGTGACGGGGAAAATATGGGAAGGAATCTGAAAACAGTGCTGGAGGGAGTTTGGCCCTGGTGGTGGTATTGGTGCTGTAATATTGTATGTCTACAATTTAACTATGAATAGATTTAAACCATGGCATCTTAATGAATTTTTAAGAAGAAATATTAGTAGCAACAGGCTCTGAACAATACATAAAGCTCAGTAACCAAAAGAAAACAACCCCAGAAAAAATGGGAAGAAGGGGTGAATAAACACTCCACAAAGGAGTGTTGGAGGTGAACAAGTTTATTAATAAAGCACTCATTATAGAAAAAGGAGCCAAAACAACAAAGAAGTACAACCTCACACCTCTAATATGACTTATAGAAATATACATAATACAATACTTATTTTGGCAGGCATCTGACCAAATGGGCTGGAGTAATAGCATAGTGGGTAGGGCATTTGCCTTGCACACAGCCAACCCAGTTTCGATTACACCGACCCTCTTAGAGAGCCTGAGAAACTACCGAGAATATATCGTCCACATGGCAGAGCCTGGAAGCTACCTGTGGTATATTCAATATGCCAAAAATAGTAACAACTAGTCTCACAATGGAAATGTTACTGGTGCCCACTAGAACAAATCGATGAGCAATGGGATGACAGTGATACAGTGACAGTGATCTGACCGAAATAGGAAATCTCAATCACTGGTCATTGGAATTTCACCTGATCCAACCACTATGGAAAATATGGATATTTCTGAGAAAAATAAGTTTTGTATTCTAATTGGATTCAGTTATCCCATGACTAGTTTCTACAGCCAAACAAACAAACATTAATTAAAAAATAGGTAAGTGCCTCCACCTCCATTGACATTCTTAGCACAATACGAAGAATATGGAAACAAGACTAATGTCCATCAAGAGATGATCAGATAACGAAGTTTTGGTATATATAGACAGGGAAAGACTATGCTTCCATGTGAAAGGATAAAATTGTGCAGTATGTGGCAACTTGGCTTGAATTGGAGACTATCATGTTGAGAGAAGTTAGTAAAGGCTGAAGGACAAATGCAGGATTATCTTTGCATAAGTGGTATATAAAGAAATAAATCATGAATATGAACAATTTGATAATACACTTTGAATCTTGGAAAACAGGCATGAAAGTCTCAAGTTTGTGGGGGGAAGTTCAGAGAAATTAATAGGTTGATTGGATGTAACATGGGAACATAGATGGATAGTCTGGATGGTGCTAAGGGAGGGTAGAGAATGCAACAAAACTATGTCAATTAACAAGGTATGTGCTGATGAGAGGGAGGGAGGGAAGGTTGCACTGGAGGTGACATTGGGACAGGGCTTGAAAGTCATGGGCACTTTTGTGATGGTGGTATGTGTTAATACCATAAACTTGAACACTATTAGAACCTTATTACCTAAACTATAATAAACATATTTTTAAAATCAACAAACTAAATATGACACTCATTTAAGGGAAACAAATTCAAGCTTTTGAAACTGGAATTTTAGAAAACTTATATTCCTTACCTTGCATTATTAAATAATTCTAATAGAGATATTTTGTTGAGATGGTTATTATGTTAATAATATTTTAAAATTGTTGTATGAGGAAATGTGCCAGAATTTGCTAACTTTTAAAATGACTAATAAATGATATGAAAAGTAAAAAACATAACAGGTGTATGCAAGGAAAAGAAACTTGGGATCAATTTGGTAACAACGTAAATGTATTCTTCATTCACATAACTTGTAATCAAAATATTCTGAACCTTTTAACGCATCTTTGTAGCTATTGTAGTGACTCTTATTGCCATGGCATTGTCATGCCATAATATTGCACAGAGAGTAACATCTGTCATTCAGGCTCATTTTTGAGGATCTGCACCTCCTGTGTCTAAAATATTCCATGCTTCGGTTGGCTTGTTCTAGTCCCTTTAACCTTTAAGATTTTTCTTAATCTTCTGAGTATGCTGGCCATAGGGGACAGCAATTGATGATTACAAAAATTCATTTTTGGTTGTATTAATGGTGATGATTTTTATTAGTTACAATGGAAAAAACAACTGAAAAATACAGAAGATCTTTGGGGTTCTGATTTGAAAAAGACAGCCTCATATGCTTTCATGGGGTACAGGTTTCTGTATCACAACAAAAGAATGTTGTACCTGCAGCTCCCAGAGTGAAGTGTCCCATTCACTTAGCTATTGTGGTTTCATGGTGATATATTTTTACATGATTATTAGTGGGCTGTATGGATAGCACAGAAATAGGGCATTTGCCTTTCACATGGGCGACCCAGATTCGATTCTTCTGTCTCTCTCGGAGAGCCCAGCAAGCTACCGAGGATATCTTGCCCGCATGGCAGAGCCTGGTAAGCTACTAGTGGCATATTTGATATGCCAAAAACAGTAACAACAAGTCTAGAGATGGAGACGTTTCTGGTGCCCGCTCGAGCAAATCGATAAGCAAGGCGATGACAGTGACAGTGACAGATTATTAGTTATCTCTGAGTGACAACAATCTCTTCCCTACTGTCCACTTTTCCCTACAGTACATGGTAGCCACTATAACCAATCTCCCTCTTGTTTTAAATCCCGTCCATTTGTAATATGTAGTTTTCTCATGTGTAGTGAGGTTTAAACTAACAAATAAATTATATTTAATTTAAATTTAATGTGTATCATATCTATAAACTTGTAAATTATACAGTAGTATGAATATAAAGCTTATAAAAACATTGTTTTGAATGTAATTATTCTTAAGGTGTATTAGTGGAAGGCAGAACATATGTTTCAGTGTCTCAAGTTGTCTCTCTGTGATCCAAAATATCACAGGAACAGGTTTATAGGAAAGAAGGTATTTATTGGCAAGAAGTAATGTATATGTCATAAAGCAAGTCTGAGTACTCAAGTCTTTGGAAGAAGATGAGGAAATTTATGCAAACAGAGAGATGATAAACTGCTTATGAAGAGTTACTTTTCCCTAAAGATGTGTGTAACTATGATATGGACAGTGAACATGAACAGTTAATTACCATACAGTAAATACTCAATACAAAATCATACATCAAAAGACTGCATAAAGTATATAAACATTGGTATTTTGGCTTTTTAGTATGTCAATGGAGAAAATGATAATATTTATTTTAGATGTATCACATAGTGACCACTTATAACAGCCAGAAATTTCTGGTTTTGATCAGAAAAAAGTAGAGATTCAATCAAAACTTAATTTCTTTCTCTCAATTAAAATTTAAAAAATCATTTGAATTTATGATGATTTGTTACAGACATTCAATATTCCAACAAGATTCCCAACACCATTGCACCTTCCCACCACCTTTGTCTCCAATTTTCCCAACCACCCTTAAGCATGCCACCATAACAGGCCCTCAATAATTTATTTTATATTGCTTGTTATGAATAAAGCGCTAAAAGAGTGATCAAAAATGTTTCTTTTGAAGGGAGTTACTGATGACTTTTGTATCTCCCTATGGGGTCATTAAGACCTTGCATAAGAGATTACTAAGCTGTTGTAATAAAAATAAGCCTTCTGTGTTTATATTTTGTTAATAGAGTTTGGTTGCCTTCTACATCACATCCCATCCAAATCTGGTGTGCTACACCTGGTTTATCAATGTTGTAGAGTTTTTTTTTTCAGGGGGTACAATTACAAACTTATGAACTTTCATGTTTGTATTTGGTTTACATCCCTCCACCAGTGCCCATTCTCCTCCACCAATTTTCCTAGTATCCTTCCCACCACCAACACCCCAACCCCCACCACCCCACCCAGCCTCTGTGGTAGGGCATTCCCTTTTGTTTTCTCTCCTTTTGGACGTTGTAGTTTGCAATAGAGGATTGAGTGGCCATCATGTTCGGTCTATAGTCCACTTTGGTACACGGCTTTCAACCCAATTAGGTCCTCCCAATGTTCTCTACTAGGTGTTCCCTTCTCAGTCTCTGCTGCCTTTTCCCCCAGCATGTGAGGCCAGTTTCCAATGTGTGGGGAAGCCCTTTTTGTTCTAATCTCTACTACTCTTGGGTGTTAGTGTCTCATTCTGCTACTTTATATTCCACATATAAGTGCGATCTTCCTATGTCTGTCTCTTTCTTTCTGACTCATTTCACTCAACATGACATTCTCCATGTCGACCCACTTATAGGTAAATTTCATGACTTCATCTTTTCTAACATCTGCATAGTATTCCATTGTGTAGATATACCAAAGTTTCTTTAACCCGTCATGTGTTTTTTGGCACTCTGTTTTTTTTCCAGATTTTGGCTATTGTGAATAATGCTAAAATGAATATAGAAATACATATGCCATCTCTACTATACCTTTTTGCCTCTTCGGGGTATATTCCCAGGAGTGGTATTGTTGGGACAAATGGGAGCTTAATTTCTAGGTTTGTGAGAATCATCCATATTGTTTTCCAAAAGGGCTGAACCGGTCGGCATTCCAACCAGCAGTGAAGGGGAGTCCCTTTCTCCCCACATCCATGCCAAGACCAGCTACTTTTGTTATTTTGGATGTGGGCTAGTCTCTGTGGTGTGAGATGATATCTCATTGTTTTGATCTGCATTTCCCTAATGATTAGTGATGTAGAGCATTTTCTCATGTGCCTCTCATCTATTCAGATTTCTTCTTTGGGAAAATTTCTGTTCATTTCATCACCCCATTTATTTTTTGACTGGGTTGGCAGTTTTTTTCTTCTGGAGTTCAACCAATTTCTTGTATATCTTTGATATCAACCCATTATCAGATGGGTATTGGGTTAATATCTTTTCCCATCCTGTAGGTTGTCTTTGTACTTTGGTCACTATTTCTTTTGAGGTGAAGAAGCTTCTTTGTTTAAGATTGTCCCATTTTTTAAAATCTCTGTTTTCACTTGCTTGGCCAGTGGTATGTTATCTTTGAAAATACCTTTAGCTTCAATGTCGTGGAGGGTTTTGCCGACCTTGTGTTCAATGTACCTTATGGATTGTGATCTGATATTGAGGTCTTTAATCCATTTTGATCTGACTTTTGTACCTGGTGGAATTCTGAGCCCATATTTTTTGCATGTGGTGTCCAGTTTTGCCAGCACCATTTGTTAAAGAGGCTTTTCTTGCTCCACTTCACGTTTCTTGTTCCCTTATCAAAGATTAGATGTTCAAACAATTGCAGTGGTGTGTAGGGATATTCCACCCTGTTCCATTGGTCTGCATCTCTGCCTTTGTTTCAGAACTATGCTGTTTTAATTGTTACTGCTTTGTAGTAGAGTTTGAGGTTTGGGAGGGTGATGACTCCCATCATCTTTTTCCCAAGAATTTCTTTTTTTTCCCCAAAAATTTCTTTAGCCATTTGTGGGCATTTGTTGTTCCATATGAACTTCAGGATTGCTTGATAAATTTCTTTGAAGAATTTCATTGGTGTCCTTATAAGAATTGCATTGAATCTGTATAGTACTTTAGGGAGTATTGCCATTTTGACAATGTTAAGTCTTCCTATCCACGAGCAGGGATTACACTTCCATTTCATTTTGTCTTCTTTTATTTCATGGAGTAGGCTTTTGTAGTTTTCTTTTTAGAGATCCTTAACCTGTTTAGTTTGACTGATTCCGAGGTACTTGATTTTCTGGGGCACAATTGTGAGTGGCATCGTTTTTTTTATGTCTCACTATTTGTGTATAGGAAGGCTATGGATTTTTGGGTATTGATTTTATAGCCTGCAACTTTACTGTACATGTCTATTGTTTCTAGGAGTTTCCTAGTAAAGGTTTTAGGATTATCAGGTATAAAATCATGTCATCTTCGAATAGTGAGAGCTTGATTTCTTCCTTTCCTATCTGGATGCCCTGAATGTCTTTTTCTTGCCTAATTGCTATTTCAAGTACTTCCAATACTATGTTGAACAGAAGTGGTGAGAGTGGGCATCCTTGTCTTGTCCCTGATATTAGAGTATAGGCCCTTAGTTTTTCACCATTGAGGATAATGCTTGCCTCAGGTTTGTGGTAGATGGCTTTGGCTATCTTAAGGAAAGTTCCTTCTAAACCCATTTTGGTAAGAGTTTTCATCATAAATGGATGTTGGATCTTGTCAAATGCTTTCTCTGCATCTATTGAAATGATCATATGGTTTTTATTTGTTTTTTTTAATAAATTTTATTGAATCACCATGTGGAAGGTTACAAAGTTCTCAGGGTTATGTCTCAGTCATACAATATTCAAACATCCTTCCCTTCACCAGTGCCCCTATTCCACCACCAACAACCCTAGTATACCTCCCGTCCCCTCCCGCCCCCAATCCCCCGCCCTCGTGAGTGATAAATTTCACTTTGTTTTCTCTTTACCTTGATTACATTCCATGTTTCAACACAAAACTCACTATTGTTGTTGGAGCTTCCCCCCCAAAAAAGACAGTCCTACTGCCAAGGAAGCATTTGATAATTAGTTTTCCATTGCTGTGAATGAAGAGATATTAAGTCCCACTGTTCCAAGTAAAAAGCTTTTTTTTTGTTTTCCCCCTCCTTCCCGCGCCACCGAGTTCCTACCTGCTTAATAATCCTCATACTATGATTGACGCCACACAGCCCAACAAAGAAAAAACAAACCGAGAAAGAGGGTTACTTCCCGTTCTCTGCTGGCGTGGGGCTATGGCTTAGTTGATAGTCTAGCAGCATCTCTGCAAGCAGTTTCTGGGACCAAAAGTCGTCTAGTTGGATTCTGAATTCTAGTATATCAGCAGCTAGGTGGTCGCACAAAAGTGTGGCTACCGGGGGGAATTTCAGTGTAGCATGCGCTGGTATCGGCCCCGGCTTGAGACTGCCCAAGTATCCCGCTGTTCCAAGTACATAATAATTTTTTTTCTTTATCCCATTCCCGCGCCACCAAGTTCGTGCCTACTTAATAGACATTATAATATGGCTGATGCTATGCCACATTTCTTCCCGAGAAAGGAAGAGATCCGAGAAAGAAGGATATTTCTTCTCCTCAGCCGGCGTGGAGTTATAGCTTAGTTCACAGTCTAGAGAGATGGTTGCTACTTTGATTACCTTCAATATTTCAACAAAAGACTCACTACTCTTGTTTGGATTTTCCCACCAATGTCCGACCCTCTAAAAAGGAACCATTTCATATTGCTGGCAATTAGGAGATATTAGGTTTTGGATTTCTGTATGAAGTCCAGGGAAAATTCTGCCAGAAATTACGTCACTGCAAGCTTTTACTCCCCTTTTGTGGTGCTCATAAGATGGGAAAGCCTAGAGAGAGAGAGACCCTTTCCCGTTGTCTTAGCCTGGGGTAAACTTTCAGTTCACGGTCTGGAGGTATTTCAGTGGGCTGCTGGTGTCCAAAATAGTTCATTTGGGCCCCGCGATCTTGCTCGAGCGGCAGAAGCGATGGAAAGGACCTGGTTTTTATTTCTACTTTTGTTGATGTGATGGATTATGTTGATCAATTTCTGAATGTTAAACCATCCTTGCATTCCAGGGATAAATCTGGCTTGGTTCTGTTGTATGATCTTTTTGATGAGTTGTTGGATTCTATTTACTAGTATTTTGTTGAGGATATTTGCATCTGTGTTCATCAGGGATATTGGCCTGTAGTTTTCCTTGTTTGCTCTGTCTTTATTTGCTTTTGATATTAGGCAGATATGTGCCTCATAGAAACTGTTTGGGAGAGTTTCTGTTTTTTTCGATTTCATTTTTTTGTTTGTTTTTGGGTCACACCCAGCAATGCACAGGGGTTACTCTTGGCTCATGCACTCAGGAATTACTCCTGGTAGTGCTCGGGGGACCATATGGGATGCTGGGAATCGAACCCGGGTTGGCCGCGTGCAAGGCAAACGCCCTACCCACTGTGCTATTGCTCCAGCCCCTGTTTTTTTGATTCCTGGGAAAGCTTGAGGAGAACTGAAAACAGGTCCTCTTTAAATGTTTGGAAGAGTTTGCTAGTGAAACCATCTGGGCCTGGGCTTTTGTTTTTGGGAAGCCTTTTGATTACAGTTTCAATTTCCTTTATATTAATGGGTCTGTTCAGGTATTCCAAGTCTTCTTGGTTCAGTTTTGGGAGATTGTAGGAATCCAGGAATTTATCCATTTCTTTTAGGTTGTCTTGTTTCGTGGCATACAGACTTTTAAAGCAGTATCTGATGATGTTTTGAATTTCATTGGTTTCTGTTGTGATGTCCCCCTTTTCATTCTGATTCAGTTTATCAGGGTTCTCTCTCTTTCTTTGTGAGTGTTGCTAGTGGTTTATCAATCGTATTTACTTTTTTCAAGAACCAGCTCTTTGTTTTATTGATCTTTCTGATTGTTTTTGGGGTTTCCATGTCGTTAATTTCTGCTCTAAGTTTTATTATTTCTTTCCTTCAATCTGGTTTGGTTTATTTTGCTGGTCCTCTTCTAAGATCTTGAGCTGCAAAGTCAAGCTATCTATGTAGGCCCTTTCTTCCTTCCTGAGGAATGCTTGCGGAGCTATAAATTTTCCCCTTAACACAGTTTTAGCTGTGTCCCATAGGTTCTGGTAGCCTGTGTCTTCATTCTCATTTGTTTCGAGATATTTTTTTATTTCTTCCTTGATTTCCTTTGTGACCCACTCATTGTTCAATAGGGAGTTGTTTAATTTCCAGGTGTTTGATTTGGTTCTCTGAGTCTGTGTGTGATTAACTTCTATATTCAGTGCATCATGGTCTGAAAAGATAGTTGATATAATTTCTATCTTCCCGATTCTATTAAGGTATGATTTGTGACCCTGAACGTGGTCTATTTTGGAAAATGTTCCGTGTGCACTGGAAAAGAATGTGTGTTCTTTCTTTTTGGGGTTTATAGACCTGTAAAGGTCTATTAACCCTGTCTCCTCCATGTCTTCCTTCAGAGCCATTGTTTCCTTGCTGAGTGTTGTTCTTGTTGATCTATCCAGAGGTGATAGGGCAGTGTTGAAGTTTCCAACTACTATTGTGGTGCCAGTGATGTCCCCCTTAAATTCTGTTAGTAGCTCTTTTAAGTGTTTAGCTGGTCATTCATTAGGTGCATATACGTTTCAGAGTGTGATTTCTTCCTGTTGTACATATCCCTTGATGAACAGAAAATGACCTTCTCTGTCCTTTCTGATCTTTTCAGCTTGAAATATATGTTGCCGGATACTAATATGGCCACCCCAGCTTTTTTGAGGGAGTTGTTTGCTTGCAGGATTGTTTTCCATCCTTTGACTTTGAGTCTGTGTTTTTTCTTGCTATTCAGATGTGTTTCTTGTAGGCAGCAGAATGTTGGGTTTAGTTTCCGAATCCATTTTGCCACTGTGTGCCTCTCAATTGGTGCATTTAGACCGTTGACATTAAAAGAAAATATTGTCATGGGATTATGTGCCATCTTTCTGTAGGATTTGTTGATCTTGTAGAGTTTTTCCTTGTCTTATAGTAGCCCTTTTAGTCCTTCTTTTAAGTTTGGTCTTGAGTCTATGAAGTTCCTGAGCTGTTGTTTCTACGTGAAATACTGTATGGTTCCTTCAAGTTTACCTGAGAGTTTATCCGGGTAAAGTATTCTTGGTGAGGCATTCATTTCATTGAGTTTTTTTACTATATCCCACCATTGTCTTCGGGCTTGGAGGGTTTCCTCTGATGGGTCTGCTGTAAATCTAAGGGGTGCTCCTTTGTATGTGATTTCCTTCTTCAACCTTGCTGCTTGCACTATTGTGTCTCTATGCACAGTATCCATCATTCTGACTATGATATGCCTTGGTGTGTTTATATTAGGGTCTCTTTTAGCTGGCTGTCTCTTCTGGCTCCTTGGATCTGGATGCCTGCATTTTCTAACTCTGGGAACTTTTCACGATGATTTCTTTACCTGTGTTTTTTTCATTGGAATTGGTTTCCTGTCCTTTTGTTACTCAGATGATTCTAATGTTGTTCCTGTTGGAGTCATATTCTAGGCCGCTGATTTGCCTTAGAGCTTTTTTGAGGTCTTTTGCCATTATTTGTAGATGGCTATATGCTTTCTGCAGCTCATCTTCAAGCTCACTGATTCTGTCTTCGGCTGTAGCCATTCTACTATTGAGGGCTCCTACTGAGTTTTTAATTTCATCTACTGACTCCTTTAATTGTGTCATTTCTGTTCGTAGCTTTGAAATTTCTGCTCTCATTTCTTTCTGGATTATCTTGGTGGCCCGTTCCAATGCTGCATCCATATTCTCCCTTAATTTATTGGATGTTCATTCTATAGTTGCTTTGAGTTTATCAACCATCTTCACGATTTCCTCTCTGAATTCTTTATCTGAGAGGAGGTTGTATTTCTGGATAATCCCTGTTGAGGTTTCTGAGATCCTCTTTTCCCTCTCTCCTGGCGGTGGGGATTTTCGCTGTTTCTTCATGTTGTTATGGGCCATACTCTCAGTCGCTCTTCCTTAGCTTGTGTGGGGCCTCTAGTGGAGACATGAGGCTATGATCTCTTTACAAAGGACTATTGAGCAGCTTGTTGTGTTCACTGACAGTTCTTGTGAAATTAGGATAAGTTAGGCTAGTTGACTATTAGCATATAGTGACTAGAATGGTCAGCGTATTCTGCAGAGGATAGGTTATACCAATTGTGGCCAAATCATGATGCAGGGCAGGGGAGAAATAACTGCGGCAGCTCCAGAAGGTCATCCCCCTTTTGAGACCACGCCTCCTGATGTGAGAACACGCCCCCAACAACTTGGGCAAGAGGAGGGGTTCAGGGCGGCTAGGAGAGTTGACTGAGAGCAGCAAAGTGGGGCTGGGGCCTTCTGTTGTAGAGTTTATATGTTGCACATCCATGACTGCGGCCTTGCCTTCCCGGAAGTTTTAAAAATTAATTGGGCTGGAGTAAAACTTTTATCTGGGTGGTGGTTTTGGGGCATGTGCATGAATGCCAGGGCTTCCGCAAGTACAAGGATATTGGGCGGGAGGTATGTAGCCCATCACCAATTCCATGGAAACCTTTACTAAATATCGTATATGCAATTCTATAGCAGAGAAATTTGTCTAGAAAAACAAAATAAAAGGAATTCTAATTGTAAAGAGTAAAATGATTACAATTTTCAAATAACATAATATACATATTAAACCTAAAAGATATTACTATCGTGTTTTATCCTTGGGTCATACTTAGTAATACTCAGATCTTTCTCTTGACTCTGCACCTAGGATCATCCCTGGTGGGCTCAGGGACCATATGGGTTGCGAGGGATGGAATCTGGGCCAGCAGGATGCAAGGCAAGCACCTGAACCTCTATCGCTCAGGACCTGAAAAGTCACTACAATTAACATTATATACTACAATTATACTTGGTAAAATAGCAACAAAAAACTTAAAGAGATAAAAAGAATATGATCATATACACTACCACATCCATTAAAGAGACAGGTACCCAGGGAATTAATGATAAAAACAAAAGGAAATAGAAGAAACAGAGGCATGACCTACAATAGGTAGGACATTTGCTTGCGTGAATCCAAGTTGGGTTTGATTTCAAGTCTTCCATATGGTCCACTGGGCCTTCCAGGAGTAATCCCTGAGCACAGAGTGAGGAGTAAGCCCTGAGCACTACCAGGTGTGACGTCTCAAAAAATTAATGAAATAAAAGAAAAGAAGGGATATTCACTTTATGTTCATGATAGGAAGAATTAACATTACTAAAATGCCCAGCAAATCCATTTTATCTCTCTCTCTCTCTCTCTCTCTCTCTCTCTCTCTCACACACACACACACACACACACACACGCACACATTCAATATATATTTCATTCCTTATAGCATTCCAACAGAACTAAAAGGGAAGAGAACAAAGACTCCAGGTACTTTCACCTTTGATTTTGTACCAAACCTTACGTGCTCAGGCCTTATTCCTCCTGGCTCTGTGCTCAGTGATCCCTACTGGTAAGCTGAGAGACCATTTTTGGATTCAGGTTACAACTTGGGTTCTCCATGTGCAAAGCAAGTGCCGTAACTACTCAACTGGCTCTCCACGCAGAAGCTACTCCTGACAGTTCCAGGGGGAATATACAAGATGCTGGATATTGAACCCTAGTTGGGCACGTGCAAGGCAAGCACCCTACCCTCTGTAGTATTGCTCTGGATCCTCCTTAATATTTTATTAATTATTCTCACTCTTATTAACTTACTTGTATAATAAACATCTCATTTAAAAATAACATTTATCAGCATAAAAATTATTCATGCTATTAACCTTTGTAGGTTTACATACCTGTAAAAAGAGTTTTATACAGTTTTGGAAAAAAGTCAACTTATCATTGATTTACAATTTTGTTGAATATCAGTAAGTCAAATATGTGTGTCAGTATCACCACTTTTTAAAAAAATTTAAAAAGTTTTTTTCATATGTAAAGTATAAATATATTAAAGGGACAATGAATGGCCAAAAGTCTTCATCTATAGAACTGAACTTATAAGAGAATGGGGATGGCTTGACTAGGAAGGATCCTTTGGACACTGATGAAGGGATAGATGTGGTGTTGCAAAGATGTATACATGAAAAACGCAATGACAGTAATGTAAAATCTTGGTATCTCAATATTAATCCGTCTTTCAAAAACTAGAAATTGAGGTTCCATATGACCCCGCAATACCAGTTGTGAATATATCTCGAGGATGCAAAAAAGCACAGTAGAAATGACATCTGTACCCATATGTTCATTGCAGCACTGTTACAATAGCCAAAATATGGAAACAACCCAAGTGCCCTAAAACAGAGGACTGGTTAAAGAAACTTTGGTACATCTACACAGTGGAATTCTTGCAGCTGTTAGGAGAGATGAAGTCATGAAATTTGCCTATAAATGGATAGACATGGAGAGTATCATGCTAAGCGAAATGAGTCAGAAAGAGAGGGACAGACATAGAAGGTCTGCACTCATTTGTGGAATATAAAATACCATCACATGAGGCTGACACCCCAGGACAGTAGATACGAGGGCCAGGGGATTGCTCCATAGCTGGAAAACTGCTTCATGAGCAGAGGGGAGTAGGCAGATGAAATAGAGAAGGGATCACTAGGAAAATGATGACTGGAGGAATCAGTCAGGATGGGAGATGGGTGCTGAAAGTAGATAATGGACCAAACATGATGGCCTCTCAGTGTCTGTGTTGCCAGCCATAATGCCCAAAAGTAGAGAGAGAGTATGGGGAATATTGTCTGCCATAGAGGCAGGGGAATGGTGGGAAAGGTGGGTGTATAACCGGGATATTGGTGTTGGGGAATGTGCACCGGTGGAGGGATGGGCCTTTGATCATTGTGAGGTTGTAAACCAAATATGAAAGTTTGTAACTATCTCAGGGTGATTCAATAAAATTTAATAAATTAAAAAAAAATCTTCACTGTATCTCTCTGCTGGACTGGAGCAATAGCACAATGGGTAGAGCATTTGCGTTGCACGGGGCTGACCTGGGTTCCATTCCTCCATCTCTCTGGAGAGCCATGAAAGCGACTGAGAGTATGTCGTCTGCACAGCACAGCCTGGCAAACTACCCATGGCATATTCGATATGCCCAAAACAGTAACAACTCACAATGCTCTCGCAATGGAGATATTACTGGCTCCCACTCGAGCAAATCGCTTAGCAATGGGATGACAATGATACAGTATGTACTACAATTTTGATTGGTAAAGTGGCAACAAAAAATACAGTATAACTGTCATCTGGTTTTTCATTGATTTGCTCGAGCCAGCGCCAGTAATGTCTCCATTCATCCTAAGATGAATAAAAATATTAAAAATAACAAAAGCAAACCAAGAACAATTAAAATGATAGTAAAATGACAAATGGTAATCTATGCCTACATTTATACATAATTATCTTATTAGACATCTTAATAATCCTTGTGAAAACGAACAAGAACACCAGTGGTTGGGTGGATGTTGGAAGAAAGAGACTCTCATTTAATACCAGCAGGAACATGAACTGACCCAGACATTTTGGAAAACAATATGGATGTTCCTGAAATTAAAAATTAGGAACTGAACTTTCATTTGTCCTAGCAACTCCACATCTTGGAATTTACCCCAGGGACTCAAAACATAATATATACAAGAGACATGTGTATCCCTGTGTTCCTTGCAGTACTATTTACAATAGCTAGAATATAAAAACAATTCAAGTGTCCTAGAATAGGTGACTGGTTAAAGAAACTGGTATTTATGCCCAGTGGAATACTATATGGAGGGACCTGGTGAATATCACGCTGAGTGAACTTAGCCAGAGTGAAAGAGACCAACACAGAACATTTTCTTTCATACGTGAGATTCGAAGAAACATAATAGTGGAAACACAAATCCTCAGACTGTGGAAACAAGGAATGTGAGAACTCATATTCAGTAGGAAACATGCCTCTCGAGAGGGATGGGAGACATGCTGGGGATGGGCAGGCTGTGCCAATGGTGGAGGGAAATATTCGACGGGACAGAGAACATTGTGCTATAAGTTGGTAAACTGCTATGTATGTAACTCTACAGCAAGAACAATTGAAACCCCAATGCAACACACACATTATTATTATTATTTTTGCTTTTTGGGTCACACCCAGCGATGCTCAGGGGTTACTCCTGGCTTTTCACTCAGGAATTACTCCTGGCGGTGCTTGGGGGACCATATGAAATGCCGGGGATCGAACCCGGGTTGGCCGCGTGCAAAGCAAACGCCCTTTCACTGACACACACATTTTTTTATATAGTAGAAGCAGACAGATGGGTGGCAAATGAATTGGGAGGTGGGCATTTGTGGAAGGAAGTAGACACTGATGAAAGAATTGGTGTGGAAACATTGTATAACATAATTGTGAATAACTTTGTAACTTCACAGAGACTAAATACATTTTTTTCAAAAATTAAAAAGAGGGCCATAGAGGAAGTGCACCTCATTGGGCATTCACCTTGTCCATAACCCGTCTGGATTTCGTCCCTGGTATCCCACAGGTCCTCTGAGTCCACAAGAAGTTGTTCCTGAGCAGAAATCCAGGAGTAATCATAAACACCACAGGTTGTAGCCCAAAAACCATAAAAAAGGGAGAGTGTGTGTTAATTTTCATCTAGTTGTTTTAGAGCGATATGACAGTGCTGGTCATGCACTCAGCTGACCCATGTTTGATCTCTGGTTCCCTGTCAGGTTTCCTGAGCCTACCAGGAGTTATCCCTGAGAGCAGAGCCAGGAGTGATCCCTGAGCACCTCTGAGTGCACTCCTCCCAAAAAATAACCAATTAAAGAAACCAAAAAAGAACATCCCATTTTCATCAAGTTAACATTGCATATAAAATCCAATGGCATTAATATGGAGGACTTTAGTTTGTTTCTCTAATTTGTCAAAGAATTTTGTCTAAATATGTCAAAGAACCTTACAGGAGGAAATCAATTATTTTTCTATTTGTATAGTAGAGGTTTTTAACACAATTAATAAATAAACAGAATAAATATTTCATATTTAATTCTTAACTATGTTTTAAAATAAACCACTGCATTTGAACCAGCTATCATTTACCGCAATTGTGTCAAGTCATCCACAAATTTGAGCCGTGAGTGCGGCCGCATGGTCGAGGAACAGGTTCAGTGGTGGGTGAGGCTTGAACAAGTGTGTGGAGAGCAGCTGTGAACATGGTGGTGGTTGAATTCTGGAGTTTTTTTTAAAATTTCATAAGTAGTCTTTTTATTTCATAAAGTAGTTCATAATATTTCATTACATTTAACATTCAAACACCAATCCTACCACGGTTGTACTTTTCCATCACCTTATTTTGGATGTTTCCATCCCGAACCCCAATTTCTGTCCCAAAGCAGAACTGAAATAATACATTTTGTTTTGTTTGTTTTGAAAAACCACTGATGATGCTACAAAAAAATTATCGTTAGAGGAATGCGTGTGATAATTGTATATCACTCAGGGGATATTAAGTCTTTCTATAAGAGATCATGAACATGTTGTTAAAGTTGAGAATTGTGTGCTTATATATATTTATATATATATATATCTGTAAAAAAATATGTCCCTACTAGGTTGGTTGCCTACTACTTTTTTTTTACAGACTTACAAACTTTGTGACTACGTTTCAGTCATACAATAATCAAGTACCCATCCCGCCACCAGTACCCATTCTCTACCACCAATGTTCCCAGATCCCTCCTGCCACCCCTACCTTACACCCCTGCCTCTGTGGCAGCACTTTCTCTTTTAATCTCTCCTTTTGGGTGTTAATGGTTTGTAATACAGGTAGTAAGTGGCCATCATGTTTGGTCTATAGTTTATTTTCAGCATGTACCTCCCATTCAGTTACTTTATATTCCACATATGAGTGCAGTCTTCTATGTCTGTCTCTCTCTTTCTGACTTATTTCACTTAGCATGATACTCTTCATGTCCATTTATTCAGGATATATTCGCAGAAGTGGTATTACTGGGTAATGAGAGCTCAATTTCTAATTTTTTGTGAAATGTCCATATTGTTTTCAAAAAAGGCCGAACCAGTTGGCATTCCCACCAGCAGTGAAGGAGAGTCCCCTTCTCCTTACATCCATGCCAACAATGGTTGCTTTTGTTCTTTTGGATGTGTGCCAGTCTTTGTGGTGTGAGATGATATCTCATTGTTGTTTGATCTGCATCTCCCTGATGATTAGTGATGAAGAGCATTTTTTCATGTGCCTTTTGGCCTTTTCAATTACTTTTTTGAGAAAGTTTCTGTTCATTTCATTGCTCCAATTTCTGATGGGATTGGATGTTTTCTCCTTGCAGAGTTCAACCAGTGCCTTATATATCCTTGATATTAACCCCTTAGCAGAAGGGTATTGGATAAATATTCTTTCTTACAATGTCCCTCATGGATTCTGGTCTGATGTTGAGGTATTCAGTGCATTTTCATCTGACTTTTGTGCATGCTGTTAGGTAAAGTTCTGAGCCCATTTTTTTTGCATGTACCAGTCCAGTTTTGCCAGCACCATTTGTTAAAGAGGAGGCTGCCTACTACTTTAAACCCCATCAAATGTGGTGTGGTACTCTTGGAGTATGGGTAGGATGTGACCTATGAAGTGTTGAGCGACCAAATTGAAGACCATGTGGCCCAGGAATAGGTTCCCTCTTGGGTGAGGCTCTGCCCGAGTGTTTGGGAAGTGGCTTGTGCATGTAGGAGTTGAGTTCTGGAGGTTTTTGGCTTCAGGGGCTGTGTCCCTTGGGGCGGTGAGGGCTCTCACTGACCACCCTCTGCAGTGCCCTGAGTAAAAGAGCCTGGCATGGGACCTGGCACCATGGTTATGGCAATTGTCGTGTTAGGCTCCCTTCCAGGAGAGAAGGACATGCCATCTGGATGGTGGCTGATTACCAGATAATCTTGTACAAGCCAGAGTACAAGACAAGTATGGGCATGACTTCTGAGTAACCAGAGACAGGGGGATACGGGCTGAGGATATCCATTACCAGTCCCGTTGAACCCACAATTCTCAGTCACAAAGTTCTTTGAGAACTATGTTAATGATGAGATATGAAATAGTATTTTTAAAGATTGCATTTAGTTCTGAGCTCTAGTCCAGTAATGCATTATAAAGGATATGAAAATTTTACCTTGCAGGACCCCTATTTCCAATATGTTTCATTTGCATTTTATTCTGTGGACCCTGGTTGTGATAACACTATCTGTTTGGAAGCAGTCTGGCCTCAGAACAGTGCCATTTGACTCCTCCAAATCCAGCTTAGTCGGAACCTTTGCTTCCAGAGTCTTGGCATCTGTTTGGTTTGAGTTATTGGCATCTGTTTGGTCCCTTTGAGGCATGACTTTCTGCCTGTGCTTTGTCAACACTACTAGAATCTATTTTGTCCTGTCCCCAATGCTTCATGTTGAAAGTTCAGAATTACTGAAAATGTAAAGGAATTACATTGTGAAGTTACATACTCTAGAGATACAATTAGTATTTTTTCTTTTAAATCACATCTCTAAAACATTCATTATTTTAAATGCATTTTAAATGTATCAGTATGCTTTACCCTGAACACTTATTTTCCTTTGGGTTACACCTAGCAATGCTCAGGGGTTACTCTTGGCCCTGCACTCAGGAATTACTCCTTACCTTACTTGTGGGATCGATATGGGATGCCGGGGATAGAACCAAGGTTGGCCATGTGCAAGGCAAATGCTGTACTCAGGCCCCCATCCTGAACACTTCTTAATCACCCATGTCTGCACTAATCTTCAAAATTTTTCCTTAATCATCTTAATTATGACTCTCAGTGTACTGTAAAGGAAATGACTTTATAATTTTCTGATTTGCAATTTCTCTTAAGGCAGAGTCTTTAATATATTGCTGGACAGGAAGTGGGCTAGCAATTTATGAGCCAGAGTATGCAAAGATTATTGACCTGAATTGTATTAAATCTATGCTTTCTTTTCAAACTACAATTGTGTTTTTGTTTATATAAAAATAAATGTGGATGCTTGCATGTTGTGCTTTTAGATACCTTTGTTTGGTTATGAGGAACAAGTAATCTTCCTTTGGAGAATATTAAAAATTATCAGACAGCTACATGATAACAATGAACGATTGAATACTGGAAAAGGATACAGAATTGTTTTTTCTGTTAGTAACATTGATTTCCGTGAAGCTGTTGTTAAAATTGTGGGTTTTAAGGATTCTCAGAAAAAACTTGTGCTGGACCCTCAAACTGTTAAGTATTTTCCTGATAAATTTGTGCTCAAGGAAAGAACTCAGAAAGTAAGACTGAAAGTTTTTTATTTAGTAAGTAACTCATTTTCTATTATCTGTTAAGAACTTCCATGAGACTTTATTATGATTTACATCATACTGACATCATACATTGTCATTCTATACATTCATTATAAATATGATCTCATTTGGGTTGGAAACCTCAACTGGGGACTGGAGAGAGATCCCAGGACTGGTGCACATGCTTTACTTCACACTGTCCAGAATGTTCCCCAGCCACTGAGCTTCATCCCACACAAGCACTAGTCTGAAAGATAAAAATAAAAAGGGGGAGAATGTAAGAGGATCCATTTTGAGGTTAAGTTAATGATTTGTACATGCTTCTGTGACCAAATGCTACATTCTTATTTGAAAGTACTGTAGGACTAGAAGTACTGACCTAATCTTGTGAAACCACAGATGTGTATTCATATCTATGCCTACTATTTGGGAAAATATTTAATATTCACTCTTGATTTAGTTTCTCCCTTGACATAGGGATGTCATTATAACATGTAACCTGTCAGACCAAGAATGTAATGATAAAACCACAACAGAAATGTTGACAATATACTTCTGTTTTAGAGATTAACTTTTAAGGTAGTGGTTTCAAAGGTGGGTTACTTAGATAATAATACAGTAAAAATGAAGGCTTAATAAATTGGAATTTGAAATTGATAAATCACGTTTCACTACTTTTGAGTAATAAATAAATAGTATTTCATCTTGGTGAAATTGGTGTGGCCAATAAAGCTATTAATGGGAGGATAAAACACCTTAGGCAATTCATCTCCTTTATTTTCTTGCACTGTATCTTCTTTTCTAGACATATATTCTATGCCTCTCTCTCTTTACTCAAATATGAATCTTAGACTGACTTAGGATCATCAATTTCAGAAATGATGTAAGGACCATGGAAGAGTACATTGAAAACACGTGCGTAACTTATAATGTTTTAGGAATATTGTGAATTATTTGAAAGGATCAAGTGATACAAGAAATGTGTAGGATATTTAATGTAACTGGCTAAGTCTAGAAATTGTGGTACACCAGTCAAAATGTAGCTTAATTGGAAGCAGTATCAAATTTATATTCAGATGTGATTTAAACATTGGTGATGGTCTTCTATGTGGAATTCAGATCTCTTGTATTACTGATTTTGTTTCCGAGTGTAGAGAAATTTCATATAAAATAAACAGAATTTTCTTTATTTGTAGTTAGTCATTAATTCCCAGTACGAGGGCTGGAGGGGTCTCTAAAATGAATTTTGGTGTTCATTTGATGATATTTGCATGTTCAAGCATACCAAATACTTGACTTTGAAGGTGATTTTATTTTCAATGAACTATTTTAGAAATTGAAACTAAGATTTGGAGAAATTTGACTAGTATGCGTTTTGTTTCCTTTCTCTGTTGGTACATACTATATTATTTTTGAACAACTCTTTACTGCAAATTCCTATGAAATTCCTTCTATGAACATATGAGTATTACAGAGAAAACTTGCCTTTCAGTTCACTTATCCTGAAGATTCTCTACAATGGACAACTAACTAATGCTACATTATAGTTTAATATCCTCTGATTTGTATAATTTCCTTGGCATGTTTTTTTTTTCCTGAGACAAGTTTCTAACGATACAAGACTATCACAAATTATAAAAATGTCAGACCTCAGGGGCTGAAGCAATAGTACAGCGGGGTAGGCTGTTTGCCTTGCACACCGCCGACCCGGATTCGATTCCCAGGATCCCATATGGTCTCCTCACCACCTCCAGGAGTAATTCCTGAGTACAGAGCCAGGAGTAACCCCTGTGCATTGCCAGGTGTGACCCAAAATGGAAAAAAAGTCAGACCTTAAAAGAATCTGATTTTATTTGTCATCTCTTGCTCTATAATTCTGTTTTAATGCTGACATCCAAATAAAATTGGTGATTATATAGTACCAAGTATCACTCTTAAAGAAACTACCAAACATTATCAAATGTCATTATCTCCCTCAATGTGCCCTTTAATGAATTAGCTGAATATATATATGTGCTGTGACCCTTAAATTAGCTCACTCCTCAGAGAAAACCACATTTTTTTAAAGCTGGTTTTACCATGAAATAATTTCCTATTAATATTAGTGGGATTTCTAAAGGATTTCATAGTAGAATCAAGAGACCTAATGGCATAGTAAAGTAAAGCTATAGTTGGCATTTCTCTTTCTTGTTGCAATTCAATTTGCTGCTTATTCATACTCCATGCCAACTAAACTTTAACTCCTCCACTCAGAGAAAAGTGCATTCTTAGGAGATTGTGTTTTCCCATGGAAGTCAAGGAGACTGTTGAATGATTTAAATAATAGGATGAAATGACTCCAACTTTATTACAGGAAAGACAGAAGTTAGAGCTATGTTCTCTCGTTGCAGCTTAAGGAGCTGTGTCAAAATGCCAAGTGCCTAAGCTCTAGCTTACTCAGTCTTGGAGAATCCTAAATTCTTTGCAAAGTGTTTTTCCCAGTGCTTTCAATGGGAGTTTTGGTGGACTGCAATGATCACAGAACAACATGTTTCTATTGGATAGCAAACAAAACAAAACAAAACAAAAATTAAACAAAAAACCCAAAACAAACAAACAAAAAAGAAAAACGTAAGTTAGAAGGTCTTCCTTAATTATTAAAACCGAAGTGCATATAAAAGTAACAAGCCTAAGCTCTAGCTCAGTCTTTCTTACAAGAGTCCATTCAGGAGAGTCATTTCCCCATGTGGTGGCAACACTCTACCTCACTCTTTCTTAGGCAAGTGTGTCTTCATGTTAAATCCTAAGGGAGTTTCCATAAATTTCAATGAATAAAACAAGCACCTCTTATTTGAAAATAAAATATGGCAGAAATTAGATAGTCTCACTATAAGCGATGTTCTAAGTACTCCAAATAACAGTAGTTATGCTAAGTTCTAGCTAATTTCTCCTTAAAACAATGTTTGTGTATGAAAATGCATTATCCATAGATTTCAGTAGGATTTTCCATGGATACTGAAAGGAACAAATGGCCTTAGGATTTATTTATTAACTTATCTCTTTATTTTCATTTTATTTTGTTATCAATGCACTATTATTTACAAAGCAATTTATTGTTGGGTTCTGGACGTACAATGTTCAGCACCCTTCCCACAACCAGTGTCAACTTCACTCCACCAGGGTTTCCAGTTTCCCACCCATACACCACCTCTCCCCTCAACCTGTTCTCTTGACAGGGCCCTCTAAAAGTTCAGTTGTTAAAGCTTAGATCTCATAATTTCAATGTGGTTAATTCTGTGTTTTGGCTATTTACCACTATTCCTGAATTCCCTGGACCCCTGCACCCCACCCCCTTGATTTCTCATCTCTCTCTCTTTTTCCCCTTCCCTCCATTCTCTTTCCTTCTCCTGCCTATGCTCTGGGGCGAAGGGTGATCTGGCACAACCCACTTTTAAACTACGGCCTTACTATCAGAGGCCGATTGTGAACATGTGCTCTAATATCACACACACACGGTGGGATATTATATGCTGGAAGAAATGGAATCATGCAGTTTGACGGAACAAGCATGGAACTGAGAGTTATACTGTTAAATGAAGACAGTCAGAAGATTGATAAAAATAAGATGATAGAATTAATAAGAGACCCTAGTTTTTAATCAAAAGAAGGGAAATGTTTATGATTGTAACAAAAGTGCAATTATAAATATTTTCCTAAATATATATGTGTTGTTTTCTATGTGTTTTTTAAACATTAAATCCATTTTATTTCTTATTCCATTCTTGTTTTACGGGAGGTGGGTGATAATCCAAATTTCCCAGCATCAATTTTTGACAAGTTTACCCTTACTGTATCGCTTTAGATCTTTGTCATGAATTAAATGTCCTGTAAGTGTGGGCTTTCTTTTATTTTTTTCTGAGCTCTTTATTTTTCATAGTTGCTGAGTTGAAATTAATTTGAATAGCTGTGATTTACAGGAGTGTTAATAGATGAATCACATGCAGAACAAGAGTCTTGTTTCAATTATTTTAGCCTATCATTCTGTCTTTTTTAAAGCCATTTTGTTTTTACCTTCAATATTGTTGATTCCATTGAACGTAGTATTAGACCTCCATTAATTCTCTCATTTCCTTTAGCTCTATAATCTTTTTTCATTTCACAAATTAAAACATAGTTCTTTGTTCTATTTTCCTGAAAAATCTCATTGCTTTTTAGAAATAGAGATTGCTATATAGATGTAATTTCCTTAAGGAAGATAACTGAATTTAAAAATAGTTTGAAATTTTCAGGGAAAGTATGAGGAATATGTTTTTTTAATTTTTGGGTCACACTCGGCTATGCACAGGAGTTACTCCTGGCGGTTCTCAGGAGACCATTTGGGATGCTGGCATTCGAACGCAGGTTGGTCGCATGCAAGGCTAACGCCCTGCCTGCTGTGCTGAGTTCCAGCCCCAGTATGAGGAATATTTATGGTAATTTAATTACCATTTAATTTAAGACACACCAAATGTCTTATTATTTTCACTTCATGACTCATGCATGCCATGTTGAACAGAACCGGTAGTGGGATTTCATAAATTTTGGTTCCTTCTTGTATATCCTGGATTCGTTTGATTCTTTCATTGAACTGCATTGTAGCTACCATTAAAATCAATGGCAAATAATCCCTTTCTAACAAAGAGGGGTCTCTCCTGGCTTTGGTGTGTAGCTTTTATAATCAGTATCTTGAAATGCCTTTTCAGTCAGAATCTCCAAGAGTGTCTTATTTATAGATAAAACTGGGAAGGCTTTCACTATCGTATATCGAAGTTCTCTTCAAAATATGCAGGCAAACTTTCCAAGAAATGCACTTTGCTCAAGAAAATAACAAAAATGAGCTGTTGGTTCTCCGTACACCTAGTCTTTGTTATTCCCAGACTCACACTATATTGCAAGTCTCCAGCTCCATTGCTCAACAGATTTCAGTGCAAAACAAAAGCAATCTGACATGTATAGCTTCCCATACGTTCCCATGAGCACTACCAGAGGTTTTTTGAGTGCAAATGTAGGATTGAATCCTGAGAATTACATGGTGTGACCCCAAAACAATCGTAGATTGAACAGAATGTGGGATGATGACTTATTATTAGATAATCAGGGGTATAATGTATAATAAGATTTACAACTCTAATGCATAATAGAAGAAACACATTACTTAGAAATAAAATACCATACTTCAGTGCATAAGAACTCCCCCACTCACCATTTTTGTCAGAGCTGCTGTGACATCTTTGTTCCGAAAACTATATATGAATGGGTTTAGAACAGGTGTCAGTATAGTGTAAAAAACAGAGACCACCATGTCCTTCTCAGGTGTGTGATAGGATTTGGGAAGCATGTATGTGTACACAGCAGCGCCATAGAAAATAGTAACCACAATCATATGAGAGGCACAAGTGACAAAGGCCTTCTTCTGGCCTTCTGCTGAGTTCATCCTGTAGATGGTAAGTAGGATTAAATAATAAGAGCTTGAAATTGCTGTTATAGGTATAAGAAGCATGAGGACACAGCATATATACATAAGTGTCTCATAGAGGGTTGTGTCTGAACAAGAAAGCTTCGTTAGAGCAGGGACCTCACAGAAGAAATGTTGGATCTGCCGGGATCTGCAGAATGGGAATGTCATGGTGACAGGTGTGAGCAAGAACCCGTCCACCAATCCCAGAAGCCAGCAGGCAGACACTAAAAGGAAGCACATTTTATGGCTCATGAGATTAGGATAATGTAGTGGACGGCAGATGGCCACATAACGATCATAGGCCATGGCTGCAAGAAGGAAAAATTCTGAACCGCCTAGTGTCACATATAAAAACATTTGAATCCCACACTCAGGAGGTGAAATTGTGTTTATACCTATGACTTGGTTCATGAGCATCTTGGGCACCGTGACTGAAATATACATGACATCCATGAGAGACAACTGGCTGATGAAAAAGTACATTGGCGTATGGAGATTGGTATCCTGGTGTATCAGAAAGATAAGAATGCTATTTCCACACAAGGCCAGCAGGAAAACCACAAAAATGATGGCACAAAGAAGAGCTGGGTGATTCAGTTGAGTGAAGAATCCCAATAGGATAAAATCTGACCATCCAGTGTGGTTTGATCCCCAGCTTGTATTGTCCATGAGTGTTGATCTATAATTCAATGAGAACTCAAAATGTTTATCAGCATTCATTGCTTTTCTTCAGTGAGAATTTTCTTTATGTACATGCAGGCAATATACTTTTTATTATCAAATACCATGGGCTGTTAATTGGAATCTGTAAGTTACTTTAACAAATTGACTAGTAAAGTAAGGAATCATAATGCTAGGTCAAAGATTTTTCAGCTTCTGGGTCAGGGTGATAGCACAATGGGTAGGATACTTGCCTCGAACAGGGCTGAACCCAGTTTAAACTTGCATCCCAAAGGTCCCCTGTGCATTGCCAGAAACAGTTCCTGAGTGGAGCCAGGAGTAACCCCTGAACACTGCTGGGTGTGGCCCAAAAACAAAAAAAAAATTTCAACTTCAATGATAGTTGGATATGATCAGTCTAGACAAGGCGTGGTTGCTGTGTGGAGGTCAACTGATATAGCATGGTACTCTTTAAGTAACACTATTGCAAATCATAGTGCCTTAAAGTTGAAAACCAGATAATCATGAGAACAATGTTTGCTGTAGAGGCTGGCTCCATCTGGGTAATGAAGGAAAACTGAGGACACTGGTGGTTGGAAATATGCACTGGCAAAGAAAACATTGGAACATTGTATAATTGAAATTCAATCCTGAACAATTTTGTAACTGTGTATCACCTACAATAAGTCCTATACAAAAATAAATATTAGAAAATTATTAGTCTTTGGTAATATTGCTACATTCAAGATCAGCTGAACTCTTACTAGGTATGGAGTTTTACCAAAAATATGGAAACAATAACAGAAAAAAATATTTATTAAAGACAGAGACATGTTATATAACCTATAGTTCAATTAATCTGTTGTTCAGCATTTGAAGAAAATGAGATGGTTTAACAGTTGGAGATGTATTTCACAGGAAGAAAATTATTTCCAAATGTTTAGTTAGCGCACTGCCGTCTTGTTTGAACAAGTCACAGTAGCAGAAGTATCGGGGCGGGGAATCTTAAAGCACTTTGGTAATGATGAGGTTCAGCTATTTTTTTCCCAAATGTGTTGATATTAATTCTATTGGAACCATTTAACCCAAATATCAATATAACATTAATAATAAATAATTTAAATTTACATATAATTTGAAAGAGCCTCCAATACAGCACCATTTGGAAGGACGAGTAAGGAGAGGCTGCTAAAATCTCAGGGCTGGGACAAATGGAGACGTTACTGGCACCTGCTCGAGCTAATCAATGAACACGGGATGATAGTGATACATATAATTTGAACAAGTTTCATGTAAAATACTTGAGATCCCTTTTCCTTTACAGGCATATTATGCTCTAAAATACATGGGGGTAAATGGAACATACTGAAAGGTAGACCAGGACCCTAACATTAGAACTTACCTAAGATTGGACTGAAGTTCTGAGTTCAGCTTTGCTTCTAGGCACCATTCCTCTGTCCACTTTACAAAACTATTGAGAGTAAGAATAATATTTTATTGAGATATGTTCAAATGAGGTAAAATATTGAACGTGCTTAGGACATTGAAAATTATTATTTAAAAATGTGTGCAAGAAATGATTGGTACTATCCTTTGTTGTTATTGTTGTTGTCTCTAAGGGTCACACTGAGCAGTGCCCATGGGTTATTCCTGGCTCTGCACTCAACAATTATTCATGGCAGTGCTCAGGGGACCTACTGGATGCCAGGAATCGAGCCTGGGTTGGCAGCGAGCAAGGGAAATGCCCTACCTGCTGTTAGAAGGCCCTGCTATCATTGTCTAATGACATTAGATACAAACTTAAGTTGTCAGGTTTGTATGGAAGAATTCTATATACGATAAGCTTCTATATTTTTAAAATTTAGTGTTTAATTGAATCACAGTGATGTACAAAGTTAAAAAGTTATCATAATTGGGTTTCAGTCATGTGATATTCCAACACTCTTCTCTTTGCTGTGTCCTTTCCCACCACTAATGTTCCCTATTTTCTCTTCCACCCTTGATTTAATATAGAAGTATATATATTAAGAACTATATGCATCGTCTAGTACATATGCTACAATTGGATATATATCTATATAAATATATCAGGTACTATATAAAACATATATATATCATTTGCTGTATTAAAAACAGATCTTTTTATTTGTGTGTGCCAGTGTCTTCATGTTCCTTATAGACAATCCTGTTTTGTCTCTCAAGTACAAGTTTTACAACTTCTCCTTCTTCCCCCTCTCCCACATTCCATGTTTTAATAGGGAAAAGATGTAGAATGCCTTAGAAAAGAGAAGAATTTCCTTTGTGTTTGGTTTTCATATTCGGTACACTATTCCTTGTGGCAATCAATTTTCATGGAAAATGTAAGCAGAGAGCAAATCTCAGCGGCAAGGAGTCTTGATCACTCACTCAACTCATTGTTCTTTCCTTTTTGTTGCTCACTGTAAAAAACTAAAGAACGCCGAGGGGGCGCGTGCACTTGCGGGCTCTCCGGGCGGCTCTGTCTCACCACCCGCGTTCGGTGCTCTGGAACCGCAGTGTGTGGACTGGATCGGGACGGCCGGTGGTCAAGGACAGGCGAAGGAAGAACGAGGACCAAGCTGGTTGCTGATTAGTTACCGTTTATTCAATCTTCTATCTTTCTCATCTCCCGCACTCCCAGCTCCAGCCTCTCTCTGGATCTACTGCTCAACTGCTGCCTCTCTGGCTTCTCTCTCTCCTCCTACTTATCTCTCCCCCATCTCTCTCAGTGGATCTCGCCCCCGTGGATCTGGCCCCCAGAAACAAGATACAAAACCAAAACCGAAGCCTTCTTTGGGCTGAAAGCACTCGGATTTACATCCCAAAGACCAGGCTGGGCTGCAGCAAGAAATCTACATGTCAATTACAAACTAGACAGCACCTGAAATTTACATCCCAAAGACTAGGCTAGCACCTTAGATCTGCAGGTCAAAGATCAGCTAGGTTTCTGTGACAAAACTCCAGAAGGCAGCTGGAAAAGGGGAAATATTCCAACATCTCCCCCCTTTTTGTTTAGAACAGATTTTAACCATAAAATAAAATGCTAGGCACAAAAAGTTCAATAACACTAGCAGAACACCTATCTCTAGGACAGATACGCTTTCAGCAGGACCCATCCAAGGATGAAATCCCATGGTTGTGTTTCTCCTCTCCTTGTCCAGTAAACATATAAGCATTCACAATATTAATCATTTTGTATGGGCATAGCAAGAGATGCATAAAACTTTTAGAATTGCTCTCCGGGGGTCACCTCATCTCAGACTACAGCGCTCAGGCCAGATTAGTCTTTCCTAGCCCTAGCAGGGCCCTGTCTCCTCGTTGCTTTTGGATCATGACATGACACCCCATGACCAAGCTCTTAACATATAGTTAAGCATTAGGCGCTTTGGCCAGGCCCATCTCGATGCCAGGGTAGCACACAACTTACCGCTTGCCCTGGGTCCTTCTTCGTCCCACGTTGGGACCCTGCCTTTTAAGAGGGCTAGGAACTGAGGGCAACCAAGGCTACAGTCAAGAAAGCAGATGCCCGGGAATTAATAATATTCAAAGCCAATTAAATCTCAATTGCAAAGGCATAATATTAAATGTCTTCCTCTGTCCATACAAAAAGACATGCTCTGAATAAACTATGCAAAGGACTCAAGGAGAAGAGAAAAACATTATTTACAAGTCAACAGAACACTAAGAAAGAAGCTACAAATAAACAAAGAGGAATAGGAGCACTGTATCAGGAGTAACCCAATAAACCTAAACTACTGAGGCTATGTTATCCTACAGCTCACAATTTTCATATGTGTTAAATACTGAAGACAGATTGTAGTCCAATTAAATTGGTTACTCTTAAGGAGACCCACAGTCAGTCTATTCTGGCCATGTCATATAAATATGATTCAGTGTATAATTTTAAATGCTGACAAAATTAAAAAATAAAGAACAGTAGAAGCAATCTATATATGGTATTTATTTAATTTTATTAAATTTTTTCACTCCGTGCACCTGATGATGCTCTGGAAATACTACCAGCTCTGTTTCCAGTGCTCAGGGCACCATGTGATGTTGGAGACTGAACTTGGATTTCCAGCAGACAGTCCATCTCATTCAGTGCTTTGAGCCAGTTCTCTGGCTCCATTTGGCTTTTACTAATGTAATCAAAATGAGTGACACCATTTTATCTTAATGAGATGAAAAGTTTGCATCATTTTAATCTTATAGTAAATATAAATTTTTTAAAAAGATGAATTTTATTTTACAATAGATTATATTTTGAAGTACTGGAAATGCAGGAACATTTCAAGGAAAAGTTTCAACTACATAATACTGTGTTTTATTAATCATTACAGTGTATAAGTGAGATATCAATCAAGTTACAGAAACCCAAAATCTGAAGAACTAAACCACAGAGAACTGAAAATTGAAACTTCAATATAAATTTTAGATAAATATAGGACACACAAAAATACACTATATTTTCATATTCTACCACCAGTAGCAGATAAAATATGAATCAGGGGCAAAATTAAAGCACACAACAAGAAGAACAAAATCAGGAAGCAGTATCAGATGTAACAGCATAGATATGGTATTAAGCCTGTAACTTAGTTTTTGAGAACACAGGATTCTGATGAGTACAGTGGGAAATTTTAGACTACAATTAAATACCTTACAATTTGTGTATTAGTTACCAATTGACCATTTCATCTAGAAAACATAAGCTCAAGTTCTATGAAAAAAATGATTCTCAAGAAAACATAAAAAGAACTGATGTTACTAGAGAAGCATAGGATGAAGCAAACAAGGAAAGGGAACCAAGTAGACAGTTATAGAGTGATAATTGGTATTTCAGTTGCAGGAACCCTCAAAATAAAATATTTTGAACAGACTTAAAATTTTAATTCTAATATATATGTATAAATTTTGTAGATAAATGCTACCTTAACAAAAAATTTCATATAGTATAATTATTATTTTCAATACCAGAAAATATTATTTTAAATACTGAAATAGATAAAATAATATCTAGTCCACCAGTCCACGGTTGGAAGTTTGCTTGCCTAAAGTGGTGGGTAGATAGCAGTTAGGGGAGAGAAGGAACTACTGTGTCATGATCATTCTGGACAAGAATTGAATTCTGAAAGCAGGTGAAGGGATATGCACATAACCTTTTACTACCTGCTCTGGAAATCATAATGCCCAGTGAGAGAGAGAGAGAGAGAGAGAGAGAGAGAGAGAGAGAGAGAGAGAGAGACAAAGAGAGACAGAGAGAGAGAGAGACAGAGGTGTGGTGGAAGGAGAGAGGGAAGAATAGAGAGAGAGTGATAGTGAGAGAGAGAGAAGGAGAAAGAAGAAAAGTGCCTGATACAAAGGTAGAAAGCAGGTTGAGGGTGGGAGGCTGAAGGAGGGAACCTAGGGACATGGGTGGTGGGAAATATACACTGGCGAAGGGACAGTGAGAGCATTATATGATGGAAACACAGTCAGGAACAACTTTGTATCTCATGGTGGTTTTATAAAAAAATCATTAAAATAATAGAAACTAAACAAGTGAACAAACAAAAATATAGCCCATAAAATTCTTATACTATGAGAAAGTATAAGAATTACAATTACAACCCCATTACAAGAAAAGGGGTTGAGACTGGGAGTAAGAACATCATGTGAAGGGGTGATTTACGTGGTGTGAATATTTCAAAGGAATATATACAGGTGTTGAGATATGCTATATACCTAAAGCATATATAATGTAATAAACAGATGTTTCACAAACTAAAACTTATTTTTAATATTTTCTCTTAATAAATCATAATAAATCTTTGAACAATTTAAAGCAATAAATGAAACAAAAATGTAAAATATTTAATGTAATATATCACAAGCGAAATTACCGTTTGGCTTTTGTAGATCTGTTCACTATTCTGGATGAACCCAGCTTCTCGTGATCCTCAGCTCTCCTCAGACAGATAAATAGACTGTGGTCATTTAACAGTATAATGAGAAATGGTAGCATGACATCATCCCTCATTTTGTAATACCCATCCACTTGGGTATCGGTTGATGATTTTCTTTTCGTAGTTGTTTTCTGATACTACAAAGAGGAGGTAAAAAGACTGAGAGCTTAAGAAGCTAGAAGATAGCTCTCTTTTTCTCATGTATTTTTGAAATCTGTGATTGTTAGATTACAAATACTAACTATCCAAACAGAAGCTGAATATCAACCTTAACAATGAATTCCTATTCATGTAATATATTAGTATTTATATGTCTATAAGTTCATTTGATATTTTTGTATGTGAATATGTCTTTATCTTAAAGAATAATTTCATGAGACTATAGAGACAGTATACCGCGTAGATATTTGTCTTGAATGTGGCTGACCTGAGTTCAATCCCCAGCACCACAGATGAGCCCCAACAGGTATGATTTCTGAGTGCAGAATGAAAAAGTGTTCTAAGAAACACCTGGTATGGCACAAAACAGCAAAACAAAACAAAATAATGTTATGAAAAAATGGATAGTGTCTTGAATATACTTCACAAATCAAGGCTTAATTTCATAGCCCTCAGTAGTACCAGAGTTTATATGAAAATGATGAAAATTGAGTGTGTCTATTTTAAATATTTCTCCTAATTGCTATTTAATAGATTAGTGATTGACTTTTATTTGTTCACTTATAGTTTATGTTCCTAATGTTGCATTAGTGTTTTAAGCAACTCTTTAAAATTAATATGCCAAGAAAATGGCTATACACTAATATAAATAAAAGAAAATTGCAAGGATCATTTAAAAACTCAATGATTGGGGCTGGAGCGATAGCACAGCAGGTAGGGTGTTTGCCTTGCATGTTGCTGACCCTGGTTCGATTCCCAGTATCCCATATAGTCCCCTGAGCACTGCCAGAAGTAATTCCTGAGCACAGAGCCAAGAGTAACCCCTGTGCACCGCTGGGTGTGACCTCCAAAATAAATAATCAAATTAAAAAATTAAAAAACTCAATGAAAGCTCACTAACTTAAGATTCATACAAAAATTTCCTTGTGAATTAAGATAGTTTGGCAGATGAATGGAATAGAACTGAGATAACAGTGACCAATCCTCAGATATAGAGAGAGTTAATCTATGACAGGGGAGTTGACTCATGAGTGGGTCAAAATTTCTCTTAACGAAATGTTGTTGCAAAATTGGATAAACCCCTGCAAAGCAGTAAAACTAGATCCTTATTCCACACCACACACAAAAATTAAATTAAAGTGGATAAAAAACCTAGAGATTATATCAGAAACTATAAAGTACTGTGATGAAACATAAGCAGAACTACTTGGGTTCTGGACATCAATGATGTTTTTAATTACCTGATTCCACTGGCAAAGATGAGAAAATAATTAAAATCAGTAAATGAAACATGAGGTTGAAAATGTTGCACATGGCTAAAGAAACTAGAGCTAAAAGAATTAGACTATGCAATATATTTTCATAAACAATTCAGATAAATAAATAACATTCAAATTTGTCAAGCTCTTAGGCCAAGATAACTAGTAGACATGCAGGGCACTTGCCTTGCATGTGGCTGATCTTGGTTTCATTGCAGCATCCCATTTGGTCTCCTGAGTCCACCAGATGTAATACCTGAATGCAAAATCAGGTAACCCCTGAGCACATTGGTGTGAACCCCAAAATCAAATGAATCAATCCATTTTATTTTATTTATTATTTTTTATCAGTGAATCACCGTGAGGTACAGTTACAGGCTTACAAACGTTCATGCTTACATTTCAGTCATACAATGATTGAGTACCCATCCCTCCACAAGTGGCCATTTTCCAGTGGTCCCAGCATCCCTTCCCTCACCCCAACCCCGCCCTCCACCCTGTCCCACCTCTGTGGCAGGGCATTCCCTTTTGCTCCCTCTCTCCTTTTGCTTGTTGTGGTTTGCAATAGAGTCATTGAGCGGCTATCATATTCGGTCTGTAGTCTACTTTTGGCACACATCTTTTAATCTGAAGGGGTCCTCCCAACATCCTTCACTTGTTGTTCCCTTCTCTATCTGAGCTACCTTTGCCTGTAGCATGTGAGGACGGTTTCCAAGCTGTGGAGCAGACCTCCTGGTCCTTATCTCTACTACTCTTGGGTGTTAGTCTCCCAGTGCAATCTTTCTATGCCTATCCTCTCTTTCTTATTCATTTCATTTAACATGGTACTTTCCATGTTGATCCACTTATATGCAAATTTCATGACTTTATCTTTTCTAACAGCTGCATAGTATTCCATTGTGTAGATGTAGCAAAGTTTCTTTAACCAGTCATCTGTTCTCGGGCACTCTGTTTTTTTTTCAGACTTTGGCTATTGTAAATAGAGCATACAGATATATTTCGACTATACTTTTTTGCTTCTCTGGGATATTTTCCAGGAGTGATATTGCTGGGTCAAATGGGAGCTCAATTTTTAAGTTTTTGAGAATCGTTCATACAGTTTGCAGAAAGTGCTGAACCAGTTGGCATTCCCACCAACAGTGAAAGAGAGTTACTTTCTCTCATATCCATACCAACACCAATTGCTTTTGTTCTTTTGGATGTGGGCCAGTCTCTGTGGTGTGAGATGATATCTCATTTTTGTTTGATCTGCATATCCCTGATGATTAATGATGTAGAGCATTTTCTTATGTGCCCTCTAGCTATTTGGATTTCTTCTTTGAAAAAGTTCCTGTTCATTACATCACCCCATTTTTTGATGAAGTTGGATTTTTTAAAAAACGAAATATTAATAGCAACAGGCTCTGAACAATACATAAAGCTCAGTAACCAAAAGAAAACAACCCCAGGGGATACCGGGGCAGTCTCAGCCCAGGCCGGAGCCCGGGCTCTGGCGGAGTTTCGACCCGGGTGCCCATGCCTCTGCATAGCCCGTGGATGTGGAATGAGCAGGAACCAGAGACAGCTTTAGGATTTGGGGTTCCAGCAAGTGCTTGCAACCATGTATGGAGACTGTGAACTAAGCTTTTGCCCCACGCCGGCTAACGGAGGAAATATCCTTCCTTCTTGGTCTCTCTCCCCTCCGGGAGAAGGCATGGTGTCCGACATTTTGTGGGTCTTTTGAGCGGGTATGAACTTTTGGCGCGGAAAAAAAAAGTGCTTTGAACTTTTAACAGCCGCGGGATACCCGGGCAGTCTCAGCCCGGGCTGGAGCCCAGGCTTCGGCCGAGTTTCGACTCGGGTGCCCATGCCTCTGCACAGCCGGTGGATGTGGAACGAGCAGGAACCAGAGACAGCTTTAGGATTTGGGGTTCCAGCAAGTGCTTGCAACCATGTATGGAGACTGTGATCTAAGCTTTAGCTACATGCTGTTCCAGGAAGGGAAATGATTCATTTTCCAACTTAAATCTCCGCGGACTTAATTACTATAATACAGAAATTGTAAACCGTGTGGCCGCGGTAGCGGCCGCATGACATTTTATCTCTTCATTCTCATGAGTGGAAAACTTATTATCAAATATTTCCTTGTTAATAGAGCTGTATTCTTGGGGGATAAATTCCAACAAAAATAGTGAGTCTGTTTTGAAACTCCAACAACAATAGTGAGTTGTGTGTTGAAATCTGGAATGTAATCAAGGTAAAGAGAAAAGGAAGTGAAATTATCAGTCACGCACGGGGGGGGGTGTTTGGGGGGTGAGGGGTGGGATGTATACTGTTTTTTTGTTTTTGTTTTTGTTTTTGTTTTGTTTTTGTTTTTATTGGTGGTGGAATATGGGCACTGGTGAAGGGATGGGTGTTTGAGCATTGTATAACTGAGATATAAGCCTGAGAACTTTGTAACTTTCCACTTGGTGATTCAATAAAATAAATTAAAAAAAAAAAGAAAACAACTCCACAAAAAATGGGAAGATGGCTGGTGGATGTGCTTAGTGTGATACATTGTCCTTTAGAGCCTGGGACAGGTCATGTTTTTGAGCAGAGGGGTAGGAATGTCCTCTGGGACATTCAATTCCCTTTGCTCTCATGCTGAGTGTTCCTTGTAACTCCATGTGAATAAAATCATGAGACTCATTTAAAAAATGGGAAGATGGGATAAATAAACACTCCACGAAGAAATCTTATTGGAGGTGAACAAGTTTATTAATAAAGCACTCATTATAGAAAAATCAGCCAAAACAACAAAGAAGTACCTCACACCTCTAATATTACTTATAGAAATATACATAATACAATATTATTTTGGCATGTATCTGATCAAAATGGGCTGGAGTGATAGCACAGCAGGTAGGGTATTTGCTTTGCGTACAGCCAACCCAGGTTCGATTCCCCGCCCCTCTTGGAGAGCCTGACAAGCTACCGAGAATACGTCATCCACATGGCAGAGCTGGCAAGCTACCCGGAGTGTATTCAATATGTCAAAAACAGTAACAACTAGTCTCACAATAAAATGTTACTGAATCCCGCAAATTGATGAGCAGTGGGATGACAGTGATACAGTGACCGAAATAGGAAATCTCAGTCACTGCTCATTGGAATTTCACCTGATCCAACCACTATGGAAAATATGGATATTTATGAGAAAAATAAGTTTTGTACTCCAATTGCATTCAGTTATCTCACAATTAGTTTCTACACCCAAACAAACAAACATTAATTAAAAATTAGGTAAGTGCCTCCACTTCCATTGACATTCTTAGCACAATATGAAGAATATGGAAACAAGACAAATGTCCATCAAGAGATGATCAGATAACAAAGTTTTGGTATATATAGACAGGGAAAGACTATGCTTCCATACGAAAGGATAAAATTGTGCAGTATGTGGCAACTTGGCTTGAATTGGAGACTATCATGTTGAGAGAAGTTAGTAAAGGCTGAAGGACAAATGCAGGATTATCTTTGCATAAGTGGTATATAAAGAAATAAATCATGAATATGAACAATTTGATAATACACTTTGAATCTTGGAAAACAGGCATGAAAGTCTCAAGTTTGTGGGGGGAAGTTCAGAGAAATTAATAGGTTGATTGGATGTAACATGGGAACATAGATGGATAGTCTGGATGGTGCTAAGGGAGGGTAGAGGATGCAACAAAACTATGTCAATTAACAAGGTATGTGCTGATGAGAGGGAGGGAGGGAAGGTTGCACTGGAGGTGACATTGGGACAGGGCTTGAAAGTCATGGGCACTTTTGTGATGGTGTTATGCATTAATACTATAAACTTGAACACTATTAGAACCCTATTACCTAAACTATAATAAACATATTTTTAAAATCAACAAACTAAATATGACTCATTTAAGGGAAACGAATTCAAGCTTTTGAAACTGGAATTTTAGAAAACATATTCTTGACCTTGAATTATTTAATAATTCTAATAGAGATATTTTGTTGATAGTGTTGTGATGTTAGTAATATTTTTAAATTGTTGTATAAGGAAATGTTCCAGAATTTGTAACCTTTAAAATGACTAATAAATGATATGAAAAGTGAAAAATGTATATGAGGTGTATGCAAGGAAAAGAAACTTGGGATCAATTTGGTAACAACATAAATATATTCTTCATTCACATAACTTGTAATCAAATTCTTCTGAACCCTTTAATGTGTCTTTGTAGCTATTGTAATTACTCTTATTGCCATGGCATTGTCATGCCATAATATTGCACAGAGAGTAACATCTGTCATTCAGGCTCATTTTTGAGGGTTGGCACCTCCTGTGTCTAAAATATTCCATGCTTCGGTTGGCTTGTTCTAGTCCCTTTAACCTCATTTTTCTTAATCTTCTGATTATGCTGACCTAGGGGACATCAATTGATGATAACAAAAATTCATTTTTGGTTGTATTAATGGTGATCATTTTTATTAGTTACAATGGCATAAACAACTGAAAAATACAGAAGAGCTCTGGGGCTCCAATTTGAAAAAGATTGTCTCAGCTGCTTTCATGACGTCCAGGCTTCTGTATCACAACAAAAGAATGTTGTACCTGCAGCTCCCAGAGTGAAGTGTCCCATTCACTTAGCTATTGTGCTTTCATGGTGATATATTATTACGTGATTATTAGTGGGCTGTATTGATAGCACAGCAGTAGGGCATTTGCCTTTTATGTGGCCGACCCAGATTTGATTCCTCTGTGCCTCTGGGAGAGCCCAGTAAGCTACCGAGAATATTTTGGCTGCATGGCAGAGCCTGGCAATCTACCTGTGGAGTATTCGATATGCCAAAAACAGTAACAAAAAGTCTCAAGATGGAGACGTTTCTGGTGCCCGCTCGAGCAAATCACCGAGCAGCGGGATGACAGTGAAAGTGACAGATTATTATTATTATTATTGTTATTATTATTTATGGAATCACCATGTGTAAAGTTACAAAGCTTTCAGGTTTAAGTCTCAGTTATATAATGCTCAAACACCCATCCATTCACCAGTGCACATATTCCACGACCAAGAACCACAGTAAACCTCCCCCCACCACCCATCCCCCCAGCCTCTCACCCTGCATATGTAGCTGATAAATTACACTTTACTTTCTATTTTCTTTGACTACATTCAATATTTCAACAAAAAACTCACTATTATTGTTTGGAGTTTCTACCCACCCCAAAGTCAGACCTGCTGGAAAGGAAGCATTTGATAATCTGTTTTCCATTGCTGACAATGGAGAGATATGAGGTAGTGTGGCCACAATAGCGGCTGCGAGGTTGTAAAAAACTAAAGCTCGACGAGGGGCGAAGTGCACTCTCGGGCTCTCCGGGTGGCTCTGTCTCACCACCCGAGTTCGGTGCCCCGGAACCGCTGTGTGTGCTGTCGGTCAAGGGCAGGCGACGAAAGGAAGAAGGCCAGACTGGTTGCTCGATCAGTTTATTTCACTCTCTCTCTCTGCTTCTCTCCCGGCTCTCAGTCTCTCTCAGGATCTCTGGATCTGGCCCATGGATCTGGCCCCCCAACCCACTCTTAGAGCCTAGTTAAATCTCCACAGCATGAGGGGGTTGGGGCGTACACATAGGTGTGGTCACCATCAATAGGGTAAGGTTCCTTTCCCTTAGGGGATGCTTCTCCTAGGACTTAATTCTCTTTCAGCAGGAGGATCCACCCAAGGGCGGAGTCCCATGAATGTGTTTCTCTTCTCCTCAGCCAGCAAACATATAAGAATTCATAATATTAATTATTTTGTATGGACACAATAAGAGATGCATTAAAGCTTATAGAATTGCTCTCCTGGGGCCATCTCAATCTCAGACTACAGAGCTCAGGCCAGATCAGTCTTTCCTATCCCTGGCAGGGTCCTAGTCTCATAATTACTATTGGATCATGACAGCATTTGTCTATGATCAAGCTCTTATAGTTAAGAATTAGGCACTTTGGCCAGGCCCATCTCGATGCCAGGGTAGCACATAACTCACCGCTTGCCCTGGATCCTTCCCGTCCCAAGTTGGGGACCCTGCTTTGGGGTGCTTGGGACTGAGGGCAACTGAGGCTTAAGTGGAGAAAGCAGATGCCCGGGAGGGAATAATATTCGAGTCCAATTAAGTCTTAAGTTATAAAAACATAATATTGTCTTCTTGTGTCTATACAAAACACACATAGCTTTAAAGTAAATTATTCAAAAGGCACAAGAAGAGGAGAAAGGCAATATTAACTTATATAATATAAATTCAGTATCCTAGGAAGTTCTGACCTTACAAATTAGCAGAGTCAGAATAAGGGAAAGCCGCGGATTAACTCTTTTGGGGAAGAGAGCATGGAGAAGTGATTATAGCTAAACAAAGGGATGGGAGAGATTTGGGAACACCTTGATGGGTGTGACTGTGGTAAGCCTAAACTCCGGGGAAAACCGGGACAAGCTACTTGTGGCAAGGGGAGAAAGGACAAAGTAATGTCATCCTACACGAGGTATTGGATTTCTGTATTTTAGTATTTTAGTTACTAAGTCCAGAGAAATTTCTGCCAGAAGTTGCATCATTGCAAGCTCATACCTCTCTGTAACTTTATATTCCACATATGAGTGCAATCTTTCTATGTCTGTCTCTTTCTTTTTGTCTCATTTCATTCAACCTGATAGTTTCCATGTTGATCCACTTATATGCAAATTTCATGACTTCATCTGTCCTAACAGCTGCATAGTACTCCATTGTGTAGATGTACTAAAGTTTCTTTAACCAGTCATCTGTTTTTGGGCACTCCGGTTTTTGCCAGATTGTGTCTATTGCAAACAGTGCTGCAATGAACATAGAAATGCAAATGTCATTTCTACTATACCTTTGTACTTCTCCAGGATATATTCCAGGAGTGGTATTACTGGGTCAAATGGGAACTCAATTTCTAATTTTTTGAGAATCGTCCATATTGTTTTCTAAAAGGACTGAACCAGTCGGCATTCCCACCAGCGGTGAAGAAGAGTCCCTTTCGGGGGCTGGAGTGATAGCACAGCGGGTAGGGCGTTTGCCTTGCATGCGGCCGACCCGGGTTCGATTTCCAGCATCCCATATGGTCCCCGAGCACTGCAAGGAGTAGTTCCTGAGTGCATGAGCCAGGAGTGACCCCTGTGCATCACCAGATGTGACCCCAAAAACAAAATACAAAAAACAACAGAAGAGTTCCTTTCTACCCACATCCACGCTAACACCAGTTGCTTTTGTTTTTTTGGATGTTATCTCTTTGTTGTTTTGATCTGCATCTCCCTGATGATTAGTGATGTCGAGCATTTTCTCATGTGCCTCTCAGCCATTCGGATTTCTTCTTTGGGGAAGTTTCTGTTCATTTCATCACCCCATCTTTTGATTGGGTCGGCAGTTTTCTTCTTGTGGAGTTCAACCAATGCCTTGTATATCCTTGATATCAACCCCTTATCCAATGGGTATTGGGTAAATATCCTTTCCCAATCTGTAGGCTATCTTTGTACTGTGGTTACTGTATCTTTTGAGGTGCAGAAACTTCTTAGTTTAAGATAGTCCCATTTATTTATTTCTGTTTTTACTTGCTTGGCCAGTGGCGTCTCTGCTTTGAAGATACTGTTGGCTACAATGTCGTGGAGGGTTTTGCCGACCTTGTCTTCAATGTAGCTTATGGATTCTGGTCTGAGGTTGAGGTCTTTAATCCATTTTGATCTGACCTTTGTACATGGTGATAGGTGGAGATCTGAGTCCATTGTTTTGCATATAGCTGTCCAGTTTTGCCAGTACAATTTGTTAAACATGCTTTCCTTGCTCCACTTCACATATCTTGCTTCCTTATCAAAGATTAGATGATCATATATTTGGGGTGGTGTGTCAGAATATTCAACCCTGTTCCATTGGTCTGCAGCTCTGCCTTTGTTCCAGTATAATGCTGTTTTAATTACTACCGCTTTGTAGTAAAGTTTGAAGTTGGGGAGGTTGATTCCTCCCATTTTCTTTTTCCCAAGAATTGCTTTAGCTATTCGTGGGGGCTTATTGTTCCCTATGAATTTCAGGATTGCTTGATCCATTCTTTGAAGAATGTCAAGGGTATCTTTATAGGGATTGCATTGAATTTGTACAATGCTTTGTGGAGTATTACCATTTTGATAATATTAATTTTTCCAATCCATGAGCAGAGGATATCTTTCCACTTCCTCATGTCCTCTTTTATTTCCTGAAGTAACGTTTTGTAGTTTTCATTATACAAGTTCTTTACTTCCTTAGTTAAGTTGATTCCGAGGTATTTGATCATTTGAGGCACAATTATGAAGGGGATTGCTTTTATCATGTCACTTTCTTCTTTCTCATTATTTGCGTATAGGAAAGCCATGGATTTTTGGGTGTTGATTCTATAGCCTGCAACTTTACTATACAAGTCTATTGTTTCTAAGAGTTTCTTGGTAGAGGTTTTAGGATTATCTAAGTATAGTATCATATCGTTTGCAAATAGTGAGAGTTTGATTTCTTCCTTTCCTACCTGAATGCCCTTAATACCTTTCTCTTGCCTAACCGCTATTGCAAAATTTCCAGTACTATATTGAACAGGAGTGGAGAGAGTGGGCATCCTTGTGTCATCCCTGATCTCAGAGGGAAGGTTCTTAGTTTTTCCCCATTGAGGATAATGCTTGCTGTAGGCTTGTGGTAGATGGCTTTAACTATATTGAGGAAAGCCCCTTCTATACCCATTTTGGTGAGAGTTTTCATCATACATGGGTGCTGGATCTTGAGTGACAGATTATTAGTGATCTCTAAGTGACAACAATCTCTTCCCTACTGTCCACTTTTCCCTACGGAACATGGAAGCCACTGTAACCAATCTCTCTCTTGCTTTAAGTCCCCTACATTTGAAATATGCAGTTTTCTCATGTGTATTGAAGTTTATACTAACAAATAAATTATATTTAATTTAACTTTAATGTGTATCATATCTTTAAATTTGTAAATTATACGGTATGAATACAAAGCTTAAAAAAACATTGTTTTGAATGTAATTATTCTTAAGGTGTATTAGCGGAAGGCAGAACATATGTTTCAATGTTTCAAGTTGTCTCCCTGTGATCCAAAAAAATCACTGGAACAGGTTTATAGAAAAGAAGGTATTTATTGGCAAGAAATAATGTATGTGTCATAAAGCAAGTCTGAGTAGCTCATGTCTTTGGAAGAAGTTGAGGAAATTTATGCAAACAGAGAGATGATAAACTGCTTATGAAGAGTTAATTTTCCCTAAGGATGTGCATTGCATAACTATTATATGGACAGTGAACGTGAACAGTTGATTACCATACAGTAAATACTCAACACAAAATCATACATCAGAAGACAGCATAATGTATATAAACACTGGTAGTTTGGCTTTTTAGTATGTCAATGAAGAAAACGATAGTATTTGTTTGAGATGTATAAGTGACCACTTATAACTGCCAGAAATTTCTGGTTTTGATTAGAAAAAAATAGAGATTCAATCAAAACTTAATTTCTTTCTCTCAATTAAAATTTAAAAAATTATTTTAATTAATGATGATTTGTTACAGACATTCAATATTCCAACACCATTGCACCTTCCCACCAACTCTGTCGTCAATTTCCCCAACCATCCCTTAAGCATGCCACCGTAGCAGGCCCTCAATAATTTATTTTATATTGCTTGTTATGAATAATGTGCTAAAACAATGATCAAAAATTGTTTCCTTGGAAGGAAGTTAGTGATGACTTTCGTATCTCCCTATGGGGTCATTAAGCCCTTGCATAAGAGGTTACTAAACTGTCGTAATAAAAATAAGCCTTCTGTGTTTATATTTTGTTAATTGAGTTCGGTTGCCTTCTACATTATATCCCATCCAAATCTTGTGTGCTACACTTGGTTTATCACTGTTTAGAGTTTTATATGTTGCACATCCGTGACTGCAGCCTTGCCTTCCAGGAAGTTTTAAAATTTAACTGGGTTGGAGTAAAACTTTTAACTGGGTGGCGGTTTTGGGGCATGTGCACGACTGCCAGGGCTTCCGGAAGTACAAGGAGGTTGGGGGCGGGGTGGGGTATGTAGCCCATCACCAACTCCATGGAAACCTTTACTAAATATAGTATATGTAATTCTATAGTCAGAGAAATTTGTCCAGAAAAACAAAATAAAAGAAATCTAAATTGTAAAGAGTAAAATGGTTACAATTTTCAAATAACATAATATACATATTAAACCTAAAAGATATAACTATCGTGTTTTTTCATTTGGGTCATACTTAGCAGTGCTCAGGATTTTCTCTTGACTCTGCACCTAGGATCATCCTGGAGGGCTCAGGGACCATATGGGGTTTGGGGGATGGAATCAGGGCCGGCAGGATGCAAGGCAATCACCTGAACCTCTCTATCGCTCCGGACCTGAAAAGTCACTACAATTAACATTATATACTACAATTATACTTGGTAAAATGGCAACTAAAAGCTTAAAGAGATAAAAAGAATATGATCATATACACTACCGCATCCATTAAAGAGACAAGTACCCAGGGAATTAATGATAAAAACAAAAGGAAATAGACATAACAGGGGCTTGACCTACAGCAGGTAGGATGTATGCTTGCATGAATCCAACTTGGGTTTGATTTCAAGTCCTCCATACGGGTCACTGGGCCTTCCAGGAGTAATCCCTGAGCACAGAGTGAGGAGTAAGCCGTGAGCACTACCAGGTGTGAAGTCTCAAAAAATTAATAAAAGATACAAAAGAAGAGATATTTACTTTATGTTCATGATAGGAAGAATTAACATTACCAAAATGCCCAGCGAATCGATGATCTCCCTCTCTCTTTCACATACACACATTCAATATATAATGCATTCCTTATAGCATTCCTACAGAACTAAAAGGGAAGAGAACAAATACTCCAGGTACTTTCACCTTTGGTTTTGGACCAAACCTTACATGCTCAGGCCTTATTCTTCCTGGCTCTGTGCTCAGTGATCCCTACTGGTAAGCTGAGAGACCATTTTTGGATTCAAAGTACAACTTGTGTTTTCCATGTGCAAAGCAAGTGCCGTAACTACTCAACTGGCTCTCCACGCAGAAGCTACTCCTGACAGTTCCAGGGGGAATATACAGGATACTGGGCATGGAACTCTTATTGGGCATTCGCAAGAAAAGCACCCTACCGGGCTCCTCCTTCATATTTTATTAATTCTTCTCACTCTTATTAAATTATTTGTATAATATATCTCATTTAAAAAATAACATTTAACAGCATAAAATTATTCATGCTATTAACCTTTTTATGTTTACATAACTGTAAAACAAGTTTTATACAGTTTTGGAAAAAAGTCAACTTATCATTGATTTACAATTTTGTTGGATTTCAGTTTAGCTTAATATGTGTATCAGTGTCACCACTTTCAAAACAAATTTAAAAAGTTAATTTTCATATGGAACATATAAATAAATATATTAAAGGGACAATGAATGGCCAAAAGTCTTCATCTATAGAACTGAACTTATAAAAGACTGGGTAGGCTTGGCTCGGAAGGATCCTTTGGACACTGATGAAGGGATAGATGTGGTGTTGCAAAGATGTATACATGAAAAATGCAATGACAGTACTGTAAAATCTTGATATCTCAATAAAAACCAGTCCTAAAAAAACTAGAAATTGAGCTTCCATATTACCCCACAATACCAGTTCTGGAAATAATCCTGAGGATGTAAAAAAGCACAGTAGAAGTGACATTTGTACCTATATGTTCATTGTAGCACTGTTACAATAGCCAAAATATGGAAACAACTCGAGTGCCCTAAAACAGATGACTGCTTAAAGAAACTTTGTTACATCTACACAATGGAATACTATGCAGCTGTTAGGAGAAATGAAGTCATGAAATTTGCTTATAACTGGATAAACATGGAGAGTATCATGCTAAGTAAAATGAGTGGGAAAGAGAGGGACACACATAGAAGGACTGCACTCATTTGTGGAGTATAGAATAACATCACATGAGGCTGACATCCCAGGACAGTAGATACAAGGGCCAGGAGGATTGCCCCATAGCTGGAAGACTGCTTCATGAGCAGAGGGGAGAAGGCAGATGGAATAGAGAAGGGATCACTAAGAAAATGATGGCTGGAGGAACCAGTTGGGATGGGAGATGCATACTGAAAATAGATAGTGGAACAAACATGATGACCTCTCAGTGTCTGTGTTGCAAGGTATAATGCCCAAAAGTAGAGAGAGAGTATGGAGAATATTGTCTGCCATAGAGGCACGGGGAGGGTGGGAAAGGGTAGGGTATACCGGGGATATTTGTGGTAGGGAATGTGCACTGGTGAAGGGATGGGTGTTTGATCATTGTGAGACTGTAACCCAAACATGAAAGTTTGTAACTATCTCAGGGTGATTCAATACAATTTAATAAATTTTAAAAAACTTCACTGTATCACTCTGCTGGACTGGAGCGATAGCACAGTGGGTAGACCATTTGCGTTGCATGGGACCAACCTGGGTTCTATTCCTCCATCCCTCTTGGAGAGCCTGGAAAGCGACTGAGAGTATGTTGCCTGCACAGCAGAGCCTGACAAACTACCCGTGACAAATTCGATATGCCAAAAACAGTAACAACTCACAATGGTCTCACAATGCAGATAACACTGACTCCCACTCGAGCAAATCGATGAGCAACGGGATGACAGTGATACAGTATATACTACAATTTTACTTGGTAAAGTGGCAACAACAAAAAAAACAGTATCACTGTCATCCGGTTGTTCATTGATTTGCTCGAGCCAGCTCCAGTAACGTCTCCATTCATCCTAGGATGAATAAATATATTAAAATATTAAAAATAACAAAAGCAAACCAAGAAAAATTAAAATGAAAATAAAATGACAAATGGCAATGTATGCTTATATTCATACATAATTATCTTATTAGACATCTTAATTATCCTTGTGAAAATGAACAAGTACAACGAGTGGTAGAGTGGATGTAGGAAGAAAGAGACTCTCATTTAATACCTGCGGGAACATGAACTGATCCAGACATTTTGGAAAATAATATGGATGTTCCTGAAATAAAAAAGTTAGGAACTGAACTTTCATTTGTCCCAGCAATTCCACATCTTGTAATCTACTCCAGGGACTCAAAACATAATACACAAGAGACATGTGTATCCCTATGTTCCTTGTGGTACTATTTACAATAGGCAAAATATAAAGACAATTTCAGTGTCCTTAGAATAGGTGACTGGATATAGAAACTGTGGTACTTATGCCCAGTGGAATACTATATGGAGGGACCTGGTGAATATCACGCTGAGTGAACTTAGCCAGAGTGAAAGGGACCAACACAGAACATTTTCTTTCATATGTGAGATTTGAAGAAACATAATAGTGGAATAACAAATCCCCAAAGACCATGGAAACAAAGAATGTGAGAACTCATATTCATTAGGAAGCATGCCTCTCGAGAGGGATGGGAGACATGCTGGGGATGGGCAGGCTGTGTCATTGGTGGAGGGAAATATTCGACGGGACAGAGAACATTGTGCTATAAGTTGGTAAACTGCTATGTATGTAACTCTACAGCAAGAACAATTGAAACCCCAATGCAACACACACATTATTATTATTATTATTATTTTTGCTTTTTGGGTCACACCCAGCGATGCTCAGGGGTTACTCCTGGCTTTGCACTCAGGAATTACTCCTGGCGGTGCTTGGGGGACCATATGGGATGCCGGGGGTCGAACCCGGGTTGGCCGCGTGCAAACGCAAATGCCCTACCGGCTGACACACACATTTTTTTATATAGTAGAAGCAGACAGATGGGTGGCAAATGAATTGGGAGGTGGGCATTTGTGGAAGGAAGTAGACACTGATGAAAGAATTGGTGTGGAAACATTGTATGCCTGAAACATAATTGTGAATAACTTTGTAACTTCACAGAGACTAAATACATTTTTTTTCAAAAATTAGAAAGAGGGCCATAGAGGAAGTGCAGCTCATTGGGCATTCACCTTGCCCATAACCCGTCTGGATTTCGTCCCTGGTATCCCACAGGTCCTCTGATTCCACAAGGAGTTATTCCTGAGCACATATCCAGGAGTAATCAAAAACACCACAGGTTGTAGCCCAAAAACCATAAAAAAGGGAGAGTGTGTGTGAATTTTCATCTAGTTGTTTTAGAGCGATACTGCAGTGCTGGTCATGCACTCAGCTGACCCATGTTTGATCTCTGGTTCCCTGTCAGGTTTCCTGAGCCTACCAGGAGTTATCCCTGAGATCAGAGCCAGGAGTGGTCCCTGAGCACCTCTGAGTGCACTCCTCCCCCAAAAATAACCAAATAAATAAACCAAAAAAGAACATCCCATTTTCATTAAGTTAACATTGCATATAAAATCCAATGGCACTAATATGGAGGACTTTAATTTGTTTCTCTAATTTGTCAAAGAATTTGTCTAAATTTGAAAAAAACCTTACAGGAGTAAATCAATTACTTTTCTATTTATATAGTAGAAGCTATTGACACAATTAATAAATAAGCACAGAATAAAGATTTTATATTTAGCTTCTTAACTATGTTTAAAAATAAATCACTGCATTTGAACCAGCTATCATTTACCGCAATTGTGTCAAACCATTCACATTTTGGGGCCATGAGTGCGGCTGTGTGGTTGAGAAATAGGTTCAGTGGTGGGTGAGGCTTGAACAAGTGTGTGGAGAGCAGCTGTGAACATGGCAGTGGTTGAGTTCTGGAGGTTTTTTTTTAATTTTATAGGTAGTTTTTTAATTTTATAATGAAGTTCATAATTTTTGATTACATTTAACATTCAAACACCAATTCCACCACCTTATTTCGTCACCTTATTTCACCTTATTCTGTCACCTTATTTCGGATGTTTCCATCAAAATCCCAATCCCTGTCCAAAAGAGGAACTGATAATACATTTTGTTTTGTTTGTTATGAAAAACCACTGATGATGCTACAAAAAAATTATCCTTAGAGGAATGAGTGTCACAATTGTTGTATATCACCTAGGGAATATTAAGCTTTTCTATAAGAGATCATTAACATGTTGTTGTTGTGGTTGAGAATTGTGTGCTTTTATATATATCTATATCTGTAAAAAATATCCTTCAAAGGTTGGTTGCCTACTACTTTTTTTTTTACAGACTTACAAACTTCATGATTACGTTTCAGTCATACAATAATCAAGTTAATCAAGTACCCATCCCGCCACCAATGCCCATTCTCTACCAACAATGTTCCCAGATCCCTCCTGCCACCCCTGCCCTACCCCCATGCCTCTGTGGCAGGCACTTTCTCTTTTACTCTCTCTCATTTTGGGTGTTAATGGTTTGTAATACAGGTAGTAAGTGGCCATCATGTTTGGTCTATAGTCTACTTTCAGCATGCATCTCCCAACCCGAGTGAGCCCTCCAGGCCTCATTCACTTAGTGGTCACTTTTCTATCCTAGCTGCCTTTTTCCCCAGCATGTAAGGCTGGCTTCCAAGTCGTGGAGCGATCCTCCTGGCCCCTACCTCTATTATCCTTGGGCGTTAGTCTCCCATTCAGTTACTTTATATTTCACAAATGAGTGCAGTCTTTTCTGTCCTTCTCTCTCTCTGACTCATTTCACTTAGCATGATGCTCTTCATGTCCATTTATTCATGAATAATACTCCAGGATATATTTGCAGAAGTGGTATTGCTGGGTCAATGGGAGCTCAATTTCTAGTTTTTTGAGAAATGTCCATATTGTTTTCCAAAAAGGCTAAACCAGTTGGCATTCCCACCAGCTGTGAAGGGGAGTCCCCTTTTCTCCACATCCATGCCAACACCAGTTGCTTTTGTTCTTTTGGATGTGTGCCAGTCTCTGTGGTGTGAGATGATATCTCATTGTTGTTTGATCCGCATCTCCCTGATGATTAGTGATGAAGAGCATTTTTTCATGTGCCTTTTGGCATTTCAATTTCTTCTTTGAGAAAGTTTCTGTTCATTTCATCATCCCATTTTCTGATGGGATTGGACGTTTTCTTCTTGTAGAGTTCAACCAGTGCCTTATATATCCTTGATATTAACCCCATAGCAGAAGGGTATTGGGTGAATATTCTTTTCTTCAATGTCCCTCATGGGTTCTGGGCTTATGTTGAAGTATTTAATCTATTTTCATCTGACTTTTGTGCATGGTGTTAGGTAAAGTTCTGAGCCCCCCCTTTTTTCATGTAGCTGTTCAGTTTTGCTAGCAAATTGTTAAAGGGAGGCTGCCTACTACTTTGAACCCCATCAAATGTGGTGTGGTACCCTTGGAGTATGGGTAGAGCATGTCCTATGAAGTGTCATGTGGCCCAGGAATAGGTTCACTCCTGGGTGAGGCTCTGCCTGAGCATGTGGAAAGTGGCTGTGTGCGTGTCGGCAGTTGAGTTCTGGAGATTTTTGGCTACAAGGGCTGTGTCCCTTAGGGCGGGGAGGGCTCTCACTCACTCCCTCTGAGGCTCCTTGAGAAAAAGAGCCTGGCATGGGATCTGGAGCCATGGTTATGGCGAACGTCATAACCCTTCCGGGAGAGAAGGACATTAGATCTGGATAGTGGCTGATGATGAGATAATCTTGTACCAGCCAGAGGTGGCTTATGGGCATGACTGCTGAGTCACTGGAGATAGGGGGATACGGACAGAGGATATCCATTACTAGTCCCGTTGAACCCACAATTCTCAGTCACAAAGGTCTTTGAGACCTATGTTAATGATGAGATAGGAAATAGTATTTTTAAAGATTGCATTTAGTTCTGAGCTCCAGTCCAGTGATACATTGTAAAGGATATAAAAATTTTATCTAGCAGGACTGCTATTTCCAATATGTTTCATTTGCATTTTGTTCTGTGGACCCTGGTTGTGATAACACTATCTTTTTTGAAGCAGTCTGGCCTCAGAACAGCGCCATTTGACTCCTCCACGTTCAGCTTAGTCGGAACCTTTGTTTGCAGAATTTTGGCATCTGTTTGTTTTTTAGTTATAGGCATCTGTTTGGTCTCTTTGAGGTACCACTTTCTGCCTGTACTTGGTCAACATGACTTGAATCTATTTTGTCCTGTCCCCAATGCTTCATGTTGAAAAATCAGGATTAATGAACATTTAAAGGAATTAGATGGTGAAGTCACATACTCTAGGAGATACAATTAGTGTTTTAATTTTAAATCACATCTCTAAAACTTTCATCACTTTTTAATGCATTTTAAATCTACCAGAATGTTTCATCCTGAACACTTATTTTATTTTATTTTTTTGCTTTTTGGGTCACACCCAGCAATGCTCAGAGTACTCTTGGCGCTGCACTCAGGAATTACTCCTTGAGGTGATTTGGGATCATATGGGATGCCGGCGATTGAACCAAGGTGAGCCATGAGCAAGGCTAATGCCCTACCCGCTGTACTATCACTCAGGTCCCCATCCTGAACACCTCTTAAGCACCCATATCTGTACTAACCTTCAAAATTATTCCTTCATCCTCTTAATAATGACTCTCAGTGTATTGAAAAGGAAATTACTTCATAATTTTCTGATTTGTAATTTCTTTTAAGGCAGAGTCTTTAATATATTGTGGACAGGAAGTGTGCTAACAAGCTGTGAGCTGGAGTACACAAAGGTTATTGACTTGAGTTGTATTAAATCTATGTTTTCTTCTCAAACTACAATGGTGTTTCCGTTGACAAAAAAATAATTTTGGATGTATGCATGCTGTGCTTTTAGATACCTTTGTCTAGTTATAGAGGAACAAATAATCTTCCTTTGCAGACTATTAAAAATTATCAGACAGCTACATGATAACAATGCAAGATCAAATACCTGGAAAAGGATACAGAATTGTTTTTTCTATTTGTAACACTGGTTCCTGGGCAGCTGTTGTTAAAGTAGTGGGTTTTAAGGATTCTCAGAAAAAACTTGTGTTGGATCCTCAACTGTTAAGTATTTTTCTGATAAATTTGTGCTCAAGGGAAGAACCCAGAAAGTAAGTATGAAAGTCTCTTATTTAGGAAGTAACTCATTTTTGATTATCTGTTAAGAATTTTCATGAGACTTTATTATGATTAACACCATATTAACATCATACATTGTCATTATTAACATTCATTATAAATATGATCTCATTTGGGTTGGAAACCTGAACTGGGGACTGGAGAGATCCAAGGGCCAGAGCACATGCTTTACCTTACACTGTCCAGTATGTTCCCCCAGCCACTGAGCTGCGTCCCACAGCAAGCACTAGTTCAAAAGATAAAAATAACAAGGGGAAGGATGTAAGAGGATTCATTTTTAGGTTAATGATTTGTATGTGCTTTTTTGACCAAATGCTACATTCTCATTTGAAAGTAATGTAGGACTAGAAGTACTTACTTAATCTTGTGAAAACCGCACATGTGGATTCATATCTATGTGTACTATTTTGGAAATTTTTTTTCTACATTCATGATGTTTTAGTTTAATTCTTTTTTTCAAACTCGTTATACAAAAATATTTTATATTGTTATCTAAAAGTACAAAATAGAATAAATTTTAAAATGAATCCCATTCATAGTTGAATTAAAAATATAAAATACCTTGAAATATATTTAATGACTGTCTCTATAGAAAAACTACAAAAACTATAAAGGGTTCATGGGGATAGCTCAAGTGATTGGAGTGCAAGTCTTACCATGGAGGCTATTCGGGAAAATATTTAATATTCACTCTTGATTTAGTTTTTCCCTTCACATAGGGATGTCATTATAATATGTAACCTGTCAGACCAGAATATAATGATAAAACCACAACAGAAATGTTGACAATACTTCTTTTTTGGAGATTAACTTTTAAGGTAGTGGTTTCAAAGGTGGGTTACTTTGATAATAATGTAGTAACAATGAAGGCTTAATAAATTGGAATTTGAATTTATAAATCACATCTCACTACTTTTGAGTCAGTAAAATAAATAGTATTTCATCTTGGTGAAATTGGTGTGGCCAATAAAGCTATGTAATGGGAGGATGAAATACCTTAGGCAGTTCATCTCCTTTATTTTCTTGCACTGTATCTTCTTTTCTAGACATATATTCTATGCCTCTCTCTCTTTACTCAAATATGAATCTCAGACTGACTTAGGACCATCGATTTCAGAAACGATTTATGGACTATGGAAGAGTACATTGAAAATACATACATAACTTAATAATAATGTTTTAGGAATATTGTGAATTATTTGAAAGGATCAAGTGATACAAGAAATGTGTAGGATATTTAATGTAACTAGCTAAGTCTGGGTGGAGTGTTAGCACAGTGGTAGGGCATTCGCCTTTCACTCAGCCAACCCGTGTTCGATTCCTCCGCCCCTCTCGGAGAGCCTAGCAAGCTACCAATAGTATCATGCCCGAGTGGCAGAGCTTGGTAAACTACCCGTGATGTATTTGATATGCCAAAAACCAGTAACAATAAGTCTCACAATGAGAGATGTTACTGGTGCCCACTCGAACAAATTGAGGAGCAATGGGATGACAGCTAAGTCTAGAAATTGTGGTACACCAGTCAAAATGTAGCTTACTTAGAAGCAGTATCAAATTTATACCTAGGTGTGATTTAAAGTTGGTGATGTCTCCCACTCTGTTATTCTATATACCATAGATGAGTGCAATCTTTCTATGTCTGTCTCTCTCTTTCTGACTCATTTCACTCAGCATGAAACTTTTCATGCCCATCCACTTGACTACAAAATTCTTGACCTCCTTTTTTCTAACAGCTGCATAGTATTCCATTGTATAGATGTACCAAAGTTTCCTCAACCAGTCATCCGTTCTGGGGCATTCGGGTTTTTTCCAGATTCTGGCTATTGTAAACAGTGCTGCGATGAACATACATGTGCAGATGTTGTTTCGATTGTACTTTTTTGCCTCTCTGGGATATATTCCCAGCAGTGGTATTGCTGGGTCAAATGGGAATTCAATATCTAATTTTTTGAGAGTCGTCCAAATTGTTTTCCAGAAGGGCTGAACCAGTCGGCATTCCCACCAGCAGTGAAGAAGGGTCCCTTTCTCCCCACATCCTCTCCAACAGCGGTTGCTTTTGTTCTTTTGGATGTGTGCTAGACTAACACCCAAGAACTGTAGAAATAAGTACCAGGAGGTTGACTCCATGGCTTCGAGGCTGGCCTCACGTTCCGGGGAAAGGTCAACTCAGAGAAGCGATCACCAACTACATTGTAGTCGAAGGCCATGTGGGGGAAGGGAGTTGCGGGCTGAATGAGGGCTAGAGACTGAGCACAGCGGCCACTCAACACCTTTATTGCAAACCACAACAGCTAATTAGGGAGAGAAAACAGAAGGGAATGCCTTGCCACAGTGGCAGGGTGGGGTGGGGGGGAGATGGGATTGGGGAGGGTGGGAGGGACACTGGGTTTACGGGTGGTGGAGAATGGGCACTGGTGAAGGGATGGGTTCCCAAACTTTGTATGAGGGAAGTATAAGCACAAAAGTGTATAAATCTGTAACTGTACCCTCACGGTGATTCTCTAATTAAAAATAAATAAATTTAAAAAAAAATAAAGTTGGTGATGTTTTTCTATGAGGAATTCAGACCTCTTTTATTACTGATTTTGTTTCCTAGTGTAGAGAAATTTCATGTAAAATAAACAGAATTTTCTTTATTTGTAGGAAGTCATTAATTCCCAGTATGGAGGTAAGAGGGTTCTCAAAAATGAATTTTGGTGTTCATTTGATATTTGCATGATCAAGCCTACCAAATACTTGACTTTGAAGGTGATTTTATTTTCAATTAACTATTTTAGAAATTTAAACTAAGATTTGGAGAAATTTGACTAATGTGCATTTTGTTTCCTTTCTCTATTGGTACATGGTACATGGCATATTATTTTTGAACAACTCTTTACCACAAATCCATTTGAGTATTTTGCTATGAACATGTGAGTATACAGAGAAAACTTGCCTTTCAGTTCACTTATCGTTATTCTCTATAAGAGGACAACTAAGTAATGTTATATGGTAGTTTAATCCCCTCTGATTCCTACAATTTTCTTGGCATCTTTTTTTTCCTGAGACAAGTTTCTAACTATACAAGATTATCACAAATTATAAAAATGTCAGACCTAAAAAGAATCTGATTTTATTCATCTTTCTTTCCTTGCTCTATAATTTTGTTTTATTATTAACATCCAAATAAAATTGGTGATTATATACTATCATGTGTCACTTTTATTTTTGCTGCTCTTTATTTCTTTTGTTTTTAAGAATTTTATTTTATTGAATCACCATGTGTAAAATTACAATGCTTTCAAGCTTAATTCTCAGTTATACAATGCTGAAACAACCATCCCTTCACCAGTGTCCATATCCCACCACCACCAAAAAAAAAAAAATCCCAAACACAGTACACCTCCCATCCCGCCCCCCCCCCCCCCGCACTGCTCTGCCCTTGTAACTGATATATTTCACTTTACTTTCTATTTACATTGGTTACATTCAATATTTCAACACAAACCTCACTATTATTGTTAGGAGTACCCCACTAGAGTCAGACCTGTTGTGAAGAAATATGAGGTCAGTTTTGGATTTCTGTACTTTAGCAACTAAGTCCAGCGAGATTTCTTCCAGATACTGGATCATTGCAAGCTTGTAAACCCCATCTGTGGTTGTCATAATATGGCGGTCACCATGCCCTTCACCCCCGGCAAGGAAGAGGCGAGAGAGAGAAATACCTTTCCCCTCCTGGGTGGGCATGGGGCCGTGGCTTAGTTCTCAGTCTGGAGACATTCTGCAAGTAGCTGCCCATGCCAAAAAATTTAGCTGGCGTCTGGAGTCACGCTTGTGCAGCTGCAGAGAGGCCGCACACACGTGCGGCCCCCAGGATCACATCTTGGCGGCAGGCGGGGCCAGTGCCACCCACCTTCCCAAGAGCACCCTCACGTCCTATTATTGCAGTCTTAAATCCCATCTGTGGTCCTCATAATATGGCGGTCACCATGCCCTTCACCCCTGGCAAGGAAGAGGCGAGAGAGAAATACCTTTCCCCTCCTGGGCAGGCATCAGGCCAGGGCTTAGTTCTCAGTCTGGAGACATTCTGCAAGGAGCTGCCCATGCTGAAAAATTTAGCTGGCATCTGGAGTCACGCTCGTGCAGCTGTGGAGAGGCCGCACACACGTGTGGCCCCCAGGATCACATCTTGGCGGCCCATGTATCACTTTTAAAGAAACGTCCAAACATTATCAAATGTCATTATCTCCCTCAAAGTGCAGTTTAATGAATTAGCTGAATATATATATGTGCTGTGACCCTCTGTAACGGCAAAGGGTTAGCTCACTCCCCAGAGAAAACCACAAAATTTTAACGCCCTTTTTACCATGAAATAATTTTCTATTAATATTAGTGGGATTTCCAAAGGATTTCATGGTAGAATCAAGTGACCTAATGTCATAGAAATGTAAAGCTACAGTTGGCATTTCTCCTTCCTGTTGCAATTCAAGTTGCTGTTTATTCATGCTCCATGCTAACTGAGCTCTAACTCCTCCATTCAGAGAAAAGTGCATTCTTAGGAGAGTGTGTTTTCCCATGGAAGTCAAGGAGACTGTCTAACAATTTAAATGATAGAACAAATGACCCCAATTTTATTATGAGAAAGGCAGAAGTTAGAGCTACGTTCTCCTGTTGCAGCTGAAGGAGCTGTATCAAAATGCCAAGCGCCTAAGCTCTAGCTTACTCCTTCTCAGAGAATCCTAGGTTCTTAGCAAAGTGTTTTTCACAGTGTTCTCTCTCTCTTGCTCTCTCTCTGTCTTTTCATTGAATCACTTTGAGCACAGTTACAGGGCTTTCAAGATCAAGTCTCAGTCATACAATGATCAAACACCCATCCCTTCACCAGTGCACATGTTCCACCACCAAGAATGCCAGCATGTCCCCCTCCCACTCCCCCCCCGCCTGTGTGCCAGATGATTTCCACTTTACTCTCTCTTTACTTTGATTACATTCAATTTTTGACAGAAACACACTATTATTATTTGGAGTTTCCCCCCACAACATTCAGACCTGTCGAAATGGCATCATTAGATCATATGTTTTCTATTGTTGATAACAAAGAGCATATGATGTTGCACGGTTGCTAAAGCAGCCGCCCAGTTGTGGGATTCTGGTATGTTAGTAATTAAGCCCAGAGGTATTTCTGCCAGCAGCTGCTGCATTCCGAGATTGGTTTGTGTGCCTCTGGAATCATGGTTATTCAGGAGTGGTGGAGCTGTTTATGGGTGCCGCTCAGGGTCTCATTTGGGTGGTTAGCAGGGTCAGTTCTGCTCCCCCCATCACGAGATTCCCCGTGCGTGCCATCACTGCAAGCTCCTACCTCTCTGTCCAATTGGCTCTGAAAGGTGGCGGTCACCATGTTGCTGCAAAGGGGAAAAGGCGGAGGGACAAAAAAACCCTTCCCCCTCCCGGAGCTGCACGGGCCCATAGCTTAGTTCACAGTCCATGAGTATATCTGCCAGTAGCCACTGCGTTCCGAGATTGGTTTCTGTGCTTCTGGGATAATGACTGCACAGGGGTGGTGGAGCCATTCCTGAGTGGCTTTTTGTATATCAGAAAAGGTTGAGCTGCCACATGAGCAGCTGTGCAGTTTGGAGAAATAGTCCCAGTCCCACATACCGGAGCCATTTAGTAGAAGCTCAGTGTTGCCGGGACTCCATCTGGAGAAGGCGGGGTGTCTGCCCCTTCTCCATCTGGGAGTCTGGTGTTGGTGGTCTGAACTGGTGCCCTCCAGTGAAGAATTCTGGATTCTTCACTGCTGGCTGCTTTGGAAAGACGGCACTGGGGGCAGGTTGAGGGCGTGACTTCTGGGGGCAGGAGTGGGCAGGAAGCTGGGATGGAACCTCTTAATTCCAGTGCCCCCAAGCAGTTTGGATAAATGGTCCCAGTCCCACAAACGGGAGCCATGTTAGAAACTCAGTGTCGACAGGTCTCCATCTGGAGAAGGCAGGGTGGCTGTACCTTCTCCGTCTGGCACTCCAGTGTTGTTTTTCCCGGTGTTTTCAATGAGAGTTTTGGTGGACTGCAATGATCACTGAACAACTGGTTTCTAGTGGATGCAAACAAAATAAAACAAAACAAAACAAAAACTCAACCCAAAAACCTCAAACAGACAAAAAAATCGGAAGGTAGACAGTCTCCCTTAATTTTTTTTTTTTTTGCTTTTTGGGTCACACCCAGCGATGCTCAGGGGTTACTCCTGGCTTTGCACTCAGGAATTACTCCTGGCGGTGCTTGGGGGACCATATGGGATGCTGGGGATCGAACCCGGGTCGGCCGCGTGCAAGGCAAACGCCCTACCCGCTGTGCTATCGCTCCGGCCCCTCCCTTAATTATTAATTAAGGAGCTGCATATAAAAGTAAAAGATGATGGGAGGCATCGCCCTCCCCAACTTCAAACTTTACTACAAAGCGGTAACAATTAAAACAGCATGGTACTGGAACAAAGGCAGAGCCTTTGGAACAGGGTGGAATATCCCTACATGCAACCCCAAATATATGATCATCTGATATTTGATAATGGAGCAAGAAATGTGAAGTGGAACAAGGAAAGTCTCTTCAACAAATGGTGCTGGCATAACTGGACAACCACATGCAAATAAATGGGCTTAGACCTCAATCTAACACCATGCACAAAAGTTAGATCAAAATGGATTAAAGACCTCAACATCAGACCACAAACCATAAGGTACATTGAAGACAAGGTCGGCAAAACCCTTCACCATATTGAAACTAAAGATACCTTCAAAGATGACATGCAACTGAGCAACCAACTGGAAACAGAGATAAACAAATGAGACTATATTAAACTAATAAGCTTCTGCAATGCAAAAGAAACAGTGACCAGAATACAAAGGCAATCTACAGAATGGGAAATGATATTCACCCAATACCCATCTGATAAGGGGTTGATATCAAGGATATACAAGACACTGGTTGACCTCTACAAAAAGAAAACATCCAACCCCATTAAAAATGGGGTAAAGAAATGAACAGAAACTTTCTCAAGGAAGAAATATGAATGGCTAAAAGGCACATGAAAAAATGCTCTTCATCATTAATCATCAGGGAGATGCAGATCAAAACAACTATGAGATACCACCTCACACCACAGAGACTGGCTCACATCCAAAAAAACAAAAGCCACCGGTGTTGGCATGGATGTGGGGAGAAAGGAACCCTCCTACGCTGCTGGTGGGAATGCCGACTGGTTCAGCCCTTTTGGAAAACAATATGGTCGCTTCTCAATAAATTAGAAATCGAGCTCCCATTTGACTCAGCAATACCGCTTTTGGGTTTTATATCCTGGAGAGGCAAAAAAGGATAGTCAAAATGACATCTGCACCTGTATGTTCATCGCAGCACTGTTTACAATAGCCAGAATCTGGAAAAAACCCGAATGCCCGAGAACAGATGACTGGTCAAAGAAACTTTCGTACATCTACACAATGAAATACTATGCAGCTGTCAGAAAGGATGAAGTCATGAACTTTGCATATAAGTGGATCAACATGGAAAGTATCATGCTCAGTGAAATGAGTCAGAAAGAAAGAGACAGAGAAAAACCACACTCATTTGCGGAATATTAAATAGAATAGTAGCAATTAATACCAGGAGGCCTGCTCCATGGCTTGGAAGCTGACCTCACATGCTGGGGGAGAGGGAATCTCAGAGAGAGAAGGGAACACCAACCATAGTGCAGTGGAGGATCCACTCAGCATAGGAGAGGCGGGTTGAAAGCAGACTATAGATTGAACATGATAGCTATCCAGTATCTCCATTCAAACCATAACTCCCAAAAGGAGAGAGAGAGAACATTAAGGAATTCCCTGTCATGGGGGGAGGTGGGGGGGTGGACAGCATGGCGGGGGGAGGGGTCCCTGGGGCTATCGATGGAGGAGAATGGGCACTGGTAGAGGCAGGGATACTCGAGTATTGTATGACTGTAACAAAGGCACGAAACTCTGTAACTGCATCCTCATGGTGACTCATTGCACTCATCTATGGTATATAGAATAACAGAGTGGGAGACTATCACCCAAGAACTGTAGAAATAAGTACCAGGAGGTTGACTCCATGGCTTCGAGGCTGGCCTCACGTTCCGGGGAAAGGTCAACTCAGAGAAGCGATCACCAACTACATTGTAGTCGAAGGCCATGTGGGGGAAGGGAGTTGCGGGCTGAATGAGGGCTAGAGACTGAGCACAGCGGCCACTCAACACCTTTATTGCAAACCACAACAGCTAATTAGAGAGAGAGAACAGAAGGGAATGCCTTGCCACAGTGGCAGGGTGGGGTGGGGGGGAGATGGGATTGGGGAGGGTGGGAGGGACGCTGGGTTTACGGGTGGTGGAGAATGGGCACTGGTGAAGGGATGGGTTCCCGAACTTTGTATGAGGGAAGTATAAGCACAAAAGTGTATAAATCTGTAACTGTACCCTCACGGTGATTCTCTAATTAAAAATAAATAAATTTAAAAAAAAATTCAAAAAAAAAATAAAATAAAATAACAGTAACATGCCTAAACTCTAGTTCAGTCTTTCTTAGAAGAGTCCATTCAGGAAAGTCATTTCCCCGTGTGGTGGCAATGCTCTACCTCACTCTTTCTTAGGCAAGTGTGGCTTCATGCTAATTTCCAAGGGAGTTTCCATACATTTCAATGAATAATGTTCAATGAATAAAACATTATTCATTGAAATGTTTAATGGATATTCTCACTATGAGCTCATTTTTCCTTTAAATAACGTGTTTTTATGAAAATGTACTATCCACTAGAGTTCAGTAGGAGTTTCCATGGAAAATGAAAGGAACAAGTGACCCTAGGTTTTATTTATTTGCTTATATCTTTATTTTCATTTTATTTTGTTATCAATGCAGTATTATTTACAAAGTAAGTTATTGTTGAGTTCTGGACATACAATGTCCAGCACCCTTCCCACAACCAGTGTCAACTTCACTCCACCAGGGTTTCCAGTTTCCCTCCCATACACGACCTCTCCCCTCAGCCGGCCCTCTTGACAGGGACCTTTTAAAGTTCAGTTGTTAAAGCTTGGGTCTCATAATTTCAACACTGTTAACTCTGTGGTTTGGCTATTTAGTTCTATTCTTCCTTAACACCACTACTGTTCCTGAATTCCCTCTACTTCTGCCCCTGGTCCCCCTTGGTTTCTATCTCTCTCTCTTCTTCCCCTTCCCTCCATTCTCTTTCCTTCTCCTGCCTACTCTCTGGGGCTAAGGGTGATCTGGCACCACTAACTTTTTAAAAATTTATTTATTTATTTTTAATTAGTGAATCAGCGTGAGGGCACATTTACAGATTTATAGACTTTTGTGCTTATGCTTCCCTCATACAAAGTTCGGGAACCCATCCCTTCACCAGTGCCCATTCTCCACCACCAGTAAACCCAGCATCCCTCCCACCCTCCCCAATCCCATCTCTCCCCACCCCACCCTGCCACTGTGGCAGGGCATTCCCTTCTGTTCTCTCCCTCTAATTAGCTGTTGTGGTTTGCAATAAAGGTGTTCAGTGGCCGCTGTGCTCAGTCTCTAGCCCTCATTCAGCCTGCAACTCCCTTCCCCCACATGGCCTTCGACTACATTATAGTTGGTGATCCCTTCTCTGAGTTGCCCTTTCCCCAGAATGTGAGGCCAGCCTCCAAGCCATGGAGTCAACCTCCTGGTACTTATTTCTACAATACTTGGGTGTTAGTCTCCCACTCTGTTATTCTATATACCATAGATGAGTGCAGTCTTTCTATGTCTGTCTCTCTCTTTCTGACTCATTTCACTCAGCATGAAACTTTTCATGCCGATCCACTTAAATACAAAATTCATGACCTACTTTTTTCTGACAGCTGCATAGTATTCCATTGTATAGATGTACCAAAGTTTCCTCAACCAGTCATCCGTTCTAGGGCATTCGGGTTTTTTCCAGATTCTGGCTATTGTAAACAGTGCTGCGATGAACATACATGTGCAGATGTCATTTCGATTATACTTTTTTGCCTCTCTGGGATATATTCCCAGCAGTGGTATTGCTGGGTCAAATGGGAGCTCAATATCCAATTTTTTGAGAAGCGTCCATATTGTTTTCCAGAAGGGCTGAACCAGTCGGCATTCCCACCAGCAGTGTAGAAGGGTCCCTTTATCCCCACATCCTCTCCAACAGCGGTTGCTTTTGTTCTTTTGGATGGGCACCACTAACTTTTAAACCATTGCATTACCTCCAGAGGCAGATTTCGAAGATGTGGCATATATATAAATGGTGGAATATTACATGCTGGAAGGAATGAAACCATGCAATTTGACATAACAGATATGAAACTGAGAGTTATACTGTTAAATGAGGAAAGTCAGAAGATGGATACAAATAAGATGATAGAATTCATAAGAGACCCTAGTTTTTAATTGAAAGCAGGCAAATATTGAAGATTGTAACCAAAAGTGTAATTATAAATATTTTGCCTAAATATATGTATTGTTCTCTATGTATTTTAAAAACATTAAACCCATTTTATTTCTTATTCCATTTTTGTTTTACGGGAGGTGGGTGATAATCCAAATTTCCCAGCATCAATTCTTGACAAGTTTCCCCTGATTATATCACTTTGAGATCTTAGTCATGAATTAAATGTCCTGTAAGAGTGGGCTTTCTTCTTCTTCAACAATGGTGCTGGAAAAACTGGATAGCTATCGCAAAAAAATGAACTCTGACCTCTGTCTAATGCCAGTCACAAAAATCAGATCAAAGTGGATTAAAGACTTCAATATCAGACATAAATCTATAGGTTCATAGAAGAAAATGTAGGCAGAACTCTCCATGACATTGAAGCTAAAAGCAACTTTAAGGACAAAACAGCACTGACCATGCAAGTGGAAGCAAACATAAACAAATGAGACTACACCGAACTAAGAAGCTTCTGCACTTCAAAAGAAACAGTGACAAAAATACAGAAAGAGCCCACAGAATGGGAAAGAATATTTACCCAATACCCATCTGATAAAGGATTAATATCCAGGATATACAAGACACTTGTAGATTTGTATAAGAAAAAACCTCCAACCATATCAAAAATGGGGAGAAGAAATGAACAGAAGTTTCCTCAAAAAATAAATTCAAATGGCCAAAGGCACATGAAAAAATGCTCCACATCACTAGTCATCAGGGAGATGCAAATCAAAACAACAATGAGGTATCATCTCACACCACAGAGACTGGCACACATTTAAAAGAACAAAAACAACCAGAGCTGCCTTGGATGTGGGGAAAAAGGGACACTCCTTCACTGTTGGTGGGAATGCCGACTGGTCCAGCCTTTCTGGAAAACAATATGGACAGTCCTTCAAACACTAGAAATTGAGCTTCCATATGACCCTGCAATATCACTTCTGGGAATATATCCTGAGGATGCAAAAAAGAAACACAGTAGAAATGACATCTGTACCTATATATTCATTGCAGCACTGTTCACAATAGTCAAAATATGGAAACAACCCAAGTGCCCTAAAACAGATGACTGGTTAAAGAAACTTTGGTACATCTACACAGTGGAATACTATGCAGCTGTTAGGAGAGATGAAGTCAAGAAACTTGCTTATAAATGGATAGACATGGAAAGTATCATGCTACGTGAAATGAATCAGAAAGAGGGGGACAGACATAGAGGGACTGCACTCATTTGTGGAGTATAAAATAACATCACATGAGGCTGACACCCAAGGACAGTAGAGACAAGGGTCAGGGGGATTGCCCCAGCTGGAAGACTGATTCATGAGCAGAGGGGAGAAGGCAGATGGAATAGAGAAGGGATCACTAAGAAAATGATGGCTGGAGGAACCAGTTGGGATGGGAGATGCATACTGAAAATAGATAGTGGAACAAACGTGATGACCTCTCAGTGTCTGTGTTGCAAGCTATAATGCCCAAAAGTAGAGAGAGACTATGGAGAATATTGTCTGCCATAGAGGCACGGGGAGGGTGGGAAAGGGTAGGGTATACCGGGGATATTTGTGGTGGGGAATGTGCACTGGTGGAGAGATGGGTGTTTGATCATTGTGAGATTGTAACCCAAACATGAAAGCTTGTAACTATCTCACGGTGATTCAATAAAATTTTTAAAAAAATTTAAAAAAGAGTGGGCTTTCTTTGTTTCTGAGCTCTTTATTTTTGATAGTTGCTGACTTGAAATTAATTTGAAGAGCTGTGATTTACAGGAGTTACTGATAGATGAATCACATGCAGAACAAGTGTCTTGTTTCAATTATTTTTAGCCTATCATTCTGTCTTTTTATTATAGCCATTTTGTTTTTAACTGCAATACTGTTGATTCCATTGAACTTAGTATAAGACCTCCATTAATTGTTCTCATTTGCTTTAGCTTTATAATCCTTTTTTCATTCCACAAATTAAAACATAGTTCTTTGTTCTATTTTCCTGGAAAATATCACTGTTTTTAGAAATAGAGATTGCCATATAGATGTAAGTTCCTTAAGGAAGATAACTGAATTTAACAACAGTTTGAAATTTTTACGGAAAGTATGAGGAATATTAATGGTAATTTAAATGATACACCAAATGTCATATTATTTTCACTTCACGACTCTTACATGGTATGTTGAACAGAACCAGTAGTGGGATTTCTTAAAATTTGTCTCCTTCAGCTAAAGTCCTGGATTTGTTTGTTTGTTTCATCAAACTCCTTTGTAGCTATCACTGAAATCAATGGAAAAAACCCCTTTATAATAAAGAGGGGATTTTCCTGGCTTGTTGTGTGGGTTTTATAATCAGTATCTTGAACACCCTTTCAGTCAGAATCTCCAAGAGTGTCTTATTTATCGATAAAACTGGGATGGCTTTCACTATTGTATATTGAAGTTCTCTTCGAAATATGCGGGCAAATGCACTTTCCAAGAAATGCACTTTTATCAAGAAAATAACACAGCTAGTTTTTTTGACCCACACTATATTGCAAGTCTTCAGCTCCATTGCTCAACGAATTTCAGTGCAAAACAAAAGCAATCTGGCATGTATAGCTTCCCATATGTTCCCATGAGCACTACCAGAGGTTTTTGGAGTGCAAATGTAGGATTAATTCCTGAGAAGTATGTGGTGTGTCTCCAAAACAAATGTGGAAGTCTGAACAGAATGTAGGACGACAATTTATAAGATAATCTGGGAAATAATGTATAATAAGACATAAGACTCTGATGCATAAAAGAAGAAACACTTTACTTAGTAATAAAATTGCTTACTTTAAATTCAGTGCATAAGAACTCCCCCATTCACCATTTTTGTCAGAGCTGCCGTGACATCTTTGTTCCGAAAACTATATATTAATGGGTTTAGAACAGGTGTCAATATTGTGTAAAAAACAGAGACCACCATGTCATTCTCAGGTGTGTGATAGGAGTTGGGAACCATGTATGTGTACACAGCAGCGCCATAGAAAAGAGTAACCACAATCATATGAGAAGCACAAGTGACAAAGGCCTTCTTCTGGCCTTCTGCTGAGTTCATCCTGTAGATGGTAAGAAGGATTAAGTAATACGAGCTTGAAATTGCTATTACAGGTATAAGAAGCATGAGGACACAGCATAGATACATAAGTGTCTCATAGAGGGTTGTGTCTGAACAAGAAAGCTTCATTAGGGCAGGGACCTCACAGAAGAAATGTTGGATCTTCCGGGATCTGCAGAATGGGAATGTCATGGTGGCAGGTGTGAGCATGAACCCATCCATCAAGCCCAGAAACCAGCAGGCAGACACCAAAAGGAAGCACATTTTATGGCTCATGAGAATAGGGTAATGGAGTGGATGGCAGATGGCCACATAACGATCATAGGCCATGGCTGCAAGAAGGAAACATTCTGAACCTCCTAGTGTCAGATATAAGAACATCTGAATCCCACATTCAGAAGGTGAAATTGTGTTTACACCTATGACTTGGTCCAAGAGCATCTTGGGCACCGTGACTGAAATATACATGACATCCATGAGAGACAACTGGCTGATGAAGAAGTACATTGGCGTATGGAGATTGATATCCCAGTGTATCAGAAGGATCAGAATGCTATTTCCACACAAGGCCAGCAGGAAAACCACAAAAATGATGGCACCAAGAAGAGCAGGGTGATTCAATTGAGTGAAGAATCCCAAGAGGATAAAATCTGACGATCCAGTGTGGTTTGATCCCCAGCTTGTATTGTCCATGGGTGTTGTTCTGTAATTCAATGAGAATTTGGGTTAGTATTTAACTTAAAAAATATAAGAACTCAAAATGTTTATTGGCCTGCATTAATTTTCTTCAGTGTGAATTTTCTTTAGGTACATGCAGACCAATATAGTTTTTATTAGCAAACACCATGGGCTGTTAATTTGGAATCTATAAATTCCTTTAATCTATCAAATTGACAAGGAAAGTAAGGAAACCTAATGTTAGGTCAAAATTTTTTCACCTTCTGGGTCAGAGTGATAGTATAATGGGTAGGGTGCTTGCCTTGAACAGGGCTGACCCCAGTTTAAACTGGCATCCCAAAGGTCCCCTGTGCATTGCCAGAAAAGTTCCTGAGAGGAGCCAGGAGTAACCGCTGAAAACTACTGGCTGTGGCCCAAAAAGAAAAAAAAATTTTCAACTTCAATGATAGTTAGAAATGATCAGTCTAAACAAGGTGTGATTGCTGAAAGGAGGTCAAGTGATATGCGTTATATTCTTTCAGTAACACTATTGCAAATCATAATGCCTAAAAAAACCCCAGAAAATCAAGAGAACAATATCTGCTATAGAGGCAGGCTCCCTGTGCTAATGAAGGAAAACTGAGGACACTGGTGGTGGGAAGTATGCACTGGTAAAGGGAACATTAGAGCATTGTATAACTTAAATTCAATCCTGAACAATTTTGTAACTGTGTATCTCCTACAATAGGTTCTATGGAAAAACAAAAATTAAAAAATTATTAGTCTTTTGTAATATTGCTGCATTCAAAATTAGCTGAAATCTTACTAGATGTGGAGATTTATCAAAAATATGGAAACAATAACAGAAAAATATTTATTAAAGACAGAGACATGTTATATAACCCAGAGTTCAATTAATCTGTTGTTCAGATGTATTTCACAGGATAAAAATTTTTTCCAAATGTTGAGTTAGGGCACTGGGTCTTCAGATTGTTTGAAGAAGTCACAGTAGCAGAAGTATCCGGTGGACAATCTTAGAGCACTTTGGTAATAATGAGGTGCAGTTACTTTTTACCACAAAAGTATTGATATTAATTCTATTGTAACCATTTTATCTAAATATCAATATAACATCGATAGTAAATATTTAAATTTAGATATAATTTAAAAGAGCCTCCAATATGGCACCATTGGGAAGAACGAGTAAGGAGAGGCTGCTAAAATCTCAGGGCTGGGACAAATGGAGACATTACTGGCGCCTGCTCATCCCAATGAACATGGGATGACAGTGATACATATAATTTGAACAAGTTTCATGTAAAATACTTGAGATCCCTTTTCCTTCAGAGGCATATTATGCTCTGAAATACATGGGGGGTAAATGGAACATGCGTACTGAAAGGTAGACCAGGACCCTAACATTAGAACTCACCTAAGAGTGGACTAATGCTCTTAGTTCAGCTTTGCTTCTAGGCACCATTCCTCTGTCCACTTTACAAAACTATTGAGAGTAAGAATAATATTTTATTGAGATATGGTTAGGTTTAATGAGGTAAAATATTGAACGTGCTTAGAACATTGAAATTTATTATTTAAAAAATGTGTGCAAGAAATGATTGGTAGTATCTTTTGTTGTTGTTATTGTTGTTGTTTCTAAGGGTCACACTGAGCAGTGCCCTTGGGTTATTCCTGGCTCTGAACTCAGCAATTATTCATGGCAGTGCTCAGGGGACCTACTGGATGCCAGGGATCGAGCCTGGGTTGGCAGCGAGCAAGGGAAATGCCCTACCTGCTGTTAGAAGGCCCTGCTATCATTGTCTAATGACATTAGATACAGACTTAAGTTGTCAGGTTTGTATGGAAGAAGTCTATATACTATAAGCTTCTATATTTTTAAAATTTAGTGTTTAATTGTATCACAGTGAAGTACACAGTTAAAAAGTTATCATAATTGGGTTTCAGTCATGTGATATTCCAACACTCGTCTCTTCGCCTGTGTAACTTTCCCACCACTAATGTTCCCTATTTTCTCTTCCACCCTTGCTTTAATATATAAGCATATATATTAAGAACTATATAAATCCTCTAGTACATATACGACAATTGAATCTATATCTATATAAATATATCAGGTACTATATAAAAATATATATCAGTTGCTATATTAAAAACAGATTTTTTTATATGTGTGTGCCAGTGTCTTCATGTTCCTTATAGACAATCCTGTTTTGTCTCTCAAGTACACGTTTTTACAACTTCTCCTTCTTCCCTCCTCTCCCACATGCTATGTTTTAATAGGGAAAAGATGTAGAATGTAACTGCCTTTGAAAAGACAAGAATTTACTATGTGTTTGCTTTTCATATTTGCTACACTGCTCCTTGAAGGAATCAATTTTCATGGAAAATGTAAGCAGAGAGCAAATCTCAGCGGCAAGGAGTCTTGATCACTCACTCAACTCATTGTTCTTTCCTTTTTGTTGTTCATAATTTTCATGTGTTAAATACTGAAGACAGATTATAGTCCAATTAAATTGGTTACTCTTAAGGAGACCCACAGTCAGTCTATTCTGGCCATGTCATATAAATATAATTCAGTGTATAAGTTTAAATGCTGACAAAATTAAAAAATAAAGATCAGCAGAAGCAATATATACATGTGGTATTTATTTAATTTTATTTAATTTCTTTCACTCCCTGCACCTGGTGATGCTCTGGAACTACTCCCAGCTCTATTTCCAGTGCTTCGGGCACCATGTGATGTTGGAGACTGAACTCAGATTTCCAGCAGACAGACCATCACTCAGTGCTTTGAGCCAGCTCTCTGGCTCCATTTGGCTTTTACCAATGGATCAGTAATAGTGACACCGTTTTATCTTAACAAGAAGAAAAGTTTGCATCATTTTTATCTTATAGTAAATGTGAATTTTTTTAAAAGATGAATTCTATTTTACAAAAGATTATATTTTGAAGAAGTGGAAATGCAGGAACATTTCAAGGAAAAGTTCCAACTACCTAATACTTTGTTTTACTAATAATTGCAGTGTATAAGTGAGATATCAATCAAGTTACATAAACCCAAAATCTGAAGAATAAACCATAGAGAACTGAAAATTGAAACTTCAATATAAATTTTAGATAAATATAGGACACATTTCATTACACAAAATATACTATATTTTCATATTCTACCACCAGTAGCAGATAAAATATGAATCAGGGGCAAAATTAAAACACACAACAAGAAGAACAAAATCAGGAAGCAGTATCAGATGTAACAGCATAGATATGGTATCTAAGCCTATAACTTAGTTTCTGAGAACACAGGATTCTGATGAGTATAGAGGGAAATTTTAGACTACAATTAAATACCTTACAATTTGTGTATTAGTCACCAATTGACCATTTCATCTAGAAAACATAAGCTCACGTTCTATGAAAAAATTATTCTCAGGAAAACATATAAAGAATTGATGTTACTAGAGAAGCATAGAATGAGGCAAACAAGGGAGGGAACCAAGTACACAGTTGTAGAGTGATATTTGGTATTTCAGTTGCAGGAACCCTCAAAATAAAATATTCTGGACAGGCTTAAAATTTTAATTCTAATATGTATAAATTTTGTAGATAAATGCTACCTCAACAAAAATTTTTATATAGTATAATTATTATTTTCAGTATCCGAAAATATTGAAAATATTATTTTAAATACCGAAATAGATAAAATAATATCTGGTTCACCAGTCCACAGTTGGAAGTTCACTTGTCTAAACTGGTGGGTAGATGGCAGTTAAGGGAGAGAAGGAACTACTATGACATGATTATTCTGGACAAGAATTGAATTATGAAAGCAGGTAAAGGGATATACATATAACCTTCAAGTACCTGCTCTGGAAATCATAATGCCCAGTGATAGAAAGAGGGAGAGAGGAGGGGGGGAAAGAGAGAGGGAAGAATAGAGAGAGAGTGATAGTGAGAGAGAGAGTAAGAGAGAGAGAAGAATAAAGAAGAAAAGTGTCTGATACAAAGGTAGAAAGCAGGTTGGGGGTGGGAGGCTGAAGGAGAGGGACATAGGTGGTGGGAAATGTACACTGGAGAAGGGACAGTGAGAGCATTATATGATGGAAACCCAGTCAGGAACAACTTTATATCTCATGGTGGTTTAATTAAAAAATCATTAAAATAATAGAAACTATACAACAGAGCAAACAAAAATATAACCCATAAAATTCTTATACTGTGAGAAAGTAAAGCATTACAAGAAAAGAGGTTGAGATGGGGAGTAAGAACATCATGTGAAGGGGTGATTTGCGTGGTGTGAATAATACAAGCTAATATATACAGGTGTTGAGATATGCTATATATCTAAAGCATATCTAATGTTATAAACAAGTGTTTCACAAACTAAAACTTATTTTTAATATTTTCTCTTAATAAATCATAATAAATCTTTGAACAATTTAAAACAATAAATGATAGAAAAATGTAAATTGTTTAATGTAATATATCACAAGTGGAATTACCGTTTGGCTTTTGTAGATCTGTTCACTATTCTGAATGAACCCAGCTTCTCGTGATCCTCAGCTCTCCTCAGACAGATAAATAGACTGTGGTCATTTAACAGTATAATGAGAAATGGTAAAGTGACATCATCCCTCATTTTGTAATACCCATCCACTTGGGTATTGGTTGATGATTTTCTTTTCATAGCTGTTTTCTGAGACTACAAAGAGGAGGTAAAAAGACTGAGAGGTTAAAAGCTAGAAGATAGCTCTCTTTTTCTCATGTGTTTTTGAACTCTGTAGTTGTTAGATTACAAATACTAACTACCCAAACAGAAGCTGAATATCAGCATTAACAATGAATTTATATTTATGTAATATATTAGTATTTATATGTCTATAAGTTCATTTGATATTTTTGTATGTGAATATGTCTTTATCTTAAAGAATAATTTCATGAGATAGAGACAGTATACCGCGTAGATGTTTGCCTTGAGTGTGGCTGACCTGAGTTCAATCTCCAGAACTACAGATGAGCCCCAACAGGTATGATTTTTGAGTGCAGAGTGAAACAAAGTCCTAAGAAACACCTGTTATGACAAAAAACAACAAAACAAAATAATGTTATGAAAAAATAGATAGTGTCTTGTATATACTTCACAAAGCAAGACTTAATTTCATAACCCTCAGTAGTACCAGAGTTTATATGAAAATTGAGAGTGTTTATTTTAAATATTTCTCCAAATTGATATGTAATAGATTACTGACTGACTTTTATTTGTTCACTTATGATTTATGTTCTAATGTTGCAGTGTTTTAAGCAACTCTTTTAAATTAATGTGTCAAGAAAATGGCTATACACAAATATATAAAAAAAGAAAATTGCAAGGCACATTTAAAAACTCAATGGTTGGGGCTGGAGATATAGCACAGCAGGTAGGGCATTTGCCTTGCATGTGGCTGACCCTGGTTCGATTCCCAGTATACCATATGGTCCCCTGAGCACCGCCAGGAGTAATTCTTGAGCGCAGAGCCAAAAGCAACCCTTGGGCACCGCCGGGTGTGACCCCCAAAATAAATAATTAAATTAAAAAATTTTTAAAAATTCAATGAAAGCTCACTCACTTAAAATCATACAAAAATTTCCTTGTGAATTAAGATAGTTTGACAGATGAGTGGAATAGAACTGAGATAACAGTGACCAATCCTTAGATACAGAGATAGTTATTCTATGACAGAGGAGTTGGACTTATGAGTGGATCAAAAACTCTTTAAAGAAATGTTGTTAGAAAATTGGATAAACCCCTATAAAACAGTAAAACTGGATCCTTATCTCACACCATGCAAAAAATTAAATTAAAGTGGATCAAAAACCTAGAGATTACATCAGAAACTATAACGTACTTTGATAAAACATAAGCAGAACTACTTGGAACTGGACATCAATGATGTTTTTAATTACTTGATTCCACTGACAATAATGAGAAAATAATAAAAATCAGTAAATGAAGCATGAGGTTGAAAATGTTGCACATGACTAAAGAAACTAGAGCTACATAATTAGGTCTAGTTTATATTTTCATAAACAATTCAGATAAATGAATAACATTCAAAATCTGTCAAGCCCTTGGGCCAAGATAACTAGTAGAAAATGCAGGGCACTTGACTTGCATGTGGCTGATCTTGGATTCATCCCAGCATCCCATTTGGTCTCCTGAGCCCACCAGATGTAATTCCTGAATGCAAAATCAGGTAAACCCCTGAGCACATTGGGTGTGACCCCCAAAACCAAATGAATCAATCCATTTTATTTTATTTATTATTTTTTATTAGTTAATCACCATGAGGTACAGATACAGGCTTACAAACTTTCATGCTTGCATTTCAGTCATACAATGATTGAGTACCCATCCCTCCACCAGTGCCCATTTTCCAATGGTCCCAGCATCTCTCCCCCCACCCCAACCCCTCTCTCCACCCTGTCCCACCTCTGTGGCTGGGCATTCCCTTTTGCTCCCTCTCTCCTTTTGGGTGTTGTAGTTTGCAATTGAGGCAAATAGTGGCTATCATGTTCTGTCTATAGTCTACTTTTGGCACACATCTTTTAATCAAAATGGGTCCTCCCAACCTCCTTTACTTGTTGTTCCCTTCTCTACCTGAGCTGCCTTTTCCTCTAGCATGTGAGGACGGTTTCCAAGCTGTGGAGCAGACCTCCTGGTCCTTATATCTACTATTCTTGGGTTTTAGTCTCCCCCATCTGTTACTTTATATTCCACAGATGAGTGCAATCTTTCTATGTCTGTCCCTCTCTTTCTTACTCATTTCACTTACATGGTACTTTCCATGTTGATCCACTAATATGCAAATTCATGACTCCATCTTTTCTAATAGCTGGATAGTATTCCATAGTGTAGATGTACCAAAGTTTCTTTAACCAGCCATCTGTTTTCAGGCACTCTGGTTTTTTTCAGCCTTTGGCTATTGTAAGTAGTGCAGCGATGAACATACAAATATATTTTGACTATACTTTTTTGCCTCTCCGGGATATTTTCCAGGGGTGATATTGCTGGGTCAAATGGGAGGTCAATTTCTAATTTTTTGAGAATTGTCCATACTTTTGCCAAAAGTGCCGAACTAGTTGACATTCCCACCAACAGTGAAGGAGAGTTCCTTTCTCCCCATATCCATGCCAACACCGGTTGATTTTGTTCTTTTGGATGTGGGCCAGTCTCTGTGGTGTGAGATGATATCTCATTGTTGTTTTGATCTGCATCCCCATGATGATTAGTGATGAGAGCATTTTCTCATGTGCCTTTTAGCCATTTAGATTTCTTCTTTGAGAAAGTTTCTGTCCACTTCATTACCCTGTTTTTTGACGGGGTTGGATGTTTTCTTCTTGTGGACTTCAACCAGTGCCTGATATATCCTTGATATCCACCCCTTATCAGATGGGTATTGGGTGAATATCCTTTCCCATTCTGTAGTGAATCAATCCAGTTTATATACCCAAAATTTAACAATCAAATTTAGAAAGATGCCTGTCAAGCGGGTGGCCCGGAGCTGGGCAGAAGGGAAAATATGGGAAAGAATCTGAAAGCATTGCTTGAGGGTGTTTGGCCCTGGTGGTGGTATTGGTGCTGTAATATTGTATGTCTACAATTTAACTATGAATAGATTTAAACCATGGCATCTAAATGAATTTTTAAGAAGAAACATTAATAGCAACAGGCTCTGAACAATACATAAAACTCAGTAACATGAAGACAACAACCCCACAACAAATGGGAAGAAGGGATGAATAAACACTCCACAAAGGAGTGTTGGAGGTGAACAAGTTTATTAACAAAGCACTCATTATAGAAAAACGAGCCAAAACAACAAAGAAGTACAACCTCACACCTCTAATATGACTTATAGAAATATACATAATACAATACTTATTTTGGCAGGTATCTGACCAAATGGGCTGGAGTGATAGCATAGTGGGTAGGGTAGGGTGTTTGCCTTGCACACAGCCAACCCAGGTTCGATTCCCCGCCCCTTTCAGAGAGCCTGAGAAACTACCGAGAATATATCGTCCACATGGCAGAGCCTGGAAGCTACCTGTGGTATATTCAATATGCCAAAAATAGTAACAACTAGTCTCACAATGGAAATGTTACTGGTGCCCACTAGAACAAATCGATGAGCAATGGGATGACAGTGATACAGTGACAGTGATTTGACCGAAATAGGAAATCTCAATCAATGCTCATTGGAATTTCACCTGATCCATCCACTATGGAAAATAGGGATATTTATGAGAAAAATATGTTTTGTACTCCAATTGGATTCAGTTATCCCACAACTAGTTTCTACACCCAAACAAACAAACATTAATTAAAAATATGCAAGCGCCTCCATTTCCGTTGCAACTCTTAGCACAATACGAAGAATATGGAAACAAGACAAATGTCCATCAAGAGATGATCAGATAACGAAGTTTTGGTATATATAGACAGGGAATACTATGCTTCCACAAGAAAGGATAAAATTGTGCAGTATGTGGCAACTTGGCTGGATTTGGAGACTATCATGTTGAGAGAAATTAGGAGAGGCTGAAAGACAAATATAGGGTTATCTATGCATAAGTGGTATATAAAGAAATATATCGTAAATATAAACAAATTGATAATAAACTTTGAATCCTGGAAAACAGATGTGAAAGTATCAAGTTTGTTCAGATACATTCAGAGAAATGAAAAGGTTGATTGGATGTAATATGGGAACATAGATGAGTAGTCTGGATGGTGCTGAGGGAGGTTAAAGGATGCAACAAAACCATAAGTGTCAATTAACAAAGTATGTAGAGATGAGAGGGAGGGAAGGAAGGTTGCACTGGAGGTGACATTGGGACAGGGCTTGAAAGTCATGGGCACTTTTGTGATGGTGGTATGCGTTAATACCATAAACTTGAACACTATTAGAACCCTATTACCTAAACTATAATAAACACATTTTTAAAATCAACAAACTAAATATGACACTCATTTAAGGGAAATGAATCCAAGCTTTTGAAACTGGAATTTTAGAAAACTTATATTTCTGACCTTGCATTATTAAATAATTCTAAGAGAGATATTTTGTTGAGATGGTTGTGATGTTAATAATATTTTTAAATAGTTGGAAATGTGCCAGAATTTGCTAACTTTTAAAATGACTAATAAATGATATGAAAAGTAGAAAACATATAACAGGTGTATGCAAGGAAATGAAACTTGGGATCAATTTGGTAACAACATAAATATATTCTTCATTCACATAACTTGTAATCAAATTCTTCTGAACCTTTTAACATATCTTTGTAGCTATTGTAATTACTCTTATTGCCATGGCATTGTCATGCCATAATATTGCACAGAGAGTAACATCTGTCATTCAGGCTCATTTTTGAGGGTTGGAACCTCCTGTGTCTAAAATATTCCATGCTTCGTTTGGCTTGTTCTAGTCCCTTTCACCTCATTTTTCTTAAACTTCTGAGTATGCTGGCCATAGGGTACAGCAATTGATGATTACAAAAGTTCATTATTTGGTTGTATTAATGGTGATGATTTTTATTAGTTACAATGGCAAAAACAACTGAAAAATACAGAAGATCTTTGGGGCTCCAATTTGAAAAAGACAGTCTCAGATGGTTTCATGGGGTCCAGGTTTCTGTATCACAACAAAATATTGTTGTATTTGCAGCTCCCAGAGTAAAGTGTCCCATTCACTTAGCTATTGTGGTTTCATGGTGATATATTATTACATGATTATTAGTGGGCTGGATCGATAGCACAGCAGTAGGGCATTTGCTTTGCTCATGACCTACCCAGATTTGATTCCTCTGTCCCTCTCGGAGAGGTCGGCAAGCTACCAAGAGTATCTTTCTCGCATGGCAGAGCCTGGCAAGTTACGCATGGCGTATTCGATATGCCAACAACAGTAAGAACAAGTCTCAAGATGGAGACGTTACTGGTGCCCGCTCGAGCAAATCGATGAGCAACGGGATGACAGTGACAGTGACAGATTATTAGTTATCTCTGAGTGACAACAATCTCTTCCCTACTGTCCACTTTTCCTTACAGTACATGGTAGCCACGGTAACCAATCTCCCTCTTGCTTTATGTCCCTTCCATTTGAAATATGTAGTTTTCTCATGTGCAGTGAGGTTTATACTAACAAATAAACTATATTGAATTTAACTTTAATGTGTATCATATCTATAAATTTGTAAATTATACAGTAGTATGAATACAAAGCTTATAAAAACATTGTTTTGAATGTAATTATTCTTAAGGTGTATTAGCGGAAGGCAGAACATGTTTCAATGTTTCAAGTTGTCTCCCTGTGATCCAAAAAATCACTGGAACAGGTTATAGGAAAGAAGGTATTTATTGGCAAGAAGTAATGTATATGTCATAAAGCAAGTCCAAGTAGCTCAAGTCTTTGGAAAAAGATGAGGAAATTTATGCAAACAGAGAGATGATAAGCTGTTTATGAAGAGTTAATTTTCCCTAAAGATGTGTGTAACTATGACATGGACAGTGAACATGAACAGTTAATTACCATACAGTAAATACTCAACACAAAATCATACATCAGAAAGCTGCATAATGTGTATAAACATTGATAGTTTGGCTTTTTAGTATGTCAATGGAGAAAACGATAATATTTATTTGAGATAGCATATAGTGACCACTTATAACAGCCAGAAATTTCTGGTTTTGATCAGAAAAAAATAGAGGTTCAATCAAAACTTAATTTCTTTTTCTCAATTAAAATTTAAAAAATCATTTTAATTCATGATGATCTGTTACAGGCATTCAATATTCCAACATGATTCCCAACACCATTGCACCTTCCCACCACCTTTGTCTCCAATTTTCCCAACCACCCTTTAAGCATGCCACCATAGCGGGCCCTCAATAATTTATTTTATATCACTTGCTATGAATAATGCGCTAAAAGAGTGATCAAAAAATGTTTCTCTGGAAGAAAGTTAGTGATGACTTTTTTATCTCCCTATGGAGTCATTAAGCCCTTGCAATAGAGATTACTAAGCTGTTGTAATAAAAATAAGTCTTCTGTGTTTATATTTTGTTAATGAAGTTTGATTCCCTTCTAAATTACATTCCATTCAAATCTGGTGTGCTACACCTCATTTATTAGTGTTCTAGAATTTTCTTTTGGGGGGGGTACAAGTACAAACTTACGAACTTTCATGTTTGTATTTGGTTTACATTCCTCCACCAGGGTCCATTTCCCTCCACCAATTTTCCCAGTATCCCTCCCACCACCACCACCCCAACCCCCACCACCCCACCCTGCCTCTGTGGCAGGGCATTCCCTTTTGTTCTCTCTCTTGTTGGATGTTGTAGTTTGCAATAGAGGTATTGAGTTGCCATCATGTTCGGTCTATAGTCCACTTTGGTACACGGCTTTCAACCTGATTGGGTCTTCCCAATATTCTCTACTAGGTGTTCCCTTCTCTGTCTCTGCTGCCTTTTCCCCCAGTATGTGAGGCCAGTTTCCAATCTGTGGGGCAAACCTCCTGGTTCTAATTGCTACTACTCTTGGGTGTTAGTGTCTCATTCTGCTACTTTATATTCCACATATGGGTGCAATCTTTCTATGTCTGTCTCTTTCTTTCTGACTCATTTTACTCAACATGACTCTCTCCATGTTGATCTACTTATAGGTATATTTCATGACTTCATCTTTTCCAACAGCTGCATAGTATTTCATTGTGTAGATGTACTAAATTTTCTTTAACTAGTCATCTGTTTTTGGGAACTCTGTTTTTTCCAGATTTTGGCTATTGTAAATAGTGTTGCAATGAACATAGAAATGCAAATGTCATTTCTACTATACCTTTTTGCCTCTTCGGAGTATACTCCCAGGAGTGGTATTGCTGGGTGAAATGGGAGCTCAATTTCTAGTTTTGTGAGAATCATCCATATTGTTTTCCAATCGGGCTGAACCAGTCAGCATTCCAACCCCCACACACCTAACCCCCCCACGCCCCTACCCCCCCCACTTAGCCCCCCCCGCCTGTGTAACTAATAAATTTCACTTTACTTTCACTTTGATTGCATTCAATATTTCAACAAAACTCAATATTATTGTTTGGAGAGTCTCTCCCCTAAAGTCAGACCTGCTGAAAAGGAGACTTTAGATAATTTGTTTTCCATTGCTGAGGATGAAGAGATATGAGGTCGAGTGACCACACTTAGCGGCCTCTCGGTTTGGGGTTTCTGTATTTTAGTATTTTAGTAACTAAGTCCAGAGAGATATCTTAATGGCATTTTTTAAATGTCTCTTTCCTCTGTCTCACTATTTGTGTATAGGAAGGCCATGGATTTTTGGGTATTGATTTTATATCCTGCAACTTTACTGTACATGTCTATTGTTTCTAGGAGTTTCCTAGTAGAGGTTTTAGGATTATCCAGGTATAGAATCATATCATCTGTGAATAGTGAGAGCTTGATTTCTTCCTTTCCTATCTGGATGCCCTGAATGTCTTTTTCTTGCCTAATTGCTATTGCAAGTACTTCCAATACTATGTTGAACAGAAATGGTGAGAGTGGGCATCCTTGTCTTGTCCCTGATCTCAGAGGAAAGGCCATTAGTTTTTCTCCATTGAGGATAATTCTTGCCTAAGGTTTGTGGTAGATGCCTTTGACAATCTTAAGGAAAGTTCCTTCTAAACCCATTTTGGTGAGAGTTTTCATCATAAATGGATGTTGGATCTTGTCAAATGCTTTCTCTGCATCTACTGAAATGATCATATGGTTTTTATTTCTACTTTTGTTGATGTGATGGATTCTGTTGATTGATTTCCAAATGTTAAACCATACTTGCATTCCAGGGATAAATCTGGCTTGGTCCTGATGTATGATCTTTTTGATGATTTGTTGGATTCTATTTACTAGTATTTTGTTGAGGATCTTCACATCCATGTTTATCAGGGATATTGGCTTGCAGTTTTCCTTGTTCGCAGTGTCTTTATTTGCTATTGGTATTAGGTAGATATATGCCTCATAGAAACTGTTTGGGAAGGTTCCTGTTTTTTTAATTTCCTGGAAAAGCTTGAGGAGAACTGGCAACAGGTCTTCTTTAAATGTTTGGAAGAATTCACTAGTGAAACCATCTGGGCCTGGGGTTTTGTTTTTGGGAAGACTTTTGATTACACTTTCAATTTCCTTTATATTAATGGGTCTGTTCAGGTATTCCGAGTCTTCTTGGTTCAGTCTTGGGAGATTGTAGGAATCCAGGAATTTATCCATTTCTTTTAGGTTGTCTTGTTTCGTGGCATACAGACTTTCAAAGTAGCATCTGATGATGTTTTGAATTTCATTGGTTTCTGTTGTGATGTCGCCCTTTTCATTTCTGATTCGCTTTATCAGGGTTCTCTCTTTCTTTGTGAGTCTTGCTAGTGGTTTATCAATCTTATTTATTTTCTTGGAGAACCAGCTTTTTGTTTCATTGATCTTTTAGATTGTTTTTTGGTTTCCATGTCGTTAATTTCTCCTCTAAGTTTTATTATTTCATTCCTTCAATCTGGTTTGGGTTATTTTTGCTGGTCCTTTTCTAAGATCTTGAGCTGCGAAGTCAAGCTATCTATGTAGGCCCTTTCTTCGTTGCTGAGGAATGCTTGCAGAGCTATAAATTTTCTCCTTAACACAGCTTTAGCTGCATCCTATAGTTTCTGGTAGCTTGTGAACTCATTCTCATTTGTTTCGAGGTATTTTTTGATTTCTTCCTTGATTTCCTTTAGGACCCACTCATTGTTCAACAGTGAGTTGTTTAATTTCCAGGTTTTTGATTTGGTTCTCCATGTCTGTGTGTGATTAACTTCTATATTCAGCGCATCATGGCCTAAAAAGATAGTTGCTACAATTTTTATCTTTCCGATTCTATTAAGGTATGATTTGTGACCCAGAACGTGGTCCATTTCTGAAAATGTTCCATATGTACTGGAAAAGAATGTGTATTCTTTCTTTTTGGGGTGTATAGCCCTATATAGGTCTATTAGCTCTGTCCCCTTCCTTTTCTTCATTCAGAGCCATTGTTTCCTTGCTAAGTGTTGTTCTTATTGATCTATCCAGAGGTGACAAATCAGTGTTGAAGTCTCCAACTACTTTCTTGGTGCTAGTGATGTCCCCCTTAAATTCTGTTAGGAGTTATTTTAAGTATTTAGCTGGTCACTCATTAGGTGCATATACGTTTAAGAGTGTGATTTCTTCTTGTTGTACATATCACTTTATGAATAGAAAATGACCTTCGCTGTCCCTTCTGATCTTTTCAGCCTGAAATGTATGTTGTCGGATACTAATATAGCTACCCCAGCTTTTTTGAGGGACTTTGGGTAGTTAATATTTGTAATCTAACAATTCCAGATTCCAAAAATACAGGAGAAAAAAAGAGCTATATTCTAGCTTCTTAACCTCTCAGGTTCTTTACCTCCTCTTTGTAGTCTCGGAAAATAGCTATGAAAAGAAAAGCATCAACCAATACCCAAGTGGGTACTACAAAATGAGGGATGATGTCACGCTACCATTTCTCATTATACTGTTAAGTGATCACAGTCTATTTATCTGTCTGAGGAGAGCTGAGGATCATGAGAAGCTGGGTTCATCCAGAACAGTGAACAGATCTACAAAAGCCAAACGGTAATTCTGCATTAAACATTTTACATTTTCTATCGTCTATTGTTTTAAATTTTTCAAAGATATATTATGATTTATTATGAGAAAAATAGAAAGAAATAAGTTTTAGTTTGTGAAACATTTGTTTATAACATTAGATATGCTTTAGGTACATGGCATATCTCAACACCTGTACATATTCCTTTGTAATATTCACACCACGTAAATCACCCCTTTACATGATGTTCTTACTCCCCATCACAACCTCTTTTCTTGTAATGCTTTACTTTTTCACAGTATAAGAATTTTATGGGTTATATTTTTGCTTGCTCACTTGTTTAGTTTCTATTAATTTACTGATTCTTTTTATTATACCATCTTGAGACACAAAGTTGTTCCTGACTGTGTTTCCATCATGTAATGGTCTCACTGTCTCTTCACCAGTGTACATTTCGCACCACCCCTATGCCCAGTTTCCCTCCTTCAGCCTCCCATCCCCAAACTTCCTTCTGCCTTTATAGCAGGCATTTTTCTTCTTTCTCTTTCTCCCTCTCTCTGTCTCTCTCTCACTCTCACTCTCGCTCTCACTAGCTATCGCTCTCTCTATCCTTCCCTCTCTCCTTCCCCCTCTCTCTGTCTCTCTGTCTCTGTCTCCATCTGTCTCTGTCTCTCTGTCTCTCTCTCTCCCTGGGCATTATGGTTTCCAGAGCAGGTACTGAAAGGTTATATGCATAGCCCTTTACTTACTTTCAGAATTCAATTCTTGTCCAGAGTGATCATGTCATAGTAGTCTCTTCTCTACCCTCTTGAGGCAAGCAAGCTTCCAACCGTGGACCGGTGGACCAGATACTATTTTATCTATTTCAGTATTTAAAATACTTTTTTCTCATATTAAAAATCATAATGATACTACTATATTAATTTTTTGTTGAGGAAGCATTTATCTACAAAATCTATATACATTAGAATTAAAATTTTAAGCCTGTTCAAAATATTTTATTTTGAGGATTCCTGCAACTGAAATACCAATTATCACTCTACAATTGTCTACTTGGGTCCCTTCCCTTGCTTACCTCATCCTATGCTTCTCTAGTAACATCAGTTCTTTATATGTTTTCTTGAGAATAATTTTTTTCATAGAATGGAAGCGTATGTTTTCCAGATGAAATGGTCTGTGGGTGACTAGTACACAAATTGTAAGGTATTTATTTGTAGTCTAAAATTTCCCACTATACTCATCAGAATCCTGTGTTCTCAGAAACTAAGTTACAGGCTTATATACCATATCTATGCTGTTACATCTGACACTGCTTCCTGATTTTGGTCTTCTGTTTGTGTGTTTTAATTTTGCCCCTCATTCATATTTTATATGCCACTGCTGGTAGCATATGAAAATGTAGTGTATTTTTGTGTAATGAAATGTGTCCTATATTTATCTAAAATTTATATTGAAGTTTCAAATTTATTTTCAGTTCTCTGTGATTTAGTACTTCAGATTTTGGGTTTAAGTAACTTGATTGATATCTTAGCAATACTTTTCAATTATTAGTAAAACAAAGTATTAGGTAGTTGAAACTTTTCCTTGAAGTGTTTCTGCACTTCAGAATATAATTTTTTGTAAAATAAAATCTATCTTTTTAAAAAATTCATATTTAGTATAAAATTAAAATGATGCAAAGTTTTCATCTCGTTAAGATAAAGTGGTGGCTCTATTACTGATAACATTAGTAAAAGCCAAATGGAGCCAGAGAGCTAGCTAAAAGCACTGAGTGATGGTCTGTCTGCTGGAAATTCGAGTTCAGTCTGTATCATCCCATGGTGCCCTGAGCACTGGAAACAGAGCTGGGAGTAGTTCCAGAGCATCACCAGGTGCTGGGAGTGAAAAATAAATAAATAAAATAGAATAAATACCATATATAGATATAGATATATTGCTCCTACTGATTTTTATTTTTTAATTTTAATTTGGTTAGTCTTTAAAATTATACATGGAATAATACTTATATGACCATGGTCAGAATAGACTGACTGTGGGTCTCCTTAAGAGTAACCAATTTAATTGGACTATAATCTGTCTTCAGTATTTAACACATATGAAAATTGTGAGCAACAAAACGGAAAGAACAATGAGTTGAGTGAGTGATCAAGACTCCTTGCCGCTGAGTTTTGCTCTCTGCTTACATTTTCCATGAAAGTTGGTTGCTGCAAGGAGTAGTGTAGCAAATATGAAAAGCAAGCACAAAGTAAATTCTTGTCTTTTCAAAGGCAGTTACATTCTACATCTTTTCCCTATTAAAGCATAGTATGTGGGAGAAGAGAAAAGGAGAAGTTGTAAAACGTGTACTTGAGAGACAAAACAGGATTCTCTATAAGGAACACGAAGACACTGGCACACACATATAAAAACATCATTTTTATATAGTAACTAACACTTATATGTTTTATACAGTATGTGTAGTATATGTACTAGAGGATGCATATAGTTCTTAATATATATGCTTATATATTAAAGCAAGGGGACAAGAGAAAACTTGGAACATGAGTGAGGGAAAAGTACACTGGCGAAGAGACAGGTGTTGGAATATCACATGACTGAAACCCAATCATGAATAACTTTTTAACTGTGTACATCAATGTGATACAATTAAACAGTACATTTTTAAAATATAGAAGCTTATAGTATATAGAATTCTTCTATACAAACCTGACAACTTAAGTCTGTATCTAATGTCATAAGACAATGATAGCAGGGCCTTCTAACAGAAGGTAGGTCATTTTCCTGGCATGCAGCCAACCCAGGTTCAATCCCTGGCATCCCAGTTGGTCCCCCGAGCACTGCCAGGCATAATTACTGAGTGCAGAGCCAGAAATAACCCTAGGGCACCACTCAGTGTGAACCATAAAAGACAACAACAACAGCAACAACAAAGCATAGCACCAATCATTTCTTGCACACATTTTTAAATAATAATTTTCAATGTTCTAAGCACATTCAATATTTTGCCTCATTTGAACCTTACCATATCTCAATAAAATATTATTCCTACTCTCAAATTTTTTGTAAGTGGATAAAGAATCGTACCTATAAGCAAAGCTGAACTCAGAGCTACAGGTCACTTTAAATAAATTCTAATGTTAGAATCCTAGTCTACCTTTTAATATACATGTTCAGAGCACAATATGCCTGTGAAGGAAAAGGGAGCCCAAATATTTTACATGAAACTTTTTCAAATTATATGTAAATTTAAATTATTTATTATTTATGTTATATTTATACTTATGTAAATGGTTATAATTAGAATTAATATTAACCCTTATTAACACTTTTGGTGTAAAAAGTAGCTGCACCTCCATCATGAACAAAGTGTGTTAAGATTCCCGGCTTCGATCCTTTCACTACTGGCTCTTCTTTACCCAATCTGAAGACCAAATGCCTTAACTCAACATTTGGAAATAATTTCCCCCCCATGAAATACATCTCCAACAATTTAAATATCTCATTTTCTTCAAATGCTAAACAACAGATTAATTGAACTCTGGAATATATAACTACATGTATCTGTCTTAAATACATTTTCTCTTATAGTTTCCATATTTTTGGTAAACCTCCATAGCTAGTAAGATTTCAGCTGATCTTTAATCTATTACCAAAGACAAATAATTTTTTTAATTTTCTTAATTTTGTATAGAACTAATTGTAGGAGACACACGGTTAACGAAATTGTTCAGAATTGAATTTCAATTATACAATGTTCTAATACCTAACCCTTTGCCAGTGTATATTTCCCAACACCAATGTCCTCAGTTTCCCTTCATTACCCAGAGGGAGCCTGCCTCTATAGCAGAGATTGTTCTCTTGTTTTTCTGGTTTTCCTTTTTTAGGCACTATGATTCACAATTGTGTTATTGAAAGGATATCATGCATATCACTTGACCTCCTTTCAGCACTCAGGTCTTGTCCAGAGTGTTCATTTCCAACTATCATTGAAGTTGAAAACATTCTTTTGTTTTTGGGTCACACTCAGCAGTGTTCAGGGGTTACTCCTGGCTCCTCACTAAGGAACTGTTTCTGGCAATGCACAAGGGACCACTGGGATGGCAGTTTAACCTGGGGTCAGTCCTATTCAAGGCAAGCACCCTACCCACTGTAATATCACTCTAATCCAGAAGCTGAAAATTTTTGACCTAACATTATGATTCCTAACTTTTCTTATCATTTTGATAGATTAAAGGAACCTACAGATTCCAAATTAACAGCCCATGGTATTTGCTAATAAAAAATATATTGGTCTGCATGTACATAAAGAAAATTCACACTGAAGAAAATTAATATAGGCCAATAAACATTCTTAGTTCTCACATTACTGTTTTTTTAATTTTTAAAATTTTATTGAATCCCCGTGAGATACTTACAACTTTCATGTTGGGTTACAATCTCACAATGATCAAACACCATCCGTCCACAAGTGCACATTCCCCACACCAATATCCAGGGTATACTCCCCCTTTACCACCCTCCCCCTGACTCTATGGCAGACAATTTTCCCCATACTCTCTCTCTACTTTTGGACTTTATGGCTTGCAACACAGACACTGAGAGGTCATCATTGTTCCATTATCTACTTTCAGCATGCATCTCCCATCCCAACTGGTTCCTCCAGCCATAATTTTCTTAGTGATTCCTTCTCTATTCCATCTGCCTTCTCCTCTCTCCTCAAGAAGCAGTCTTCAGCTATGGGGCAATCCCCCTGGCCCTTGTATCTACTGTTCTTGAATGTCAGCCTCATGTGATGTCATTTTATACTCCACAAATGAGTGCAGTCCCTCTATGTCTGTCCCTCTCTTTCTGACTCATTTCACTTAGCATGATACTCTCCATGTCTATCCATTTAAAGGTAAATTTCATGACTTCTTATCTCCTAACATCTGCATAGTATTCCATTGTGTAGATGTACCAAAGTTTCTTTAACCAGTCATCTGTTTTAGGGCACTCAGGTTGTTTCCATATTTTGGCTATTAGTTATCATATTTCTTAAATTAAATGCTAATCCCAAAGTTCTCATTGAATTATAGATCAACACCCATGGACAACACAAGCTGGGGATCAAACCACACTGGATGGTCAGATTTTATCCTTTTGGGATTCTTCTCTCAATTGAATCACCCTGCTCTTCTTTGTGCCTTTATTTTTGTGGTTTTCCTGCTGGCCTTGTCTGGAAATAGCATTCTGATCCTTCTGATACACTGGGATACCAATCTCCATACTCCAATGTACTTTTTCATCAGCCAATTGTCTCTCATGGATGTCATGTACATTTCAGTCACTGTGCCCAAGATGCTCATGAACCAAGTCATAGGTATAAACACAATTTCACCTCCTGAATGTGGGATTCAGATGTTCTTATATCTGACACTAGTAGGTTCAGAATATTTCCTTCTTGCAGCCATGGCCTATGATCGTTATGTGGCCATCTGCCGTCCACTCCATTATTCTAGTCTCATGAATCATAAAATGTGCTTCCTTTTAGTGTCTGCCTGCTGGTTTCTGGGAATGGTGGACGGGTTCTTGCTCACACCTGTCACCATGACATTCCCTTTCTGCAGATCCCGGAAGATCCAACATTTCTTCTGTGAGGTCCCTGCTCTAATGAAGCTTTCTTGTTCAGACACAACCCTCTATGAGACACTTATGTATATATGCTGTGTCCTTATGCTTCTTGTACCTGTAGCAGCAATTTCAAGCTCTTATTATTTAATCCTTCTCACCATCTACAGGATGAACTCAGCAGAAGGCCAGAAGAAGGCCTTTGCCACTTGTGCTTCTCATATGATTGTGGTTACTCTTTTCTTTGGGGCTGCTGTGTACACATACATGCTTCCCAACTCCTATCACACACCTGAGAAGGACATGGTGGTCTCTGTATTTTATACTATACTGACACCTGTCCTAAACCCATTCATATATAGTTTTCGGAACAAAGATGTCACAGCAGCTCTGACAAAAATGGTGAGTGGGGGAGTTCTTATGCACTGAATTCAAAGTAAGCAATTTTATTACTAAGTAAAGTGTTTCTTATTACACATCAGAGTTTTATGTCTTATTATACGTTATTCCCATTATTCATCCGATTGTATTATAATAATTTGTCATCCCACATTCTGTTCAGACTTCTATGTTTGTTTTAGGGCCATACCACGTACTTCTCAGGATTCAATCCTACATTTGCATTCAAAAAAACCTCTGGTAGTGCTCACGGGATCATATGGGAATCTATACATGCCAGATTGTTTTTGTTTTGCACTGAAATCCGTTGAGCAATGGAGCTGGAGACTTGCAACACAGTGTGGGTCAGAGAATAACATAGACTAGGTGTGTGGAGAACCACCAGCTCATTTTTGCTATTTTCTTGAGCAAAGAGCATTTCTTGGAAAGTGTGTATGCCCGTATATTTCGAAGAGAACTTTGATATACAATAGTGAAATCCATTCCAGTTTTATCGATTAATAAGACACTCTTGGAGATCCTGACTGAAAGCATATTTGAAGAAACTGACTATAAAAGCTACACAGCAAAGCCAGGAGAGTCCCCTCTTTGTTAGATTGGGGTTATTTGCCATCGATTTTAATGGTAGCTACAATACAGTTCAATGAAAGAAACAAACAAATCCAGGATTTAGAAGAAGGAACCAAAATTTAAGAAATCCCACTACCGGTTCTGTTCAACATGCCATGTATGAGTCGTGAAGTGAAAATAATATGACATTTGGTGTGTCATTTAAATTCCGATTAATATTCCTCGTACTGGGGCTGGAACTCAGCACAGTGGGCAGGGCGTTTGCCTTGCACGCGACCAACCTGGGTTCGAATCCCAGCATCCCAAATGGTCTCCTAAGCACCGCCAGGAGTAATTCCTGAGTGCAGAGCCAGGAGTAACTCTTGTGCATAGCTGGGTGTGACCCAAAACTTAATAAAAATATTCCTCATACTTTCCCTGAAAATTTCAAACTATTGTTAAATTCAAGTTATCTTCCTTAAGGAACTTACATCTATATGGCAATCTCTATTTCTAAAAAGCTATGAAATTTTCCAGGAAAATAGAACAAAGAACAATGGTTTAATTAGTGAAATGAAAAAAGATTATAAAGCTAAAGCAAATGAGAGAATTAATGGAGGTCTAATACTAAGTTCAATCGAATCAACAATATCGCAGTTAAAAACAAAATGGCTATAAAAAAGACAACATGATAGGCTAAAAATAATTGAAACAAGACACATGATTCATCTATCAGTACTCCTGTAAATCACAGCTCTTCAAATTAATTTCAACTCAGCAACTATGAAAAATAAAGAGCTCAGAAAAGAATACAAGAAAGCCCACTCTTACAGGACATTTAATTCATGACAAAAATCTCAAAATGAGTGTCAATTAACAAAGAATGGAGTTGAGAGGGATGAAAGGAAGGTTGCACTGGAGGTGACATTGGGACAGGGGTTGAAAGTCATGGGCACTTTTGTGATGGTGGTATGCATTAATACCATAAACTTGAACACTATTAGAACCCTATTACCTAAACCATAATAAACATATTTTTAAAATCAACAAACTAAATATGACACTCATTTAAGGGAAACTAATTCAAGCTTTAGAAACTGGAATTTTAGAAAACATATTCCTGACCTTGAATTATTAAATAATTCTAATAGAGATATTTTGTTGAGACGGTTGTGATGTTAGCAAAATTTTAAAATCGTTGTATAATAAAATGTGCCAGAATTTGCTAACCTTTTAAATTGTAAAAAACTAAGGCTCGCCGCGGGGCGAGTGTACTGGCAGGCTCTCTGGGCGGCTCTGTCTCACCGCCTGCGTTCGGAGCCCTGGAACCGCAGTGTGTGGACTGGATCGGGACGGCCGGTGGTCAAGGACAGGCGAAGGAAGAACGAGGACCAAGCTGGTTGCTGATTAGTTACCGTTTATTCAATCTTTCATCTTTCTCATCTCCCGCACTCCCAGCTCAGTCCTCTCTCTGGATCAACTGCGGCTTCTTTCTTGCTTCTCTGTCTCCTTTTCCTCTCTTGCCCTTGCCCCTAGGTTACACCCAGCCAGGTAGCAAAATCAACATAATAAAACCCTTCCTGAGGGCTGTCAGGTTTTAAGGGAACATAACCTAGGGGCCTTTTAAAGCCCTTCCTGACTGCCAGTAGACAAAATACCTCTTAAGGGTTTTTTCTCCTCTCCCCATTCCAAACACTCATTAACATCTTAATACTAGTTATTTTTGCATGGACATAGCAAGAGATACATTGAGGTATGCAAGGCAGCTCTCCTGGCAACATCTTGCCACAGGCTCAGACCACAGCACTCAAGCCAGATTAATCATTCCTCACCCTAGCAGGGTCCAAATCTGGTTATCACAGTTTGGATCATGATAGCATTTGTCCATGATCAAACTCTTAACTTACAGTTAAGCATTAGGCACTTTGACCAGGCCCATCTCGATGCCAGGGTAGCACACAACTCACCGCTTGCCCTGGGTCCTTCTGGTCCCACGTCAGGGACCCTGCTTTGAGGATGCTAGGAAATAAGGGCAGCTGAGGCTTAGGTCAAGAGAACAGATGCCCTGGAGGAAAATATCATGTAGAGTCAAATGACTCCCAGGTTAAAGGCATGTAATTACATGTTTTGCATGTAATTATTCTTAAGGTGGATTAACGGAAGGCAGAACATATGTTTCTATGTTTCAAGTTGTCTCCCTGTGATCCAAAAAATCACAAGAACAGGTTTATAGAAAAGAAGGTATTTATTGGCAAGAAGTAATGTATATGTCATGAAGCAAGTCTGAGTAGCATGTCTTTGGAAGAAGATGAAGTAATTTATGCAAACAGATGATAAACTGCTTATTAATAGTTAATTTTCCCTAAATATATGCATAAGTATGATATGGACAGTGAATATGAACAGTTAATTACCATACAGTAAATACTCAACGCAAAATCATACATCAGAAGACGGCATAATATATATAAACATGGTACTTTGGCTTTTTAGTATGTCAATGGAGAAAATGATAATATTAATTTGAGATGTATCATACAGGGACCACTTATAACAGCCAGAAATTTCTGGTTTTGATCAGAAAAAATTGAGGTTCAATCAAAACTTAATTTCTTTTTTTCAATTAAAATTTAAAAATCATTTTAATTCATGATGATTTGTTACAGACATTCAATATTCCAACATGATTCCCAACATCATTGCACATTTTCACCACATTTGTCTCCAATTTTCCCAACCACCCCTTAAGCATGCCACCACAGCGGGCCCTCAATAATTTATTTTATATTTCTTGTTATGAATAGTGTGCTAAAGAGTGATCAAAAAATGTTTCTTTGGGAGGAAGTTAGTGATGACTTTTGTATCTCCCTATGGGGTCATTAAACCCTTGCATAAGAGGTTACTAAGCTGTTGTAATAAAAATAAGCCTTCTGTGTTTATATTTTGTTAATAGAGTTTGGTTGCCTTCTACATTACATCCCATCCAAATTTGGTGTGCTACACCTGGTTTATCAGTGTTGTAGAGTTTTATAAGTTGCACATCCATGACTGTGGCCTTGCCTTCCAGGAAGTTTTAAAATTTTAACTGGGTTGGAGTAAAACTTTTAACTGAGTGGTGGCTTTGGGCATGTTCATGTCTTCCAGGGCTTCCGGAAGTACAATGAGATTGGGGGAAGGGTGGGGTATGTAGCCCATCACCAACTCCATGGAAACCTTTACTAAATATAGTATATGTAATTCTATAGTCAGAGAAATTTGTCCAGAAAAACAAAATAAAAGGAATTCGAATTGTAAAGAGTAAAATGATTACGATTTTCAAATAACATAATATACATATAAACCTAAAAGATATTACTATCGTGTATTTTCCTTTTGGGTCATACTTAGCAGTGCTCAGGATTTTCTCTTGACTCTGCACCTAGGATCATCCTGGTGGGCTCAGGGACCATATGGGGTTTGGGGGATGGAATCAGGGCCGGCAGGATGCAAGGCAATCACCTGAACCTCTCTATCGCTCCGGACCTGAAAAGTCACTACAATCAACATTATATACTACAATTATACTTGGCAAAATGGCAACTAAAAGCTTAAAGAGATAAAAAAAAATATGATCACTTACACTACCGCATCCATTAAAGAGACAAGTACCCAGGGAATTAATGACAAAAACATAAGGAAATATTAGAGACAGGGGCTTGACCTATAGCAGGTAGGGCATTTGCTTGCATGAATCCATCTTGGGTTTGATCTCAAGTCCTCCATATGGTTCACTGGGCCTTCCAGGAGTAATCCATGAGCACAGAGTGAGGAATAAGCCCTGAGCACTACCAAGTGTGAAGTCTCAAAAAAAATTAATGAAATAAAAGGTACAAAAGAACGAATATTTACTTTATGTTCATGGAAGGAAGAATTGACATTACTAAAATGCCCAGCAAAGCCAAGATCTCTCTCTCTCTCTCTCTCTCTCTCTCTCTCTCTCTCTCTCTCTCTCTCTCACATACACACATTCAGCATATATTGCATTTCTTATGAGCATTCCAACAGAACTGAAAGGGAAGAGAACAAATACTCCAAATACTCCAGGTACTTTTACCTTTGATTTTAGATCAAACCTTACATGCTCAGGCCTTATTCCTCCTGGTTCTATGCATATGGATCCCTTTGGGTAAGCTGCGAGACCATTTTTGGATTCAGGATACAACTTGGGTTTTCCATGTTCAAAGGAAGTTCCCTATCTCCTCAACTGGCTCTCTACCCAAAAGCTACTCGTGACAGCCCCAGGGGGAACATATGGGATGCTGGGCATTGAACCCTGGTTGGCCAGGTACAAGGCAAGCACCCTACCCTCTGTATGATTGTTCTGGCTCCTCCTTAATATTTTATTAATTCTTCTCACTCTTATTAAATTATTTGTAGAATATATATCTCATTTAAAAATCAACATTTACCAGCATAAAATTATTCATACTATTAACCTCTGTAGGTTTACATACCTGTAAAAAGAGTTTTATACAGTTTTGGAAAAAAGTCAACTTATCATTGGTTTACAATTCTGTCGGATTTCAGTTTAGCTTAGTTATGTGTGTCAATGTCATCACTATTAAAACAAATTGTAAAAAGTTTCTTTCATATATAAAGTATAAATGAATATATTAAAGGGGCCAAAAGTATTTCATCTATAGAACTGAACTTATAAGAGACTGGGGGAGCACCCCAGCCATCGCCCCCATCTGGACTGCCGTCCTCGTGGCCGGCACGCCTCCCCCAAGCACCACAGCCATTCTCTTTTCTGGCACAGGTGTGTGCTATTGCGGGGGAAAGGGGCGTGGCCTAATCATCAGGGGGCATGGCCGCAGCAAAAGTGGGCTTGGCCTCTTTTGGAGTCGGTGGCCACAGCAGCAGTTTTTTCCAGCATCAAACAATCTGTTGTTACATCTCAGTCTTTATTACCTATGTGCATGAGTAACATCCTAACTATACAAAGAACAGTAAGATAATAAGCCAGTATTCTATCTTAATTTCACCCAAATACCAATAAATACAAGTACCCGTCAAAGCCCAATGTCCAGAGAGTTTCTTGCCGGCACACCTGGCTGTCTTCCACAGGGGCCCTCAGAGGGGATGGGCTCTAGCTTCCCTCCCCACCCCGAGCAGAGCTCCTGGCGGCCAAAGACCACCGAAACCTAGCCACAGCCATGCTCGAGGCCCCTCTTCACACATGAAGGTACTGGCAGAGGAACCCAGGTGTGTGTAATCCTATCAACGGCCAACATCCAGAGACTTAAAAGCGAGCTCCCAGAACTGATATCTTGTAGCCTATTTCTCCTTCTGGGAGAAACTGGCAAGCTTCTGAGAGTTTCCTGCCCACATGGGACAGCCTTGCAAACTCCCCATGGTGTATTCATATGCTAAATCCAGTAACAAGCTGGATCCCATTCCCCTGACCCTGAAAAAGCCTCCAGTGCGACATCATTGGGAGGGCCAAGTCGAGAGAGAGTTCTAAGATCTCAGGGAAAGGACGAATGGAGAGGTTACTAAACCTGCTCAAGAAATCAATGATTAATGGGATTTTGTGATCATGATCGTGATCGTAACCCATCAAAGCCCAATGTAGAAGAGCACATTCTCCAAAAGCATCACGTTTGTTCTCACCAAAAGATTAGAGGAACATCTGAGAGGAAGGACATGTTCTAGAAGGGAATAATAAAAAGGTTACTACCATTAACGGATACCATCCAGATTCCTGTTTTGCAATAAGAGGGAACAGGGATAGTGAACTTGAAGGTCCCTCTTCCATACTACCACAACAACATGAAGAAACAGCGCAAATCCCCACCACAAGGAGAGGACGATGAAAGAAGTCCAGAAGTCTCAATAGGCATTTCCTACAAACTTGAGCTCTCTGATAAAGAATTCAGAGTTGAAGTGCTGAAGATGTTCAATGAACTCAACATAAAGATTGAAAAGGTATCCATTATATTAAAGGAGGACCTGACAGAAACAATACAACAGACAGCTGAGAAAATACGGGAAGAAATGAGAGCAGAAATAAAAAAGCTACAAAAAGAAATGTCACAAATGAAGGATTCAGTAGATGAAATAAAAAAAAACTCAGTAGGTGCCCTCAACAATAGAATGACTGCAGCAGAAGACAGAATCAGTGAACTTGAAGATGAGCTGCAGGCAGCCTACAGGCAACAACAAACAATGGGAAGAGACCTCAAAATAGCTCTAGGACGAATCAGAGTCCTAGGGGATGATCTCAAGAGGAACATTAGAATCATTGGACTACCAGAAGGACAGGAAACCAACCCCAATGAAAAAGCCACAGTCAAAGAAATTATTGCTCAAAAGTTCCCAGAGCAGGAGAATGCAGGCATCCAGATTCAAAGCACCCGAAGGGTGCCAGATAAAAGAGACCCTAACAGAAAAACTCCAAGACATATCATAGAATGATGGACGTCATGGTTAGAGACACAATACTGCAAGCAGCAAGGTCAAAGAAGGAAATCACATACAAAGGAACACCCCTTAGATGCAGAGCAGACCTATTAGAGGAAACCCTCCAAACCCGAAGGCAATGTTGGGATATAGTGAAAAGACTCAATAAAATGAACTCTTCACCAAGAATACTTTATCCGTCTAAACTCTCATTCAAACTCGAAGGAACGATACACTATTTTGTGGATAAACAGCAGCTCAGGAACTTCATTGACTCAAAACCAAACCTAAAAGAAGGACTATAGGGGCTATTGTAAGACAAGAAAAATCCCTACAAGCACAACAAACCCTTACAGAAAGATGGCGCAAAACTCAATAACACTAATCTCTCTCAATGTCAATGGTCTAAAATCACCAATTAAGAGACACAGAGTGGCAAAATGGATTCAGAGATAGAACCCAACATTCTGCTGCCTGCAAGAAATACATCTGAATAGCCAGAACAAACACAGACTCAAAGTCAAAGGATGGAAAACAATACTGCAAGCAAACAATTCCCTCAAAAAAGCTGGGGTGGCCTTACTAGTATCAGACAACATAGATTTCAGGTTGAAAAAGGTTAGAATGGATAGTGAAGGCCACTTTTTATTAATCAAGGAATATGTACAGCAGGAGGAAATCACAATCCTAAACGTGTGTGCACCCAATGAGGGACCAGCTAAATACATACAACAATTGCTAACAGACCTTAAGAAGGACATTGTGAACAACACAATAGTAGTTGGAGATTTCAACACTGCCCTATCACCTCTGGATAGATCAAGAAGATTAAAACTCACCAAGGAAATACTGGCTTTGAAGGAAGAAATTGAAGAGAGAGGGCTAATATATAGATTTATAAAGGGTGTTATATCCCCCCAAAAAAGAATACACATTCTTTTCCAGTACACATGGAACATTTTCCAGAATAGACCATGTGTGGGCCACACAACATACCTCAACAGAATCAGGGAGATAGACATTGTATCAGCTATCTTTTCATACCATGATGCACTGAAGATAGAAGTGAATTATGTACAGACGCAGAAAATCAAATCAAACACCTGGAAATTAAACAACTCAATGTTGAACAATGAGTGGGTCAGGAAAGAAATCAAGGAAGAAATCAAAAGGTACTTGAAAACAAATGATAATGAAGACATGAGCTACCAGAACATGTGGGACACAGCTAAAGCCGTGTTAAGGGGAAAATTTATAGCTCTGCAAGCATATCTCAGGAAGGAATAAAGGGCGCACATAAGAAACTTGACTCCACAGATTACGGTTTTAGAAAAGGACCAACAAAAGGAGCCCAAACCAGGCAGAAGGAAAGAGATGATAAAACTTAGAGCAGAAATCAACGACATGGCAACCCAGAAAACAATCCGAAAGATCAATGAAACCAAGAGCTGGTTTTTCGAGAAAATAAATAAGATTGATAAACCACTAGCAAAACTCACAAAGAAAGAGAGAGAGAACACTTATAATCTGAATCAGAAATGAAAAGAGGGATGGGGATATCACAACAGAAACCAAAGAAATTCAAAAGATCATCAGAGACTACTTTGAAAATCTGTACGCTACCAAACAAGAGAACCTAGAAGAAATGGATAAATTCCTGGATTCTTATAATCTCCCAAGACTGAATCAAGAAGACCTGGAATATCTGAACAGTCTTATTAATATCAAGGAAATTGAAACGGTAATCAAAAGTCTTCCCCAAAACAAAGGCCCAGGTCCAGATAGATTCACTAGCGAATTCTTCCAAACATTTAAAGAGGACCTATTGCCAGTTCTCCTCAAACTTTTCCAGAAAATTGAAGAAACAGAAACCCTCCCAAACAGTTTCTATGGGGCACATATCTCCCTAATACCAAAAGCAAACAAAGACACCACAAAAAAAAAAGAAAACTACAGGCCAATATCCCTGATGAACACAGATGCAAAGATTCTCAACAAAATACTAGCAAACAGAATTCAACAACTCATCAAAAAGATCATACACCACGACCAAGTGGGATTCATCCCCGGGATGCAAGTTTGGCTTAACATTCGGAAATCAATCAACATAATCCATCATATCAACGAAAGAAAAGATAAGAACCATATGATCATATCAATAGATGCAGAGAAAGCATTTGACAAGATCCAGCACCCATTTATGATGAAAACTCTAGCCAAAATGGGTATAGAAGGGACTTTCCTCAATATAGTCAAAGCCATCAACTACAAGCATATGGCAAGCATCATCCTCAATGGGGAAAAACTACGAGCCTTTCCTCTAACATCAGGGATGAGACATGGATGCCCACACTCTCCACTTCTGTTCAATGCAGTACTGGAGGTAAAGGACTTGTACAAAGAAAACTACAAAACGCTACTTCAAGAAAGTATGGAGGACATGAGGAAATGGAAAGATATCCTCTGTTCATGGATTGGGGGAATTAACATTGTCAAAAGGGCAATACTCCCCAAAGCTTTGTACACATTCAATACGATACCTATAAGGATACCCATGACATTCTTCAAAGAAATGGAGCGAACAATCCTGAAATTCATATGGAACAATAAGTCCCCACTAATAGCTAAAGCAACTCTAGGAAAAAAAATATGGGAGGAATCACCCTCCCCAACCTCAATCTATACTACAAAGTGGTAATAATTAAAACAGTATGGTACTGGAACAAATGCAGAGCCACAAACCAATGAAACAGGCTTGAATATCCTAATACACACCCTCAAATATATGATCATCTAATCTTTGATAAGGGAGCAAAAATGTGAATTGGAACAAGGAAAACCTCTTCAACAAATGGTGCTGGCAAAACTGGACAGCAACATGCAAGAAAATGGGCTTAGATCTCTACTTAATGCCATGTACAAAAGTCAGGTCAAAGTGGGTCAAAGATCTCAACATCAGATCAGAATCCATAAGGTACATGGAAAACAAGGTTGGAAAAACCCTCCAAGACATTGAAGCTAAAAGTATTTTCTAAGATAACACACCACTGGCCAATCAACTGAAAACAGAGATAAACAAATAGGACTATCTTAAACTAAGAAGCTTCTGCACCTCAAAAGAAACAGTGACCAAAATACAAAGACAGTCTACAGAATGGGAAAGGATATTCACCCAATACACATCTGATAAGGGGTTGATATCAAGGATATACAAGGCACTGATTGAACTCCACAAGAAGAAAACTCCCAACCCCATCAAAAATGGGGGATAGAAATGAACAGAAATTTTCTCAAAGAAGAAATTCGAATGGCTAAATGACACATGAGAAAATGCTCTATGTCACTAATCATCAGGGAAATGCAGATTAAAACAACAATGAGATATCATTTCACACCACAGAGACTGGCCCACATCCATAAGAACAAAAGCAACCGCTGTTAGTGTGGATGTGGGGAGAAAGGGACTCTCCTTCACTGCTGGTGGGAATGCCAACTGGTTCAGCCCTTTTTGAAAACAATATGGACGATTCTCAAAAAATTAGAAATTGAGCTCCCATTTGACCCAGAAATACAACTCCTGGAAATATATCCCTGAGAGGCAAAAAGGTATAGTAGAAATGACATCTGCACTTCTATGTTCATTGGAGCATTGTTTACAGTAGCCAAAATCTGGAAAAAATCAGAGTGCCCAAAAACAGATGACTGGTTAAAGAAACTCTGGTACATCTACACAATGGAATACTATGCTGCTTTTAGAAAAGATGAAGTCATGAAATGTGTATATAAGTGGTTATACATGGAAAGTATCATGTTAAGTGAAATGAATCAGAAAGAGAAGGACAGACATAGAAAGCACTCATCTGTGGAATATAAAATAACATAGTGGGAGACTAACACCCCAAGAGTTGTAGAGATAAGCATTAGGAGGTCTGCTCCACAGCTTGGAAACTGGCCTCACATGCTAGGGGAAAAGCAGCTCAGATAGAGAAGGGAACACCTAGTAGAGGATGTTGGGAGGACCCATTCGGGTTGGAAGATGCGAGCTGAAAGTAGACTATAGACCGAACATGATGACCATTCAATACCTCTATTTCAAACTAAAAACCCAAAAGGAGAGAGAACAAGGGGGAATGCCCTGCCAAAGAGTCAGGGTGGGGTGGTGGGGGATGGGGTGGTGGTGGTGAGAGGGATACTGGGATCATTGGTGGAGGTGAATGGGCACTGGGGGAGGGATGGGCAAACAATCACTGTATGAGTAAAATGCAAACACAAAAGTTTGCAAGTTTGTAACTGTACATCACGGTGATTCTCTAATAAAAAATTTAAAAAAGAGACTGGAGATGGCTTGGCTAAGAAGGACCCTTTGGACACTGATGAAGGGATAGATGTGGTGTTGCAAAGATGTATACATAAAAAACTCAATATCAGTACTCTAAAATCTTGGCATCTCAATAAAAATCTTTACTGTATCACTCTGCTGGACTGGAGCGATAGCACAGCAGGTAGAGCCTTTGCGTTGCACCCGGCTGACCTGGGTTCCATTCCTCCATCCCTCTTGGAGAGCCAGCAAGCTACTGAGAGTATGTTGCCTGCACAGCAGAGCCTGGCAAACTGCCCATGGCGAATTCGATATGCCCAAAACAGTAACAACTCACAGTGGTTTCACGATGGAGATATTACTGACACCTGCTCGAGCAAATAGATGAGCAACTGGATGACAGTGATAAAGTATGTACTACAATTTTACTTGGTAAAGTGGCAACAAAAAATACAGTATCACTGTCATCTGGTTGATGATTTGCTCGAACCAGCGCCAGTAACGTCTCCATTTGTCCTAGAATGAACAAAAACATTAAAATATTAAAAATAACAAAAGCAAAGCAAGAACAGTTAAAATGGTAAAAAATGACAAATGCCTACGTGTGCTTATATTCATACATTAGATCTTATTAGGCATCTTAATTATCTTTATGAAAACGAACAAGAGCAACCAGTGGTAGGGTGGATGTAAGGAGAAAGAGAATCTCATTTAATTCTGGAGGGAACATAAACTGATCCAGATATTTTGGAAAACAATGTAGATATTCCTGAAATAAAAAATTAGCAACTGAGCTTCCATTTGTCCCACCAACTCCACATCTTGGAATATACCCCAAGGACTCAAAACATAATACACAAAGAACATATATATCCCTATGTTCCTTGCAGCACTATTTACAATAGGCAAAATATAAAGACAATTCAAATGTCCTAGAATAGGTGACTGGATAAAGAAACTATGGCATTTATGCCCAATGGAATACTATATGACCATTGGAAAAGAAAGTATCCTACAATTTGCTCCTATGTGGAGGGACCTGGAGAATATCACATTGAGTGAAGTTAGCCAGAGTGAAATAGACCAACACAGAACATTTTCTTTCATATGTAAGATACGAAGAAGCATAATAGTGGAATAACAAATCCCCAAAGACCATGGAAACAAAGAATGTGAGAACTCATACTCAGTAGGAAACATGCCTCTCGAGAGGGATGGGAGACATGATGGGGATGGGCAGGCTGTGCCAAAGGTGGAGGGAAATATTCTACGGGACAGAGAACATTGTGCTATAAGGTGGTAACTTGTAATGTATGAAACTCTACAGCAAGAGCATTGTAAACCACAATGCAACACAAACATTTTTTTCTTATAGTATAAGCAGACAGATGGGTGTCAAATGAATTGGAGGTGGGTATTTGTGGAGGGAAGTAGACACTGTGAATGAATTGGTGTGGAAACATTGCATGCCTGAAACATAATTGTGAATAACTTTGTAACTTCATAGTGACTAAATACATTGTTTTCAAGAATTAAAGAGATGGCCATAGAGGAAGTGAAGCTCATTGGGCACTCACCTAGCCCATGACCCATCTGGGTTTTGTTCCTGGCCTCCCACAGGTCCCCTGAGCCCCCCAGGAGTTATTCCTGAGCACAAATCCAGGAGTAATCATAAACACCACAGGTTGTAGCCCAAAAACCATAAAAAAGGGAGACTGTGTGAATTTTCATCTAGTTGTTTTAGAGCGATACTGCAGTGCTGGTCATGCACTCGGCTGACCCATGTTTGATCTCTGGTTCCCTGTCGGGTTTCCTGAGCCTACTGGGAGTGATCCCTGAGAGCAGAGCCAGGAGTGGTCCCTGAGCACCGCTGGGTGCACTCCTCCAAAAAAAATAACCAAATAAAGAAACCAAAAAACAACATCCCATTTTCATCAAGTTAACATTGCATATAAAATCCAATGGCATTAATATGGAGGACTTCAGTTTGTTTCTCTAATTTGCCAAAGAATTTGTCTAAATTTGTCAAAGAACCTGACAGGAGGAATTCAATTACTTTTCTATTTATATAGTAGAAGTTATTAATACAATTAATAAATAAGCAGAGAATGAATATTTTATATTTAGCTTCTTAACTATGTTTTAAAATAAACTACTTCATTTGAACCAGTTATCATTTACCGCAATTGTGTCAAGTCATTCACATTTTTAGGCCGTGAGTGCGGCCGCGTGGTCCAGAAATAGGTTCAGTGGTGGGTGAGGCTTGAACAAGTGTGTGGAGAGCAGCTGTGAACATCGTGTTGGTTGAGTTCTGGAGGTTTTTTTTTAATTTTATAAGTAGCTTTTTTAAATTTATGAAGAAGTTCATAATTTTTGATTACATTTAACATTCAAACACCAGTCCCACCACCTTATTTTGTCACCTTATTTCACCTTATCCTGTCACCTTATTTCGGATGTTTCCATCCAAACCTGAATCCCTGTCCCAAAGAGGAACTGATAATAAATTTTGTTTTGTTTGTTATGAAAAACCACTGATGATGCTACAAAAAAATTGTCCTTCGAGGAATGAGTGTCACAATTGTTCTATATCACCCAGGGGATATTAAGTCTTTCTATAAGAGATCATTAACATGTTGTTAAAGGTTGAGAATTATGTGCTCATATATATATATATATATATATATATATATATATATAAATCCTTTCAAGGTTGGTTGCCTACTACTTTTTTTTTTTTACAGACTTACAAACTTCGTGATTACTTTTCAGTCATACAATAATCAAGTTAGGGGCCGGAGCGATAGCACAGCGGGGAGGGCGTTTGCCTTGCACACGGCCGACCTGGGTTCGATCCCTGGCATCCCATATGGTCCCCCAAGCACTGCCAGGAGTAATTCCTGAGTACAAAGCCAGGAGTAACACCCACACATCGCTGGGTGTGACCCAAAAAGCAAACAAAACAAAACAATAATCAAGTTAATCAAGTACCCTTCCCGCCACCAGTGACCATTCCCTATCAACTGTAAAAAACTAAAACACGCCGAGGGGGCGCGAGCACTCGCAGGTTCTCCCGGTGGTTCTGTCTCACCGCCCGCGTCCGGTGCCCCAGAAGCGCTGTGTGTGCCGTCGGTCGAGGGCAGGCGACGGAAGGAAGAAGGAAGAAGGCCAAACTGGTTGCTCGATCCGTTTATTTCATTCTCTCCCTCCGCTTCTCTCCCGCTCTCCTGGGTCTCTCCCCGTGGATCTGCCCCGTGGATCTGGCTTGTGGATCTGGCCCCCCAACCCACTCTCACAGCCTAGTTAAATCTCCACAGCATCAGGGGGTTGGGGCATACACGTAGGTGTGGTCACCATCAATAGGGTAAGGTTCCTTTCCCTTAGGGGATGCTTCTCCTAGGACTTAATTCTCTTTCAGCAGGAGGATCCACCCAAGGGCGGAGTCCCATGAATGTGTTTCTCTTCTCCTCAGCCAGCAAACATATAAGAATTCATAATATCAATTATTTTATATGGACACAATGAGAGATGCATTAAAGCTTATAGAATTGCTCTCCTGGAGCCATCTCAATCTCAGACTACAGTGCTCAGGCCAGATCAGTCTTTCCTATCCCTGGCAGGGTCCCAGTCTCATAATTACTATTGGATCATGACAGCATTTGTCTATGATCAAGCTCTTAACTTATAGTTAAGAATTAGGCACTTTGGCCAGGCCCATCTCGATGCCAGGGTAGCACATAACTCACCGCTTGCCCTGGATCCTTCCTGTCCCACGTCGGGGACCCTACTTTGGGGTGCTAGGAACTGAGGGCAACTGAGGCTTAAGTGGAGAAAGCAGAGGCCCGGGAGGGAATATTCGAGGCCAATTAATTCCCAAGTTATAAAAACATAATATTGTCTTCTTGTGTCTATACAAAACAGACATAGCTTTAAAGTAAATTATTCAAAAGGCACAAGAAGAGGAGAAAGGCAATATTAACTTATATAATATAAATTCAGTATCCTAGGAAGGTCTGACCTTGCAAATTAGCAGAGTCGGATTAAGGGAAAGCCGCGGATTAACTGTTTTGGGGAAGAGAACATGGAGAAGTGATTATAGCTAAACAAAGGGATGGGAGAGATTCGGGAACACCTTGATGGGTGAGACTGGGGTAAGCCTAAACTCTGGGTAAAACCGGGACAAGCTACTTGTGGCAAGGAGGGAAAGGGCAAAGTAATGTCATCCTACAATCAACAATGTTCCCAGATTCCTTCTGCCACCCCTGCCCTACCCTCTGCCTCTGTGGCAGGCACTTCCTCTTTTACTCTCTCTCCTTTTGGGTGTTAATGGTTTGTAATACAGGTAGTAACTGGCCATCATGTTTGGTCTATAGTCTACTTTCAGCATGCATCTCCCAACCCGAGTGAGCCCTCTAGGCCTCATTCACTTAGTGGTCACTTTTCTATCCTAGCTGCCTTTTTCCCCAGCATGTAAGGCTGGCTTCCAAGTCGTGGAGCGATCCTCCTGGCCCCTACCTCTGTTATCCTTGGGCGTTAGTCTCCCATTCAGTTACTTTATATTCCACAAATGAGTGCAGCCTTCTCTGTCTGTCTCTCTTTCTCTGACTTATTTCACTTAGCATGATACTCTTCATGTCCATTTATTCATGAATAAATCTTCAGGATACATTTGCAGAAGTGGTATTTCTGTGTTATAATATAGATCTAAATATTTTAGGCCTGACTTTGGTTTGTCCTTTCTTACTTGCTATAAAGACTTTACCTTTATCTGGTAATAATCTCTAAACAATTCTAGACAACATTGGTATGTCCTGTTCCCGTTGCCACAAGGAGCTTAGATATATCGGGGCATGCCCATCAAGGTGCTCCCGAGTCACTCCCATTCCTTTGTCTATCTGTAACCACTTCTATGCTCTCTTCCCCAACCAGTTAATCAGCTCTTCCCCTAATCAGACTCTGTTAATTTGTAAGGTCAGACCTTTCTAGGACACTGAACTTGTATTGTAAATTAATATTGACTTGCTCCTCTCCTCGTGTCTTTTGAATAGTTTACTTTAAAGCAATGTTCTTTTTGTATGGACAAAGAAAGACAGATATTAATATGCTTTGGTAACATGGGATTTAATTGGCTTCTAATATTACTCACTCCCGGGCATCTGCTTTCTCAACTTAAGCCTCAGTTGCCCTCAGTTCCTAGCACCCCCAAAACCAGGGTCCTGACGAGGGACAAGACGGACCCACGGCAAGCGGTGAGTTATGTGCTACCCTGGCATCGAGAACGGCTTGGCCAAAGTGCCTAAAGCTTAAATATATGTTAATAGCTTGGTCATGGACATGTCACGTCATGATCCAAGAGCAACAACAAGACTAGGACCCTTCTAGGGATAGGAAAGACTAATCTGGCCTGAGCACTGTAGTCTGAAATCAAGATGACTCCAGGAGGGCAATTCTATAAATTTAATGCATCTCTTGCTATGTCCACACAAAATGATTAATATTATGAATACTTATATGTTAGTTGGACAAGGAGAGGAGAAACACACCCATGGGATTCCTCCCTTGGGTGGGTCATCCTACTGAAAGAGAATCTGTCCTGGAAGCAGCATCCCCTGAGGGAAAGAATTTTACCCCTATTGATTGTGACCACACCTATGTGTAAATCCTGACCTCTCATGCTGGGGATTTAAGGAGTCTGTAAGAGGGGGTTTAAAAGAGGAAGCAGAGAGAGAGAGAGAGAGAGAGAGAGAGAGAGAGAGAGAGAGAGAGAGAGAGAGAGAGAGAGAGAGAGAGAGAGAGAGAGAGAGAGAGAGAGAGAGAGAGAGAGAGAGAGAGAGAGAGAGAGAGAGAGAGAGAGAGAGAGAGAGAGAGAGAGAGAGAGAGAGAGAGAGAGAGGAATGTATAGAGAGGAGATTGGAATAAACTGAAACTGAGACTAACCAGCCTGGCCTCGTTCCTTCCTTTGCCTGCCTCGTCATCACCATCAACCTCCCCGAGGTGGGGGAAGCAGCTAGAGACTACCGAACGCGGGCAGCATGAGAGATAGAGCGCTGCTACCCTGTGCCCGGTGCGGTGTGTCCCCTCTCTTCTTTTTTGTGTGTTTACACATTGCTGGGTTAATGGGAGCTCAATTTCTAGCTTTTTGAGAAACGTACATATTGTATTCCAAAAAGGCTGAATCAGTTGAAATTCCCACCGGCAGTGAAGGAGAGACCTCTTCTCCCCACATCCACACCAACAGCAGTTGCATTTGTTCTTTTGGATGTGTGCCAGTCTCTGTGGTATGAGATGATATCTCATTGTTGTTTGATCTGCACCTCCCTGGTGATTAGTGATGAAGAGCGTTTTTTCATGTGCCGTTTGGCCATTTCAATTTCTTCTTTGAGAAAGTTTCTGTTAATTTCATCGCACCATTTTCTGATGGGATTGGATGTGGATGTTTTATTCTTGTAGAGGTCAACAGTGCCTTATATATCCTTGATATCAACCAATTAGCAGAAGGGTAGTGGGTGAATATTCTTTTCTTCAATGTCCCTCATGGATTCTGGTCCGATGTTGTATATAATCCATTTTCATTTGACTTTTGTACATGGTAAAGGTCTGAGCCCATTATTTTTTGCATGTTGCTGTCCAGTTTTGCTAGCAAATTTGTTAAAGAGGAGGCTGCCTACTACTTTGAACCCCATCAAATGTGGTGTGCTATTCTTAAAGTATGGGTACGATGTGTCCTATGAAGTGTCGAGCGACCATATTCACGGTCATGTGACCCAAGAATAGGTTCGCTCCTGGGTGAGGCTCTGCCTGAGCATGTGGAAAGTGGCTGTGTGCGTGTTGGCAGTTGAGTTCTGGAGGTTTTTGGCTGCCGGGGCTGGGTCCCTTGGGTCCCTTGGAGAGGGGAGGGCTTCACTCACACCTCTCTGGGGTACCCTGAGTAAGAGAGCCTGGCATGGGATCTGGTGCCATGGTTATGGTGAGCATCATGTTATGTTCCCTTCCAGGAGAGAAGGACATGCCATCTGGATGGTGTTTGAGGACCAGATAATCTTGTACTGGCCAGAGGTGGCTTATGGGCATGACTGCTGAGTCACTGGAGACAGGGGGATACGGGCTGAGGATATCCATTACCAGTCTCATTGAGCCCACAATTCTCAGTCACAAAGTTCTTTGAGACCTATGTTAATGATGAGATATGAAATAGTATTTTTAAAGATTGCATTTAGTTCTGAGCTCCAGTCCAGTAATGCATTGTAAAGGATATGAAAATTTTATCTTGCAGAACCCCTATTTCCAATATGTTTCATTTGCATTTTATTCTGTGAACCCTGGTTGTGATAGCTATGTTTTTCGAAGCAGTCTGGCCTCAGAACAGTGCCATTTGACTCCTCCAAGTTCAGCTTAGTCGTAACCTTTGTTTCCAGCGTCTTGGCATCTGTTTGCTTTGAGTTATTTGGCATCTGTTTGGCCCTTTGAGGCACCAACTTCTGCCTGTGCTTGGTCAACACTACTAGAATCTATTTTGTCCTGTCCCCAACGCTTCATGTTGAAAGTTCAGAATTACTGAAAATTTAAAGGAATTACATTGTGAAGTTACATACTCTAGAGATACAATTAGTATTTTTTCTTTTAAATCACATCTGTAAAACATTCATCATTTTCAATTCATTTTAAATGTATCATTATGCTTCACCATGAACACTTCTTTTATTCTTTTGCTTTTTGGGTCACACCCAGCAATGCTCAGGGGTTACTCTTGGCCCTGCACTCAGGAATTACTCCTTGCAGTGCTTGTGATATCAATATGGGATGCTGGGAATTTAACCAAGGTTGGCCATGTGCAAGGCAGATGCCTTACCCGCTGTACTATCACTCAGACTCCCACCTTGAACACTTCTTAAGCACCCATGTCTGTACTAACATTCAAAATTTTTCCCTCATGCTCTTAATAATGACTGTCAGTGTACTGGAGAGCAAATGACTTAATAATTTTCTGATTTGTAATTTCTTTTAAGACAGAGCCTTTAATATATTGCTGGGCAGGAAGTGGGCTAGCAATTTATGAGCCAGATTATGCAAAGATTATTGACCAATTGTATTAAATCTATGTTTTCTTCTCAAACTACAGTGGTGTTTCTGTTTACATAGAAATATATTTGGATGCATGCATGTTGTGCTTTTAGATACCTTTTTCTGGTTATAGAGGAACAAGTAATCTTCCTTTGGAGAATATTAAAAATTATCAGACAGCTTCATGATAACAATGAAAGATTAAATACTGGAAAAGGGAACAGAATTGTTTTTTTCTATTTGTAACTCTGGTTTCCGTGCAGCTGTTTTTAAAATAGTGGGTTTTAAGGATTCTCAGAAAAAACTTGTGTTGGATCCTCAACTTTTAAGTATTTTCCTGATAAACTTGTGCTCAAGGAAAGAACCTAGAAAGTAAGAATGAAAGTCTCGTATTTAGTAAATAACTCATTTTTGATTATCTGTTAAGAACTTTCATGAAAACTTATTATGATTAACATCATATTAACATCATATATTTTCATTCTAAACATTCATTATAAATATGAACTCATTTGGATTGAAACCTCAACTGGGGACTGGAGAGATCCCAGGAACGAAACACATGCTTTACCTCACACTGTCCAGAATGTTCCCCCAGCCACTGAGCTGCATCCCACAGCAAGCACTAGTCCAAAAGATAAAAATAAAAAGGGGGAGAATGTCAGAGGATTTATTTTGAGGTTAAGTTAATGACTTGTATGTGCTTTTGTGACCAAATGCTATATTCTTATTTGAAAGTACTGTAGGACTAGGAGTACTTATTTAATCTTTTGAAAACCACACATGTGTATTCACATCTATGTCTACTATTTGGGAAAATATTAAATATTCACTCTTGATTTAATTTCTCCCTTGACATCGGGATGTCATTATAATATGTAACCTGTCAGACCAAGAATGTAATGATAAAACCACAACAGAAATGTTGACAATATACTTCTTTTTTGGAGATTAACTTTTAAGGTAGTGGTTTCAAAGGTGGGTTACTTAGATAATAATACAGTAAAAATGAAAGCTTAATACACTGGAATTTGAGATTGATAAATCACGTTTCACTACTTTTGAGTAATAAATAAATAGTATTTCATCTTGGTGAAATTGGTGTGGCCAATAAAGCTATTAATGGGAGGATGAAATACCTGTAGGCAATCTATCTCTTATGTTTTCTTGCACTGTATCTTTTTCTCTAGACGTATATTCTATGCTTCTCTCTTTACTCAAATATGAATCTTAGACTGACTTAGGATCATCAATTTAAAAAATGATGTTAGGACTATGGAAAAGTATGTGAAAACACATACATAACTTATAATGTTTTAGGAATATTGTGAATTATTTGAAAGGATCGAGTGATACAAGAAATGTGTAGGATATTTAATGTAACTAGCTATAGAAATTGTGGTACACCAGTTAAAATGTAGCTGAATTGGAAGCAGTATCAAATTTATATTCAGATGTGATTTAAACATTAGTGATGGTCTTCTATGTGGAATTCAGACCTCTTGCATTACTGATTTTGTTTTTGAGTGTAGAGAAATTTCATGTAAAATAAACAGAATTTCCTTTATTTGTAGTTAGTCATTTATTCCCAGTAAGGGGGCTGGAGGGGTCTCTAAAATGAATTTTGGTGTTCATTTGATGACATTTGCATGTTCAAGCATACGAAATACTTGACTTTGAAGGTGATTTTATTTTCTTTTTTTTCCATTTATTAAATCTTTTATTAGACTTTTCATTATTCATGCTTGTAAAGATCATAATAGAGATGTTGAGTAATGAAATTGTGCAAGTTTCCAAAAATCTTCATAAATCTCCATAAATTTGCTCTTTATGAGAAGTCAGCCTTCTTTTGGTCTGATTTTTATTCATATGCAACCAAATGTTAATATACTTTAATTAGAGCTAATATGATTTATCTCTTCACTCATTTTTTTTTGCTTTGAATTTTATCCCCTTTATTTCTTTTTTTTATGAGAATTATAATTTTTTTTTAAATTTTTATTATATCACCATGTGGACAGATACACAGTTTTCAGGTTTATGTCTCAGTTATACAATATTTAAACACCATCCCTTCACCAGTGCCCAAATTCCACCACCAGAATCCCCAGCATACCCCCCGCCCCCACCCCCCACTGTATAATTGATGAATTTCACTTCATTTTCTCTTTACCTTGATTACGTTCCATATTGCAAAACAAAACTCACTTTTGTTGTTGGAGTTCCCCCCCAAGAAAGACAGCCTTACTAAGGAAGCATTTGATAATTGGTTTTCCATTAAAAGATTGTATGTTTTCAGTTTTTAGAAAAGGTCACGCGGCCGCTAATGCAGCTGTGCGGTTTGGATGTGTTCCAGTCCCGCAACCTGGAGCCGTGTTAGTTGCTGCTCAGTGTCGCCAGGGCTCCATTTGGAGAAGGCGTCCCAGCTGTACCTCCTCCGTCTGGATCCCTGGTGTTGTTGGCCCGGATTCCGGTCCGGAGCATTTCTCCGGCCGCGTTGCTCACCAGACTGCCTGGCCTCTTCTCTATTCAGTGTCTGAAGGTGATTTTATTTTCAATTGACTATTTTAGAACTTGAAACTAAGATTTGGAGAAATTTAACTGTTATGCGTTTTGTTTCCTTTCCCTGTTGGTACATAACATATTATATGTGAACAACTCTTTACCACAAATACCTATGAAATTTCTTCTAAGAACATATGAGTATTACAGAGAAATCTTGCCTTTAGGTTTACTTATCATGAAGATTCTCTACAAGAGGACAACTAGCTAAGGTTACATTGTAGTTTAATTCCCTCTAATTTGTATAAATTTCAAAAATTTGTATAAATTTTATAAATTTGTATAAATTTCTTGGCATCTTTTTTTTCTTGAGATAAGTTTCTTTTTTATGTTCAGAAAAACTTCATTATGAGATTTAATTTGCAGTAATTTATATCTATTGTACACTCATTTTAAAAATTTTTTTAATGAATCACCATGAGGTACTGTTACAAACTTACAAACTTTTTTGCTTATGTTTCAGTCATATAATGATCGAGAGCCCATCCCTCCACCAGTGTCCATTCTCCACCACTCATGAACCCAGTATCTCTCCCCCCCCATCCCACCCCCACCCCACTCCGTCTCTGTGGCAGAGCATTCCAATTTGTTCTCTCTCTCTCCTTTTGGATGTTGAAGTCCGCAACAGGGGCATTGAGTGGCCATCATGTACAGTTTCTAGTCTACGTTCAGCGTGCATCTCCCTCCCTGCCCGGGATTTCCAATCACATTTTACTTGGTGTTCCTTTCTCTATCTGGGATGACTTTCCCCCAGTGTGTGAGGCTAGCTTCCAAGCCATGGAGCCAACCTCCTGGTATTATATACTACTATTCTTGGGTATTAGTTTCCTACTCTGCCATTTTATATTCCACAGATGAGTGCAATCTTTTTATGTCTGTCCCTCTCTTTCTGGCTCGTTTCACTTAGCATGATACTTTCCATGTTGATCCACGTATATGCAAAGTCCATGACTTCATTTTTTCAAACAGGTGCATAGTATTCCATTGTATAGATGTACTAAGGTTTCTTTAACCAGTCGTCTGTTCTTGGGCACTCGGTTTTTTTTTCCAGATTCTGGCTATTGTAAACAGTGCCACGATGAACATATAAGCGCAGATGTCATTTCGGCTGTACTTTTTTGCCTCTCCAGGATATATTCCCAGAAGTGGTATTGCTGGCTCAAATGGAAGCTCAATTTTTAATTTTTTGTGAAGTGTCCATATTGTTTTCCAAAGGGCCTGAACCAGTCGGTATTCCCACCAGCAGTGTAGAAGGGTCCCTTTTTGAGACAAGTTTCTAACGATACAAGATTATCACAAATTTTTAAAATGTCAGACCTGAAAAGAATCTGATTTTATTTGTCTTTCTTCTCTTGCTCTATAATTCTGTTTTCATGTTAACATCCAAATAAAATTGGTGATTTTATACCACCATGTATCACTTTAAAGAAACTTCCAAACATTATCAAATGTCATTATCTCCCTCAAGGTGCAGTTTAATGAATTAGTTGAATATATATATATATATATATATATATATATATATATATATATATGCCGTGACCCTTCAAGTAGCTCACTCCTCAGAGAAAACAACAAATTTTTAAAGCCTGTTTTGCCATGAAATAATTTCCTATTAATATTAGTGGGATTTCCAAAGGATTTCTTTGTAGAATCAAGTGACCTAATGTCATGGGAAAGTAAAGCTATAGTTGGCATTTCTCCCTCCAGTTGCAATTCAACTTGCTGCTTATTCACGCTCCATGCCAACTAAGCTCTAACTCCTCTACTCAGAGAAAAGTGCATTCTTAGGAGAGTGTGCTTTCCCATGGAAGTCAAGGAGACTGTTGAATGATTTAAATGATAGGATCAAATAACCCCAATTTTATTACGGGAAAGGCAGAAGTTTTAACTACGTTCTCCTGGTGCAGCTTAAGGAACTGTGTCAAAATGCCAGGCGCCTAAGCTCTAGCTTACGCCTTCTCGGAGAATCCTAAATTCTACAAAGTGTTTTTCCCAGTGTTTTAAATGGGAGTTTTGGTGGATTGCAATGATCACAGAACAACTGGACTCTCTTGGATAGCAAACAAAACAAAACAAAACAAAACAAAACAAAAACTCAACCAAATACCCCAAAACAAACAAAAAAAGAAAATGAGAAGATAGGAGGTCTCCCTTAATTATTAAATAAGGAGCTGCATATAAAAATAACATGCCTACGCTTTAGCTCAGTCTTTCTTAGAAGAGTCCATTCAGGAGAGTGATTTCCCCATGTGGTGGCAGTGCTCTACCTCACTCTTTCTTAGCCAAGTGTATCTTCATGCTAATTTCCAAGGGAGTTTCCATACAATTCAATGAATAAAACAAGCACCTCTAATTTTAAAATAAAATAAGGCAGAAATTAGATATTCTCACTATGATCAGAGTTCTAAGTACTCCAAATAATAGTAGTTATGCTAAGTTCTAGCTTATTTTTCCTTAAAAGAATGTGTTTTTATAAAAATGCATTATCCATTGATTTCAGTAGGAGTTTCCATGGATAATGAAAGGAACAAGTGGCCTCAGGCTTAATTTATTTATCTCTTTATTTTCATTTTATTTTGTTATCAACGCACTATTATTTACAAAGTAATTTATTGTTGGGTTCTGGACGTACAATGTCCAGCACCCTCCCCACAACCAGTGTCAACTTCACTCCACCAGGGTTTCCAGTTTCCCACCCACACACCACCTCTCCCCTCAGCCGGCCCTCTTGACAGGGACCTTTTAAAGTTCAGTTGTTAAAGCTTGGATCTCATAATTTCAATGCAGTTAACTCTGTGTTTTGGCTATTTACCACTGTTCCTGAATTCCCTGGACCCCTACACCCTGCCCCCTTGATTTCTCATCTCTCTTTTTCCCCTTCCATCCATTCTCTTTCCTTCTCCTGCCTATGCTCTGAGGCTAAGGGTGATCTGGCACAACCCACTTGTTTTTCAGTTTGCTTTTTATTTTTTTATTTAAAAAATAATTTATTTATTTTTTAATTAGTGAATCACCATGAGGGTACATTTACAATTTACACAGTTTCCTGCTTGTGTTTCCCTCATACAATGTTCAAGAACCCATCGCTCCACCAGTGCCCATTCTCCACCACCAATAAACACAGTATCCCTCCCACCCCTCAATCCCATCTCCCCCCACACCACTCTGCCTCAGTGGCAGGGTATTCTGTTTTGTTCTCTCTCTCCAACTGGGCGTTGTGGTTTGCAATAGGGGTATTGAGTGGCCATTGTGTTCAGTCTTTTAAACCATTGAATTACTACCAGAGGCAAGATGAAGATGTGGTATAATATCACACACACGTGGAATATTACATGCTAGAAGGAATAAAATCATGCAATTTGACACAACTGACACGGAACTGAGAGTTATAATGTTAAATGAAGAAAGTCAAAAGATGGATGAAAATAAGATAGAATTCATAAGAGACCCTAGTTTTTAATTGAAAGAAGCAAATGTTTAAGATTGTAACCAAAAGTGTAATTATAAATATTTTGCCTAAAGATATATTTGTTGTTCTCTATGTATTTTTTTAAATATTAAACCCATTTTATTTCTTATTCCATTCTTGCTTTATGGGAGGTGGGTGATAATCCAAATTTTCCAGCATCAATTCTTGACAAGTTTCCCCTGACTATATCACTTTGAGATCTTTGTCATGAATTAAATGTCCTGTAAGAGTGGGCTTTCTTTTTTATGAGCACTTTATTTTTCATAGTTGCTGAGTTGAAATTAATTTGAAGAGCTGTGATTTACAGGAGTACTGATAGATGAATCATGTGCAGAACAAGTGTCTTGTTTCAATTATTTTTAGCCTATCATTCTGTCTTTTTTATAGCCATTTTCTTTTTAACTGCGATATTGTTGATTCCAATGAACTTAGTATTAGACCTCCATTTATTCTCTCATTTGCTTTAGAATCCTTTTTTCATTTCACAAATTAAACATTGTTCTTTTTTCTGTTTTCCTGGAAAATATCACTGCTTTTTAGAAATAGAGATTGCCATAAGATGTAAGTTCCTTAAGGAAGATAACTGAATTTAACAATAGTTTGAAATTTTCAGGAAAAGTATGAGGAATATTAATGGTAATGTAAATGATACACCAAATGTCATGTTATTTTCACTTCACGACTCATACATGGTATGTTGAATAGAACCGGTAGTGGGATTTCTTAAATTTTGGCCCCTTCAGCTAAAATCCTGGATTCGTTTGTATATTTCATTGAACTGCATTGTAGCTACCATCGAAATCAATGGGAAAAAACCCTTTCTAAAAAAGAGGGGACTTTCCTGGCTTTGCTGTGTAGCTTCGATAATCAGTTTATTGAACTGCCCTTTCAGTTTGAATCTCCAAGAGTGTCTTATTTATCGATAAAACTGGGATGGCTAATATCAAAGTTCTCTTCGAAATATGTAGGCAAATTCACTTTCCAAGAAATGCAGTTTTCTCAAGAAAATATCAAAAATGACCTGGTTTCTAACAGCTGCATCGTATTCCATTGTGTAGATGTACCAAAGATTTTTTAGCCAGTCATCTGTTCTCGGGCATTTGGTCTTTTCCAAGATTCTGGCTATTGTAATCATAGTAAAGAGAAAGTAAAGTGAAATTTATTAGCTACACAGGAGGGGTGGGGGACTGGGGGGTGGAGGTTGGCTGGGGGGAGGTTTACCCTGGTTCTTGGTGGTGGAATACACACACTGGTGAAGGGATGGGTGTTCGAGCATTATGTAACTGAGACTTAAGCCTGAAAGCTTTGTAACTTTCCACATGGTGATTCAATAAAAAAAAATGAGCTGGTGTTTTTTTTGCACAGCTAGACTATATTATTCCTGACCCACACTATATTACAAGTCTCCAGCTCCATTGCTCAATGGATTTCAGTGCAAAACAAAAGCCATCTGACATGCATAGCTTCCCATATGTTCCCATGAGCACTACCAGAGGTTTTTTGAGTGCAAATGTAGGATTAAATCTTGAAAAGTACGTGATGTGGCCCCAAAACAAACATAGAAGTCTGAACAGAATGTGGAATGACAACAGAGTATAAGATAATCAGGGGAATAATGGGAATAATGTATAATAAGACATAAAACTCTGATGTGTAATAAGAAACACTTTACTTAGTAATAAAATACCTTTATACTTCACTGCATAAGAACTCCCCCACTCACCAGTTTGGTCAGAGCTGCTGTGACATCTTTGTTCCGAAAACTATATATGAATGGGTTTATAACAGGTGTCATTATAGTGTAAAAAACAGAGATCACCATGTCATTCTCAGGTGTGTGATAGGAGTTTGGAAGCATGTATGTGTACATAGCAGCCCCAAAGAAAATAGTAACCACAATTATATGAGAAGAACAAGTTACAAAGGCCTTCTTCTGGCCTTCTGCTGAGTTCATCCTGTAGATGGTAAGAAGGATTAAAAAATAAGAGCTTGAAATTGTTGCTACTGGTAAAAGAAGCATGAGGACACAGCATATATACATAATTGTCTCATAGAGGGTTGTGTCTGAACAAGAAAGCTTCAATAAAGCAGGGACCTCACAGAAGAAATGTTGGATCTCCCGGGATCTGCAGAATGGGAATGTCATGGTGACGGTTGTGAGCATGAACCCATCCACCAATCCCAGAAACCAGCAGGCAGACACTAAAAGGAAGCACATTTTTTGATTCATGAGAATAGAATAATGGAGTGGATGGCAGATGGCCACATAACGATCATAGGCCATGGCTGCAAGAAGGAAATATTCTGAACCTCCTACTGTCACATATAAGAACATCTGAATCCCACATTCAGGAGGTGAAATTGTATTTACACCTATGACTTGGTCCAAGAGCATCTTGGGCACCGTGACTGAAATATACATGACATCCATGAGAGACAACTGGCTGATGAAAAAATACATTGGCGTATGGAGTTTGATATCCCAGTGTATCAGAAGGATCAGAATGCTGTTTCCACACAAGGCCAGCAGGAAAACCACAAAAATGACGGCACAAAGAAGAGCTGGGTGATTCAATTGAGTGAAGAAACCCAATAGGATAAAATCTGAAGATCCAGTGTGGTTTAACCCCCAGCTTGTGTTATCCATGAGTATTGATCTATAATTCAATGAGAACTTTGAGTTAGTATTTAACTTAGGAAATGTGAGAACTCAAAATGTTTATTGTCCTTCATTAATTGTCTTCAGTGTGAATTTTCTTTATGTACATGCAGACCAATATAGTTTTTATTAACAAATACCATGGGCTATAATTTGGAATGTTTAAGTTCCTTTAATATATCAAATTGACTGGAAAATTAAGGAATCATAATGTTAGGTCAAAATATTTTCAGCTAAGGTCACAGTGATAGTACAGTGGGTAGGGTTCTTGCCTTGAATAGGGCTGACCCCAGTTCAAACCGGCATCCCAAAGGTCCCCTGTGCATTGCCAGGAACAGTTCCTTAGTAAGGAGCCAGGAGTAACCCCTGAACACTGCTGGGTGTGGCCCAAAAACAAAATAATTTTTTCAACGTCAATTATAGTTGAAAATAATTACTCTGGACAAGACCTGGGTGCTGAAAGGAGGTCAAGTGATATAGCATGATACTCTTTCAGTAACACAATTGCAAATCATAGTGCCTAAAAAAGGAAAACCAGAAAAACAAGAGAACAATCTCTGCTATAGAGGCAGGCTCCCTCTGGGTAATGAAGGGATACTGAGGACATGATGGTGGGAAATATACACTGCCAAAGGTCAGGTATTGGTACATTACATAACTGAAATTCAATCCTGAACAATTTCGTTAATTGTGTATCTCCTACAATTGGTTATATACAAAATTAAAGATTAAAAAATTATTAGTCTTTGGTAATAGATTCAAGGTCAGCTGAAATCTTACTAACTATGGAGGTTTACCAAATATGGAAACAATAGCAGAAAATGTATTTAAGACAGAGGCATGTTCAATTAATCTGTTGTTTAGCATTTGAAGAAAATGAAGTAGTTAAACAGTCGGAGATGTATTTCACAGGGGGAAAATTATTTTCAGAGGCAATTGGTCTTCAGATTGGGTAAAGAAGTCCAGTAGTTAAAATCGGAGCAGGGAATCTTAATGCACTTTGGTTATGATAGAGATGCAGCTACTTTTTACACCAAAAGTATTAATATTAATTATATTATAACCATTTTACATAAATATCAATATAACATTAATAATAAATAATTTAAACTTTCGTATAATTTGAACAAGTTCCATGTAAAATATTTGAGCTCCCTTTTCCTTCACAGGCATATTGTGCTCTGAACATGTATATTCAAAAGTAGATCAGAATCCTAACATTAGAATTTATCTAAGAGTGAACTGAAGCTCTGAGTTTAGTTTGCTTATAGATATGATACCTCTGTCCACTTTACAAAAAAGTTGAGAGTAAGAATAGTATTTTATTGAGATATGGTAAGGTTCAAATGAGGCAAAATATTGAGTGTGCTTTAGAACATTGAAAATTATTATTTAAAAATGTGTGCAAGAAATGATTCGTGCTATTCTTTGTTGTTGCTATTGTTGTTGTCTTTTATGGTTCACACTGAGTGGTGCCCTAGGGTTATTTCTGGCTCTGCCCTCAGTAATTACGCCTGGCAGTGCTCAGGGGACCAACTGGAACACCAGGGATTGAGCCTGGGTTGGCTGCATGCCAGGGAAACGCCCTACCTGCTGTTTGAAGGTCCTGCTATCATAGTCTTATGACATTAGATACAGACTTAAGTTGTCAGGTTTGTATGAAAGAATTCTATATACTATAAGCTTCTATATTTTTTAAATTTACTGTTTAATTGCATCACAGTGACGTACACAGTTACAAAGTTATTCATGATTAGGTTTCAGTCATGTAATAACACCAGTCTCTTCGCTAGTGTACCTTTCCCTTCACTCGTGTTCCAAGTTTTCTCTTGTCCCCTTGCTTTAATATATAAGCATAGATATATTAAGAACTATATAAGCATCGTGTAGTACATATACTACACTCGGATATATATATATAAATATATCAGGTACAGTATAAAACATATGTGTTAGTTACTTTATAAAAATGATATGTTTTTTTTGGGGGGGGTCACACCAGTCCATGCACAGGGGTTGCTCCTGGCTCTTCACTCAGGAATTACTACTGGCTGTGCTCAGGGGACCATATGGGATGCTGGGATTCGAACCCGGGTCGGCCGCGTGCAAGCCAAACGCCCTACCCATTGTGCTATGGCTCCAGCTCCTAAAAATGATCTTTTTATATGTATGTGCCAGTGTCTTCGTGTTCCTTATAGGAATCCTGTTTTGTCTCTCAAGTACAAGTTTTACAACTTCTCCTTTTCTCTTCTCCCACATACTATTCTTTTTTTTTTTTTTTTTTGCTTTTTTGGGTCACACCCAGCGATGCACAGGGGTTACTCCTGGTTCTACACTCAGGAATTACCCCTGGCGGTGCTCAGGGGACCATATGGGATGCTGGGATTCGAACCTGGGTCAGCCTGGGTCGGCTGCATGCAAGGCAAGCACCCTACCCGCTGTGCTATTGCTCCAGCCCCCATACTATTCTTTAATTGGGAAAAGATGTAGAATGTAACTGCCTTTGAAAAAACAAGAATTTACTCTGTTTGGTTTTCATATTCGCTACACTATTCCTTGCAGTAATCAATTTTCATGGAAAATGTAAGCAGAGAGCAAAACTCAGCAGCAAGGAGTCTTGATCACTCACTTAATTCATTGTTCTCAAATTTTTATGTGTTAGATACCGAAGACAGATTATAGTCCAATTAAATTGGTTACTCTTAAGGAGACCCACAGTCAGTTTATTCTGGCCCTGGTCATATAAATATGATTCAGTGTATAATTTTAAATGTTTACAAAATTAAAAAATAAAATTTAGTAGAAGAAATATATATATGGTATTTATTTTATTTTTTACTCCCAGCACCTGGTGATGCTCTGGAATTACTCCCAGCTCTGTTCCCAGTGCTCAGGGCACCATGGGATGATAGAGACTGAACTTGAATTTCCAGCAGACAGACCATCACTCAGTGCTTTGAGCTAGCTCTCTGGCTCCATTTGGCTTTTACTAATATATTCAGTAATAGTGCCACCGCTTTATCTTAACGAGATGAAAACTTTGCATCATTTTAATTTTATAGTAAATATGAATTTTTTTTAAAAGATGGATTTTATTTTACAAAAGGTTATATTTTGAAATGCAGGGACACTTCAAGGGAAAGTTTCATTACCTAATACTTTGTTTTACTAATAATTGTAAAGTATTGGTGATATATCTGTCAAGGTACATAAACCCAAAATCTGAAGTACTAAATCACAGAGAACTGAAAATAAATTTGAAACTTCAATATAAATTTTAGATAAATATAGGACACATTTTATTACAGAAAAATGCACTATATTTTCATATTCTATCAGCAGTGGCAGATAAAATATGAATGAGGGGCAAAATTAAAACACACAACAAGAAGAACAAAATCAGGAAGCAGTATCAGATGTAACAGCATAGATATGGTATCTAAGCCTGTAACTTAGTTTCTGAGAACACAGGATTCTGATGAGTATACTGGGAAATTTTAGACTACAATTAAACACCTTACAATTTGTGTACTCGTCACCCACAGACCATTTCATCTGGAAAACATAAGCTTCCATTCTATGAAAAAAATTATTCTCAAGAAAATATATAAAGAAGTGATGTTACTAGAGAAGTATAGGATGAGGCAAAGAAGGGAAGGGAACCAAATAGACAGTTGTAGAGTGATAATTGGTATTTCAGTTGCAGGAATCCTCAAAATAAAATATTTTAAACAGGCTTAATTCTAATATATATAAATTTTGTAGATAAATGTTTCCTCAACAAAAATTTTAATATAGTGTCATTATGATTTTTGATATCAGAAAACATTATTTTAAATACTGAAATAGATAAAATAGTATCTGGTCCACCGGTCCACGGTTGGAAGCTTGCTTGCCTCAGGTAGTGGGTAGAGGGTAGAGAAGAGACTACTATGACATGATCACTCTGGACAAGAATTGAATTCTGAAAGTAGGTAAAGGGCTATGCATATAACCTTTCAGTACCTGCTCTGGAAACCATAATGCCCAGGGAGAGAGAGAGAGAGAGAGAGAGAGAGAAAGAGAGAGAGAGAGACGGAGACAGAGAGACAGAGACAGAGACAGAGATAGTGACAGAGATACAAAGACAGAGAGAGACAGAGGGGGGAAGGAGAGAGGGAAGGACAGAGAGAGCTATAGCCAGCGAGAGCTTTAGAGAGCATGCGAGCGAGCGAGAGAGCGAGAGAGAGGGAGAGAGAAAGAAAGAGAAAGAAAAAAATGCCTGCTATAAAGGCAGAAAGCAGGTTGGGGGTGGGAGGCTGAAGGAGGGAAACTGGGGACATGGGTGGTGGGAAATGTACACTGGTGAAGGTACAGTGAGACCATTATATGATGGAAACCCAGTCAGGAACAACTTTGTATCTCAAGATGGTTTAATAAAAAAAAATCATTAAAATAATCGAAACTAAACAAGTGAGCAAACAAAAATGTAACCCATAAAATTCTTATACTGTGAGAAAGTAAAGCATTAGAAGAAAAGGGGTTGAGACGGGGAGTAAGCACATCATGTGAAGGGGTGATTTACGTGGTGTGAATATTACAAAAGAATATGTACAGGTGTTGAGATATGCCATATACCTAAAGCATATCTAATGTTATAAACAAATGTTTCACAAACTAAAACTTATTTCTTTCTATTTTTCTCATAACAAATCATAATATATCTTTGAAAAATTTAAAACAATAAACGATAGAAAAATGTAAAATGTTTAATATAGTATATTACAAGCAGAATTACCATTTGGCTTTTGTAGATCTGTTCACTATTCTGGATGAATCCATCTTCCTATGATCCTCAGCTCTCCTCAGACAGATAAATAGACTGTGGTCATTTAACAGTATAATGAGAAATGGTAGAGTGACATCATCCCTCATTTTGTAGTATCCACTTGGGTATTGGTTGATGCTTTTCATTTCATAGCTGTTTTCTGAGACTACAAAGCGGAGGTAGAGAAACTGAGAGGTTATGAAGCTAGAAGATAGCTCTCTTTTTTCTCATGAATTTTTGGAATCTGGAATTGGTGGTTACAAATATTAACTACCCAAACACAAGCTGAAAATCAACATCAACAATGAATTCATATTTAAGTAATATGTTAGTATTTATATGTCTATAAGTTCATTTGATATTTTTGTACGTGTATATGCCTTTATTTAAAGAATAGTTTTATGAGCCTATAGAGACAGTATAGCAGGTAGGATGTTTACCTTGAATGTGGCTGGCCTGAGTTCAATCCCCCGCACTGCATATGAGTCCCAACAGGTATGATTTCTGAATGCAGAAATAAATGCCAAAATAACCAAAATAAACCTTAAGAAACATCTGGTATGGCACACAACAAAACAAAACAAAACAAAACAGAATAATGTTATGAACAAATGGATGGTGTCTTTAATATATTCCACAAATCAAGACTAAATTTCATAGGCCTCATACAGTAATACCATAGTTTAGATGAAAACTAAGGGTGTCTGTTTTAAATATTTCTCCTTTTTTTTTTCTAGGTGGACAATTTCATAAACATTTAATTATATACTATAGTGATAATTTTTATCATATTTATTTTACAGAAATTATAAAAGACATCAACGAATCCATGTTGTGTTAAAATAAAATACAGTTACAAATAATTTGTATCTATGTCAAAAGTGTATTTCCCATTGCTCAGAGTCAACTGAACATTCACTGAGTATGTCTTTCCATGTAGATTCAATGATAATAGAAAGAGTATTCATAGGAAATGATAAAAGTAAATTGAATCATTAACGAGGAGCACAAAACTTGCCCATATCCTTTGCCACAGAACATATCACCCCTGATTCGACTTAGACAGATTCTGCCTTTTCACTACTTTTTTTTTTTTAAATTTATTTATTTTTAATTAGGAATCACCGTGAGGGTACAGTTACAGATTTATACACTTTTGTGCTTATACTTCCCTCATACAAAGTTTGGGAACCCATCCCTTCACCAGTGCCCATTCTCCACCACCCGTAAACCCAGTGTCCCTCCCACCCTCCCCAATCCCATCTCCCCCCCACCCCACCCTGCCACTGTGGCAAGGCATTCCCTTCTGTTTTCTCTCTCTAATTAGCTGTTGTGGTTTGCAATAAAGGTGTTGAGTGGCCGCTGTGCTCAGTCTCTAGCCCTCATTCAGCCCGAAACTCCCTTCCCCCACATGGCCTTCGACTACAATGTAGTTGGTGATCACTTCTCTGAGTTGACCTTTCCCCGGAACGTGAGGCCAGCCTCGAAGCCATGGAGTCAACCTCCTGGTACTTATTTCTACAGTTCTTGGGTGTTAGTCTCCCACTCTGTTATTCTATATACCATAGATGAGTGCAATCTTTCTATGTCTGTCTCTCTCTTTCTGACTCATTTCACTCAGCATGAAACTTTTCATGCCCATCCACTTGACTACAAAATTCTTGACCACGACTCAAGACCCTAGAAAAGGACCAGAGAAAGGACCCCAAACCAGACCGAAGGAAAGAAATAATAAAAATTAGAGCAGAAATTAATGACATCGAAACCAAAAAAACAATCCGAAAGATCAATGAAACAAAGAGTTGGTTCTTTGAGAAAATAAATAAGATTGATAAACCGCTAGCAAGTCTCACAAAGAAAGAAAGAGAGAAAACTCTAATAAATCGAATCAGAAATGAAAAGGGGGACATCATAACAGAAACCAGTGAGATTCAAAAGATCATTAGAGACTACTTTGAAAGTCTTTACGCCACAAAAAAGGAGAACCTAAAAGAAATGGATGGATTCCTTGATTCCTATAATCTCCCAACACTGAAGAAAGAAGACCTGGAATACCTGAATAGACCCATGAATGTTAAGGAAATTGAAACGGTAATCAAAAACCTCCCCAAAAACAAAAGCCCAGGCCCAGATGGTTTCACTGGCGAATTCTTCCAAACATTTAAAGAAGACCTATTGCCTGTTTTCCTCAAACTTTTCCAGGAAATTGAAAAAACAGGAACTCTCCCAAACAGTTTCTATGAAGCACATATCTCCCTAATACCAAAAGCAAACAAAGACACCACTAAGAAAGAAAATTACAGACCAATTTCCCTGATGAACACCGATGCAAAGATCCTCAACAAAATACTAGCAAATAGGATCCAACAACTCATCAAAAAGATCATACATCACGACCAAGTGGGATTCATCCCAGGGATGCAAGGATGGTTTAACATTCGGAAATCAATCAACATAATCCAGCATATCAACAAAAGTAAAGATAAAAACCATATGATCATATCAATAGATGCAGAGAAAGCATTTGACAAGATCCAACATCCTTTCATGATGAAAACCCTCGCCAAAATGGGGTTTGGAGGAACTTTCCTCAAGATAGTCGAAGCCATCTATCACAAGCTACGGCAAGCATTATCCTCAACGGGGAAAAACTAAGGGCCTTTCCTCTGAGATCAGGCACAAGACAAGGATGCCCACTCTCACCACTCCTCTTCAATATAGTACTGGAAGTACTTGCGATAGCTATTAGACAAGAAAAAGAGATTAAGGGCATCCAGATAGGAAGGGAAGTAATAAATATTTCTCCTTTTAAATTGCTATTTAATAGATTACTGATTGAGTTTTATTTGTTCACTTATAGTTATGTTCCTAATATTGCATTTGTGTTTTAAGCAACTCTTTTTAATTAATATGCCAAGAAAATAAATATACACAAATATATAAAAAGAAAATTACAAGGATTATTTAAAAACTCAATGAAAACTCACTTAAGAATTATACAAAAAATTCTTTGTGAATTAAGATAGTCTGACAGATGAATGGAATAGAACTGAGATCCCATTGATCAATCCTCAGATATAGAGACAGTTAATCTATTACAGAGGAGTTGAACGTATGAGTGGATCAAAAACTCTTTTAAAGAAATGTTGTTGGAAAATTGGATAAACCCCTATAGGGTAAAACAGTAAAACTGGATCCCTATCTCACACCATGCAAATGAAACTGAATTTAAATGGATCAAAATCCTAGATTTTTTATATCAAAAACTAAAAAGTACTTTGATGAAACATAAGCAGAACTACTCGGGATCTGGACATCAATGATGTTTTCAATTACTTGATTCCACTGGAAATGATGAGAAAAAAATCAGCAAATGGAATATGAAGTGAAAATGTTGCACATGGCAAAAGAAACTATAGCTAAAATAATTAGACTAGGCAATATATTCTCACAAACAATTCAGATGAATGAATAGCATTCAAAATCTGTCAAGCTCTTGGGCCAAGAGAATTAGTAGAGCTTGCAGGGCACTTACCTTCTATGTGCTGATCCTGGTTCCATCCCCCCATCCCACTTGGTTTCCTGAGTCCACCAGGCATAATTCCTGAATGTAAAATTAGGGAATCCCCTTGAGCACTTTGGGTGTGACCCCAGAAACCAAATGAATCAATAAATGAATCAATCCATTTTATATACCCAAACTTTAACAACTGACCCTAGAAAGATGCCTGTGAAGAGGGCTGGCTGGAGCTGGGGTGGCTGGGAAAATATGGGCAGAAACTGAAAACGTTGTTGGAGTGAGTTTGGCCCTGGTGGTGACATTGGTGCTGTAATATTGTATGTGTACTATTCAACTATGAATAGATGTATACCATGGAATTTTAATAAAACCTTTAAAAAGAAATGTTAATAACAACAAACTCTGAACATTATATAAAGCTCAGTAACCAAAAGACAACAAGCCACAAAAAACTGGGAGAAGGGTTGAATAAACACTCCACAAATAAGTCATATTGGAAGTGAACAAGTTTATTAATAAAGCACTCATTATAGAAAAAACAGCCAAAAACAACAAAGAAGTACAACCTCACACCTCTAATATGACTTATAGAAATATATATAATACAATACTTATTTTGACAGGTACCTGAACAAAATGGGAAATCTCAATCACTGCTCATTGGAATTTCACCTGATCCAACCACTATGGAAAATATATATATTTCTGAAAATATAAGTTTTGTACTCTAATTGGATTCAGTTATCTCATGACTAGGTCCTACACCCAAACAAACATTAATTAAAAAGTAGTTATGCACCTCCATTTCCGTTGCAACTCTTAGCACAATATGAAGAATATGGAAACAAGACAAATGTCCATCAGAGATAATCAGATGATGAAGTTTTGGTATATACAGACAGGAAAATACTATGTTTCCACAAGAAAGAATAAAATTGTGCAATATGTGGCAACTTGGCTGGAATTGGAGACTATCATGTGAGAAAAATTAGGAAAGGCTGAAGGACAAATATAGGATTATCTATGCATGAGTGGTATATAAAGAAATAAATTGTGAATATGAAGAAATTGATGACAAACTTTGAATCCTGAAAAACAGTTCTGAGAGTATCGATTGGAGGTAACATGGGAACATAGATGGATAGTCTGGATGGTGCTAAGGGAGGTTATAGGATGCAACAAAACCAAAAGTGTCAATTAACAAGGAATGGAGTTGAGAGGGAGGGAAGGAAGGTTGAACTGGAGGTGACATTGGGACAGGGGTTGAAAGTCATGGGCACTTTTGTGATGGTGTTATGCATTAATACCATAAACTTGAACACTATTAGAACCCTATTACCTAAACTCAAGCCACGTATCGGTAATACTAAACAATGCTCCCCGAAGAGAGTGATGCAGAGCGAGCCTGGATGTCTTCATTGAGGCCCCTCAGAGCAGGGATGGGGGAGGGAGAATGTGTGTGTTGAGTTTCCCTCCTCGTCCCAAGCAAAGGCCCGGCAGCTGAAGACCTCCGGAACCCAGCCACAGCCATGCTCAAGGCCATTCTCCACACATTCAGACAAGCCTCACATATGAAGGAACCAGCATAGAAACCCAGGTGTGCAGACCCAAGGCTGTTATCTCCAAGCCTGCTCCGATTGGGACTGGGCTTCCTCCAGCCAAATCCCCCATTTTCCAGTAGCTTGGCAGCCACACCCACAAACTGTCCCCTGGCGCCATGTAATCCCATCAAAGGCCAAGATTCAGAGACTATAAAACAAACTCCCGGAAGGGCATGGCCCACCTCTTATAGCCTAGTTCTCTTATAGCTTAGTCCTCCTTCTCGGAGAACCTGGCAAGGTACCGAGAGCATCCTTCCCTCATGGCAGAGTCTGACAAGCTCTCCATGGCATATTTGATATGCCAAATACAGTAACAATAATGAATCTCATTCCCCTTACCCTGAAAGAGCCTCCATTGTGGCACTGCTGGGAAGAATGAGTAAAGAGAGGTGCTAAAATCTCAGGGCTAGGATGAATGGAGACATTACTGGTGCCTGCTCAAGCAAATCGGTGATCAAAGGGATGACAGTGATACAGTGATTACCTAAACTATAATAAAATATTTTTAAAATGAACAAACTAAATATGACACTCATTTAAGGGAAATAAATTCAAGCTTTTGTAACTGGAATTTTAGAAAACTTATATTCCTAACCTTGAATTATTAGGTAGTTCTAATAGAGATTTTTTATTGAGATGGTTGTAATGTTAGCAATATTCAGAAATTGTTGTATAAGTAAATGTGCCAGAATTTCTTAACCTTTAAAATGACTAATAAATGATATGAAAAGTGAAAAACACATATGAAGTGTACAAGGAAAAGAAACTTGGGATCAATTTGGTAAGAACATAGACATCTTCACTCACATATCATGTAATTAAATTCTTCTGAACCTTGTAACGTGTCTTTGTAGCTATTGTAATCACTTTTGTTGCCATGGCATTGTCATGCAGTAATATTGCACAGAGAGTAACATCTATCATTCAGGCTCATTTTTGAGGATTGGCACCTCCTGTGTCTAAAATATTCCATGCTTCAGTTGGCTTGTTCTAATACCTATAAACTCATTTTCATAATACTCTGAGTATGCTGGCCATAGGGGACAGCAATTGATGATTACAAAAATTAATTTTTGGTCGTATTAATGGTGATTAATTTTATTAGTTATAATGGCATAAGCAATTGAAAAACACAGATGAGTTTTGGGGCTCCGATTTGAAAAAAGATGGTCTCAGCTGTTTTCACGGGGTCCAGACATCTGGATCACCACAAAAGAATGTTGTACCTGTAGCTCTAGGAGTGAAGTGTTCCATTCACTTAGGTATTGTGGTTTCATGGAGATATATTATTTTGTGGCTATTAGTGGTCTGTGAATGACAAGAATCTCTTCCTTACTGTCCACTTCCCCCTAGAGTACATGGTAGCCACTGTAATCAATCTCCCTTCTGCTTTAAGTCCTCTTCATTTGAAATATTTAGTTTTCTCATGTAAAATGAGATTTATACTAACAAATAAATTATCACTGTATCACTGTCATCCCATTGATCATCGATTTGCTTGAGTGAGCACCAGTAACATCTCCATTGTGAAATTTGTTGTTACTGTTTTTGGCATATCGAATATGCCATGGTAGCTTGCCAGGCTCTGTCATAAAGCAAGTCTAAGTAGCACAAGTCTTCAGAAGAAGGTGAGGAAATTTATGCCAGAAGAGAGATGATAAACTGCTTATGAATAGTTAATTTTCCCTAAAAATATGGTAACTATGATATGAACAATGAATATGAACAGTTAACATACGTGAATACTCAACACATTATATCAGGAGACTGCATAATGTGTATAAACATTGGTAGTTTGTTTTTTTCATGTCAGTGGAGAAAATGATAGTTATTTGTGTAGATGTACCAGAGTTTCTTTAACCAGTCATCTGTTCTTAGGCACTCAGTTTTTTTTCCAGATTCTGGCTATTGTAAATAGTGCTGCAATAAACATACAAGTGCAGATGTCATTTCTACTGTACTTTTTTGCATCACCTGGGTATATTCCCAGAAGTGGTATTGCTGGGTCAAATGAGAGCTCAATTTCTAATTTTTTGAGAAACGTCCATATTGTTTTCCAAGAGGGCTGAACCAGTCAGCATTACCACCAGCAGTGAAGGAGAGTCCCTTTCTCCCCAGATCCACACCAACACTAGTTGCTTTTTTGTTGCTGTTTTGATTTCGGATGTGTGCCAGTCACTGTGGTGTGAGATGATATATCATTGTTGTTTGCATCTCCCTGATGATTAGTGATGCAGAGCATTTTTTCATGTGTCTTTAGCCATTCGGATTTCTTTTTTGAGAAAGTTTATGTTCATTTCATTGCTCCATTTTCTGACGGGATTGAATGTTTTCTTCTTGTAGAGTTCAGCTAATGCCTTGTATATCCTTCATAACAACCCCTTGTCAGATGGGTATCTAGTGAATATCCTTTACTATTCTGTGACTCTCTTTGTATTTTGGTCACTGTTTCTTTTGAGGTACAGAAGCTTCTTAGTTTAAGATAGTATCATTTGTTTATCCTGTTTTTACTTGCTTGGTCAGTGGAGTTTCATCTTTGAAGATACTTTAGTGCTTCATCTTTGAAGATACTTTAATGTTGTGGAGGGTTTTGCCGACCTTTTCTTCAATGTACCTTATGGATTCTGGTCTGATATTGAGGTCTTTAGTCCAGTTTGATCTGACTTTTGTGTGTGGCGTTAGGTAGAGGTCTGAGCTCATTTTTTAGCATGTAGCTGTCCAGGTTTGCCAGCACCATTTGTTAAAGAATCTTTCCTTGCTCCAATCACATTTCTTGCTCCCTTATCAAAGAGTAGACGATCATATATTTGAGAGTGTGTGTAAGAATATTCAACACTGTTCCATTGGTCTGCAGCTCTGTTTTTGTTCCAATACCATGCTGTTTTTTTTATTATTATTATTATTATTTGCTTTTTGGGTCACACCTGGCGATGCTCAGGGATACCTCCTGGCTCTGCACTTAGGAACCACCTCTGGCTGTGCTCAGGGGACCATATGGGATGCTGGGAATTGATCCCGGGTTGGCCGCGTGCAAGGCAAATGCCCTACCCACTGTGCTATCACTCCAGCCCCATGCTGTTTTAATTATTACTGCTTTGTAGTAGACTTTGAGGCTGGGGAAGGTGCTTCCTCCCCACTGTCCTTTCCCCGCTCTCAAGAATTGCTTTAGCTATCGTGGGGGCTTGTTTTTCCATATGAATTTCAAAGTTCTTGATGAATTTCTTTGAATAATGTCATGGGTATCCTTATAGGGATCACATTGAATCTGTTTAATACTTTGGGGAGTATTGCCATTTTGATAATGTTAATGCTCCCAATTCATCATCATGAGATGTGTTTCCATTTCCTCATGTTCTCTTTTATTTCTTGAAGTAGTGTTTTGTAGTTTCCTTTGTACAGGTCCTTTACCTCCTTAATTAAACTGATTCCGAGGTACTTAATTTTCTGAGGCATGATTGTGAACGGGATTGCTTTTTTCTTCTCTCTCATTATTTGCATATAGAAAAGCCATGAACTTACTATAGAAGTCTATTGTTTTTAGGAGATACTCGGTAGAAACTTTAGGGTTCTGTAAATATAGTATCATATCATCTGCAAATAGTGAGAACTTGATTTCTTCCTTTCCTATCTGGATGCCCTTAAGGGCTTTTTCTTGCCTAACTGCTATTGCAAGTACTTCCAGTACTATATTGAATAGGTTTGGCGAGAGTGGGCATCTTTGTCTTATCCCTGATCTTAGAGGAAAGGCTCTTAGTTTTTCCCCATTGAGGATAATGCTTGCCATAGGCTTGTGGTAGATGGCTTTTACTATATCGAGGAAGGTTCCTTCAATGCCCATTTTGCTGAGTTTTCATCATAAATGGGTACTGGGTCTTATCAAATGCTTTATCTACATCTATTGATATGATCATATGATTTTTATGTTTTCTTTTGTTTATGGATTATGTTGATTGACTGGCAAGTGTTAAACCATCCTTGCATCTACAGATGAATCCAACTTAGTCATGGTGCATGATCTTTTTGATGAGTTGTTGGATTCTATTTGCTAATATTTTGTTGAGGATCTTTGATTCCTTGTTCATCAGAGATATTGGCCTATAATTTTCTTTTTTTGTGTTGTCTCTGTTTGCTTTTGGTATTAGGGAAATATATACCTCATAGAAACTGTTTGGGGTGTTTCTATTCCTTCAATTTCTTGGAAAAGCTTGAGAAGAACTGGCAATAGGTCCTCTTTAAATGTTTGGAAAAATTTGCTAATAAATCCATCTGGACCTGGGCTTTTGTTTTTGGGAAGGCTTTTGAATACAGTTTCAATTTCCTTGATAGCAATAAGTCTATTCAGGTATTCCAAATCTTCTTGGTTCAGCCTTGGGAGGTTATATGGATCCAGGAATTTATCCATTTCTTCTAAGTTCTCTTGTTTAGTGGCATACAGACTTTGAAAGTCATCTCTGATGATCTTTCGAATTTCTTTGGTTTCTATTGTGGTGTCCCCATTTTCATTTCTGATTCGATTTATTAGGGTTCTCTCTCTTCCTTTGTGAGTCTTGCTAATGGTTTATAAATCTTTTTTATTTTCTCAAAGAAACAGCTCTTGGTTTCATTGTTCTTTCGGATTGTCTTTTGGGTTTCCATGTTGTTAATTTCTGCTCTAAGTTTTATTATTTCTTTCTTTCTGCCTGGTTTGGGCTCCTTTTGTAGGTCCTTTTCTAAGATCTTGAGCTATGAAGTTAAGTTATTTATGTGTGCTCTTTCTTCCTTCCTGAGAAATTTTTGCAGAGCTACAAATTTCTCCCTTAACACGGTTTTAGCTGCATCCCACAGGTTCTGGCAGCTCATGTCTTCATTCTCATTTGTTTCCAGTTATCTTTTTATTTCTTCCTTGATTTCCTCCCTGACCCACTCTTTGTTCAACACTGAGTTGTTTAATTTCCAGGTGTTGTTGATTTGGTTCTCTGTGTGTAATTAATTTCTATCTTCAGTGCATCATGTTCTGAAAAGATAGTTGATACAATTTCTATCTTCCTGATTCTAGTGAGGCATATTTTGTGATCCAGAACGTAGTCATCTTGGAAAATGTTCTGTGTGCACTGTAAAAGAATGTGTATTTCTTTTTTTTTGGAGATGTAAAGCCATGTATACATCTATTAGCCTTCTCTCTTCTATTTCTTCTTTCAAAGCCAGTGTTTCCTTGCTGAGTTTTAATCTTGTCGGTCTATTCAGGTGATTATGTAGTGTTGAAGTCTCCAACTACTATTGTGTTGCTACAAATTTTCTCCTTAAAATCTTTTAGCAATTGTTTTCAGTATTTAGCTGATCCCTTATTGGGTGTGTTTATGTTTAGGAGTGTGATTTCTTCCTGCTGTATATATCCCTTGATTATTAAAAAATGGCCTTCACTGTCCCTTCTAATCTTTAAGCCTGAAATCTGTGTTGTTAGGTATTAGTATGGCCACCCCAGCTTTTTAAAAAATTAATTAATTAAAAATTTTCTTTATTTTTATTTTTTTATTCACCATGAGAACAGTTACAAAGCTTTCCAGTTTAAGTCTCAGTCATACAATGATCAAATACCCATCCCTTCACTTGTGCACATTTTCTACCACCAAGAACCCCAGTATAGCCCTCATTCCACCCTCCCCCCTGCCTATGTGGCAAATGATTTCCACTTACTCTCTCTCCACTTTGATCACATTCAATATTTTGACAAAAGACCCACCATTATTATTTGGAATTTTCCCCAACAATCAGACCACCAAAAAGGCATCATAAGATAATTTGTTTTCTGTTGCTTATTATGAAGAACATATGATGTCACGTGGCTGCAAAGTGGCCACGTAATTTTGAATTTCAGATATTTTAGTAATAAGTCTGGAGGATTTCTGCCAAAAGCCTTTGGGTTCTGAGATTGGTTTTTGTGCTTCTGGGATCATGGCCATTTAGGAGCCAGGAGCCATTCATGGGCAGCAACTCGGGGAGAGTCGGGGTGGGGAGAGGGGCCAGTTCCACCCCCCATCCCATGAGGCCCCTAGTGTCATGTCACTGCAGTCTCAGACCTGGGTGTCCAATAGGCTCTGAAAAGGTGGCGGCCTCTGCACTGCCAGGGAGAAAAGGCGGAAGGAACAAACACCTTTCCCTACCCACACCCTGGCATTTTTGAGGGAGTTATTTGCTTCCAGGTTTGTTTTGCATCCTTTGACCTTGAGTCTGTGTTTGCTCTGACTGTTCAGATGTGCTTCTTGTAGGCAGCAGAATGTTGGTTTCAGTTTTTAATCCATTTTGCCACTCTGTGCCTCTTAATCGGTGCATTTAGACCATTCCCATTGAGAGAGATTATTGTCATGGGGTTTTGTGCCATTTCTGTAAAGGTTTGGTGTGTGTGTGTGTGTGAATTTTTCTTGTCTTACATAACCCCATTTATTTCTTCTTTTAAGGTTGTTTTTGAGTCTATGAAGTTCCTGAGATGTTGTTTATTCATGAAGTATTGTATCATTCCTTCAAGTTTAAGTGAGAGTTTAGCCAGATAAAATATTCTTAGTGAGGCGTTCATTTCATTGAGTGTTTTCACTATATCCCACCACTGTCTTCAGGCTTGAAAGGTTTCCTCTGATAAGTCTGCTGTAGATCTAAGGGGTGCTCTTTTGTATGTGATTTCCTTCTTTGACCTTGCTGCTTGCAGTATTGTGTCTCTAACCATGGTATTCATCATTCTGATTATGATATATCTTGGAGTCTTTTTATTAGGGTCTCTTTTACTTGGTACCTTTCAGGCTCCTGGATCTAGATACCTGCATTCTCTAGGTTTGGGAACTTTCTAGCAATGATATCTTTAACTGTTGCTCTTTCATTGGGGTTGCCTCCCTGTCCTTCTGTTACTCCGATGATTCTTATGTTGTTTCTCTTGAGTTCATCCCCTAGGACTCTGATTCTCCCTCGAGCTATTTTGAGGTCTTTTCCCACTGCATATTGTTGACTGTAAGCTTTCTGCAGCTCATCTTCAATCTCACTGATTCTGTCTTTGGCTGTAGTCATTCTACTGTTGAGGGCACCCACTGGGTTTTTTATTATATATATATATATATCCTTTATTAGTGACACTTCTGTTTTTAACTTTCTTATTTCTGCTCTCATTTTTTCCTGTATTTTCTTGGATGTCTGTTCCAATGTTTCTTTCATGTCCTCCTTTAATTTATGGGATGCCTTTTTCACCGTTTCTTTGAGTTCATTGAACATCTTTAGCATTTCACCTCTGAGTCCTTTGTCTGAGAGATTATATTTGTGGGTAATCTGTGTTGAGGCTTCTGGACTCTTTTTTTATCTTCTCCTCATGGTGGTGATTTGTACTGTCTCTTCATGTTGTTTTGGTAGTATGGAGGTAAGACCCTCCCGTTCACTATCAGTATCCCCCTCTCAATGCGAGAAAGGATTCTGGATGAGCTTGGTCGATGGTGGTCGCTTTTTCCACCTTCTAAAATACTACCTTACTCTTCGGTGCTCCTCTGTGGATTATGTGAGGATTCTAGTGAAGCTTAAGAGGATGCGTTCTTTTATATTAGGCTTGTACAACTTCTAGTATTCACCATTATTTTGATGAGATTGGAAAAGGCCAGTTACTACTGGTCTAATTTGTTTGAGAAAACCAGGATGTTCTCCACAGAAGTAGGTAATAGAGATTGAGATGTGAGTCCAGAGTTCTGGGAAAGGAGAAATAACTGCTGTCCCGGAGGTCACACCCCCTGCCACACTTTACACCTGGTGGTGGGAGTCGGGGCAGTGCCGGAAGCAGGCTTCAAGTTCTGGGGATGCTGGGAGGTGTTGCCATCCGAGTTCCAGGTTGGGGTGTGCATGGGTAATGGGTCACCAGCAAGGGAGGTCTGCACACCTGGTGACAGAAGTCAGGGTGGCTGTGGAAGTGGGCTGCAAGTCCACAGGATGCTGGGAGGTGTTGCCATCTGGTGACTTCATCTTTTCTAACAGCTGAATAGCATTCCATTGAGTAGATGTACCAAAGTTTTTTAAAACAGTCACCCCTTCTCAGGCACTGTTGTTTTTTTCTCTTCCAGATTTTGGCGATTGTAAATAGTGCCTCAATAAACATACAAGTGCAGATATCCCAGAAGTGGTATTGCTGGGTCAAATGGGAGCTCAATTTCTAGTTTTTTGAGAAACGTCCATATTGTTTTCCAAGAGGGCTGAACCAGTCAGCATTGCCACCAGCAGGGAAGGAGAGTCCCTTTCTCCCCAGATCCACACCAACACTGGTTGCTTTTGTTCTTTTGGATGTGTGCCAGTCTATGTGTTGTGAGATAATATCTCACTGTTGTTTTGATCTGCATCTCCCTGGTAATTAGTGATGAAGAGCATTTTTTTTCATGTGCCTTTTAGCTGTTTGGATTTCTTCCTTGAGAAAGTTTCTGTTCATTTTATCACCCCACTTTCTGATGGCATTGGATGTTTTATTCTTGTAGAGTGATAAGTGAATAGACATGGAGAGTATCATGTTAAGTGAAATGAGTCAGAAAGAGAGGTCCAGACATAGAATGACTGCACTCATTTGTGGAATATAAAGTAATAGAATAGGAGACTAACACCTGAGGATAATAGAGTATTCCTTCATGGCTTGGAAGCTGACCTCACATGCTGAGGGAAAAGGCAGCTGAGATAGAGAAGGGGCTACCAAGAAAAGGATGCTTAGAGGGTTCACTCTGGATAGGAGATTCGTGCTGAAAGTAGACTATAAACCAAACATGACAACCACTTATTACCTGTATTGCAAACCTTAACACCAAAAGGAGAGGGAGAATAAAAGGGAATGTGCCTGCAACAGAGGAGGGGGAAGGGGATGGGGTGGTGGTGGCAGGAGTGATATAGTTAACATTGGTGGTGGAGAATGGACACTGGTGGAGGGATTGGTACTTGACCATTGTATGATTGAAACATAATCATGAAAGTGTATAAGTCTGAAAAAAAGTAAGAACTGAACTTCTATTTGACCCAGCAACTCCATATCTTGGAATATACCCAAGGACCCAAAACATAATACACATGATATGTGTATCCCCATGTTCCTTGCAGCACTATTTACAATAGGCAAAATATAAAGACAACTAAAGTGTCCTAGAATAGGTGACTGGATAAGGAAACTATGGTATTTATATGCAATGGAATACTGTATGGACATTAGAAAAGATATTGTTGTTATATGGAGGGACCTGGAGAATATCACATTGAGTGAAGCTAGTCAGAGTGAAAGAGAACAACACAGAACACTTTCTTTCATCTGTGAAATACGAAGAAACATGTTAGTAGAATAACAAATCTCCAAAGACCATGGAAATAAAGAATGTGAGAACTCATATTGAGTAGGAAACATGCCTCTCGAGAGGGATGGGAGACATGATGGGGATGGGCAGACTGTGCCAACGGTGGAAGAAAATATTCAATGGGACAGAAAACATTGTGCCATAACTGGAAAATTGTATGGACAAAACTCTACAGAAACAGTACTGTAAACCACAATGCAACACACACACACTTTTTTTTCTTATAGTAGAAGCAGACAGTTGGGTGGCAAATGATTTGGAGGAGGGCATTGGTGGAGGGATGTAGACACTGGGGAAAGAATTGGTGTTGGAACATTGTATGCCTGAAACACAATCATGAATAACTTTGTAACTTCACAGTGACTAAATACATTTTTTTTAAAAATTAAAAAAGGGCCATAGAGGAAGTGCAGCTCGTAGGGCACTCGCCTTGCCTATGACCCATCTAGCTTTCGTCCCTGGCATCCCACAGGTCCCCTGAGCCCACCAGGAGTTATTTATGAGCACAAATATAGGAGTAAGCATAAACACTAAAGACTGTAGCCCCAAAACCAATGTGGTGTGTGTGTGAATTTTCATCTAGTTGTTGCAGAGTAATACTACAGTGGGTAAGGTGTTGGCCTTGCACTTGGCTGACCCATGTTTGATCTCTGGTTACCCATCGGGTTTCTTGAGCCTTCCAGGAGCAATTCCTGAGATCAGAGCCAGGAGAAACCCCTGATCACTGCTAGGTTTGCCCCCTCCCCCGCCAAAAAGGACACAAACAAATAAAGAAACCAAAAAACAGCATCCTATTTCATCAAGTTAACATTACTTATAATATGGTATTACATGGAGGACTTTAATTTACTTCTCTAATTTGTCAAAAAATTTGTCTAAATTTGTCAAAAAATCTTATAGGATGAAATCAATTACTTTTCTGCTTATATAATAGAAGTTATTAACGTGATTAATAAATAAACACAGAATAAAATTTCATATTTAGCTTCCTAACTATTTTTTTCAATTTTTATACATTTTATTTTCATAAAGTAGTTCACAATAGTTCATTACAGATAATATTCAAACACCCACCCAACCAGCAAGCGTCTTCCCACCACAATAAGAGAGAAGTGTGTAAAGGTTGTTGATTTCATTCTGGGGCCCTTTAAGACCATATATAAGAGAATAAAAGCAAGTATGTTAAAGCCAAACACATGTATGCTGCTTTAGGTACATCAGTGGACTAGAGTATAAGAGGTCGTGTGACTGCAAATGAGGCCCCGTACTCCAGGAAAAATTATGTCACTCTCTTTTGGGAGCTTTTTTATGTCACTCTCTTTTCTGAATCTTGGCCATTGATGAGATTATATGGTACCCGGGGGGCGGTTTGTGGGTGTCACTGCCAAGCAACTGGAAAACTGGGGATCTGGGTGGAGGAGGCCCAGTCCCAATTTGAGCAGGCTTGGAGATCTCTCACCCATGGGTCCCACATACCTGGGTTCCTCTGTCAGTTCCTTCATGGGTGAGGCTCGTCCAAGCGTGTGGAGAGTGGCCTTGAGTATGGCTGTGGCTGGGTTCTGGAGGTTTTCAGCTACCGGGGCTCTACTTGTGGTGGGGAGGGAAACTCAACCTGCCTTCTCCAAGGGGCCCCAGTGAAGACAATCTGGTGTGGGGGCCGGAGATTCTGCTAAATTAGGTTTTAAAATAAACCACTGCATTTGAACCAACTATCATTTACCACAATTGTTTCAAGCCTTTCACATTTTGGGGCCAGATATTTAAAACTTCCGTGCTGAAGAAAAATGAACACAAGGGGGCTAGATATACATTTAGACACAAAAGAAGTTTTAGTTTTTATTAAAATTTTAGATTCCATTAAAATTCAGAACAATAATATTCATAAAAATACATTTAATTTGATTTCAATAATTTGTACCTCTCTTTCAAAATGTTTTTCCAAAATATTGATGAAATCCAGCCTTTGTTAGACAGACAGCCTAATTTTCAATCAAAGTTTGGTGTATGTCTGTAGGATAAAGCTAGCTTATTTGTAATTTTATAGAAATTTTAAAATTTCAATTTAATATTGGTATAGGCATCATAGCTAGTCTTGAAACCTTTAACTAATGGTAATACATCAGTTACAGTAAATAATATTTCCAGAATTTTTAGATTAATTCTGAAAATTATTGTTTTTGCCAGCAACGGTGTAGATTGCACAAAGATGTACAAGTTTGATTGCCAGCATTGATTGCTCAACAACCTCCAGGCTCACTCCATCAACCTCAAGGAGATCAACCTGAGGCTGCAGATGTTCCAGGTGCTGCCCAGAGACGCAGGCAGGTGTGTGTTTGTCAGTGTGAAGATCGTTACAACACGTCAGTTGACCAAAAGCTTACATTTGGTAGACTGGGAACACCTGTAAAAGTGATTGGAGGCCGCCCCAAAAGTCTCCATTCCTCTTGGAGAGCCCAGCAAGCTACCGAGAGTATCCCACCCCCACGGCAGAGCCTGGCAAGCTACCTGTGGCATACTCAATATGCCAAAAAAACAGTAACAATGATGGTCCTCTGTTGGAATATAGCTCTAAATATGTTAGGCCTGATTTTGGTTCGTCCTTGCTCCCCTTGCCCAAGGAGCTTAGGTTTATCAGTCACACCCATCAAAGTGCTCCCAAGTCACTCCCATTCCTTTGTTTATCTGTAATCACTTCTACCAGTTTTTCTGCTCTTCTTCTAATCAAACTCTGTTAATTGGTAAGGTCAGAACTTCCTAGGACACTGAATATTATAACATTGCCTTTCTCTCCTCTTTATGCCTTTTGAATAATTTACTTTAAAGCTATGTCTTTTTTGTATAGACACAAGAAGACAATATTATGTTTTTATAACTTAAGACTTATTCCCTCCCGGGCATCTGCTTTCTCCACTTAAGCCTCAGTTGCCCTCAGTTCCTAGCACCCCAAAGTAGGGTCCCCGACGTGAACAGGAAGGATCCAGGGCAAGCGATTAGTTATGTGCTACCCTGGCATCGAGATGGGCCTGGCCAAAGTGCCTAATTCTTACCTATAAGTTAAGAGCTTGATCATAGACAAATGCTGTCATGATCCAATAGTAATTATGAGACTGGGACCCTGCCAGGGATAGGAAAGACGGATCTGGCCTGAGCACTGTAGTCTGAGATTGAGATGGCCCCAGGAGAGCAATTCTATAAGCTTTAATGCATCTCTTATTGTGTCCATACAAAATGATTAATATTAATATTATAAATTCTTACATGTTTGCTGGCTGAGGAGAAGAGAAACACATTCATGGGACTCTGCCCTTGGGTGGGTCCTCCTGCTGAGAGATTCTGTCCTAGTGAAGGCATTCCCCTAAGGGATAGAACTATACCCCCTATGGATTGTAACCACACCTTTGGATAAGCCCCAGACTGCTGGGGGACGGGGAGACTTAAGGTAGCTATATGAGGGGGCAGGGGGAGAGTTCCAGAGGAGAGTGTATAGAGGGAAGATTGGAATAAACTGCAAGTGAGACCAACCATCTCCGTTCCGTCCCTTGCCTCGCCGCCCCTTTCTTTTTATTTTTGTGTTTTACACAGTCCTCATTCTCCCTGACCCTGAAAGAGTCCCCAATGTGCCATCGGACTACACTAGCACATGACAGGAACGAATGGAGATGTTACTGGTGCCCGCCCCAGCAAATCGATGAACAACGGAATGACAGTGATACAGTGATATGCTGAGGCAGACAAGTGATATATTTTCTTAGCTGTCAGAAAATAGCCTTTTGTGTAGGCACTTATTTAGTGCCTGCTGAGGTTAGTAGAAGTGCAAAAACAAAATATGGAACATGTATGGAGGGTGGAAGAAATTTCTTTAATCAAATGACAGGTAAAATATTTAATGAAGGAAATTCCATTAATCTCCATAATACAGAATAAATAATGTAGTCCTCCAAAGGACACCAGATAAAATTGAATTGGTTTATCTACCCCATTCATGAGAACTGAGGCTCTGCATCTTGAATTGTTGTGGAAGAACATGGAGCATGCAGCACCACTGAGCTTTTCTGTTTGGAGTTTATCATTGCCAAGTTTACCCTGGAGGTGTCCATATAGGCTATTCTATTTTTTCTCAGTTATAAACTTAAAATTTTTTAAAATTTTATTGAATCACCATGAGATAGTTACAAGCTTTCATGTTTGGGTTACAATCTCACAATGATCAAACACCCATCTGTCCACCAGTGCACATTCCTCACCACCAATATCCTGGGTATACTCCCCCTTTCCCACCCTTCCCCTGCCTCCATGGCAGCCAATATTCCCCATACTCTCTTCTCTACTTTTGGGCTTTATGACTTGCAACACATACACTGAGATGTCATCATGTTTGGTCCATTATCTTTTTTCGGCATGCATCTCCCATCCCAACTGGTTTCTCCAGTCATCATTTTCTTACTGATCCCTTCTCTATTCCATCTGCCTTCTCCCCTCTGCTCATGAAGCAGTCTTCCAGATATGGGGCAATTCCCCTGGCCCTTGTATCTACTGTTCTTGGGTGTCAGCCTCATGTGATGTTATTCTATACTCCACAAATGAGTGCAGTCCTTCTATGTCTGTCCCTCTCTTTCTGATTCATTTCACTTAGCATGTTATTCTCCATGTCTATCCATTTATAAGCAAATTTCATGACTTTGTTTCTTCTAACAGCTGCATAGTATTCCATTGTGTAGATGTACCAAAGTTTCTTTAACCAGTCATCTGTTTTAGGACACTCGGGTTGTTTCCATATTTTGGCTATTGTGAACAGTGCTGCAATGAATATATAGGTACAGATGTCATTTCTACTGTGCTTTTTTGCATCCTCGGGATATATTCCCTGAAGTGGCATTGCGGGGTCATATGGAAGCTCAATTTCTAGTTTTTGAAGGACTGTCCATATTGTTTTCCAGAAAGGCTGGACCAGTCGGCATTCCCACCAACAGTAAAGGAGCGTCCCTTTTTCCCCACATCCAAGCCAGCACTGATTGCTTTTGTTCTTTTGAATGTGTGCCAGTCTCTGTGGTGTGAGATGATATCTCATTGTTGTTTTGATTTGCATCTCCCTGATTACTAGTGATGGGGAGCATTTTTTCATGTGCCTTTTGGCCATTGTATTTCTTTTTTAAGAAAACTTCTGTTCATTTCTTCTCCCCATTTTTTGATGGGGTTGGAGGTTTTTTTATTATACAGTTCTACTAGTGTCTTGTGTATTTGTATATTCTGGATATTAATTCCTTATCAGATGGGTATTGGGTAAATATTCTTTCCCATTCTGTGGGCTCTTTCTGTATTTTGGTCACTGTTTCTTTTGAAGTGCAGAAGCTTCTATTTTTTTGTTTTGCTTTTTGGGTCACACCTGGCGATGCACAGGGGTTACTCCTGGTTCTGCACTCAGGAATTACTCCTGGAGGTGCTCAGGGCACCATATGGGATGTTGGGATTCGAACCCGGGTTGGCTGCATGCAAGGCAAATGCCCTACCCACTGTGGTATCACTCCAGCCCCAGAAGTGTAGAAGCTTCTTAATTTGATGTAGTCCCATTTGTTTATTTTTGTTCCCACTTGCATGGTCAGTGCTGTTTTGTCCTTAAGGATGCCTTTAGCTTCAATGTAGTGGAGAGTTCTGCAGATAGGCTATTCTTATATTTTGGTCTATCTTCACAGTTATAGAATGGTGTTTGAAGTTTCTTCCGACATTTCTCAATTTCATTGGTTAAGCTTCCTGCACTGAATAAGGACACTCCGAGTTGGGTAGTCCCAAGTCACATTAGCTGGTGCTTTGGACATAAGAGCTACAAGTAATTGATGATATCTCTGATCATTTTTCCCCTTGGCCCTTATCTCCTTCACTAGCTTATGGTTCTCATTTCTTGGTAAAAGCAAACTGTCATAGCTAATTTCTGATAGAGCAAAATCTGCTGCTAATTCCTTTGTTTCCACACATTCTGGAATAAGTATTTTATAATGCTCAATGTTAGAATATGGGTAGCTGGGTTTGGCAAAAGTCACACAGGTCATGATTTTTATGGTGAGAGGAAAAACACCTGAATTGGGCATCTTATTGATTTCCCAAATTACTCACAAAAGAGATCAGTTTGCTGTATAAAATCATGATTAAAAGAGTTCCTCCTGGGGCTGGAGCGATAGCACAGCGGGGAGGGCGTTTGCCTTGCACACGGCCGACCCGGGTTCGATTCCCAGCATCCCATATGGTCCCCTGAGCACCGCCAGAGGTGATTCCTGAGTGCAGAGCCAGGAGTAACCCCTGTGCATTGCTGGGTGTGACCCAAAAAGCAAAAAAAAAAAAGAGTTCCTCCTCCTCTGTTGCCAAATATCCCCATCCTCCAGTTAATACTTGAGCCAAGCCTTATTACCAAGTGAATTCTTTGTAAGAGTTTTTTTTTTGGGGGGGTCACACCTGGCGATGCACAGGGGTTACTCCAGGCTCTGTTCTTGGGAATTACCCCTGGCAGTGCTCAGGGGATCATATGGGATGCTGGGAATTGAACCTGGGTCGGCCGCGAGCAAGGCAAACGCCCTACCCGCTTTGCTATTGCTCCAATTCAAAGAGTTTCTCTGTCAAACATGTCCCAGTTCTTCAAGGTGTATTTGTATTTTCAGGGTAGTTCTGTAGGACTATATATGTAACGTGTGTAGGAGAGCTGCTTCAGTTCATGGTCTATCTCATACTTGATGAATGAGCAAAAGGCATGAATCCAAGGTACAGAGAATAACATATATTAAAGGGAAGGCAGCAAACGGAATCTCACACAAGGAAAGTAGGGAATACACATCCCATGGGGATATTGAGTGAGGCCCATGTCATACAAAAACCATACATTGGCGATATGCTTTCTTTGGTGAGCCCAGTGGTGGGCAACTGTGCTGTGTGGCTGTCTTCTAGCACAAGAATCTGGTGGTCGGGTGAAATGTTCCCTGAATTCTTGCTAGTTTGTTACTTTAGAGAGCCTGTTTACTCACCCCTGACTCTGCTTTCAAATGGATTTTTCTCATTTTGAAAAATGGGGCAAAAGGGAACCTAGACATGCCTGATCTTTCTTTCAGAGAGTGGAGAACCTTCCTACTGAGGGTCTACATATTCATAAGGACCTTGGAGTCAGAGCAACTCCTTCATCAAACATTCAGAGCATCCTTCCTCTTGAGTAAGCTTCTTCCTTGCAAGGGGATCTGACAATCACATGAAGCCTAATCACAGTAGGGAGATAGGCTCTGTGGAAACTCATATAAATTCCCAAGTGGATCTCACTCACCCTATCCCCACCAGGGACCATGGTCAGAGACAGCAAGCTGGCTATTCTGGAAAGGTAACCTTACCCATGGACAAGATCCAACGAGACCCATCCTCAGAGGATAAGAGGGAGGCTCTGGGTAGGCTTGTCCAATTGAGGAAAAAGTATTCAGGGAATTTGTCCCAACTAGAGGGATGAACCCATACAGTGGAAAATTCTGGGTGAGCTTGTCTCCATTAAATGTACAGACCCACAGAGGACAAACATGGCCACTCTTATTTGTTGCTGAAGGAGAGGAAGGCTGATCAAGCTCTGGGAAGAAGGAATTCCTTCTTAATGTATATGTAACCAATCTAGCTATTTAGACAGGGAAGACAAATGGTGAACAGATGAACCAAGCACTGGCCCCCAGCCAGGGAATGACAGTGCAATAAGATAAAAACAGGGAAGTGTGTTAAGAGAGTAAGAAACATAGGAAAATATCTGGAAACGGTACCTAAAGGCTTCCCCCACCCAGATGCGATGCAGGAATGGAGTCACTTGTGGAAACCAGTTTCAACTAAAGCCTTACCTCAAGAGTGGGGGCTAGGACATGCTAAAATCTGGGAGCTGCTTTGTCCTGTCTGGCTTTCCTCCCTGAAGCTGGCCTTCATATTGTGTCCTGTATCTGGTTGTGGTGATGATGGCAGTGCAAGAGATATTGAGCAAGCCCTCTTCTGGAACACCACCTGTATACCCTCTGGGGGCCTATTGGCATGGTTTCCAGGTCCTGTTTGTTTTCTGGCTTCAGTCCTGGCAATAGGCCAACTCTGTAGGCCAGTCTTCCAATAACACATTTTCCTTAAAGAGTTTATGTCGAAACCTCAAATTTTAATTGAATATCTCCAACTTTAATTAGTGAATTGGAATCATATTCCCTATTGTATTACTAGTCTAATATACAAGTCATGCCTAAATTTATACATCTAGAAACCCTGTTGTTTATTTCATCTCAGATATATAAACTTCACTTTAGATTCACAATATAGAATATGTTTATTGTGGACTCTATTCTCCTGATCTCAAAATAAACAGTACAGAGAGAACAGTCATGAATCCAAAAGTTCTCCCAATGAATAAAGAAGCATATTTCCATATCTTTTTTAACACTTGGCATGTTTGCATTATTTTCCCCAACAATTCTATCTTGTCCCTTTGAAATTTATTACATGGCTTTGCTTTAAGAACAAATCATGGGAGATTACCTGAGTGATGTCCACATAAATAATAGGCTGCTGTTAAAAGTTGAATTTTAAATATTGTTATACAGAAACAAACTTATTTATAGATTTCTAACAAAAGTTATAGGAATTTAAGCATGTCTGCAGATTTGACAATCTCTAATATATGCTATCCCATGCTCTTGAGTATGGTATTTTTTAGTATTTGAAATTTATTTTCTCTTTCAAGGTTTATGTGAATATTAATGACATAGGGTCATGTGGAATAATTGTACTACAACAATTTCTTATTTAAGAGAGCAGACTTTGGTAAACATAAAAAAACCTGTTTCTATGCCAATTGGTTAATCCCCATAGAAAAAATAGTTCTTACTATTATGTAGTATTTGAAATGTATAGCGATTATTATTCTTAAATTTGCCTATAACAGGATTTCTCCAGGAAAATCACCTGGGTTTGACATCACACAAAACTTTGTGAGATCTGTTTTGTAGCCTTTGAGTGCTGGAGTCAAATGCATATTCTAATATTTCATATGCATATCAGAACGCATATTTTAGGAATAAGTTTTTAAATAATACAGAGAAATATATGCTTCCTATGGTTAAAATAATATTCAAAAGTCTAAGAAAAATAAAAATAAATTTTACTTGCCTGAGAGATACATTTGCTTAGAAACATAAAACACTGACAAAAATTAGGTAAATCTGACATTTAAAAATCTCTTTTCGGGCCAGAGATATTGGACTGTTGGTAATCCACTTGCTTTCCACACATCTTCCCAGGCACCACATATGGTATGCTGAGAATAAAACTGAGTGATTGCTTAGCACAGTCAGATTGGTACAAAAGCAAACAAAAATATCTTTTACATTACAAATATTTTCTACACTGGTAGTTTAATTTTATGTGTAAAAGACACTATATGCTGTCTTTTGGCTGTTATTTCAGGGGTTAGTATAAATTCTCAACAATCTTGTTTGACATATCAATTTCTTCCCGTTAATTTATAAAAACTATTTTTATGTTTCAAAAATTATTTTTATGTTTCAAACATTTCATTTATACATGTATATTTTTGATTATCTTTATTTTTCTAGACTGATTAGATTTATAGTGTTTAATATACATGTTTTCCCAAAATTTCTTTTTTTCCCCCCAAATTCCTTTCTGTGATTACTTTTACTACTATTAGAAAAAATTATTGGTATGATTTCAACCCTCATAACTTTGTACGATCCGTTTTATGGCTTTTGAGTGCTTGCGTGGAATGCATATATTAATATTATTATGCATATTAAAACTTATCTTTTGTTTGTATCCCCATTTGATCTAAAATGTAACTAAAATTCAAAGTTTTCTCAGTGTTTCCTACTTAGATTTTGTCCATTTTTGAAAGTCTGACATTGATGTTCACTGTCATCCTGTTGCTCATTGATTTGCTTGAGCAGGCACCAGTAACGTCTCCATTGTGAGACTTGTTGTTATTGTTTTTGGCATACCAAATATGCCACGCAGCCGAGCGGGTGAGATACTCTCGGTAGCTTGCCGGGCTCTTCGAGAGGGACTGAGGAACCAAACCCGGGTGGGCCGCATGCAAGGCAAAAACGCCCTACCCGCTGTGCTATCGCTCCAGCCCAAAGTGCTACATGGATTTAACAAAGCATGTTTCTGGGTACAATTCTTAGAAGAACTTGCCATCTTGGCCTTATTTATTGTTGAGTTCAGTTAGCTCTGTGAAGACCTCTTTGATTTTTAACACACTGTTGCCTTGTTTTAAATTGACTAATTTCCCTACCCATCCCATTCAGATAGGTAAGGCAGGTGCTCAGCAGCACTCCTGCCCCTGGACTTCCCTTTTACTTCACTTTAATTTTGCTTCGCGCAACTTCTTATAGCCTAGTTCTCCCTCCCAGAGAACTTGGCAAGGTACTAAGAGCATCCTGCCCACACAGCAGAGCCTGCACCACTGGGAAGAACGAATAAAGAGAGGCTGCTAAAATCTCAGGGCTAGGACGAATGGAGATGTTACTGGTGCCCACTCAAGAAACATTGATGTTCACCAGAAATTATATATTGTTCATTGTTATCTTTATATCTATTAAAGGTTGCTTAATGCATTCAGCTTTTGGGATATTGTTTCAGATAGTAATTCTTTACAGCAAAAAAACTCTCTCTTTTTGTGAGACTCCCATAATGTACATACTGCTAATCCAGGTTAAAGCCTTTAAGTTTTGACCACAGAACTGACCCACGGGAGATAAGACATACACTGAACTGGGATTTGTGACAGGAAATACAGGTTACATTTCTTAGGTTTTATTTTGGTTCTAAGATCAGTGAAGCCGCTGGTTAAACTTTCTAGTCAAGTAAAGTTGCTACAAGAGACGTAGTATTACCACCAATGTGCACTGTCACTGAGTTTTACTCCTGCAACAGCGGGCAGCATACTTGGTTTTTGGTACCAAGCCCACCTTACTTTTGTAGTTACACCAGAGTTCTATACTGCACAAGATAGACATGAATATATTGGGAAGTGTCCCAGAATTATGGGGAAACAACGATCTTTTTCAACCCTATTTTACCACCAGGTGTAAATATAGGCCAAGATTACCCATACTGATATTCCGATGAAGGTGTAATATAGTTGAAATAAAATCACTCTTCATAGTTTTCGATCTAATGTAAATTTTTTATACATTTATACTCTGAAGGACTGTTTCAATCTCAATAGTAGACTTTGAATTCTTCTCTCTTTTATTTATTTAAATTTTAAAAATTTTATTTAAAATTAAAAATAATTAAAAAATTTAAAATTGATTGACTCTTTCAAAACTATTCATGATTAGGTTTCAGTAGTGTTTCAACACCCATTCCTCCACCAGTGTACGTTTCCCAGCACCAGTGTCCCCAATTTCCCTCCCATCAACTCCTTGCCTCTATGACAGCACTTTTCTTCTCTCTCTCTCTCTCTCTCTCTCTCTCTCTCTCTCTCTTTCTCTCTCTCTCTCTCCTTTTAGGCATTGTGGTTTTCAATACAGATACTGAAAGGTTATCAGGTATATCCATTTACCTATTTTGACACCCAGTTCTTGTTGAGAGTGATCATTTCTTGCAATTATTGTCATATTATTGTCATACTGGTCCCTTCTCTATCTCTCTATCTTACCTGTCCTCCGCTCCACACACTAGTGGTTGATTGCAACCATTAACCAGTCCTCCTAGCCCCCATTTTCCCTGGCTGTGGATATTAGTCTTCTATATATACTAATACTGAGTATATATATATACATATATATATGTATATATATATACTCAGCATGATTCTTTACATGCCCTTGAGCTATTTTAAGGTTTTTTTTCCATCTTCTGTTGTTGCCTGGATGCTTTCTGCAGGTCATCTTCAAACTCACTGATTCTGTATTCGGCTGTTGTCATTCTGTTGTTAAGGGCACCAACTGAGTTAGTTTTTATTTCATCTGCCGAATTTTTTAATTTTTTATTAGTGGCACTTCTATTTGTAGCTTTCTTATTTCTGTTCTCATTTCTTCCTGTATTTTATTGGCTGTCTGTTACACATGTTTCTTTCATATCCTCCTGTATTTTATTCGATGTCCATCCCATTGTTTCTTTGAGCTCATTAAACATCCTCACCATTTCAACTCTGAGTTCTTTATCAGAGAGATTATGTACGTGGGTATTCCATCTTGATGCTCCAGGGCCCTTTTCTTCCTCTACTCCTGGTGGTGGGAATAAGCGCTGTTTCCCCATGAGGCTGCGGTAGTATGGAGATGGATCCCTCCAGTTCACTACCAGTGTCCCCCTCTCACTACCGGGGAGGACTCTGGGCAAGCTCGGTTGATGGTATTCTCCTCTCTCCCCTTAACGGATATTACCTTCCTCTTTGGTGCTCTTGTGTGACTTATGTGGGCCTCTAGTGCTGAGTCAGGGAACATGTTCTTTTAGGTTGACATTATACAGATTCTTGTGTTCATTGTTATTTTGGTGAGTTTTGGGTGTATTTTGATTGGAATAGTCTAGTGGATTGTTGATCTAATGTGGTTAGGGTAGCCAGTAAGAGTTGGTAAAGAAGGTTGAAATATGGGTCCAATACACTATGAAAGGGGAAAATAACAGAGTGAGTAATAACAGAGTGAGTGTCAAGCTACATCCCTGACCTCCCACTGCCAGTGTACCTGTGGGGGTTGGGTCCTCTCAGTGGCACAGATCCTGGGTTACCAGTTCGGGTGCCACTTCCCGTGCACTTCTTAAACGGCAGGTGTCCCCTCTCACCTAGATGCTCGTTTGGACACCTGTGCCTGTAGAGATCTCTTCTTTTGTTAGATTTTTATCCATGTATCACTTTTATGGCACCCTTATCTCAAGATATAACTTCAATGGTGACAGTTATACATTTATAATGGAAATGTATAAATGTATAATATTTACAGAAACATTTTCTCTGTGCATGCATAATATTTATATTAAAAGTATACAAAGTTTGATATTATTTATAGTTTTAGGATTTATTCGTTTAATAATAAAATTTTATTTTGATAAATTTAAGTAAAATTTGGTGAGATCAATTTAAACCAATATAATATCAAAACAATTCATATGAATAAACAAAAGAAAAAACTGAAAATAATCTCATTTTACCAATGCTCACCTCATAAATTTTCTTTCCCCAGGAAATTAATCTTTTGAAATGATTTAATGTCAAGACAATGAAGGAAAACAACAACTCCGTAAACGGATTTCTTCTCTAGGATTTTCAGATCAATCCCAGCTTGGAAGAATTCCATTTGCCATAGTTTTGCTCTTGTACATCTTCAATATTTTGGGGAACTCTGCTATAATTGTGTTGTCTTACCTGGACTCCAAACTCCAAACTCCAATGTAGTTTTTCCTCAGCAACCTCTCTTGTGTGGACATCTGCTTTACCACGAGCGTTGCTCTGTTATTTGCTACCATGAATAAGAGAGTCAAGACTGTGACTGAAGTCAATTCCAGACTGCTGTGGTTGTATTATCCAGCTCTATTTGGCCATGGGTTTGGATTCTTGTGAACGGGTTCTCCTTGCAGTCATCATGTATGACCACTATGTTGCTGTCTGCAGGCCTCTGCATTATATTACCACGATGAGTCCTGAGATTTGTGTATCTCTAGCCAGTACAGCTTGGATTAATGGTTTAACTACCTCCCTAGTTCAGTATTCACTTACCGTGAAGTTGGCCTTTGTAGTCATCGCACACTGGAGCACATTTTCTGTGAGGTGCCAGTGCTCATTAAACTGTCCTGTGTGGACATAGCATTCAGTAAGGCAGAACTTTTCATAGAAAGTGTGGTCTTTTTAATAGTTCCTTATCTCTTATGGTTTTATAACCAAAGCCGTGTTGAAGATTAAATCAACAGCAGGTTGTCAGAAGGCCCTTGGGACATGTTCTTTCCACCTGGTTGTGGTCATAATTTTCTATGAAACCATCATACTCATGTACTTTCAGCCAGCCCAAAGTAGCTCAAAACCTCAGTGAAAATTTGTTTCTCTTTTCTATATCATAGCCACCCCACTTTTAAACCCGATTATCTACACTCTGAGAAACAAAGATATAAAAAGTGCCTTAAAGGAAGCTGGTAATGGATAAGGTCTTTGGTTCAGAAAAGATGTGAGCAGTAGATGCAACCATAGCAAGATATTGTGATCTACGGGGTTATTTATTTTAGTTATTAGTCTTATATAATGCCATACAAAGTAATAAAACACAGAGAACTCAATTGAAAAAATGGACTTCTGAAGAAACAATGTTTTATTATTCTAAATCATCTTATTCATGAATGAAAAATTTTTATGCTCTAACTACAGAAATGGACTGGAGTGATAGCATAGCAGGTAGGGCGTTTGCCTTGCATGTGGCCGACCTGGGTTTGATTCCTCCGTCCCTCCCGGAGACCCCGGCAAGCTACCAAGAGTATCTCGCCTGCATGGCAGAGCCTGGAAAGCTGCCCATGGTGTATTCAATATGCCAAAAACAGTAACAATAAGTCTCACAATGGAGTTGTTACTGGTGCCCGCTTGAGCAAATCAATGACCAACAGGATGACAGTGCTACAGTGCTACAGTGTTTAAATTTTTAAAAATTCTGTCTTGGGCTGGAGTGATAGCACAGCGGGTAAGGCATTTATTCGCCTTGCACATGGCTGACCTGGGTTCGATTATCAGCATCCCATATGGTCCCCCAAGCACCACCAGGACTAATTCCTGAGTGCATGAGCCAGGAGTAACCCCTGTGCATCATCAGGTATGACCCAAAAAGCAAAAACAAATCTGTTTTGTCCACACCCCATGCCAGGCTGTCTTCACTGGAGCAACTCGGAGGGGGGCAGTTGAGTTTCCCTCCCTGCCCCAACAGAGGTCCAGGAGCTGAAAACCTCCAGAACTCAATTGCCACCATGCTCACGGCTGCTCTCTACAGATCCACTCTCCCATGAATGAATCTGCTACATAATCATTCTACATTTTAGAATTATTGGAGTGCATGGCCGTGACCTCTCATACCCTACACTGCTGCTGCACCAAGAGTAGCACATACCAGGGCTTAATAGCTCCAGGATGAAACACAACAACCTTCACACACTTTCCTCTAAGGAAACTTTATTGACCCATTTTTAATGGATTATTCATAACAAGCAATACAAAATTAATTGGTTCAGTTCTGTTTTTGAGTGGAAACATTTGAAATATGGTGGTGGGAATGTGTGGTCCCAAAATCAAATACCAAACCAAAGAAAAGTGTAGTAATAAAATCCATGTGCCATTAGAATGAAACACACACAACACACAGAGTAGAGTCAGAATGGTCACAAAGAATTGACTGATATACGAGGGGAAAAATTTCTCATTTAGTTGTTGGTTTAATGTAAACTAATCCAGCTCCATGAAAAACATATTTAAATAGGGATGTTAAAACATGATAGAACAGCCATGTGATCCAGCAATTCCACTCCTAATGATCTATTCCAAGAAGATAAAACAATTAGTCAGAAATATATATACATTTTTATGCTGCTTTTGACATAACCAAAATCTGCAAAATAACCCAAGAACCCAAGACAGATGAGTGGATAAAGAATTTGTGGTAAGTGTTGGAAAGATCGTGAAGAGCTTGCCTTGTACATGACTGAGGTTCAATCCCTGGTACACCGTATGGTCCCCCGAGGCCTGCCGGGAGTGATCCCTGAGTGTCTATTTGGAGTGAGCCCTGAGCGCTATCAAGTGTGGAACAAAAATAATAAACAGAAAAACAATAACAAAAATAGATACTAAAGTATATATATGTATGTGTACAGAGAGATAACAATATAAAATAACTTGCTAGTTGCTGCTATAAAATAACACAAACAGTCTTACCAATAACAAAAATAGACATTATGGGAAATACATATAGAGCTATAAGAAAAGATAAGATTTACACTGTCACACAATATGGGTAGAACTGGAGAGTGTCACACTGAAAAATCAAAAGGAGGAAAAGAAATATTAGATGATCTAACTCATGTGGTATATAGTTAATCAAAGCAAGGGAACAGATTGGCTTTGTCTAATCAAAGCAAATTTTTGTTTACTTTTATAATTAAAAAGTATTTGATTCCATTGTGTTACACGGAACTTTTGGAAATTGTTTTTTCCTTCTAACTTTAAACCTTGTGGTTTACAAAGTTTTTCATAATATGGTTATAACAAAAATTTTAGAACACAGAACTGATATTACCAAGTTAGTGATTGGAATGTGATGGCCAAAAGATAGTGATGTTTGGTGGAAGTCTGGCACTACTCCCCTAAATATATATAGATATTTCTTATAAACTAATATCATCTCAGTAAATCATAATATAGCATAGCGGGTAGGGCGCTTGCCTTGCACACAGCCAACCCAGGTTTGATTCCTCCGCCCCTTTCGGAGAGCCCAGCAAGCTATCGAGAGTATCTAGCCCGCACGGCAGAGCCTGGCAAGCTACCCGTGGCATATTTGATATGCCAAAAACAGTAACAAGTCTCACAATGGAGACGTTACTGGTGCCCGCTCGAGCAAATCGATGAGCAATGGGATGACAGTGACAATGACAGTGAAATCATAAAATTTCAGTACAAATATGTCTGATTACATATTTCCATTTACTTTTATATTTAAACATGTTTTATTTCTGTGTAAATCTATAATTAAATTTTTATTTCTCTCTTCCTAGTTAATATAAGCTCTTTTTCAACTTCTGATTTATTACTTCCAAATAATAAAAAAAATTGACATAACTTTTTCTTCTGTATATAATTGTACTTTTTTGTTTGTGTGTCAGGGACTGACTGGCTCAGGGCTTGACCCTGACTATGCACAGGGTTTACTCATGGCTATGCTTAGAGAACAATATGTCGTGCTGGGATCTTATGGCATTAAGCCACATGCAAGACAAGTGCCTAAGAGGTCAGAGAGAAAGAACAGCAAGGAAAGTGCTAATGTTGCCAACCTGGTTTGGATCCCTACACCTCATCTGGCCTCCTGAGTACGGCTGTGCTTAAGTCCTGGATACAACCAGTTTGGTCCAAAAAAATGCAAGTGCCTTAATCCATGTAATGTAATATCATTCTAGTCCCTATAATTTAGATTTTACTCAATTAATTTTATTTTGTTTCCATTTTTATGTATTCCTCTAGCATTATCAACTAAAAATCTGTTATTAGAAATATTATATTTCATTTAATTTAAATAATTCTAATACGCTATTTTAGCTTTTTTGTTGTATTTTATTTTCCTTACATTTCCATATTTAACATCTAATTCTAAATAGTTCATAATGTATTGAAATAGATCATTATTCATAGCTTTAAGTACATTTTAAACATAAATAAATCTTTAGATATATTTCAAACCTTTTACTTTTGTTGTTAGCGGTTATAAATTTGCAGTTCTCAGGGCTTATTCTTGGTTCTGCGCATGAGGATCACTCCTTGCAGTGCTCAGGGGACCATATGCTTTATAGGGAAAATCCTACCAGTATCTGACACATGCAAAACAAGCACCAAAAACTCTTTGTTATCTCTTTGGGGCCAACCTTTTACTTTTTATTTTTCTGCATTTAATTTAATTTTATATATTACAAGTATTGGTTTATTCATTCAGGAGAAACATAAATCAGAAACTGATGGATAAGGCTTTATCCATCAATTAATGTATACCCATCCACGGAAACCAACATCAACATTGTACTTAAACAAAATTTTTTATAGTTTTATATCAAGATATCAGAAAATAAATATACAGTATTTTGGTTTAAGTTAAAATGTTCAGGGTAAGATTAATTTTTATTTCACTTAAGAAATGTGATGTACAAAAGTTATTGATAGCTGGTTTTTAGGCTTACAAAATGTTGACACAATTCCACCACCAAGTGTCAATTTCTCTCTACCAGGGTTCCCCTGCTCCCTCTCCTAGCCCCATCTCTGCCACCTTTGCAGGCATGCTTCGAAGTTCTGTGGCTGTAGTTTAGATGACATACTTTCAGTGTTGAGTCTGTACTTTTTTTAAAAAAAAAATTTATTGAATCACTGTGAGATAGTTACAAGCTTTCATTTTTTTTTGTTTTTATATATATAGCTATACTACTCTCACATCATAGGTATAACCACGGTTCCTGAGCCACATCGCCCCATTGTTATCCTTTCTTTTCTTCCTACCCATCTCAATTTTTTTTCATCTTTGAAGCATGCCTGCAAAGGTGGCAGAGGTGTGGGTAGGGGAGGGAGCATGGGAACCCGGGTCGGCTGCATGCAAGGCAAACGTCTTACCCGCTGTGCTATCACTCCAGCCCCTGGTGGTGGAATTGGTGTCAAAATTTTTTAAGCCTAAAAACCAACTATCAAAAACTTTTGTACATCACATTTCTTAAGTTAAATAAAAATTAATCTTACTCCTTTTTTTTAACCTTTTTTTTTGGCTATTTGGGTCACACCTGGCAATGCACAGGGGTTAACTTCTGACTCTGCACTCAGGAATAACTCCTGGCGGTGCTTGGGGAACCATGTGGGATGCTGGGAATCAAACCCAGGTCAGCCGCATGCAAGGCAAACACCCTCCCCGCTGTGCTATTGCTCCAGTCCCACCATCTCATTTTTTAAAAAAAAAATTTTCCTTCTCTGTCCTCCTTCATATACTCTGGGGCCAAAGCTGATCTAGGTATTCTTCCTTTACTATATTACATTTCCTCAGCCAGTTATTCCATATACCACAGATAAAATGAGATCATCCTGTGATCGTCCTTCTTCTGACTTCACTCAATAATATAAGTGAGATCATCTTGTGACCCATTCTTCTTCTGGCTTACTTCACTAAATATTATATCTTCTAGTTCCAACCATGTTGTATTAAATTGCATTGACTTCATCATTCCTTGCACCTGCACAGTTGTCCGTCATGTATATAAACCACATCTTCATAGACCATTTATATCTTGTTGAATATCTGGGTTTATTCTGTATCTTAGCTATTGTTCTTGAAGTGGCAATGAATAATGCTATGCATATGTACTTTTGAATGAATGGTTTTTTTTTGGTCTTGGGGCTAGATCCCCCACCATTGGAATTTATGTGTCATATGGTAGCTCAACTCTGAGTTCACTGGGATATCTCCATAGTATTTTCCACTGGATCTGACCCAGACAACATTCTCACCACCAATAAATGAAAGTTCCTCTTTTCATCACATACAAACACAGATTGTTTCCACTATTTTTGATTTGTGCCATTCTCACTTGTTTGAGATGACTTTGTCATCTTGATTAGGATTTCCCTAATGATAAATTATGCTGAGCATTTTTTCTCAGCAGTCATAGGCAGTAGTGAATGAAAAACTCCATAGTCTTGTATACACTTAAACTGCATGCCAGAGTCAAATTTTAGTTGTTTTTTGATCATAGTTTAACCTATCAATGAACTCTTTTCTTTATAATATTCCTCTTTTAAACACTTCAATATTTCGATATTATCTGAATACATTTAGTGTTATAGTTGCATAAATGGCAAAATTTTAACATATTAAGTTAAATTTTTTTTCCTGACCTATGATTGGACTAGTACAGGGTTGGATATATAGCAGGCACTCAAAATTTTATATTTCTTTAGTAAATAAACAAATGATATGGAAAAGCCTGAGCATATATAATCAATTGATTAATTATAGTATTGATGAATCAATTAAAAATAAATTAAAATGTTAGAGTAAACAAATCATATGCTAAAACTATGAGGATAATTTTTAATTCTTTGTGCCTTTGCAGAATTTCTGTCTGGACAGATAATTAATCACCTACAGAATTAGAAAACTCAAGGGAGCTCCTGGGAAAACTTGTTCCCCTGTCTGTGCTTCTCTGTGCTTCTTATGCTCCTTATCTCAAGAGCAAAAAGTTCTCATTTTCTTCCATTTTCTAATGACTGCTCAGTGACACATATTTAACTAGAGTGCCTCAAAAAATGATGAACCATTGAGAGACCTCAAGGAAAGAAAGTCAGTTGGTGACATCTGAACAGGTTTAGCTGCTATCCAACCATCAGTTTGTTTTCCAACTGGGTAAGCTACGTATACTTCTGATGTACAATAGTTAGAAAATTAATAAGAAAAAAATAAAGTATGATATTTCATTGAACATTATGGGAATTGATTATATTTTCTGTAGGATCTATTTTAGGATACATTAATTATCTCTTTTCAATGATCCTTTTCTGTAAATACAAAATTTTAGTACAAAATTTTTTTTTAAACCACAGTGTTTATATGAACTGTAAGGGGGAAAAATAAAAAATTAAACAATTTAAAGTAAAGATTTGCATCTCAGGGCCAAATTCACTTATTTTACTCAGCATTGCACATTCAGATTCATGTTTCACTAATCATATGTGTTGTCTATTTGATTTCTGATTCCTTTATTTTTCCCTCCTGTTTTCATTATTGCCTTCCTCTGAATGAATTTTTGATTCATTTGTTCTTTTCCCATGTTCCTTTAAGTGTAAGGTAAAATTGTTTTTTATTTCAAATAGTCTAGTACAAATTTTTTAAGTTAAAACACACAGAGGAAATCTTATTACTATTTTCATAACAGTGAATTTTTAAAGTACCTCATTGAATTATGAGGTAAGTAGAACTTATTTAAACAATAATAAAAATATTTTAAAATAATTCAAGTGTTTTAATTATCTGTTATGCATACAGCAAAATCAGCCTCATTGACATACAAGTATTTTGAACAAAATCCTGTGTATTATGTGAGTTATTAAATGCTAACTAGTTATATCACTGAGAACTACTATTTTCATTGATTGGTAAAAATAAAACATGGAAAGGCAAAGACAGTAGGGAAGGAAAAAGAAGAGAGCAAAAAGAGGAATCTCCCACTATAATTTAAGCATAGATCTAAGTAAACACAAGCACCAAAATAGTAATTGTTATTCAGTCAACTTAGAAGTGATTTGAAGTAAAATTTTACAGAAATTTAGCAATAAGTTATTAATACATTTTATATCTTGTTTTCACAATTAAAAAGAAAATATTAAAGATTTGAATGTAAAAATAAAATATAAAAGTCATAAAAATATGTGGGTAATAATATCACTAAAACATGAACAAAGAAAATAAAGAAAATGCCATGGGGAAGGCAGAGCTAGTAGATAATATATATTTGAAAATAAGATAAACATTTTAATTTATAAATAACACATTTGAAGAATGTACAAATGATTTAACAGGGACCATGTTAATTATTAAAACGCAGATTAAACAGAAAGCTATGGCTCACATTTTACTTGCAAACTTACAGATAGAAGTTCAAAGTTCTGGGGCCAGAGTGATAGCACAGCGGGTAGGGCGTTTGCCTTCCACGCGGCCAACCCCGGGTTCGATCCCCGGCATCCCATATGGTCCCCCAAGCACCGCCAGGAGTAATTCCTGAGTGTAAAGCCAGGAGTAACCCCTGAGCATCGCTGGGTTATGACCCAAAAAGCAAAAAAAAAAAAAAAAGAAGTTCCAAGTTCATCAGCAGTCATGTGATTAACGTGTCAAGTGCAGATTTCACTGTCATAGCTATGTCAATATAGAATTAATTTTTTTTACATAACATGGTTTAAAATAGTGTTAAAGTTTATAACCTTTATGTGCAAAGCTGTTGCCATAGAAATTAAATTGAATACATGTATTAGAAAGGGGCATTTTAATTTTGTTACAGCAAATAAAATGTATTTTATTAATAAACCATTAATCAAATATATTAAATAGATTATTATATAATTATGCATTATACAAATAAAATATAATAGACAAAACATTAATAAATATAATCATCATCATCCCATTGATTGTAATAAATATAAAGCTTTTAATTTTAGGAAATAAAATCGTGTAAATTATGTTCCTTTTTTTAAAAAAAGAAACATATTTCAATTAATGTATAGAAGAGTTATATTTAATTTGGAGTGGTATTTTGAGCCACACATGGCTGTGGTCAGGTGTTACTCCTTACTTTGTCCACAGGAATTACTCCTGTCTGAGCTTACGGCATATTTCTGGAATATGCCATCCCAGCAATCAAACTTGAGTAGGTGACACGTAAGGCAAAAAAATGCACTCACCGGGGCACGCGGCCGACCCCGGTTGTAATCCCAGCATCCCATATGGTTTCCTGAGCACCGCCAGGGGTAATTCCTGAGTGAAGAGCCAGGAGTAACCCCTGTGCATCACCGGGTGTGACCCAAAAACCAAAAAAAAAAAAAATGGACTCATACTACCTCTCTGTCCAGACAGAAGAGTAATATTTCTGAATGGATTAGATACACTATGGTCATATTTAATGTAAAGTAGAACTATATGAAAAAGATTGTTTTGTGTTTGATATGGTTCATTGTGCATTCAATAAATAAGTGTGGCAGACTCTCTCACCACGTGCGTTTTGTGGCCATGAACCGCTTCCCCACCCTGGCCTGCTGCAGCCACCAACAGATGCAGGAGGGAGGGAATAGGGCCGCCAAGCTTGTTGGTGATCAGTTGCCGTTTATTCCATTTTCCCCGTGTGCCTATTCTAACCTCACTGAGAGCCCCATTCCAGTCTCACATTCCCCCCATTCCCTTCTCCTCCTGTCTCTCATGCTCCTCTCATCGTGCTGTCTAAGTCTAAGGTCCAACCTCCAAGCGTTGGGGGTAGCAACTACACATAGGTGGGGTAGCAATGGACATACGAAAGCCCTTCCTTTTGGGGAAGCTCTTCTAAGACAAAGACATCATCCTACTAGGAGATCTGCTCAAGGGCGGAACTTCATCTAAGGACGCATTTCTCCTTTCCTTAGTCCATAACCATCTAAACAGTTACCTTAGGTTTACTTCTTAATAATCTTTCTAGTCATTTTGTATGGACACAGTAAGAGATATCTTAAACTTAAACAGTGGGTCTCCTGGGAATATCTCGCTATAGATGCCAGGACTAGTCTTCAGGCCAGATTAGTCCTTCCTAACCCTACAGGGCACTTGTCACTTCTCTTTGGGTCATGACAGAATTCGTCCATGACAGTGCTCTTAGCTTATTTTAAGTTTTATGGCACTTAGCCTGTCTCGTTTTTATTCCAGGGTAGTTTACAGCTTGCCCTGGGTCCAACCAGTCCCTTTGTTGGAACCCTGATTTTTGGTGCTAGGAACTAAGGGCAACTGAGGTTTTAGTCAGGCAAATATGACAGATGCTCAGGAGTAAATGTGGTTTAGAGTCAATTAATTCTCAAGTTATAAAAGCAGAGCATTAACTGTCTCCCTGTGTCTATACAAAAAGGACATTGATCTAAAGTAAATAATGCAAAGGACATAAGGAAAGGAGAAAAGCAATATTTCACTTACCAATACAAATCTAGAGATTTCTGAAGAATTTGACTTTATAAGGCACAGGTTCTGGTTAGGGGAAACGAGTCATCAACAGATAGAGAAAGCAGAGTACAGAGAAGTTAAAGATGAATACCGAGTAATTGGGAGTGCTTCAGGAGCAATGTGATGGCTATAACCCAAGAAACCTAAGCTCCTGCGCCAGAGGAGAAAGAACAAACCAACGTTATACTACAGTTTATATATCTATATTTTGTTCTATATCTTATATGTTGAACAAATTGAACTTGAATAGTGAATAATAAAATTTTGATGGAGATATTATAGATTGCAACATTTCTACATTTGCTAGTATTTTAAATAAGTTATGGAGCTCTTAAATGTGTTTATTAAGTGAAAAATATTTTGCTAAAGAAATTAAAAGCGATTCAAATTTAATTATTAATTAATTAATTAATAATGCAATTTATATTGCAATCTATTTATTTAAATTTAAATTTTTGACATTAAGAAGACTAGCATCAATGATATCTTTTAAAATTAAATGTCAGATTAACTATCTGATAAATCTTAACCAAATGTTGTTATTCAATTTAGTACTGTACTTTGAGTCAGGTGGATGTACATGAATCAAACTCAGTGAATGTTGAGTGCTTGATTTGTTTTTAACATTAACTATTGCTTTACAGTAAATGTTGTAAAAAGGTAATATACTCCAAAGGAGCAGAAAGATTTTCTTAAGTTGGGTGCTCTTTTGGAGAAAAGGGAGATCATTTCATGGTAAGAATATGAAAATATAAGAGTAGAATTTGACTAACATGTCTGACCAAATGCAGTGCACAAGACTAATTTTATCTGGTGACAAATAGTTTCCTGGAGGTAACACAATTACTCAGCACAAGATTCTGGGTCTTTTGCTTTGCATTTTGGAATTGTTTCTCATGCTCTTATCAGCTAGTCCTCTGCTCAGAATGACCCTTCTTTTTTTAAAAAAAAATTTTAAATTTTATTGAATCACCATGAGATAGTTACAAACTTTCATGTTTGGGTTACAATCTCACAATGGTCAAACACCCATCCCTCCACCAGTGCACATTCCCCACCACCAATATCCCGGGCATACCCCCCTCTCCCACCCTCCCCCTGCCTTTATGGCAGACAATATTTCCCATACTCTCTCTCTACTTTTGGGCATTATAGCTTGCAACACAGACACTGAGAGGTCATCATGTTTGGTCTATCATCTACTTTCAGCATGCATCTCCCATCTCAATTGGTTCCTCCAGCCATCATTTTCTTAGTGATCCCTTCTCTATTCCATCTGCCTTCTCCCCTCTGCTCATGAAGCAGTCTTCCAGTTATGGGGCAATCCCCTGGCCCTCGTATCTACTGTTCTGGGGTGTCAGCCTCATGTGATGTTATTTTATACTCCACAAATGAGTGCAGTCCCTCTATGTCTGTCCTTCTCTTTCTGATTCATTTCACTTAGCATGATACTCTCCATGTTTATCCATTTATAAGCAAATTTCATGACTTCATCTCTCCTAATAGCTGCATAGTATTCCATTGTGTAGTTGTACCAAAGTTTCTTTAACCAGTCATTTGTTTTAGGGCACTTGGGTTGTTTCCATATTTTGGCTATTGTGAACAGTGCTGCAATGAATATATAGGTACAGATGTCATATCTACTGTGCTCTTTTGCATCCTCAGGATATATTCCCAGAAGTGGTATTGTGAGGTCATATGGAAGCTCAATTTCTAGTTTTTGAAGGACTGTCCATATTGTTTTCCAGAAAGGCCGGACGAATCGGCATTCCCACCAACAGTGAAGGAGCATCCCTTTTTCCCCACATCCAAGCCAGCACTGGTTGCTTTTGTACTTTTGAATGTGTGCCAGTCTCTGTGGTATGAGATGGTATCTCATTGTTATTTTGATTTGCATCTCCCTAATGACTAGGAATGTGGAGCTTTTTTTTCATGTGCCTTTTGGCCACAGAATGACCCTTCTAAATGGAGAGTGAGATTGCTCTGTGTCACTCCAGACTATGCTATTAGAGATATGACAGCAGCCACAAAGTTGTGTCTTTTTGTTTTCTTGTGTGAAGTAATCCTCCTCAGGTTCTTGCATCTTTCATTATTCTTTTTGTTTTGCTTTTTGGGTCACACCTGGCGATGCACAGGGGTTACTCTTGGCTCGTGCACTCAGGAATTACTCCTGATGGTACTCAGGGGACCATATTGGATGCTGGGAATCGAACCTGGGTCGGCCGTGTGCCAGGCAACCACCCTACCTGCTGTGCTACCGCTCTAGCCCTTCATTATTATTTTCAATGATAGTATCTTGATTTCTTTTTCATTTTACGAATTATAATCTGAATTAATTGATCCTTATTACTTTTTTTTTGGTCAGGGGACACACCTGGCAGTACTCAGGCTTACTACTGGCTCTGTGCTGAGGAATCATTTCCAGCCAGGCTGGGGGACCATATGTGGTGCTGGGGTTTGCAAGGTAAATGTATTTCTTCAGCCCCTTTACTCATTTGTTTACAGTCTATACCATAGGCAAATGAGTGTTATAAAGGTAAGAATCACATCTCTTTTGTTTACAGCATAACCACAATAACAATCACTGAATAATTACTTATTAAGTTGCTATTTAGAAGAAATGAGTACCCTATAGTTCCCAAAATGTATCAACTCATTTAAAATCAGTCAAAAGATATTTTTTTCTATTTGTCCAATTGTAGGTTTGGAGTAAGAATATAGTTGATAGGGCACTTTCCTTGTACACAGATGACTTAGGTTCAATCCTAGTACCACATATGGTCCTGTGAGCCCACCAGGAGTGATCTATGCACAGAGCCAGGAGTACACCTGAGAACCTCCAGGTATGACCAAAATCCCCTCACCACCACCCCAATGAGAAATAAATAAATATGTTCAATTGTAACCGGATGAGAAAAAACTGCTTTCTCTGGATGAACTAAGAAACTGAGACTCCTACTTACTCTACTTCCCAACACCTGACAATTTTCATTCAAACAACTGAGAACCAGCAAGCTCAGTTCTGCTTCTGACTCCACCTTGTAATTAGTTGTGTGAATGTAGGCAAGTCACCTACTGCTCTGGCCAGGTAATTTTTTTGTTATATATGTAAAGAAGAAAATTAACTAGTTCATAATATATTTCTTAAATTTTAGTGCATATCAACACCCAAAAGGAGAGAGAGAACAAAAAGGAATGCCCTGCCACAGAGGCAGGGTGGGTGGGGGGAATGGGATTGGAGGGTGGGAGGGATACTCTGTTCATTGATGGTGGAGAACGGACACTGGTGGAGGGATGGGTTCTCAAACATTGTATGAGGGAAACACAAGCATGAAAATGTGTAAATCTGTAACTGTACCCTCATGGTGATTCACTAATTTAAAAATAAATACATTAAAAAATAAAAAAAAATGTATTGGAGAAAATAAAATAAAATAAAATAAAATAAAATCAGTCAAAGGGAGAGGGTCTCTCTCCTACGTGGGATATAAAGAAACCTCATAAGGGAATATCAAACAATCAATGGCATAGAAATAAAGAGCAGGAGGATGGTCTTCAATAGGAAGCTGACCACTGGGGCCTGGATGGGGTAGATAAGTTAGGGAAGGCAATATTAGAACAACGGGGAAGGAGAAAGATTTCTGCTACAGAGGCAGCCTGGAGGTGGGATGGTGGGAAACTGGTGACATTGGTGGAAGGTAGTGGACACGAGTACAGGGATCGGTTTTGAAATATTGTATGCCTGAAATGCAATCATAAATATCTCAGTAATTTTGTAATTCGTAGCAATTCAATTATAAAAAATTAATTCAGGGGCCAGAGAGAAAGTATAGATGGTTATGAATTTTTCTTGCAAATGTAAACGTAGGCTCAATCCACAGCACCCCACATAGTCAGTCTCTTGAGCCTCACCCAGGGTGATCCCTGCGCATAAAGCCAGGGGTAAGCCCTGGTCACTTCAAGGTATCTCAATAACAAAATTAAATTTGTATATATAGTCTATATACTAAGTTTCTTTTTGCCAGCATGATAATTTTGTAGCAGACAACTCTTATGTATTCATATCCCATTAACTTTTCAGAGTCCTCAGAGTTTAGAGAATATTCTGAGACCAAACCCAATGCTCTGGTTTAGTACAAATTAGATGAAAAGTGGAAAACATATTCTACTTGAAGCATGAAACAAAATATATTTTAGGCTCATGTCAATTTCATATATTTTTAATTTTGAAATGATGGCCTTAGATTAACATATTAGGATAAATTTATTAAGTAAAATGCAATGTATATTTGAGGGGTAAGAGTCGGGCACATTGATATTAATTAGCAGCAGCTTTATAAATTTGAGGGTTTTGTGCTGAAAGTGACTCATTTAAATAATTAAACCATAAGGAAAAGAGACTGTAATGTAATTTAATGTAAAGGAAAATATCTATGTGTCATATAGCCAAAATATATTGAAAAACCAATAACTTTATTTTTCAAAATAAATTATGGTTATTATTATAAAATCCACTAACGAATATTACTTGCAATTACACCCAAGGAGCAATGTGAAAAGCAACAGAAATGATCAACAGGAGCTTCCCAGTGGGCTTTGTACTTCTCGGCTTTTCTGAGTGGCCACTCTTAGAAATGGTTCTCTTCTGGATTGTGATCCTCTTCTACATCATGATTGTCTTTGGGAATTTGACGATTATCTTGATCTCTTTCATGGATCCTCGCCTCCATACTCCCATGTACTTCTTTCTTAGCAATCTTTCTGTTTTGGAGATCTGTTTCACCACCACCTCAGTGCCCCAGATGCTGTTCAACTTGTGGGGGCCAGACAAAAGCATTTCCTACGCAGGCTGTGTCATCCAACTATGTGTGTTCCTCTGTCTTGGTGCCACTGAAGGAGTCTTGTTGGTGGTGATGGCCTTTGACCGCTATATTGCTATCTGCCAGCCTCTGCGTTACACCATCATCATGCACCCTCCGCTGTGTTGGAAGCTGGCACTCATAGCCTGGCTGTCAGGTGTAATGGAGTCTCTGATTCAATCTTCCATCACATTCCAGCTGCCCTTCTGTGCTCACCACCACCTGGATGATTTTCTGTGTGAGGTTCCTGCCCTTATACGTTTGGCCTGTGGAGACACCTCTGCAAATGAGTGGCAGATGACTGTCTCTGCTGTTGTCTTCACGATTGTCCCCGTGGGGTTGATTCTGACTTCTTATGGCTACATAGCTAAAGCCATAGGTAAAATGCAGTCAGAGGAGGGAAGACAGAAAGCCATTGCGACCTGTTCCTCTCATCTCATCGTAGTTTTCATGTTTTATGGGACAGTGGCCATAGTTTACACAGATCCTAAGAATCACTTTCTATCAAAGCATGGCAAATTCTTCACCTTTTTCTATACCATAGTTACACCTTTATTAAACCCTCTCATCTACACTTTAAGGAACAAAGAGGTAAAAAATGCCTTGAGAAGACTGTTAAGGAAGGGGATTAGCTTACCAGAAAAGTAATCAATGATCTGAATGAAAAGAAAATGGAAAAATTATAATAGTCTCCCAAACCCATGATACTCTCTCAAACTAATAAAATTACACTTTGCAAATCATGATAATTTCATTTTTCTTGTATATTTTACTTACCATGTTGTAAACAAAGCAAAGCAAATGCAAATGTACTGACACATTTTTGGGCCATAGTAATTTTTAAAGTGTATTTTTCTAGAGCCATAGCACAGCGGGTAGGGCATTTGCCTTGCACGCGGCTGACCCAGGTTCTATTTCTCTGTCCCTCTCAGAGAGCCCGGCAAGCTACCGAGAGTATCTGCGCACACAGCAGAGCCTGGCAAGCAATTTATGGCATATTCAATATGCAAAAAACAGTAACAAGTCTCACAACGGAGACGTTACTGGTGCCTGCTTGAGCAAATAGATGAGCAACAAAATGACAGTGACAGTGACAGTGATTTTTCGAGAGAATTATAATTCTCAAAAAATCAACTATAGAAGAATGCATTATTATTTACTCCATAATACATCCATGAATAATAGGGTATTCTAGGTGAGGAAGGGGGATTGTATAGCTATTAAGGAGCTTGCCAGTCAGACTCTAATTCCTTTTACTCTGTGTGCTCCCCTGAACACCTCTGCCAGTGATCTCTGAGTGCAGAGACAGAAGAAAGCTTTCAGATATTTTTACTAAAAAAATACTCTATTTACTATTTAAATACTCTAAATTTGAGACATTGCAATTAAAATATGACTAAGACTGCCTGATGATAAAACATGAGTATTAAATAGAAATAACACTTTCATTATTCAAGAAAAAATTAAAAAGACAAATCAAGACTATATTCCTTTTTATCTTTCATTTGAGTTACTGTGACTCCAGTACTCCTGCAATTTGATCATTGAATATTCATGAATAGAATTTTACTTTATTAGTTGAGAACCAAACTAAGAGAATAAACGATATGTAGTGGGCTAAAACCATTGAAACTTAGCTGACAAACTTCAGGGAGTTAGGAGAGTATCCGAAGGCTTTGCTGCCCATAGGTCAGTCCCACGTCTCAGTTTTTCTGGGATCATACAGTCTCTGGAACAGGGCTAATAAATGAGTTTACATGGAGGCAATGGTGGGACATGGGTGTGGCTGCAGTGGCTTCTGGAAGTACAGAAGTATGGAAAGGTATAGGGAGGTACCCTACACCAACTCCAAAAAGACCTGGAGTTTTTTTTTTTTTATTAAATCACTGTGAGAACAGTCCTTGAATGTTGGCTGCAATTGGTGCAGTCTATCTGGGTTCCTGTCCCCCGCAGTTCTGGGCTTAAAAACCGACTCTGCATGACCCCAGCTGTGTAGCTCCACAATTGAGCAATTGATAAGAAATTTAATTGAGCAGAAAGCCTTTAAAAGGTGTTACACAAAACTCCCTTTAATTTTTTTTAGTGAATCACCATGAGATAGTAACAAAGCTTTCATGATGGAGCTTTAGTCCTAAAATGAATAAACACCCATCTCTCCATCAGTGCACACTTTCCATCACCAATGTCTCTCGTATCCCTCCCACCACCTCCATTGGGGCCCATAACCTGCCTCCATGGCAGACAATTTCCTTTTTACTCTCTCCTTAATTGTGGGCATCATGGAAAAAAAACGCCTTTTAACTTAGTCCTATACTAAATTCCTCCCCAATTGAGGAACTCCTTTTCTTTTCATTTACACTTTCCAAGAAATGTTTCTACTTTCCCCCAAAAAAATACTCCCTGAAAAATTGTTACTAACACAGGCTATGTAATAGGAAAAAACAGTGAGAAACCTCTAATCAATATTTGAGCCTCACTGCTGGAGAAACCAGGGAAAGAAAATTTGGTGGTGGGTGTGGTTTTGGAAAATTGCATGCATAGAATTCTATCAACTATATTGTAAATAATGATGGCTCTACGAAAGAAGACACTATGACTCTTTACACAGAAATTGTTGTCATAACTTGGTCATAAAACCAGTGACTAAATTCTCTATGGCATCACTCTTTTTTTAAAAAAAAAATTATTAGTGAATCACCGTGTGGTACAGTTACAGTTTTACAAACTTTCGTGCTTGCGTTTCAGTCATATAATGATCGAGTACCCATCCCTCCACCAGTGCCCATTCTCCAACACTAATGATCTCAGTATCCCTCCCACCCCCCACCACCCCCACCCACCCGGCCTCTGTGGCAGGGCATTCCCTTTTGTTCTCTCTTTCCTTTTGGGCCTTGTAGTTCGAACTAGAGGCATTGAGTGGCCATTGTGTTCTGTCTATAGTCTATATTCGGTTCGCATCTCCCAACCCAAGCTGGTCCTCCAAATACCCTTTGCTTGGTGTTCCCTTTTCTATCTGATCTGCCTTTTCCACCAGCATTTGAGGCCAGCTTCCAAGCCATGGAGTAATCCTCCTGGTCCTCATCTCTACTATTCTTGGGTGTTAGTCTCCCATTCTGTTATTTATATTCAACAGATGAGTGCAATCTTCCTATGTCTCTCCCTCTCTTTCTGACTCAGTTCACTTAACACGATACTTTCCATGTTGATCCATTTATATGCAAATTTCATGACTTCATCTTTTCTAACAGCTGCATAGTATTCCACTGTGTAGATGTACCAAAGTTTCTTTAACCAATCATCTGTTCTTGGGCACTTGATTTTTTCCCAGATTTTGGCTATTGTAAACAGTGCAGCAATGAATATACAAGTGCAGAGGTCATTTCTACTTTACTCTTTTGCCTCTCCAGGATATATTCCCAAAAGTGGTATTGCTGGGTCAAACAGGAGCTCAATTTCTAATTTTTTGAGAATCGTCCATACTGTTTTCCAAAAGGGCTGAACCAGTCGGCATTCCCACCAACATTGAAGGAGGCATCAATCTTGATTTTAATGATTTGAACGTCAGAGACATTAAGTTTTAGATTTTGCATTCTTTACGTAATCTTTCTGAGCTTTTTTCTTCTTTTCATTTTTGATTTTGATGTTATTGGGCCACACCTGGTGGTGTTTAAGGATTACTCCTGGATCTGCATGCGAGATTACAACAGTGGTTCTCTGGGGGAACATATGGAATGTTGGGGATCAAACCTAGGCCATTTTATGGTGTATAATCAGAGGCTTAAGGGTTACTTCTGGCTATCTGTTCAGGGTTCCAAATGGTATCAAAGTCACCTTGATGGTACTCAGTAACCTCCAGAGCCACTGCTGGCTATCCTTTGGAGGTTCCAGGGCTATATGCAGTGATTCTCAGGAGACTGTGTGGCTCTGAGAGCAACACTAATTAGACTTGCATTCTGAATGTGGTAATCTTCTGGCCCCTTACAGCATTTACATATCTATGTATTTAATTTCTATTTCTTTAGTCTATATACATGTAAATGAGATTATTTTACTTTTTACTTAAGATCATTTTATAGAGTAAAAACTACCTAAATAGCCTATTATAAACAATATATAAATACAATGAGTTCTCAGGTTGCAAATTTGACATGCAAATACTGATTATATTTATATTAAAAAACAAATCTAGGAGGAAGATGTTTTATATTATCTCCATAGATTGTTTTGATGTTCAAGTAAATTCCTATGTTGCATAGAATTATTTTTTTCAACAACAGATCAAATATACAACAGTGGTTCCAATTTCCTAAAGCCTACTAGCATGGAGACTGGTGTGAAACCAAAGTATTTTAGACATCTCAAGAATAACCATTATTTATAAGCAATATTTCCTATTAATAATAAGAATAATATGTTCTAGACTTAATCTTATGTGGTTTAATACATAGTTTGTAAGTGTACAAAATTCATGTCTAATTTTCTCAGTATAAAGTCATATTGAACAGAAATAAAACAGAATTAAAAGTGATTAAGGAATGCAAGTGTGGCAAATCAGTAACAATTATTACTCACAGTTAAGATTAATATAATTCCACCTTAGCTATTATTTCTCCTTAAGAGCAAGAACAAAGTCATATAACGGCTTAAAGCATCTAACAAAAATCTAGATATTTCCTGGGAACTGGCAAGCTGGAGGCAGTTTGGGACACAGAATCTATGAAAATGGTGGTTGCAGGGCCCTAATTCCTGGCTACTCCCACAGGTGGTTTTTGAAGCAGGCAGCCGTCAGTTAATTTCCCCCACAAGGCCCTACTCGGAGAAAGAAACGACCACCATCCATAAAGCTCCCCCACATCTTTCCCAGGCAGTGAGGATGGAAAGCTGATAATGTATTAGAACCACCTCCAGACTACCATAGGCGCCATAGGGGAACTGCTAGGACCCCCACACAAGGAGTGGATAAACATAGGAGAACTGAAGCTCAACAAGGAATGCCCAGATACATACATAATCTCTTTGATAAAGAATTCAGAGACAAAATGGGATATTTAATGAGCTGAAAAAAAAACAATGGAATGGACATCCAATAAAATACAGGAGGGTATGAAAGAAACAGTGGAGCAGACATCCAATAAAATACAGGAGGAAATGGGAGCAAAAATAAGAAAACTACAAATATAAATGTCATTCATTAAAAATTAAGTAGAGGAAATAAAAAGACTTACTGGGTACCCTTAACAGTAGAGTAACAACAGCTGAAGACAGAATCAATGAGCTTGAGGATGAGATACAGAAAACCTCCAGGAAACAGCAAAGGGTAGAAAAAGTCCTCCAAATAACTCAGGGGCAGAACATAAAACTATAGGATGAATTCAAGAGGAACAACAGAAAAATCACTGGAGTCCCAGAGGAACATCAGGGAGGCAACCCCTGTGAAATAGTAACTGTTAAAGCCATCATTGCTAAAAAATTCCTAAAACACCGGCATCCTGATCTAAGAAGCACAAAGTGTACCAGCTAAAATAGACCCCAATAAAAAGACTTTAAGGCATACCTGGTCAGAATTATGAACACCATTGACAGAGATACAATACTGAAAGCAGCAAGATCAAAGGAGGAAATTACATACAAAGGAGCATCTTTAGATTAACAGCAGACCTATTTAATGAAATCCTCTGGACCAAACAATGGTCCTATATTTTTAGAAACCTTAATGAAATGGAAGCTTCGCTAAGAATACTTTACCCAGCTAGACTCTCATTCAGGTTTGAAGGAATGATACAGAAATACATGGATAAACAACAACTCAGGAACTTCAGACTTAATAGTGAGAGAAATACTCAAGTGGTCACTGTAAGGCAAGATAATCCCCACAAACATATAGTCCTCAAAGAAAGATGGCACAAACCCATAACAATAATCTCTCTCAATGTCAATGGTCTAAATGCACCAATTAAAAGACAGAGAGTGGCAAAATGGATTAAAAAATTGAATCCAGCCTGGCAGTCATGCCCACAGACTGTCTCTGGCACCATATTAGCTTATTAACGTCCATGATCCAGAGGCTTACAGTTAAATCTCAGAAGAAAGCCACAAGCTGCAGAGATGCCTCCAAACCCCAAAGTCACCATTCAGTTAAAAAATTTAATTCTAGCTGTATCACCCTGTATCACTGTATCACTGTCATCCCATTGTTCATCGATTTGCTTGAGTAGGTGCCAGTAACATCTCCATTAGTCCCTGTCATGTGCTAGTGTAACTCGATGTTGTATTGGGGGCTCTTTCAGGATTAGGGGAATGAGGACCGTCATTGTTACTGTTTTTGGCATATCAAGTACGCCACGGGTAGCTTGTCAGGCTCTGCTGTGCGGGTGGGATACTCTCGGTAGCTTGCCAGGCTCTCAAAGAGGGATGGAGGCTTTCGGGGTGGTCTCTAATCACTTTTATAGGTGTTCCCAGTCAGGCATATATAAATATATACACATATATATATATATATATATACCTCTATGATTTGTTGCCTACTGTCTGAACCCCATCAAATATGGTGTAGTAATTATGGAAAATGAGTAGAGAGTGTCTTATGACGTGTTGCTTTCACGGCCGTGCGGTCCAGGAACATGTTCACTCATATGTGAGGCTCAGCCCGAGCATGTGGAAAGTGGCCAGGAGTGTGGTGGCGGTTGGATTGTGGAGGCCGGCTGCCAGGGATGGGTCCCTTGGTGTGGGCAGGGCTCTCACCCATCTCCCTCTGGGGTGCTTTGAGTGAAAACAGCCTGGCGTGGAGTCCCAGTGGCATGGTTATGGGGGCCTTATTTTATGTTCCCTTCCGGGAGAAGCAGCCGTGAGTTCTGGAGGATGGCAGATGAGAAGATTATCTGGTGCCTGTAGGAGGTGGCTTATGGGTGTGACCCTTGGGTTGCCCAGAGACTGGGGGAAGCAGGCAGAGAATCTTTGCTACTGGGTCCCGTTGAGCCCAGAGTCTAGGTCACAAAGTTCCACATTACCTGGGTTCTGTGGGACTTCACTCATGTGAGGCTTGGCCTGAGTATGTGGAAAGCGGTCTGGAGCATGGTGGTGATTGGGTTGTGGAGGTCGGCTGCCGGGGCTGGGTCCCTTTCATTCAGGGTGCCCCAGAGGGGGGCACGCGGGTTTATCATCTTATTTAAAATTTTAGAATTCCTGGAGCAACATCTCATACCCTACACCACTGTTGTACCAAGAGTAGCACACCACATTTGATGGGGTCTAAAGTAGAAGGCAACCAATCTTGATATAAAAAGAATTTGCACACAGTAATACCTTGTGCAGGGTTTAATGGCTCCAGAGTGAGATACAACAATCTTCACACACACAAACACACACACAAATAATAAAAATTGAACCCAACATTTTGCTGCCTACAAGAAACACATTTAAATAGTTGGAGTAAACACTGACTCAAAGTGAAAGGTCGGAAAACAATTCAGTTATTTTTTCATTTAAAAAAATTTATTGGATCACTGTGAGATAGTTACAAAAAGCCTTTATGTTTGGGTTACAATCACATAATGATCAAGCACCCTTCCCTCCACCAGTGCACATTCCCAACCACCAATATCCCAGGTATACTCCCCCTTTCCCGCCCTCCCCCTGACTCCATGGTAGACAATATTCCCCATACTCTCTTCCACACTGCTCTCTCTCTCCTATGCAGTTCTGGTGCCAGTTCATTCTTCATGTTGAGTTCTCGACCCAGGTACACATAGCTGCTGCATTCCGAGATGTTCATTCCATTGAGAGCAAATGGAACGCCAAGGACTAGTTTGTTTTTCATGAATTTTTTTTTTTGGAATGTTTGAATGTTTTTCATGAATGTTTTTTCATGAAAGTTTTTCATGAATGTTTTTTTGTTTTTCTTCGTGAGATTCAGCTGCAGTTCAACCTTTCCACACTCGCAGTTGAAGTCGGCCACCATTTGTGCCACTTGGCTAATGTTTGGTGTCAATAGAACGATGTCATCAGTGAAGCAGAGGTGTTGTAGTTGCCAACCATCTATCTTCACTCCCATTTCTTCCCATTTCAGTTGTCACATGACATTCTCGAGGATGGCACTGAAGAGTTTTGGTGAAATGATATCACACTGCCAACCCCCCACCTCTCTTTACATCGATGATCACTACCTTGTAGAATGGTAAGATCCCGGTGGTGAATCCATAATTCAGCTCGAGGAGGATCTTGATGTACTGAGTTTGAACGCCCTGTTTGGCTAGGGCTTCAATGACCACTTCAGTCTCAACAGAATCAAGGGCCTTTAAATCGATGAACGTTAGACAGAGCAGCATCTTGAACTCTCACAAAACTTCAATGAGCTTGGTCACGGTGTGGACATAGTCGATCATGCTAAATCCATTTCAGAACCTGGCGTGCTTGCATGATTGTCCTTCGTCTAGTGTTCTGCCTATTTTATTCAGGATGACTCGAGTGAACAACTTGTAGATGACAGATAACAGGCAGTTTGGGCGATAGTTGCCGATGTCGTGGATGTCTCCCTTCTTGTACAACAGAACGGTTCTGCTGGTTTTCCATTGGGATGGAACCTTGCATACGGACAGGTAGTGTGTGAAGAGCTGAGCCAGAGTATTGAGCCGAGGCAGAGTATTGATCTGTATTGGTGGCAGATTCTTCAGGTGTTCGGGTCTGACCTTGTCTGAACCGACTGCTGTATGCTTCTTTACCAACGAAATGGTGTGTTGAATTTCAGAAGGGAGAATTTTGGGAATGACATATCCATCCTGTGGAATTTGGTATGTGGGCAGGTGGACATGGCTATCGAAGAGATCCGAGTAGAAGTCATGAATAATCTTCTCCATTGCCCTTCTGGAAGATGTGATAGATCCATTAGGACATCAGAGGGCAGTCATCTTGGTCTTGTACTTGGCGAAGGAAGGTGAGCATTCAAACACTTTTCCCGGCTTCTGCTGCATTGACCAACACTGCTGCTCTTCACTCTTTGAGGTCTTCCTTTATCGCTTCTCGCACAGCTTTGCGAGCTTGTACATTAACTTGTGATTGTCTGAGGCTCGTGCCAAACCACATTGGTGAATGAGCTTGAGAGGTTCTGAAGACAGGCATCTGTTTGTGGCTTTTTCACCCTCGGCATTTCTGGCACAGTCAGGGAGGTGCTGAATCAGTCGATTGTATGCCTTGTTGATGTTGTCAACGAAGGCGTCTTTTCATGTTGCCACAATAGTGCCAAAGCGCTCCCAGTTTGTGGTCATTCTGGGAGTTCTCTTCTTAAACTTAAACTTTGCAGTGCTTTTGCCCCGGTCTGTGAAGTGGAATTTTGCACGAAGGAGATGGTGGTTTGATCCCATTTGGAATTTTGGGACAATAGCGACATTGGTCAGGCAAAACTGTCAATTGAATATGATGTGGTCAATTTCATTGTGGAACTGTCCACCAGGAGACTCCCATGTCCAACGTTTAGAATGGCCTTCTGGAACTGTGAGTTACTATGGATGGTCTTGGTCAAAATGATGAACTCAGACAGTTTCTCTCCTTGTTTGTTCCATTTTAGGACATGGGACTCAATGTGGAGTTCTTAGGGCGACCTTCTCGGTCCTATCTTGGCATTAAAGTCTTCGACAATGATTTTGTAGTAGATGTAGTCTGACTTCATTTCAATGCCATACTGTTTTAATTACTACCCAAAGTATGATACAACGCAGTCCCTATAAGGATACCCATGACTTTTTTCAAAGACATAGACCAAACACTCCTAAAATTCATATGGAGAAATGAACTCCCATGAATAGCTAAAGCAATCATTGGGAAAAAGAATATGGGAAGCATCACCTTCCCCAACTTCAAACAGTACTACAAAGTGGTAGTAATTAGAACAGTATGGCTTTGAAATGAAGTCAGACCCACAAATCATTGGAATAGTTGAATATCCAGACACAGCACCTCAAATGTATGATCATCTAATGTTCCTTTAATAAAGGAACAAGGAATATGAAGTGGAACAAGGAAAGCCACTTCAACAACTGGACAGCTATGTGTGAAAAATAAGCTCAGATTTATCTCTTAACACATGCAAAAAACTCAGATCAAAATTGATAAGAGACTTCAATATCAGACCTCCAAAAATGAATGCACATTTCTCTCTAATACACATGGAACATTCTTCAGGATAGATCATATTTTAGGACATAAAACTAACTTCCATAATTTCAAATACATAAGAATAATATTAAGCATCCTAATAGACCACAATGCCACAGAGATATAAAATATAAAGATGTTGAGAAACTCTAATATCTGGAGACTAACTAACATGCTGCTAAGTAACAATAGTATCAAAAGGGAAATCAAGGAAGAAATAAAAATATTGCTTGAAATTAATCATCATGACAGAACAAGTTACTAAAATCTATGGAACACAGAAAAGCCATATTTAGATACACAGAGCAATACAGGTTTATGTAAAGAAAACATATAAAAGATAAAACCAACAAACTAAATTCATACCTTAAATGTCTGGAGAAACAACAAATGAATCCAAACACTAGTAGAAGAAAGTAAATAATAAAAACCAGAGCAGAAATCAAGAACATGGAAGCCAAGAAAACAATATGAAAAGTTAAATGAGGAGCTGTTCATACATAGAATAATCAAGATAGACAAATCATTGGCTAGACTTACGAGGATAATAATAGAAAGTACTCATATAAATTGGATCAGAAACAAAAAAGGAGAAATTACAAAAGAATCCTCAGAAATTCAAGACTTGAGAACTTACTATGAATAACTCTATTCTGTTAAACTGGAGAATCTAGATGAAATTTGGCATACCTAACCTAAATACGTGTAATCTCCTAAAACAGAATTATGAGGAAGTAGAATGCCTTAAAGGTCAACCACAAGCACTGAAATGAAAATTTTGATTAAAAATTTCCCCAAGAATAAAATTTCTGGCCCAGGGGATTTGCAGGTGAGTTTTGTCAATCTTCAGAGATAACTTACTGCTGTGAATCTTTAAGCTTTTCCAAAATGTTGAAGGAACAGGAACCCTTCCCAACACCTTCTATGAAGCTACCATTACACTGATACTCCAAACTGACAGAGATATGGGAAAAAATAAAAGTTTTAGACTAAATTTCTTAAAGAACATCGATACAAAAAATACTCAGTGAAATCTTAGAGAACTAAGTCCAATGGCACATTAAAAAAAAGAAAATATACACTACAATCAAGGAGATTCACCCAAGGGATGTAAGGATGTTTCAATACACGCAAATAAATGAACATAATAGACTGCATCAGTAAAAAAAGATAAAAATCATAGGATCATATCAATTGATTTGGAGAAAGCTTTTGACAAATTTCAACACCAAGTCATGATGAAAAACTCAATAAAGTAGGAGTTCTAGAAACCTTTCTCAAGACAGTAACATCTATATAAAAATCCCATCGCAAAAAATATCCCATAGCAAATACTTTTATGAATGGTGAAAAAATGAAAGCATTCACACTGAAATCAGGTACAAGGCAAGGATGTCAACTGTTAACATTCTCATTCAAAAATCTACTAGAAGTTCTAGCAAAAGCACGAAGGCAAGAAAAACCCTTTGTTTAGGGGTACAAATTGGAAAATAGAAAATTAAGTTATCTCTATTTGCAAATGACACTATGATGTACATTAAAGTCCTCAAATTGTGTATACAAGAAGCTCCTAGAAATAATAAACCGGTACAGCAAATTAGCTGGCTGCAAAGTCAATACACAAAAATAAGTTGCATTCTTACATGCAAATAAATATTTAGAAGAGAAAGATATCAAAGAGCATATTCCATTTTAAATAGTGTCCAAAAATCAAGTACCTAGAACCAATTTAACAAAAGAAATGAGACACCTATACCATAAGAACGTAAAAACACTCAAGAAAGAAACTGAAGATCTAAGAAAATGAAAAACCATTCCAGGCTTGTGGATTGGAAGAATCAACATTGTCAAAATGACCATTTTACATAAAATACTATACAGATTCAATGCAATCCCAATCCAAATTAAGACAATATTCTTCAAAGACATTAGAACAGTCAACTATAAAGTTTTATGGTATCATAAAAAACCACACATACCCTAAACCACACTGAAAAAATAGGAACTGGAAGGTATCTTACTCTATTTCTTAAGCTATACACTCTGAAGTTATGGTAATCAAAACAATATGGTACTGGCAGAAAGAAAGTCTCTGTGACCAATGTGTTAAAATAAAATATTCAAGGATAAATCCTCACATATATGATCAGCTAATGTTTGACAAAGGAACTGAGAGCATTAAAGGGAATAACAACAGCCTCTTGAACATATGTGTTGGGAGAACTTAGATAACCATATAGAAGAAATTAAAATTAGATCCATATTTTACCCTTAAACAGAAGTCAATTTAGGACAGAACATCCTGACCCAACAGGTTGTCTTCACTGGGGCACCTTGAAGGGGGGCGGTTTGAGTTTCCCACCTTATGCAGCACTCTGGAAGCTGAAAACTTCCAGAACCCAACCGCAGCCATGCTCAAGACCACTCTGACGAGTCTCACCTACAGGGGAACGTGCATAAAAACCCAAGTATGCAGGACCTGTGACTGAGATCTCCAAGCCCACTCAGAATGGGTCTGGGCCTCCTCCCACCAGCTCCCCAGTTTTCCAGTAGCTTGGCAGTCACACCCACAAACTGCCCCCGGTGCCATAGAATCTCATCAATGGCCAAAACCCAGAGACTATGAAATAAAGCTCTGGAAGAGAGCAACACAGAACATTCTGGAACACGTGGCCACATTCATGACTACATGTCCTCTTGCATTCTAGCCTACTGATGTACCAAAAGTAGCACACATTTGTTTGGTTTTAATATGCATACTTGTAATCTCTTATATAAGGACTTAGATGACCCCAGGGTGATATACAACAATCTTAACTTTCCTCTTGTGGTGGGAAGGTGCATGGTGGTGGAATTAGTAATGAACATTATTTGTAGTGAACTATTGTGAGCAACTTTATAAAAATAAAAATAAAAATAGAACAACAACAACAAAAAACAAAAGTCAATTCAGAGTGGATCAAAGATCTTAGATCAGTCCTGAATCTATAAAGTACCTTGAGTAAAATATGGGCAGATTGCTCTAAGACCTAGATATTAAATAATTATTCAATGGCATTATGCCATTGTCAAAGGCTATAGAATCAAAGCTAAACAAACAGGACTATATAAAATTAAAAAGTTCAGTATGGCAAAAGAAACACAAGCTACAAATAAATGACAAATGGGAGAAAATATTTGCTCTCACAGTAGATAAAGTGTTTATGTCCATGATATATAAGGTACAAAGGTGAATAAAAAAATCTTAAAAGCCCATCAAAAAGTTGAAAAAGAAATGAACAAAAATTTCTCTGAGGAAGACCAACAGATGGTCAACAGGCACGTGAAAAAGTGTTCTCATTACTTACTATGAGGTAAATCCAGGGCTGGAGTGATAGTACAGTGGGTAGGGCGTTTGCCTTGCATTCGGCCAACCTGGGTTCGATTCCTCTGCCCCTCTCAGAGAGCCTGGAAAGCTACTGAGAGTATCTCGCCCACATGGCAGAGCCTGGAAAGCTACCTGTGGCGTATTCAATATGCCAAAAACAGTAACAACAAGTCTCACAATGGAGACGTTACTGGTGCCCGCTCGAGCAAATAGATGAGCAATGGGATGACAGTGACAGTGAGGTAAGTCCAACAAATCAAGACAATAATGAGATATCATCTAACACCCATGATAATGGCATGTATCAAACATACTTGAAACAATCTATGCTAATGGAGATGTGTTCAAATGTTTAAAAAGGAACTCATTCATTGCTGGTAGTAATGTTGTAGGTTCTAACCCAATGGAAACAGTATGAGTGGTCTCCGTAAACTCAGAATTGAGTTCCCAAGTGACCTAGCAGTTCCAGTTCTGGTAATCTATCCCTGGGACAGGAAAAAATTTATTCACAAGAAAATACACACACCATTATTCATTTTATCACTCAGTACAATAGCTAAGATATGGAATCAACCTTGATGTCCAATGACAGATAGGACAACCCATGTTCAATGATAGGTAGGCAGATCACGAAGATGTGATACATACACATGTATATATATATATGTACATATATATATACACAAAATAGAATACTATATAACTGTAAAGAATCATTCAATTCATAGCAACACAGATGAAATTTAAGACAGAAGAAGGATAAACAGGATATCACTGGTATATGGTATTTAGAATAACTGGATGAGGGAATACAATGTATTTTTAAAAATTTTCATTAAAGAGCCATGATTCACAAAGCTACTGATAGTTGTGTTTTAGGCATACAATAATTCAACACTGATCCTTCCAACAGTGTCAACTTCCCTCCACCATGTTCCCAGATTCCCTCCCCATCTCAACCCTGACTCCACTCCTGCCTGTCAACATTACAAAGTTTCATGTGTTGAAATGAAACTGCTTAAAATTCATATTTTCAGTGCTTTTAGAATACATATCAATATATAATTATTAAAATTATTAATCACACTAGGAAATATGACTCGCTTTAAAAAAAGACAAATACAGTATGGATAGAACCAGAGTGGGTTGTGCTAAGCAAAGTAAGTCAGAGAAGAAAAGCAAAGTAAGTAAGAGAAGAAAGACAAGTACTAGATTATCTTACTCATACAAAATGTATGGTAGCAAATCAAAGGAACAAATAAAAACAGATGAAAACAATCCTTTGGATTGTTTGGATACTAAGGTTTCTGAGGGACAATAGGGTAGGGGAAGGGAGAATCAAGGCAGGCAGTGAATGAAAGGGACTGTGGTTGAGGGATACAGGTACTTTGGTGGTGGATATACTATACTAATGTATTTTGAAGAGTTTTAAAATTGTATCTTCAAACACATTCAATCATGTAAAATGAGGTAATCTCAATAACAAGTATAAAGCAATGTAAAAATTTAAATGAAGATAAACTAAAATTTATAAAAATTAAAAGTGACTTACATTAAAATGTAGCACTGTAGCACTGTCATCCCATTGTTCACCGATTTGCTTGAGTGGGCACCAGTAATGTCTCCAATGTGAGACTTGTTACTGTTTTTTGCATATTGAACATGCCAAGGGTAGTTTGCCGGGTTCTGTGTGCAGGTAGGATACTCTCGGTAGCTTGCTGGGCTCTCTGAGAGGGATGGAGGAATTGAACCCGGGTCAGCCACATGCAAGGCAAACACCCTACCCGCTGTGCAATCGAAAACAGTAACAACAAGTCTCACAATAGGAGACATTACTGGTAACATTAAAATACAATAACTAATTTTTGTTCTAAATATTTATTATTTCTTTGTATAATAAGCATGATGATTGCAAATTAAGTATATTAAGTCATAGTTAAAATATGTGATATAAAATTGTTTTAAGGGCACAGACAATAGTACAGTAGATAAGGTGCTTACCTTACTCATTGCTGGCCTGGGTTAAGTCCCTGACACAGCACATGATCCTATGAGTCCACTAGGTGTGATCCCTGAGCAAAGAGCCAGGAATAAGCCCTGAGCACTGTTAGGTGTGCCCTCCAGACAAACAAAAAATGAAATTGTTTTAAGTGTGCAAAGCAGATGTTCCTGTTAGGAGATTGGACAATATGAGAAAATGTAGTAGTCACCTATATTTGATAATGACTCAAACACACGTTAAATTTTTGAATCACTAGTTCATTTATTTTGTTCAACTGTATGGAAAAAAGGTGAAGTGACTGGTCTTCTACAAAATTTGATGTGTACTAATAGTATTGTATTTTTAAATTTAACTTATTAAGTCTTGAAGGTCCAAAACATTTAAGGATATTCAATTCAATATAAAAGAAAAGTTTTAAATATAATCAAAATAGTACTTGATTAACTTATTTCTCTGAAGTAGTCATTATGTAGTCTACCTAAATGATGAGGAGTAAGAAGGATAACTAAATTAGCATTTTCTTTGCTGTCTCTAATAGCAAGGAAAGAAACAGGCATGGTTTCTAGCTGGCTGCATGGTTTGTTTTTTTTTAAGAAGAAGGGTGACTATTGAAACAAGTTTATTTCTAAACCAGTCATTGCTCATAATCCTCACATCTCCAAAAACTAACCAAAACCTTCTAAATCTTATAATCAGCTTCCTAAATTCTTTTTTTTAAAATTTTATTTTATTGAATCACTGTGACAAAAGTTACAAAGCTTTCAGGTTTAAGTCTCAGTCATATAATGATCAAACCCCCATCCCTTTACCAGTGCACCTGTTCCCCCACCAAGAACCCCAGTACATCCCCCTCCCACCCATTCCCCGCACCTGAGTGGCCAATGGTCTTCACTTTATTCTCTCTATATTTTGGATACATTCAATATTTCAATAGAGAACTATTATTATTTGGAATTTTCCCCCAACAATCAACAATCAAACCTGCTGAAAAGGCATCATTTGATAGTTTGTTTTCCATTGCTGAGAATGAAGATTATAGGAGCTTGAGTGGCCACTATTGTGGCCACACGGTTTTGGATTTCTGTTGTTTTAGCTCAGTTTACAGTCTAGATATATTTCTATAAGTCTGAGTGCCAAAATGGGTTAGTAGACCTCCCGGATCATAGTCTTTAAGGAGCAGAGGGGCTGTGTCGTGCATGGCTGCTCCGGATCTCATCTGGGCCCAGGGCGTACGGGTAACACCCCCATCCCATGATCTCTTGCGTGCCATGTCCTACAAGCAAGTACCTCTGGGTTGTGAGTCCTAGAAAATGGTGGACACCACATGGGTGCTGCTGCTCCTGCCGTTGCTACCTTCCCCGTAGAAAGAAAGCATTGGGAGAGAAAATCCTTCCCCCTGCCCGGGCGGCATGGGGTCATAGCTCAGCTCACAGTCTAGATGCATTTCTATAAGTCTCTGGGTGCCAAAATGGGTTAGTTGACCTCCCGGATCATAGTCTTTAAGGAGTAAAGGGGCTGTGTCATGCGCGGCTGCACTGGATCTCATCTCAGCTTCCTAAATTCTAAGAATGCCCCATAGCTGTTGGCATTTGGATGACTTGTTATGTTTTAAGAATGAAAGACTTACATCCAAAGGTAATGAGGAAATCCATTATCACTAATTTCAAACCTTAGCAATTAACACAATTTCTTTTCTATCTTTTAAGAATATTTATTGAGACACTGTGATTTATAAAGTTGTTTATGATAGAGTTGTTTCAGGCATACAGTGTTTTAACACCAATTCCACCACCAATGTTGCCTTCCCTCCACCAATACTCCCTGGTTCCTTTCCTCCCTCCCAATCTGTCTCCTTGGCAGAAATATAACAAATTTATTTCATATTCATTAGTCCAATAAAACTTAAAAAATGTCAAATAGAACAGAAAATAAATCAATAAAAATTAACTTGTAATTATGATTTACTCTGCGTTTTTAACTTCTCTTTATAGAGTAGAGAACAACCCTATGCACCATTAGTGAGTGCCATACTCAATACCACGTGATGGAAAATTTCTCCTGTCCTTTAAAGGAGCTCTTTTGACTGACACCCAAGGATAGTATTAACAAGGGTGAAGATGAATGGTCCATGGATGGAAACCTGCCTCAAGGTCTGGGGTAGAGGGTGTTGGAACAGAGAAGGGACCATTATGACAGTAGTGGTTGGAAGGGATTGCTCCTAAGTGGAAATGTAAACACGGTTTCTTTAGAAACTAGCTATTCTTTTAGAGGACAAACACTTTTGTAGAGCCTTCTTTAGAGCCCCTGCAACATCCTTGTTCCTGAGACTGTATATGAGAGGGTTGAGCAAGGGAGTCAGGATAGTGTAGAAGGCAGACACAGCTTTGTCTTGCTCAGGGGTATGGTAAGAGTGTGGTAACACATAGGTATACATAGCAGCCCCATAAAAGAGACTAACAACCACCATGTGTGAAGAGCATGTGGCCACTGCCTTTCGCTTCCCTTCTGCCTCACTCATTCTGTAGACAGTGATCAGAATTCTTGTGTAAGAGGCTGAGATGACCGAGAATGGGATGAGAAGCATCAAGATACAGCAGACATACATAGCTGTTTCATAAGTTGACGTGTCTGTGCAAGAGAGCTTCAGAAGAGCAGGAACTTCACAGAAGAAGTGGTTGATTTCCCGGGAGGCACAGAACGGGAACTGCATGGTAACAGGAGTGAGAAGGAAGCCATCTATGGACCCTCCTAGCCAGGCTGCCATCACAATCAATATGCAGACCTTACGGCTCATGAGAACAGGATAGCGCAATGGGTTGCAGATGGCAACATAGCGGTCATAAGACATGAGTCCTAGGAGGAAGAACTCAGCTCCTGCCAAAGTCAAGTAGAGGAAGTGCTGTGCAGTACACCCTGCAAAAGAAATAGTCCTCGTTCCCACTATCTGGTCAATCAGCATCTTAGGTACAATGGTGGAAATGTAGAGAATATCCATGAGGGAGAGATGACTGAGCAGGAAGTACATAGGTGTGTGAAGGTTGGAGTCTATGTGAATGAGAATGATCATGATGGTGTTGCTGGCTATAGAGATGATATAGACCACGAAGATAAGGACAAATAAGAGCCAGGGAAAATGGGTGTTTTTGAATAAGCCCAGTAGAACAAAGTCATCATACGTGGATGAATTACCCCACTCCATAGCCCTGTAAGTGACACAACAACATATTTACACAGTAGATAATGGCACATAAAGCAAAGCTTAATATAAATAAAGATACATATCTATCTCACAAAACATGTGACAATTAAACAAAGTAAACACATCTCATTGTGAATTCCCTCATGTTACTAATATTTTCTGTATTTGATTCCAATGTTGATTTGAAAAATTAGTTTTTACTTTGGGTACTAAGTAAAGCATACCCAATAAATGATGTTTAGAATGTTCTGTTTTCTGGAGCACACTAAAAATAATTGTCACACCTCATTTAGATGAATTCATTAGTAATAGATGTGTTTGTCTAACTTTTTTCTAAATACTTATTCAATTACATTACTGTATCACTGTCATCTCATTGCTCATCAATTTGTTTGAGCGGGCACCAGTAACGTCTCTCATTGAGAGACTTATTGTTACTGTTTTTGGCATATCCAATACTCACGGGTAGCTTGCCAGGCTCTGTTGCATGGGCTCGATACTCTCGGTAGCTTGCTGGGCTTTTCGAGAGGGGTGGAAGAATCAAACTCGGTTCAGCCGCATGAAAGGCGAAAGCCCAACCGCTGTCATAATGAAATAATTTTGTGCTTTACAATTCAAGAATATTTTACTATGCTCAAGCACAATCTTACACAAAGTGGATACACATAGCATAGATCAAAGCAGAACATGTCTGATAAACAGGAATTTAGAGTGCTGATAAAGCCGTAGGGTCCTCTCAACAATGCATTCTCTCCCTATACTAGGCTGTTATTTTTACAATTAGAATAAATTTAAAATTTCTGATTAAGAACACTTATACTTTCAATAAAGGGTGACAACCTTAACTAAATGTAGTCGATTTACACTAATCATGACATATTACATAATATATGAGTACTTAGCTAATATGTCAGTTATTAATTATTTGAAAATAATAATTGCATTTTGAAAATGACAAAAAACACAGAGATACACAAATCAAAATGCAAGAGCTCTGAGCACTGAGAAATGGTATAAAATAGTGATTCATTAAAAATGGCTAATGATGTTTATTATAAACATGATTCATTGGAATTAATATGACTAATGACAAAAACAATACCATTGCATAACTTTTTAATAGAAAAGGGATAAAAGCAAATTAAATGCAATTATATTCTCTTATACTATAAACTGTAACCTAATAATGTTTATAATATAGTTCATTAATATGAGCTTCACAATATTTGGACAAAAATATTTCTGGATTTATGCATCACTCCATAGCTAAGTATAGGAATCACAAATTATATGAAACAATTCAGACCTAAAATATGCCTATTATGAATGATGATGTGCCCTGTAAGTACAAATTACATTGATAATCAAAGATTCAGTACAAAAACAATATGAAATATGTATCAATGATATTTTCTGTCATTGGAATTTATTAATTGAAATTTTGTCTGATAGATTACATTATAATAGTGCATTTGGTCATATCTGAATAAATAACATTAAAATTAGGTTAGCCTGTTCCTCTTTACATTATAACACGGCTATTAGAAATCTTATAATTACTTCTCAGGAGTCCATCATATTTCTACTGGAGACCACTGTTCCATGAACTTTCTTTATCTAGAAAACCATGATTCAATATATTTCATCCAACCAAATCCCCCAGAATTAAACACATTCCAAATTATAAATAATAGAGAACTCATCATTGTACTTAGCTAAATTATCCATAGTAAAATAGAGTGATCTCTTTATATATTCATCTGCAAAGAGTAATATAAACACATTAATAGTAGAGTACTTAGTGTTTCAGACATTTTATTTTATATTTTTAACAACCCTATGAAATATGCCTTACAGATAAAGAATGCTTAAGTGTGTTAAAGAGATTCTTCAGGGTCATGTGATTCAGATTAATAGTGATAGCCTGATTGTTCTATATTGTTTTACTATATGACAAAGCCAATTTATTCATTCCCTAACTACATTTCTTGAGACTTGGTGAGTCAATATTTTGACTCTGAATGGATCTCAAAGACTTTATGAAGGATGTCTCTTGCCCACAGGGTTCTAAAGTTGTGGCAAATTAAGAACACTATAGAGTATGTATGTAGAGATATACTTTAAGAATGGTTTCACTTTTGACTTACCTTTTGCGGAAATTAAAGAAAGAATGGTTGTGAGACAAGGAAAAAAGAAGTGATAGAATTTAAATAACATTGGTTGTTTCATGAAAATTCATACCAGAAACTTGCTCTTTATTTAGCCAAAATAAAATCATGACAGATTTACATTAGCATATTCACCAGCTGTTTTACTAATGGGTGACTTTGTTCTGTCTTTCATGTTTGTGGTGTGGAGGCAATACACTGTGATATCCTGAGGCTGCTTCAGCAGGGCTTCAGGAACCATAAGTATTAAAGCTGAAATCAGGAATGTTTCAGCCCTGTAAGTCACTTCCCTGGATACTTGTTCTGTTTTTGTTTTTCTATTTTCTCCTAATTTGTTAAATTCAGGAAAAAATTAACACAAGCAGTCTGTGGGGGCAGGAGGGCTAGTACAATGGGTAGGGCTCTTGCATGCAAGAGTTCCTGGGTTTGATCCCTGATGACACCCTGCATTATCTTCTTAGCCCCCCCACCAGTAGTCCCTGAGCTCACTTCCATGTGTGGCCCCATATCAAACAAAAACAAAATAAAAAACAAGTTTCCTGCAATCAGTCTACATTACCATGTAAAAACTGTATATCCAGCCCTGCCTGTCAGAACTTTAATTGAAAAACAAACAAAAAACCTCCTTGAAGGCGTTTATTCATCATTTGACTGTAAAGCTGAAAGAAAGGAGATGACTAGTAGGAAACCAAGTTAGCAATTGCTATTGGTCCGTAGAGAGTGCTAAAGCCCAATAGACATGAAGAGATTTAAATTTCTCCCACTTCAGAGCCCAGATGTCTTCACTTCTGACCATTACTGTCCCCAACACTAAAACATACTAATGAATCCTTAGAGATTTCAACAACTTTCTTTGCAGACAAAAATATAGCAGCAGCTCCATTATTCCTTAGATAATGAGATCCTTTCCCCACCCTGTTAGGATTACTTCTACATTGCATTTATAAACTTACAACGCAGTTTAAGAAGACTGAAAAAATACTGGGTAAATAAGAAAGTAGAAAAGAATTGACTGGAGTACTCCATGCTCCTATGTGATTGTATAACTATGTGACTGTAAATAATGTTGCTATCTTAAAAATAATATATGTATACATACACTATGTTTTTTATATAATATATAACTGCAGTTTTTCTTATAGATGTACATTCTTTACAAAATTATCACTATAGTAGAATGTTATATTTAATTACTTTTTTCCACTATAGGCATTCATTTTGCTTCTAGTTGTTTAAAATATGTAATTATATGGAGTTAATTTTATAAGATAAATGGTCACTTCATGGCTGTGGGACACATCATTATAAAGGGAAATATAAATATATGTACAAATATATGTACACATATATATATGCCTTTCAGAGAGCCTATCAAGCTACTGAGAGTATCTCACCCGCATGGAAGAGCCTGGCAAGCTCCCTGTGGCATATTTGATATACCAAATACAGTAACAATAACAGGTCTCATTCCCCTGACCCTGAGTAGAACCTCCAATCGTTGGGAAAAATGAGTAAGGAGAGGCTGCTAAAGTCTCAGGTCTGGGACAAATGGAGACATTACTGGCACCCACTCGAGTAAATCGATGAATAACTGTAGCACTGTCATCCTGTTGCTCATCGATTTGCTAGAGCAGGCACCAGTAACGTCTCCACTGTGAGACTTGTTACTGTTTTTGGCATATCAAATACGCCATGAGTAGCTTGCCAGGCTCTGCTGTATGAGCAGGATATCTCGGTATCTTGTCAGGCTCTCTGAGAGGGACGGAGGAATCGGACCCGGGTCAGCTGACCCGGATCAGCTGCGTGCAAGACAGACGCCTGACCTGCCTGATCACTCCAGTATGAGATAAATAATGGAAGATAATTTAATTTTAGATTAAGATGAAGTCCATCTAAAAATTATTAAGCAAATTGGGCAACAAAAGCAAAGAATCATCCATTCCAAAGCTAGATTCCAAAGTTTAATTCATTGTATGGCTGAAACCAAATCATGAACAGCTTTATAACTGTGTGTCTTACAGCGACTCAACAAAAAATTTTAAAAAGAGAAAAGTTTAAATTGCTTCATCTTTCTATTCGAACTATTTGCACTCATTTTTCTTGGCATTTGGTGTGGATATGTCAACTTTAAATAATATGTTTGAATGAGAAAACTGTTGTTACATCCTACTATCATCTTAAAATTTCTGTGTATCTGGAAATATACCCATGCATTCTGTCCTATGTGCTCTGATGATGATTTTGTTTATAGGAAATTTTGACTGAATAGTTTCTTATAACATATATTTTATCAAATTATCTATAGGAATATTTATGAATAGCCTGCAGGCATAAAATACCACAAATTATTCAAATTACCATCCTTATAAACACTCCAAAATTTCATGTAAATATTTTCAACAATGAAAGCTTAGTTAAGTCTTTGAATTGAAAAATTTATGTTCAGAATTTTTTGGCAGAAGAAACATCTAGCAATGCTCAGGACTTATACTTGGCTCTGCACTCAGGGAACATTCGTGGCAGGTTTGGGGCCCATACAGAGTTCCAAGGGATCGAACCCAAGTCAGCTGCTTTGCAAGGCAATTGCCCTATCCAATGTTTTGTAGTTCTGACCTCTATTTAGAATTATTTTTGAAAAGACATATCATAAGCTTTCCCATGCATTCAGTAGAAAATTTATTCTACCATATTAACTGAGAAAAGCAACGGGGTTGAAGGTTAAAAATTTATGAGAGCAGCTGAGTCATATTAAATTCCATATTTTCTAATAATGTCATTTTTAAACTACATAATCAACATCTATTGGATATTTTAAATCCTGATAGTCCATTTATTGGATACTTAAAATCTTGATTGGTAAAAAGTCCTCAAATTCACTTACCTCAAATGAAAGTCACACCAAAATATGATGGTCTGTACTGAAGGTCAAGTAACTATTGCCCAAAGAAAGCAGTTACATAAATCAAATAGCAAATGGAATGATTCATCACTTATTCTCTATAGTAAGTTTGGGTAATTAAGAAATATGACTTGGGACTTCTAAAATGAAATCTAGCTTTCGAAAGGGAGGCAAAACATATGGTGGAAAAGAGAAACAAACAAAATAAAGAGAGGGCAAGGCTGAGAGTGGATTCAAAGAATGAATTAGTGAAGTGGTTTGAGCATGGAATTACATCTTGAAGACAAGAAGATAGAGTCTGTTTCCAGACAGAGTGAAATGTTTTAAAATAGACAAAGATAGGCAAATAGAAAAGCTACACACGGAGAAATTCTAAAAGCCTACAAGAGATGATACGGAAGAAGTGGGCATCAGTTATACTGTGCCGACTGCTAAACAAAGAGCTCATCAATTTAAATTAGAGATCTTGCATGAGAAGTGTAGTCCATTACTCCCATTTGCAAGAATAATTGATGCCAAAATACCAGTCCCCAGAGTAATTTGTCCCTAGCTTGCAATTAGACCATATATTCATATATAGATATATATGTATGAAAATTCATCTTTATTTTTTATAAATTCATAAAATGTAAACTTTAAATTTAAAAAGTATTGTGATAATTGAAGTATTCTTTATTAAAATGGGTTGTGAGACTCTAAATGAAAATTAACAATTGTTTTTGTCTTTGACTGTTCGGCTATTTGGGTGTTTGGACATTACTTTTCTTATAACTAAAGTTGTAAGAAAAATGGTTATCATTGACAATTACCCAAAAATACACAGTAAAATGGCTAAAACAGTAAGAAAATGAATTATTTGAGCTACTTAAATTACAGTTAAGTAGCTGGAGCAATAGCACAGCAGGCAGGGCATTTGCCTTGCACGTGGCCAACCTGGGTTCTATTCTTCCGTCTCTCTCGGAGAACCTGGCAAGCTACCAAGGGTATCCCACTCACATGGCAGAGCCTGGCAAGCTACCCAGGGCGTATTTGATATGCCAAAAACAATAACAACAAGTCTGACAATGGAGACATTACTGGTGCCCCGCTCGAGAAAATTGACGAACAACTGGATGACAGTGGTATGATGCTACTTAAATTCAGTAAAACCCCTTTCATTAAATTTTTCTAAGAGGAACTGGGAGTTGGGATGAAAAATTTTAAAGCAGCAAACTCCTTTATGCATGGGAGATTGAGGAAACATAAATGACCAAAAAAATACATAATGTTTTATCTTCCTTGCCATGTACTTTCCTGAGTTCTGCAGAAAGAAAACAGTTGAAAGAGTAACTGCATGAAATAACTCAAGTACCAAATGATGGATAAGTAAGAAGCATAATGTACATACACAATATAATACTACTATGCTATAAGATGAAATCTTAAATTTTCTACAATATTGCTCTAACTGGATTGCATCATGTTAAAGACAATATCAGAAAAATAAAGACAAAGATTACATTACTTCAGTTATAGATTGTATATCAGGGAAAATGGAATGGAGTATATAATGGTCCATGAACACAAACTTTCAGGCCTTGAACACAGAATTTAAATTTCTTAGTTTCCTGGAGGGAATCCATTGTACCCTGAAAAAAAAAAACAAATATATTCATAAGACTGGACTTAGGGACTACAAGATAACCTAGTCTGGGTCATGCCAAAATAAATATTTTTTGGTACACAACCAAACTATAACATGTGCTTCCAATATATATTATACATTTATTATATATGCATTACATAAAATATATAACCCTATTATTTTTGTTTATAAGCTGCTTCCTTTGCCAATACTGTTGTTCTCCATGAGTCCATAATCTTCCAATCTGCTTAGCTGCATAATAAAATCTCCTCTTCTAGTTTGTCATCTTGTTTTTCAATTGACTGATTTAGCCTAAAAGTGGCAGTAGAACTAGAATATTGTGATTTCACCATCAATTGTAATATTCTCACAAGTGCCTACACTCTGCTCATATAGAAATTCCTAGGCACTTTATGACTTTGCTCTGTTGTTGTCTTCCTCTATGTTTTCACTCAGTATTATGTGGTTTACTTAACTCTCTTTATGTATGTATAAATGAAGGTTGCATTTTAGGTTTTCTGTGATTGAAGAATATGTAATATGAAGGATGTTCATATAATTAGATACAAACACTTAAAAAATCTAAAATATTAAGCACTCATAATATTATCATTTAACGGCTTTCTATACTACTTTAATCTCCTGCCCCTGAGCCAGGCTGTTTTCACTGGGGACTTCTCAGAGGGGGGTCAGCTGAGTTTCCCTCCCTGCCCCAAGCAAAGCTGAGGCAACCAAATACCTCCAGAACCCAGCCACAAAGGAGAAATTGTTTTCCAATATGATTAGTGCAGAAAATATTTTTGATGCTCTATAAAAGTTTCCAATATATTTAGTATTGGAGTACGCTTACTTTTCCCCCACTGTATTCATTTAAATTTTTTTCATTGAATCACTGTGATATACACATTTACAGGCTGCTTATGCTCTGGTTTCAGTCATACAATGTTCCAACACCCATCTCTCCACAGGTGTACACTTCCCACCTTCAATGTCCCCAGTTTCCTTTCCACTGCCCCACACCCCAGACTATCTCTAGGAAAGCAGGCACTTTCCTTCTCTCACTCTCTTTCCAACTATCTTTGTCATAGAGGCTTCTTTTCTATCCCAACTGCCTTCTCCCTCAGCAGTTGAGGGAGGTTCCAACCTTGGACCAATCCTTCTGATCCTTTTGCCTGCCCTTGGGTATTGTTAGTCTTATATGATTTTTTATATCCTTCAAGTGTCTGTTCCCTTCTGGCTCATTTTACTCAGCATGATTCTCTCCATATCCATCAACTTATAAGCAAATTTTATGCTTTAATTTTCCCTAACAGTTGCATAGTATTCCATTGTGTAAGTGAGCCATAATTTTCTTTTTTTTTTTTTAACTTTTATTGAATCACTGTGAGGTAGTTACAAGCTTTCATGTTTTGGTTACAATCACACAATCATCAAGCACCCATCCCTCCACCAGTGCACATTCTCAACCACCAATATCCACTGTAGACACCCTCTCTTTACCACCTCCCACTGCCTCCATGGCAGACAATATTCCCCATACTCTCTCTCTACTTTTGGGTATTATGGCTTGCAACACAGACACTGAGAGGTCATCATGTTTGGTCCATTATCTACTTGGACCAACCATCCATCCATCATTTTCTTAGTGATCCCTTCTCTATTCCATCTGCCTTCTCCCCTTTGCTCATGAAGCAGGCTTCCAGATATGGGGCAATCCCCCTGGCCCTTGTATTTATGGTCCTGGGGTGTCAGCCTCATGTTATGTTATTCTATATTTCACAAATGAGTGTAGTCCTTCTATGTCTGTATCTCTTTCTGACTCATTTCGCTTAGCATGATACTCTGCATGTTTATCCATTTATAAGCAAAATTCATGACTTCATCTCTCCTAACAGCTGCATAGTATTCCATTGCGTAGATGTACCAAAGTTTCTTTAACCAGTCATCTGTTATAGGGCACTTGGGGTTGTTTCCAGATTTTGGCTATTGTGAACAGTGCTGCAATGAACATGTAGGTACAGATGTCATTTCTACTGTGCTTTTTTGCATCCTCAGGATATATTCCTAGAAGTGGTATTGCAGTGTCATATGGAAGCTCAATTTCTAGTTTTAGAAGGACTGTCCATATTGTTTTCCTGAAAGGCTGGACCAGTCCGCATTCCCATCAACAATGAAGGAGCATCCCTTTTATCCCACATCCAAGCCAGCACTGGTTTCTATTGTCCTTTTGAATGTGTTCCAGTCTCTGTGCTGTGAGATGATACCTCATTGTTGTTTTGATTTGCATCTCCCTGATTACTAAAGATGCGGAGCATTTTTTCATGTGCCTTTGGCCATTTGTATTTTTTTTTTTTGCTTTTTTGGTCACACCTGCCAATGCACAGGGGTTACTCCTGGCTTTGCACCCAGGAATTACTCCTGGCGGTATTCGGGGGAGAATATGGGATGCTGGGAATCAAACCCGGGTTGACCGCATGCAAGGCAAACACCCTACCTCTGTACTAACACTCCAGCCCCTGTATGTCTTTTTTGAGGAAACTCCTGTTCATTTCTTCTCCCCATTTTTTGATGGAGTTGGAGGTTTTTTTTTTTTTTTGTACAATTCTACTAGTGTCTTGTATATCCTGGATATTAATCCCTTATCAGATGGGTATTGGGTAAATATTCTTTCCCATTCTGTGGGTTCTTTCTGTATTTTGGTCACTGTTTCTTTTAAAGTGCAGAAGCTTCTTAGTTTGATGTAGTCCCATTTGTTTATGTTTGCTTTCACTTGCATGGTCAGTGCTGTTTCATCCTTAAAGATGCTTTTAGCTTCAATGTCATGGAGAGTTCTGCCTACATTTTCCTCTATGTACCTTATAGATTCATGTCTGATATTGAGGTCTTTAATCCACTTTGATCTGACTTTTGTGCCTGGCAATAGACACAGGTCAGAGTTCATTATTTTGCAGGTAACTATCCAGTTTTCCCAGCACCACTTGTTGAAGAGGCTTTCCTTGTTCCACTGCACATTTCTTGCTCCTTTGTCAAAGATTAAGTGGCCATATATTTGGGAGTCTATGACAGGATATTCAACTCTGTTCCATTGGTCTTCAGGTCTGTTTCTAGCTCGATATGATGCTGTTTTAATTACTACCACTTTGTAGTAGATTTTGAAGTTGGGGAAGGTGATGATGCACCCATCTTCTTTTCCTCAAGTATTGCTTTAGCTATTTGTGAGCGTTTATTGTTCCATATGAATTTCAGGAGTGTTTTGTCTATTTCCTTGAAAAATGTCATGGATATCCTGATAGGGACAGCATTAAATTTGTATAGTGCTTTGGGCAGTATTGCCATTTTGATAATGTTAATTCTCCCTATTCATGAGCAGGGGATGTGTCTGAATTTCCTAGTGTCCTCTTTTATTTCTTGAAGTAGTGTTTTGTAATTTTCCCTGTATAGGTCCTTCACATCTTTGGTTAAGCTGATTACAAGGTACTTGATTTTCTGAGGTACTATTGTGAATGGGATTTTTTTTTAATGTCTCTTTCTTCTCTTTCATTATTTGTATATAAGAAAGCCTAAGGACTTTTGGGTGTTGTATCGACCTATTGTTTCTAGTAGCTTTTCTGTAGAGTCTTTAGGGTTTTCTAAGTATAGTATCATATCGTCTGCAAATAGTGATAACCTGACCTCTCCTTTTCCTGTCTGTATGCCCTTGATATCTTTTTCTTGTCTAACTGCTATGGCCAGGACTTCCAGTACTATATTGAATAGGAGTGGCGAAAGTGGGCAACCTTGTCTTGTGCCCAATCTTAGAGGGAAGGCTTTTAGTTTTTCCACATTGAAAATGATACTTGCTTTATTTATTTATTTATTTTAATTTTTTAATTAGTGAATCACCGTGAGGTACAGTTACAGACTTAAAAACTTCTGTGTTCACATTTCAGTCATACAATGGTCAAGTATCTATCCCTCCACCAGTGCCCATTTTCCACCACCAGTGGCCCCAGCATCCCTCCCACCATCCTCCCCTCCCCATTCCCCCTCCCCCCACCCCTCCTCTGTGGCAGGGCATTCCCTTTGCTCTCTCTCTCCTTTTGAATGTTGTGGATTGCTATAGAGGTATTGAGTGGCCATCATGTTCGGTCTATAGCCTGCTTTCAGGGTGGGTCCCCCACCCCGAGCGGGTCCTCCTAGCATCATTTACTTGGTGATCCCTTCTCTAACCGAACTGCCTTTTCCCTCAGTATGTGAGGCCAGCTTCTAAGCTGTGGAGTAATCCTCCCAGGACTTATCTTTAATAATTTTGGGTGTTAGTCTCCTATTTTGTTACTTTACATTCCAGAAATGAGTGCAATTTTTCTATGTCGGTCTCTCTCTTTCTGACTCATTTCTCTTAACATGATACTTTCCATGTTGATCCATCTATATGCGAATTTCATGACTTCATCTTTTCTAATAGCTGCACGGTATTCCATTGTGTAGATGTACCAGAGTTTCTTTAGCCAGTCATTTGTTCTCGGACACTCGGATTTTTTCCAGATTCTGACTATTGTAAACAGTGCTGCGATAAACATACTAGTGCAGATGTAATTTCTGCTATACTTTTTTGCATCTTCGGGATATATTCCCAGAATGGTGTTGCTGGGTCAAATGGGAGCTCACTTTCTAATCTTTTGAGAATTGTCCATATTGTTTTCCAAAGTGGCTGAATCAGTCAGCATTCCCACCAGCAGTGTAGGAGGGTCCCTTTCTTCCCACATGCACACAAACACTGGTTGCTTTTGGGGTTTTTTTTTGATGTGTGCCAGTCTTTGTGGTTTGAGGTGGTATCTCATAGTTGTTTTGATCTACATCTTCCTGATGATTCGTGATGAAGAGCATTTTTTCATGTGCCTTTTTGCCATTCTTATTTCTTCCTTGAGAAAGTTTCTATTCTTCGGGCTGGAGCAATAGCACAGCGGGTAGGGCATTTGCCTTGCACACAGTTAACCCGGGTTCGATTCCTAGCATCCCATATGGTCCCCTGAGCACTGCCAGGATTAATTCTTGAGTGCATGAGCCAAGAGTAACCCCTGTGCATCCCTGGGTGTGACCCAAAAAAAAAAGAAAGTTTCTGTTCATTTCATCGCCCCATTTTTTGATGGGGTTGGATGTTTTCTTGCAGATTCCACCAGTGCCTAATATATCCTTGATATCAACTCCTTATCAGATGGGTATTGGGTGAATATTCTTTCCCATTCCGTTGATTGTCTTTGTATTTGGTCACTGTACCTTTTGCGGTGCAGAGCTTCTTGGTGTAATATAGTCCCATTTGTTTATCTCTGTTTCCACTTGGTTGGCCACTGGAATGTCCTCTTTAAAGATACCTTTAGCCTCGATGTTGTAGAAGGTTTTGCCAACCATGTTTTCAATACGCATGAAGGACTCTGGTCTGATGTTGAGGTCTTTAATCCATTTTGATGTGACCTTTGTGCATGGTGTTGGGTAGAGGTCTGAGCCCTCTACCATTATTTTTTCATGTAACTGTCCAGTTTTGCCAGCACCATTTATTAAAGAGGCTTTCCTTGCTCCATTCGCATTTCTTGATCCCTTATCAAACATTAGATGATCATATATTTGAGGGTGTGTGTAAGGATATTCCACCCTGTTCCATTGGTCTGCAGCTCTGTTTTTGTTCCAGTACCATGCTGTTTTAATTATAACCGCTTTGTAATAGAGTTTAAGGTTTGGGAAGGTTATGTCTCCCATCTTCTTTTTCCCAAGAATTGCTTTAGCTATTCCTGGTGGTTTGTTGTTCCATATGAATTTCAGGAGTGTTTGGTCCATTTCTTTGAAGAACGTCATGGGTATCCTTATAGGGATCTCATTGAATCTGTATAATGCTTTAGGGAGTATTGCCATTTTGACAAAGTTAATTTTCCCAATCCATGACCAGGGGATATGTTTCCATTTCCTTGTGTCCTTTTTTGTTTCCTGAAGTAGCGTTTTATAATTTTCTTTGTATAGGTCCTTGACCTCCTTAGTTAAGCTGATCCCAAGGTACTTGATTTTCTGAGGTATGATTGTGAATGGGATTGCTTTTTTTCAAGTCACTTTCTGCTCTCTCATTATTTGCATATAGAAAAGCCATGGACTTTTGGGTATTGATTTTATAGCCTTCAACTTTACTATACAAGTCTATTGTTTCTAGGAGCTCTTTGGTAGAGGTTTTAGGGTTCTCTAAATATAGTATCATATCATCTGCAAATAGTGAAACCTTAATTTCTTCCTTTCATATCTCGATGGCCCTAATATCTTTTTCTAGCCTAACCGCTATTGCAAGTACTTCCTTGTCTTGTTCCTGGTCTTAGAAGGGAAAGCTCTTAGTTTTTCCCCATTGAGGATAATGCTTGCCATGGGTTTGTGGTAGATGGCTTTGACTATCTTGAAGAAAATTTCTTCAAAACCCATTTTGGTGAGAGTTTTCATCCTAAATGGATGCTGGATCTTGTCAAATGTTTTCTCTGCGTCTATTGATATGATTATGTGATTTTTTTCCCTTTTCTTTGGTTGATATGATGAATTATGTTGATTGATTTCCAAATGTTAAACCATCCTTGCATCCCCGGGAAGAATCCTGTTCGTGGCCCGCGTCGCGATTTCCCTTCGCCAGCAAAGAGTGAGACGACACGGGTTGAGGATCCTTCTGCAGCAGTTTTATTCACTTAACTTCATGAGGAGAAAGAACGAACAACCCGGGTAATGGCAGTCCTTATATAGCCTGGTTGCCCCGCCTCTAAGGTGGTGCTCATTTTCTATTGGCTCTCGCTCATAGGGTGGCGCCTTTCCTATTGGCTCTCGCTCATAGGGTGGCGCCTTTTCTATTGGCTCTCGCCAATCACCCCATATGAGGTGGCGCTCTATTGGCTCTTGCCACGCATGCGCAATGCGGTCGTTGCGCATGCGCAATGTGCTCTGGCTCCCTACATCTCCCCCTTATGTCTTTGTTTATGGAGCCATCCTGTTGGTAGAAGGGGGTGGCGGTCACCACTGCCTGTATTACAAGGGACTGAGGAGGCCTCCGCACGTCCCCTTCAGGTCGCGCCAAGGCTCCACCTGTCCCGCCGTCCTCACTTCCAGGCAGGGCAAAATCCGACGGCGGCCCTATGCAAGTGGCTCGCCACCCTGAGTCGGGGGCCAACTCAGTGCAGTGCTCTCTGGCCTGACACCCTTCTCAGGAAGAATACTCGGGAGCACCCATACTCGTGCAATGAGCCCTTGTGGCTCCGAGCGTGCAAGGGCTGCTCCCAGAGCAGGAGCCATGAGCGCAAGATAGAGGGGGATAGCGGGAGCCCAACGAGTCCGAGCCCCCGCCAAAGAATTGGGGCACCAGGCAGCAGTCAGCTATAACCCAGGTAAAAGCGAATAATCAAAACAACAATCAAAAAATACAACCATCAAAACAAAATCAGAAATGCAATCAACCAACATAGCATCAAGCGGTTTCCACGTAGGACATATGGGGCTTTGCAGTAAAATACCTCTTTCCTCCTAGGGTACATTCAGAATAGCTGGTATAACACATGGCATTCATCTGGTCTACCACTTGACAGTTTTTGAGGACAGGGATCCCCCTTATTTATAAAAGTAGGCTTGGGCACGCACTGCCAAAACTGGGTCAGTCCGCCCCGAGCACTGGGCCGCGTGACGAGATATATAGTCAGAGTCCCACAGTCCACGGTTTTCGTGTAGCTCGTTGGGGTCACCGAAGATCGTCCTCCCTGACAGTTGCACGGGGTCCCATACAGCTGTTGTAGGAGGCGGAAGCATGAGCCCCGTCATGGTGGACAGGAGAGTCGGGCGTCACGGCGTCCTGGGCAGGGTCAGCGAGGTCGCGAACCACAGCAGTCAGGTCGGCAGGACCTTGTGGGTTGTGGAGTCTGGGTCAGTACCAGGAGGATGAAGTTTACTCCAGATGAAGCCATAGCAGGACCAGGAGTACATTAGTAGGTGTTATCTGTTAAAATATAAGCATAGACTTTTCCTCCTACAAGGAGATTTCCCACTATTTCTTTTTTGTGTGTTCTAATGCAAATATAAGAATCAATTGTTTCCCAAGCCCTTTCTCATTCACAAAGTTGCAAGAACCAGATACTTGGAAGAGTCAAAAAACTGGATTAGCAAGTCTTATCTGCTGGGCAAAAGTGTGATTAGAATTCACTGTTGAGGAGGGTCTGCATTTTCCAGTCTGACTGGGGCAGAGCTGGGAATGCTGGGGGGGGGGGGTAGATCCAGGGAAATCTTTAAAAACTCTCACTCCTTATGACCCTGAGCTAAGTAGCTTAAAAATTTTTTTTTTTTTTTTTTTTTTGTTATCTCAAATCAAATAAAACACTGGTAGGACAAGTTTTGCAACCAATTTTAGAACTCCAAAAAACTCATGTTTTAACTAAACCATTACTCTTCGAACCTGTTTTTACTACAATTATTTCAGCTCACATTCTAATAATCCAATGCAGATGTATAAGTACATTGACACAACAGCATAAGACCTTTAAACCATCAATTTTCATGAAACATGAGTAAATCTTCTTTGGCTTAAGTTCAACAGTTTTTGTACCTTAGTTCAAATCATGAGCTTTCTAACTTTATCAAATCCACAATACAAGCATGCTGTCAAACACAGAAAGAGCCCTTCGGGTATTTATATATATATATATATATATTTTTTTTTTAACCAAACTTCGATAATGTCTACGGAAACACAAGTAACTTTGTTTATTTTGAGGGTTTCTGTACCTTTGCTGTTTGAAAAACAGCTAAATTCCTCATTAAAATTAGCAGAGGCTTATAAGATAAACCTTGCACTCTGAATTCCCAATTCACTTTTAGATTTCTGGCTCTAGTTCTGTAGCTGTTTCTAGATAGTACAGATACTGGAATTCAAAAGAATTTCAATTGGTAATAACTATTAATGTTCTTCCAATAAAAAATTTAGACTAAAAATTTCAATTTCGTTGTAGGCGCCATATTCTAATTAGAAATCTTTGTTTAAACCTGGTCTAACAGGTTCCAAAATCATATAGATCCTTTAAATTGCTGAACTGCATATCACCCTGATCTCTTGAGATGATCCTGTTTTCCCCAGGCCTAATTTTTACCACTGATTTTCATTCTGGCTTCAGCACTTAAGTGTTCCACATAGAGAGACAGACAGACAGACAAACAGACAGACAATAAGTTCACTAAAAACACCACATGTACATGTGCACACATCTGCAATTGATCTATCGATCTGACCCTTCAGAAATGGCAGGGAAAAAACTGATAGACTGAGAAAGGAAGGAACAAGTCCTCAGGGCAAAGTTAAGCCCTGTCGGCCGATTGGGAACATTGCTCCCCGTTTCTCTGCCTGACCAGCCAGTTTCCTGCTTATTGGGTCAAGAAAGCGCTTTTGTTGATATAAGCCGGCAAAACAATCCATGACAAAGTTGTTGAAACCTAAGTTGTCAGATGTTACAATTTTAAGATCAAGATTACTTCTGAGGTGGATAGACCACCTTAGTGACACTCTTTTTCATTCCTGATATTATTAAACACTCAACCACATGATCTTGCATTTTCCTGACTTCTCTGCTGATAATAATAAGCATAACTAAGAGAAATATAATGAGACAAATATACACACACACTAAAGGCACTCGCACAAATCACACTCCTGCACTCATTCGGACCGGTCCTCTTTCATTCCGGTGCGCACCCCACGCACCACATTCACACAGAAATTCTTAAACCTGCCCTACGGGAGTCCACATTACCTTTGGTCTTGTCCCCCTGACAATGGGGTTGCTACAATGTACATCGGGCTCTTTCTAATAAGAAGCTAGCAATCTAGAGGCAAAAGGGGGGGGGGGCGGGGGAGTGATCTTCAGGATGCAAGGGAATTGAGAAAAAGCAGTCTTTTAAATCTAGTACTGTCTTACACATTTCTGAAGGAATGGCTGCTGGGGACAGCAGTCCAGGTTGAAGTACCCCCAAAAATGATCATGGTATTATTTACTGCTCATAGATCCAGTAGCAGTCACCAACTGCCAATTTTTTTTTTTTTGGTGTGTTCCAGGGAGAGGGGGTGGCAATATAAAAGCTATCTGTATAAAGATTAAAGGGTTGAGGGGTCGAGGCAAATAATTTGGACACGGCAGCAAGTTCAAAACCAAGGAAAAGCTGGGGAGGGTGCATACCCCAAAAATGATTCCAATGGAAGCGAGGGCTGGGGCCCAGCACAGTTTGTGACAGGGAGAGAAAAGGCAAACCGTTTGCAATCCTCTGGGTGGAGGGGAATGGAGAAAAAGCAATTCTTAAGAATAAGGACAATCTTAGAGCTGCCGTGGGGAATAGCCGACGGGCAAGGGATGCCAGGCTGGGTGGCGTCTATGGGGATCATAGTTTTATTTATTTCCCGGAGGTCATGGAGGAGCCTCCAGTTACCGGATTTCTTTTTTTATCACAAAAATGGGGGTGGGGTGCCGGGCTGTTCCTGCACTAACAACTTGGCGGCCTGTAATTTTTCAATGGGAAGGGGGCCCTAGGTGTCAATTAGTAAAAAGCCCATTTGTGAGAGAATATCCCTGCCCCAGAGTTTGACAGGGAGCCCAGGCAGAACATAAGGGCATACAGTCCCGGATTTGCCCTCCTCGGTGCGCCAATCAAGTGGGGACAAACTTAACATAGGGTTTTGGGATTGACCTGTACCCTGAAGGTGAGTCAGTGAGGGGGTGAGGGGCCACTCTTTTGGCCAGTCTTTTTTGGCAATGATCGTTACATCTGCACCAGTGTCAATCAAACCCGAAAGCACCTTCCCATTGATTTCATCCTTATTTATTTCTAACTTCTTGCCCCCACCGGGCAGTCCTTTTTCCTTATTTATTTCTAACTTCTTGCCCCCACCGGGCAGTCCTTTTTCCTTATTGCTGGGTATTTTCATACGCGCGCCCAGCCCTCCTGATTGCTCGGTTTCTGACAAACTGTCTTGGACCTTTTCCAACACCTGCCGGCCTTCCCTGACCACTATGGAGCATGCCTCATCCTCCAAACAATTTTGAACCATCTTCCAAGTCGCCTCAGTGCCCATAGTAAAGACACAAGAGCAAACGAGAAGGCAAATCCAAATAAGGAGGACAAAGAGTGCTCCCCACCACCAGGAAACGGGCATTCTTTTCTTACCAACGCTGGGCAGTGGTCCGCAGCACGCCTCTCCGAGCAATCGTCCTGCAGTTCTGAATCCTCCCTCCAAAAGGAGGGGTTCTTCCTCGCGGTGCAAGATGAAATTCCCGGGTTTCGGCACCAGTTGTTCGTGGCCCGCGTCGCGATTTCCCTTCGCCAGCAAAGAGTGAGACGACACGGGTTGAGGATCCTTCTGCAGCAGTTTTATTCACTTAACTTCATGAGGAGAAAGAACGAACAACCCGGGTAATGGCAGTCCTTATATAGCCTGGTTGCCCCGCCTCTAAGGTGGTGCTCATTTTCTATTGGCTCTCGCTCATAGGGTGGCGCCTTTCCTATTGGCTCTCGCTCATAGGGTGGCGCCTTTTCTATTGGCTCTCGCCAATCACCCCATATGAGGTGGCGCTCTATTGGCTCTTGCCACGCATGCGCAATGCGGTCGTTGCGCATGCGCAATGCGGTCGTTGCGCATGCGCAATGTGCTCTGGCTCCCTACAGAATCCCACTTGGTCATGGTGTATGATCTTTTTGATAAGTTGTTGGATTCTATTTGCTAATATTTTGTCGAGAATCTTTGCATCCGTGTTCATCAGGGATATTGGTCTTTAATTTTCTTTCTTAGTGGTGTCTTTGTTTGCTTTTGGTATTAGGGAGATGTGTGTTTCATAGAAACTGTTTGGGACAGTTCCTATTTTTTCAATTTCCTGGAAAAGTTTGAGGAGAACTGGCAACAGGTCTTCTTTAAATGTTTAGAAGAATTTGCTAGTAGAGTTAAATGACTCCCAGGTTACAAGGGCATAGCATTTTCTAAGTCTTCCTGTGTCCATACAAAAAGGACATTGCTCTGAATAAATATGCAAAGGACTCAAGGAGAAGAGAAAAACAATATTTACAAGTCAACAGAACACTAAGAAAGAAGATACAAGTAAGCAAAGAGGAACTGGAGCACTGTAATGGGAGTAACCCAATAACCCTAAGTTACCTGAGGCTATGTTATCCTACAGTTTCGTCCCATTTTTCTGCTGAAATTTGGTGTATTTGAGTGTTCTGTCTTGTCTTAAAGTAGCCCATTCAGTTGTTCTTGTAACCATGGTTTTGAGTCCATGAAGTTCCTGAGCTGTTGTTTATCTGTGAAACTGTGTGTTGTTCTTCTATTATGAATGAGAGTCTAGCTGGGTAAAGCATTTTTGGTGAGGCATTTATTTCATTGCATTTTTTTTTACTATATCCCACCACTGTTTTTGGACTGTGAGGGTTTCATCAGACAAGTCGGCTGTGAATCTTAAGGATGCTCCTTTATAGGCTGTAAAAAACTAAAGCTTGCCGAGGGGCGAGTGCACTCGAGGGCTCTCCGGGCGGCTCTGTCTCACCACCCGCGTTCGGTGCTCTGGAACCGCAGTGTGTGGACTGGATCGGGACGGCCGGTGGTCAAGGACAGGCGAAGGAAGAACGAGGACCAAGCTGGTTGCTGATTAGTTACCGTTTATTCAATCTTTCATCTTTCTCATCTCCCGCACTCCCAGCTCCGGCCTCTCTCTGCATCTACTGCTCAACTGCTGCCTCTCTCTGGCTTCTCTCTCTCCTCCCACTTGTCTCTCCCACCTTGCCCTCTAGGCTACAACCAGCCAGGTAGCAAAATCAACATAAGAAAGCCCTTCCTGAGGGCAGGGCACTCCAAAGCCCTTCCTCACTCTTAAGGTTTTTTTTTCTTTTCCTTAGTCCAGGAACTTATTAACATCTTAATACTAGTTATTTTTGTATGGACATAGCAAGGGATACATTGAGGCTAGCAAGGCAGCTCTCCTGGCAACATCTTGCCACAGGCTCAGACCACAGCACTCAGGCCAGATTAATCATTCCTCACCTAGCAGGGTCTGAATCTAGTTATCACTGTTTGGATCATGACAACATTTGTCCATGATCAAGCTCTTAACTTATAGTTAAGCATTAGGCACTTTGGCCAGGCCCATCTCGATGCCAGGGTAGCACACAACTCACCGCTTGCCCTGGGTCCTTCTTGTCCCACGTCGGGACCGTGCTTTGGGGGTGCTAGGAAGTAAGGGCAGCTGAGGCTTAGGTCAAGAGAACAGATGCCCTGGAGGAAAATATCATGTAGAGTCAAGTGACTCCCAGGTTACAAAAGCATAACATTTGTTAAGTCTTCCTGTGTCCATACAAAAAGGACTTGCTATGAATAAACTATGCAAAGGACTCAAGGAGAAGAGAAAAACATTATTTACAAGTCAACAGAACACTAAGAAAGAAGCTACAAATAAACAAAGAGGAATGGGAGCACTGTAACGGGAGTAACCCAATAAACCTAAACTACTGAGGCTATGTTATCCTACAATAGGAAATTTCTTTCTTTGATCTTGCTGCTTTCAGGATTTTGTCTCTATGTAAGGTTTTGGTCATTTTGATCAGGATGTGTCTTGGAGTATTTTTATTTGGATTTCTTCTAGCTGGTATCCTTCGGGGCTCCTGAATGTGGTCACATGTTTTCTTCAGCTCTGGGAACATCATAACAAGGATGTCTTTTTTTTTTTTTTTTTTAAATTTTATTGAATCACCATGTGGAGGGTTACATAGTTCTCAGGATTATGTCGGTTATACAATTCTCAAACACCCTTCCCTTCACCAGTGCCCATCCTCCATCACCAACCCCCCCAGTATACCTGCCGCCCCCTCCCACCTCCCCAGTCCCCACCCTTGTACTTGATAAGTTTCACTTCGTTTATGCCTTATCTCGATTACATTCCATGTTTCAACACACAACTCACTACCGTTGTTGGGGTTTCCCCCAAAAAAGAAAAGCAGTCCTATTGCCAAGGAGGCATTTGATAGTTCTCCACTGCTAAGAATATAGAGATATTAAGTCCCGCTGTTTGTTACATAACTTTTCTTTTTCCCCCTTGCCCCGCGCCACCGAGTTCACGCCTGTTTAGTAATCACCACGCTGCCTGACAAGGGAAAAAAAAAACAAAAAAAACGAAAAGGATGGTTATTTCCCGTCATCAGCAGACGTGGGGCTCTGGCTTAGTTGATAGACTAGTAGAGTGTCTGGAAGCAGTTTCTGGAATCGAAGGTCTTGCGCTGGTATCGGCTCCGGCTCGAGATTCCACCAGCGTCCCACTGTTCCATGTACATAATTTTTCCCCTTATATCCCATTCCCACGCCACCAGGTCTGTTTGCTTAATGGACATCACACTGTAGTTGACGACACGCCGCGTTTCTTCCCGAGAAAGAAGAAAATTTCTTCTCAGCTGGCGTGGGGATATAGCTTAGTTTAGTCTAGAGAGATGGCTACCGTTTTGATTGCCTTCAATATTTCAGCAACAGACTTACTATTCTTGTTAGGATCTCCCACAAAAGTCCGACCCATTAAAAGCGAACCATTACATATTGCTGATGCTGAGATAACATTAGGTTGCGCGGCCGCTGCAGCGGCCGCGCGGTTTTGAGTTTCTGTATAAAGTCCAGGGAAAGTACAACCAGAAATAACATCACTACAAACTTTTACCCTTTTATGGTGCTCATAAGATGGAGAAGTCTCTGGGGTCTCTGGTCCCATGCCGTGGGGTCTCTGGTCCCATGCCGGAATTAGTTCAGTGGGCTGCCTGGAGTCCAAGGGCGCTCCCTTGGGCTCTTCCTTCATGCTCGCTCCGCAGCCGGATCCAAAGGGAAGCACACGTGGGGGAGGTGGGTTTAAATATCTATCTGGTGTGGGCGGGGGTCGCCGCCCCCGCCCCCTGGGGTCTCCCGCAAGCGCGCGAAAGCGTCCTGTTTCAGCTGGATCGCCGGCTCCATTTTGCGCTCAGGCAAACCGCGGATCCTGCGCTGTGCTCAGGAGGGAGGAGTTGAGAGAGAGAGACAGGTTAAAAGAATTGGGGGATGCCCGGGTCCCACTGTTTCAGCGCACCGTGGGGTCTCTGGTCCCATGCCGGAATTAGTTCAGTGGGCTGCCTGGAGTCCAAGGGCGCTCCCTTGGGCTCTTCCTTCATGCTCGCTCCGCAGCCGGATCCAAAGGGAACAAGGATGTCTTTGACAGTTTCTTCTTCATCAGGGTTTTCTTGCTGTCCTTCTGGGACTCCAATAATTCTTATATTACTCCTCTTAGCTTCATCACGATCTTCTCTTGCCATCTGTTCCTGGATTGTCAGTCTCTTTTCCATTTTCTGTTCTTTTCTAGAGAGTCTCTGGACTTCATCTTCAAGCTCACTGATTCTGTCCTCAGTAGCTGTTATCTGCTGCTGAGGCCTTCCACTGAATTTTTTAATTTGCCTACCAGGTTTTTCAGGTCTGACATTTCTGTTTGTAATTTTGTTTGCATTTTCCACATTTCTAGCTTCAAATCTTCTTGTACTTTATTGGCATTGCTTTCCCTAGTTTATTTTAGCTCCCTAAACATCCTCAGTAGCTCCCTTCTAAATTCCTTGTCAGAGAGGTTATCTATCACTTCATTGCTATTGGGGTCTTCTGGGCTAGCCTCTTCAATAAGTAAGCTTGGTGGGGTTCTGCGTTGCTTTACCATTGTGACTATGTGGTTTAGCCCTTCACGCTCACTGTTAGTATTCTGTTTATGATGTAGTATTAATTGAGTGGGCTTAATGAGTTATTGCCTAGTGTGTTTCTGGTGGTTAAGTTAACCTAGTAAAAGTTTCAACTAGGAGGGTAACTTATGGTTCTTATGCGATATGGAGGGGGTGAGAATAACTCACAGTCATGTTAGTGGCTGCGGCTTTGGGACAGAGCCCTGGCATGGGCCGGATATCCCAATGGGATGAGCAGAGGGTGCCCGGAAAGTTGCAGCTTGGGGTATGCACGCGGTGTACTTCAATTCCCGTCCCTCGCAGGTCAAGGATGAAAATCAGCCACCCTGGGGTCTGGTTAGAATCGCGGCTCTTGGGAAGAGCCCTGACACGGGCTGGATACCTGAATCAAGCCATAGCTTCTTTAACCAGTCATCTATTTTCGGGCACTCTGGTTGTTTCCAGATCCTGGCTATTGTGAATAGTGCTAGAATGAACGTAGAAGAGGAGATGGCATTTCTTCTGTGTTTTTGGGTTCCCACAGTATATTTTCAGAAGTCTTGTTGACAGGCCACATGGAAGCTCAATTTCTAGCTTTTTCTTAGGAATGCCCATATTGTTTTCCAAAAAGGCTCGCTGAGTTGACATTTCCACCAACAATGAAGGAGAGTCCCTTTCTCTCTGCATTCATACCAGCACTGGTCCTCTTGTTCTTTTTGATGATTGCTAGACTCTGTGGTGGGAGATGATATCTCATGGCTGGTTTTGGTTTGTGTCTCCCTGATGACTAATGAAAATTTTTTTAAATTATTTTATTTTTAATTAATTAATTAATTAATTGATTTTTGCTTTTTTGGATCACACGTGGCAATGCACAGGGGTTACTCCTGGCTCTGCACTCAGGAATTACTCCTGGCAGTGCTCAGGGGACCATATGGGATGCCAGGGATCGAATTTGGGTTGGCTACATGCAAGGCAAACACCCTACCTGCTGTACTATCCCTCTAGCCCCACGTTTTATTTTATTTTATTTTTATAAAGTTGTTCACAATATTTGATTAGATTTAATATTTGAACACCAATACTGCTACCATTACACTTTCCTACCACCATATTTTGGATGTTTCCATCCTGAACCCCAAACCCTGCCCTCCAAGCAAAACTGAAATAATTTATATTGTATAGCTTGTTATAAATAATCCTCTAAAAATGATCCAGAAAAAGATTTCTTAGAAGAAAGTATGTAAAGATTATTGTATATCCCCAGAAGAAATTAAGCCCTTTTATAAGAGATTAGCAACATGTTGTTAAAGGCTGAGTGTGTGTACTTATATCTGTATCTAAACCTATATCTATCTCTCTATGTACATATATCTGTAGAAATATCTTTCTCCCTAAAATTGGCATGCCTTCTACTTTAAGCCTCATCAAATGTGGTGTGCTACCCTTGTTGTATTAGTGGTGTAAAGTATAAGATGTCATTTGGCCGCAAATGCTGCTGCACAGTCCAGGAATAGGTTCGCTCAAGCGTGAGACTCATCTGAGCATAGACAAGCCATGAGCATGGCAGCTGTGAAGTTCTGGAGGTTTTCAGCTGCTGGGGCTGGCTCTGTTGGGGCAGGGAGGGGAAACTGCCCCCCTCCAGGTTGCCCCTAATGAAACAGCCTTGTGTAGGCACTGGAGGCATGTCTATGGCGTATCGTCCTATGCTCTCTTCTGAGAGATTTATTATAGTGAACATTTTTTTCATGTGCCTTTTAGACATTTGCATTTTTCATTTGAGAAATTTATGTTCACTTCTTCTACCCATTTTTTGATGGGGTCGGATTTTTATTTTTGTAAAGGTCTTTACAAAAAAGTTTGGCAGAAGCTCCTGCCCCCTGCCAGGCTGTCTTCACCAGGGCCCCCTCAGAGGGGGTGCGTTAAGTTTCTCTCCCCGCCCCAAGCAGAGACCCGACAGCCAAAAATCTCCAGAATCCAGCCACAGCCATGCTCAAGGCCACTCTCACACTTTTAGATAATCCTCACGCATGAAGGAACAGACAGAGGAACCCAGGTATGCAGGACCTGTAGCTGAGATATCCAAGCTTCTCAGATCGGGACTGGGCCTCCTCCACCCAGGTCCCCCATTTTCCAGTAGCTAGGCAGCCACGCCCACTAACCGCCTCCAGTGCCATGTAATCTCATCAAGGGTCGAGATCCAGAGACTATAAAACAAAGCTCCCGGAAGAGAGCGATGCAGAATCTCACATGGCAGAGCCTGGTAAGCTACCCGTGGCATATTCGATATGCCAAAAACAGTAACAATAATGGGCCTCATTCCCCTGACCCTGAACGCGACAGGGACAAATGAGATGTTACTGGAGCCCTCTAGACCAAATTGATGAGTAACAAGATGACAGTGATACAGCGATACAGCGATTGTAAAGGTCTACCAGTGCCTTATATATCTTGGGTATTAGCCCCTTATCTGATGGGTGAATAATTTCTTCCAATCTGTGGGATGTCTTTGTATTTTGGTCATTGTTTCTTTTGAGGTGCAGAAGGTTCTTAGTTTATTGTAGCGCCATTTGTTTATCTTTGCTTCCACTTGCTTGATCAATGGTCTTTCATTTTTGAAGTTGCCTTCAATTTCAAGTTCATATTTATTTCTTATTTATCAAAGATTCGATCATAAGAAATATACATCTTTCTTGAAGAATGTGACCCATGGAGATAAGGGGCAGAACAAAATGAAGTGAAGTTGAGAACAAGGAAAAAGATTGTTTTCCAAAAAAGGCTGGACCAGTTGTCATTCCACTAACAATGCATATTAATGAATTAAATAAGATATAAATCACTTTTTCCCTCATTTGTACCAGCACTGGTTCTTCTTATTCTTTTTGATGTGTGCCAATTTCTGTCATGTGAGTTGATATCACATTATTGTTTTGACTTGTATATCCCTGATGATTTGCGATGTAGAGCATTTTTATTCATGTGCCTTTTGGCCATTTGAATTTCTTCTTTTAGGAACTTTCTGTTCATTACTTCTCCCTATTTTTGATGGGGTTGGATGCTTCTTTTCTTGCAAAGTTCTACCAGCGTCTTATATATCTTTGGCATTAACCTTTTATCAGACTGATATTGGGTAAGTAACTTTCCCATTGCATGGGCTGTTTTTTTTTAATTTAATAGTTTATTTTTAATTAGTGAGTCAATGTGAGGGTACAGTTACAGATTTATACATTTTTGTGCTCATGTTTCTCCCTTACAAAGTTTGATAACCCATCCCTTCACCAGTGCCCATTCTCTACCAAAAGTAAACCCAACATCCCTCCCCCCCTCCCCAGTCCTGTCTCCCCCCACCCCACACTGCCACTATGGCAGGGTATTCCCTTTTGTTCTCTCTTTCTGATTAGGTGTTGTGGTTTGCAATAAAGGTGTTGAGTGGCCATTGTGTTCAGTCTCTAGTCTATATTGGGCCCTCATCATCTTTCCCCCACATGACCTCCAATCTCATTTTACTTGGTGTTCCCTTCTCTGAGTTGCCCAGAATGAGAGACCAGCCTCCAAGCCATGGAGACAACCTCCTGGTACTTATTTCTACTATTCTTGGGTGTTAGTCTTATAGTCTGTTATTCTATAGTCCACAGATGAGTGCAATCTTCCTATGTCTGTCTCTCTCTTTCTGACTCATTTCACTTAGCATAATACTTTCCATGCTGATCCACTTATATGCAAACGTCATGACCTCATTCTTTCTAACAGCTGCATAGTATTCCATTGTATAGATGTACCAGAGTTTCTTCAACCAGTCATCTGTTCTAGGGCACTCGGGTTTTTTCCAGATTCTGGCTATTGTAAACAGTGCTGCGATGAAAATATAAGTGCAGATGTCATTTCGACTATACTTTTTGGCTTTTCTGGGATATATTCCCAGCAGTGGTATTGCTGGGTCAAATGGGAGCTCAACCTCTAGTTTTTTGAGAATCGTCCATATTGTTTTCCAAAAGGGCTGAACTAGCCGATATTCCCACCAGCAGTGTAGAAGGGTCCCTTTCTCCCCACATCCTCTCCAACAGCGGTTGCTTTTGTTCTTTTGGATGTGTGCTAGCCTCTGCGGTGTGAGGTGGTATCTCATGGTTGTTTTGATCTGCATCTCTCTGATGATTAGTGATGTAGAGCACTTTTTCATGTGCCTTTTGGCCATTCGTATCTCTTCCTTGGTAAAGTTTCTGTTCATTTCTTCGCCCCATTTTCTGATGGGGTTGGATGTTTTCTTCTTGTAGAGTTCAACCAGTGCTTTATATACCCTTGATATCAACCCCTTATCTGATGGGTATTGTGTAAATATCCTTTCCCATTCTGTAGATAGTCTTTGTATTCTGGTTGCTGTATCTTTTGCGGTGCAGAAGCTTTTTAGTTTAATGTAGTCCCATTTGTTGAACTCTGTTTTTACTAGATTGCTTAGTTCTGTGTCACCTTTGAAGATACCTTTATCTTCAATATCCTGGAGGGTTTTGCCTACCTTGTCTTCAATGTACCTTATGGTTTGTGGTCTGATGTTGAGGTCTTTAATCCATTTTGATCTGACTTTTGTGCATGGTGTCAGATCGAGTTCTAAGCCCATTTTTTTGCATGTGGTTGTCCAGTTGTGCCAGCACCATTTGTTAAAGAGACTTTCCTTGCTCCACTTCACATCTCTTGCACCTTTATCAAAGAATAGATGATCATACATTTGAGGTTGTGTGTGGGGATATTCCACCCTGTTCCATTGGTCTACAGTTCTGCTTTTTTTCCAGTACCATGCTGTTTTAATTGTTACCGCTTTGTAGTAAAGTTTAAGGTTGGGGAGAGTGATGCCTCCCATCATCTTTTTGCATGGGCTGTTTTTGTATCTTGGTCACTTTTTTTTTTTTGAGATGCAAAAGCTTCTTAAATTAATGTAGACCCATTTGTTATCTTTGCTTCTACATTTTTGGTCAGTGGTATTTCATCTTTGAAGATGCCTTTAGCTTCAATGTCATGGAAGGTTCTGCCTATGTTTTCCTTCATGAACCTTATGGATTCAAGTCCGATATTGAGGTGTTTAATCTATCTTGATCTGACTTTTGTGAATGGCATTAAAATGAGGTCTGAGTTCAATTTTTTTTTGCAGATAGCTGCCCAGTTTTCCTAGCACCACTTGTTGAAGAGGCTTTCCTTGTTCCATTTCATATTACTAGCTCCTTTATCAAGGTTAAATGAACCTATAGTTGAGTGTCTGTGCCAGGATATTTGACTCTATTCCTTTGGTCTACGGGTCTGTCCTCATTCCATACTATGTCTTCATTCCAATCCTATACTATGCTCTTTTAATTACTACCACTTTATAGTACAGATTGAAATTGGGGAAGATGATTCTTCCCATCTTCTTTCCCCTAAGAATTGCTTTAACTATTCATGGAGGTTTATTGTTCCTATGAATTTCATGAGTGTTTGATCCATCTGTTAAAAAAATGACATAGGTGGGGCTGGAGCGATAGCACAGTGGGTAGGGCGTTTGCCTTGCACATGGCCGACCCGGGTTCAAATCACAGCATCCCATATGGTCCCCTGAGCACGGCCAGGGGTAATTCCTGAGTGCAGAGCCAGGAATAACCCCTGTGACCCAAAAAGCAAAAAAAAAAAAAAATGACATAGGAATCCTTATATGGACTGCATTGAATCTGTATTGTGCTTTGGAGAAGTATTTCCATTTTGATGATGTTAATCATCTCAGTCCATGAATAGGGTGTATATCTCCATTTTTTTCATGTCCTCTTTTATCTCTTAAAGTAGTGTTTTTTACTTTTCTTTGTACAAGTCCTTCCTTTAACTTTTTTTAGTTAAGCTGATTCACATGTACTTGATTTCAGAGGGACATATGTCATGGGATTGTGTTTTTATTTTTACTTATTTTATTTTATTTTATTATTTTCTATTTTATTTTATTTTTTGTTTTTTGGGTCACATCCGGCGTTTCACAGGGGTTACTTATTCCTGACTCATGCACTCATGAATTACTCTTGGTGGTGATCAGGGAACCATATGGGATGCTGGGAATCAAACCTGGGTTGGCCATGCTCAAGGCAAATGCTCTACCCACTGTGCTATTGCTCCAGTCCTCCAGTCCTGGAATTGTGTTTTTAATACCTGTTTCTTCTCTTTCATTATTTTATATAGGATTTTGGGGTCTTGATTTTCTATCTAGCTCTATTGCTATACAAACCTATTATTTCTAGGATCATCTGTATAGAGTATTTAGGATTTTCTAAATATAGTACTGTGTCATCTGAAAATAGTGGAAGCTCGACTTCTTCCTTTTCTATTTTAGATACACTTTATATCACCAGGAGTGATCAATGAGTGCAGTCAGGATTATCCCTGAGCACTGGATGTGTGGCATCCAATATATGGTGATATTAAAATTGTAACATTAAAATCTCATAGTTGAAATAGTTTAAACAGTCAAATCAAAATATAAGCGCCAGAGAAATAATACAGAGTGTAGGAATGTTTTCCTTCATGTGGCTGACCAGGGTTTGATCAGCAGCAACACATAAGAGTCAAATGGTCACCTCCAGCATCGATTTCTGTGCACAGAGCCAGGGTAAACCCTAATCACTGAATTGTGTGCCCCATTTTCCCCCAAACATAAAGACCAACAACAACAACAAAAAAACCCATCCCAAAGCACCATTATTTCAAGCAAAATGTTATTTCTAAAAGGCACTGTGTACAAAGAGAGCAAGTCTGTTATGGCTGTTTTAAAATTCATAAAAATGCTTATAAAAGAACAAGAAATTATGGTGGAGAAATGACACAATATATTAGAAAATACCCCATTCTATTTTTAAGCATTCTATTATATTTCCCTTCTTTCTCACGAGTGCGTGTTTTTCTTCCATACATAATTAAGCCTTTCATTGGGACTCTGTTTTCTTCCTCTTCAACTGTGACTTTATAGCAAGACTGTGACTGCATATCAAGGACATACATCTACACTACTAGGATTCCTAAAACCTATCTTTTCCCTCAACTTTTTACATATTATATTTACTAAAATGCCCAGACTTTTTTTAGTGTGTGTCGGGGGGGTTAAGACTATACTCTGCGGTGCTCAGGGCTACTCCTGGTTCTACAAGAGAGCAATTACCCCTGGCTGGGCTCAGAAACCAAACTGGATGCTGGGAATAGAGTCCAGGTTGACCATATACCAGAAAAGTTCTCTACTTGCTGTGCTATCTCTCTAGCCCCTAAAATACCCAGGTTATTTTAACACATTTTCACTTACATATTTAATCAACAATTCAAATGAATATACTCAAAGAGCACTGAAATCCTCTTTAATCTTTCAAAAACATATAGAACATCTTATTTTTTCAGATCCAACACTTAGGGGTATTTCATAACTCTCCTGTTTTCCTCATATGCTGCATTCCACTAATAATCAAGCTCTAGCCTTTATGTTTTAAATATTTATCACCAGTTACAACACATCTTCACTACTAAAGTAAGCTAGAAGAATTTTCATCTTCATGCATGATAAATTTCTAAAGGTATATTTATTTTAATGATTTTCCCAAGTTCATTTTTTATTAAGTCAGTTAAAGTAATGTTCTTAGTGTGTTAGTCATGATATAGGTATTCTTCATTTAGAATCTCTCAAAGACTGTTCATTGTAATGCAACTTGTTTCTATAGACACCAAAGTCTTTATTTTGCATACATATGAAAAGGCATAAGAAAGGAAAGAATAAATAAATGAAGTTTGTCTAAAAGGACATTTATAGGGACATTTTTCCCCTTGCATAGTGGTACCCTACTCTCAAGATTAGTCCATCTTTAAAAATATAATCACAGTATCCACAGAGACTCTCATTTATCTACGTAGGAAAAACCAGTAATCAAAAATCATCCCCTGAAACTCTTTGAGTACCTTTGAACCTGTTCAGTGTCCTCTTTAGAGCTCCAGTCACATCCTTGTTCCTCAGACTATAGATGAGTGGGTTCAACATGGGTGTGACAATGGTGTAAAACATCGAGAAAATTTTGTCCTCTAATGGTGTGTGGTAAGAATGTGGTAGCACGTACATGTACATTGCTGCTCCATAGAACAAGGTCACCACTGTGATATGAGATGAACAGGTGGTGAGTGCCTTTTTTTTCCCTTCCACTGAATTCATACGATAAACTGTGGTCAGGATTTGGACATAGGAGGCAATCACCATAGAAAAAGGGATCAGAAGCATCAAAACACAGCACACATACATGATTGTCTCATAGAGAGATGTGTCTGCACAGGCCAGCTTCAAAACTGCAGGCAACTCACAGAAGAAATGGTTAATTTCATGGGAGTTACAGAAGGGGAAGCTCATGGCCATGGGGGTTAGAATGAAGCCATCCAGTGAGCCCCCAAACCAGGAACCTAGTACAATCATCCAACAGACTCGGTGGTTCATGAGGACAGGGTATCTCAAAGGGTTGCAAACAGCCACATATCTGTCATAGGCCATGAGACCAAGTAAAAAAAATTCAGTTCCCAAAAGAGTGAGGTAGAGGAAGTTCTGAGCTGTGCACCCCGCAAATGAGATGGTTCTTTGGTTCAGCATATAATCAAATAGCATCTTAGGCACAATGGTGCTGATATACATCATGTCAATGAAGGAGAGGTGACTGAGGAGGAAATACATGGGGGTGTGGAGCCGGGAGTCACTGTGAATGAGAAAAATCATGATCCCATTGGCTATTAGAGCTGTAAAGAAGATGATAGAAATGATGGCAAAAAGAAGACCTGAAATATCTTTTCTATTAAACAATCCCCTGAAGGTGAAGTCTGTAGAAGATATGTTGTAAGTTTCCATCAGTTCCACAATGTTGGTGCTGTTGCAGTGACCTAGAATCTTCCAAATTAATAGATTATAGCAGCAGAAAATGATTATAACAGTACAAGTTTGATTATAATGCTTCTAAAAGTTTTCAGAAAATCTTTAAAGTTTTTCTTGATACTTTAGTACTAATGACTAACCATCAATACCATTCATTAGATATAACCTGATTCTGGGTCTATATATATGTTCGTGTGATCATGTTACATTAAATGTGCTTAAATCAGCATTCTAAAATGCATTTATGTTATAATCTGCATCACCACGATATTTAAACAATATTGATATATATGTCAATGTTCTATCTTATATTTTGTCTTAAATAAAGATACAAACCATTTGGACCATTTCATTGTATATATAGTGAGTTTTTCATTGATGTCAGTGTATTAATGTTACAGATAAAAATTGTATTGGAGAAAATGAAGTGGGCAATGGAAGCTACTCTTACCCACAGGTGAGTCATTTAATTTGAGACTATTATTTAGTGCAATAATTCTAGTACTTTTTGTTTAATTTTAGGGAAAAAACAAAACACCATGTTTTTAAAAATTGAATCACCATGAGATAGAGAATTACAGAGATGTTCATGATTGGGCTTCAGTCATACAGTGTTCCAACACTTATCCCTCAGTCACCAGTGTATTTTTGTCAGCAACACCAATATCCCCAGTTCACTCCTGCCATCCCAGAGTCCCCTCCCTAGTCTGCCTCTATGGCAGGCACCATTCTGCTCTCTCTCGCTCTCTCTCTCCCCCTCTCTCTCTTTCCCCCCTTTTGGGCATTATGCTTTGCAAGGCAGATACTGAAAGGTTATCATGTACATCCCTTTACTTTCAACACTCACTTCTTGTCCAGAGTGATTATTTCCAACTATTATTGTCATACTATTTTTTAATTTAATAACAATATTTTGTTAATATAATATATAATTAATACAACACAATAATATTTAATAATATTATTTTTGTCATACTATTATACATACATATTATTTTCAACTGTTATTGTCAACTATTATTGTCATACTCATGCACTCAGGAATTATTCCTGGCGGTGCTTGGGGGACCATGGGGGATGCTGGGAAATGAACCTGGGTTAGCCGAGTGCAAAGCAAATATCCTACCCTCTGTGCTATTGCTCTAGCCCCTAATTTCTGGCTTAAAAAAAAACAGCTTTTTTTTTTATATTATGAGTGAAATGGCAGAATCTCTTGTCCCCGAGCCTGGCTGTCTTCATTCAGGCCCCTCGGAGGGGGTGGGTTGAGTTTCCTTCCCCACCCTGAGCAGAGCCTCAGCAGCTGAAGACCTCTGGAACCCAGCCATAGCCATGCTAAAGGCCCCTCTCTTCATTCAGACGAGCCTCATGAATGAAGGAACCAGCAGAGGAACCCAAGTGTACAGGACCTGGGGCTGAGATCTCCAAGCCTGCTCGGATCGAGACTGGGCCTCTTCCGCCCAGATCCCCCATTTTTCAGTAGCTAGGCGGTCACACCCAGAAACTGCACCTGCCACTGTGTAATTCCATCAATGACCAACATCTAGAGACTGTAAAACCAAGGAGACATCTTATAGCCTAGTTCTCCCTTTCAGAGAACCTGGCAAGCTACTGAGAGTTTTCTGCCCGCATGGGAGAGACTGGCAAGCTCCCTGTGACATACTCATATGCCAAAACCAGTAACAATGATGGGTCTTGAATGAGACCTGAAAGACCCTGAAAGAGCCTGACCCTGAAAGAGCCTCCAGTACAGCACCATTGGGAAGGATGAGTAAAGAGAGGTTTCTAAAATCTCAGGGCTAGGACGAAAGGAAATGTTACTGAAACCGCTCAAGAAAATTGACAATCAACAGGAGGATGATGATGATTATCATACTGGACCCTTCTCTATCTTAAGTACCTTACACCTGTGGTAACTTCCAACCACTGACCCATCCTCCTACCCCTCTTTTTCCTGGTCTTGGATATTAGCAACCCCACACATGTCACACAGGAGCATCAAAGAGGAAGGTACAAATATCCTTAAAGAAGAAAGAAAAGATCACCATCAACTGAGCTTTTCCAGAGTCCTCAATGAGACTATCAGTGAGAGAGGGACATTGATAGTACGCTGGAGGGATCCACCTTCAGACTACCATGGGCATCATAGGAAACAACACAGATCCTCACCAGGAGGAGTGGATGACGATAAGAGCGCTGAAGACTCAACAAGGAATACCCGTATACATAACCTCTCTGATAAAGAATTCAGAGACAAAATGGTGACACTGTTTAATGAGCACAAAGAAACACTGGAACTGACATCCAATAAAATACAGAAGGATATGAAAGAAACAGTGGAGTGGACTGTCAATAAGATATAGAGGGGAAATGAAAGCAGAAATAATAAAACTACAAACAGACATCAATTTAAATGATAATAAATTTACATTAAAACTATGACTAGAATTTAGATGCTTTATCATCGGCAGTTAAAAATCCTGAGAAATGTAGCAGGGACATTCATATTAAGCTCTAGCTCACTAATAATGATTGAATCAGTATTTTTCTATCATTATAAAAATATGAACATTTTAGTGACTTGTACACAAATAATAATTATGAAAATTATAATACCAGTTTAAAGAATATATTATGCCAGATGTTGCAATTTACTTATTTAGTTTTACAATAACATCAAGTAATAAGGAATTTAAGAATGACATAATTAGGCCTCCTGACCTTGTTTCTACTGTCCGTGGATATTAGTCTCCACAGACAGTAGTTGTCTTATATATATATATATATGTATATATATATATATACGTATATATATAGTGCTGTTTTTATATACCAAAAATGAATACAATCATTCTATAAAAGTTTGCCACACGTAGAGGGGGGGCAGTTAGAATAGAAAACCGACCACTATGATATTGATAGCTGGAGTTGGAAATGATCACTTTGGACAAAAATTGAGTGCTGAAAGTAGGTCAAAGGATATACAAGATAACCTATTAGTACGTCTAGTGCAAACAATAATGACCAGAAAGGCAGGGGAGAGAACAAAAGAGAGAGAGAAAGAGTGAGGGATTCTGGGGCAGAGAGGGAGGATGGGGGTGTTGGTGGAGGGAAACTAAGAACATTGGTGGTGGGAAATGTACATTGATGAAGGTATGGATATAGGAAAATCCTATAACTGAAACCTAATCACAAACAACTTTGTGTATCTCATGGTGCATCAATAAAATTTTTTAAAAAGAATGGCATAATTGAAAATAGTGTTCCAATATTTTCACAAACTGCTAGTGTCAGAAATTATGTATCAACAGTTTCAATCCCTTCTGTGTTCTGTCAGAGTGTAATTATATGAACACATTAAATTTTTGACTACATAGGATCATTAATGAGTCTTGTTCATTAGTCTTAATTATATCTTGTGTATTGTCAATACTTGTTAAGTGAAGGAGAGACCTTGGGTGGGGCTAACAGAATTAATTTTATTTTAATGTTCTGGTTTTTATTGTTATGAAATAATTAAGCATAAAGAGTATACCATCTTATATTGGTATATATAATCACTGTCACTGTCATCCCATTGCTCATAGATTTGCTTGAGCGGGCACCAGTAATGTCTCCATTGTGAGACTTGTTGTTACTGTTTTTGGCATATCAAATACAACATGGGTAGCTTGCCAGACTCTGCCGATACTCTTGGTAGCTTGTCGGGCTACATAAAAAATATTAAAAATAAAATACATTATGTAAAATTATATCACATAGATGAATACAATGAGGACAGATAATTTTTAATAGCCAATTCTGCTTTTCTGCTGTTTTCATTTTCAATTTTAGAACTTTGAGTTCCGGTTCTCATAAGTTTGCTTAATATCACCTTCATAACCTTACTTTTTTTTTTCTTCACTAGATATTTCATTAGTAAACTAGTTCAAATATGCATCTGGGGCCGCAGTTGAAAAATAGTCACTTCCATAAGGAAACTGGAAACCAAATACAACCCTTATCTACCAAACACTGTAGTTCCCTCAGCTGCTCTTCAACATGTGCTTTATCAACTGTGATTTTATTGTGAAATTTCAAAATACCTGGGTTTTACTAAGAAAATATTTAAAGAGGAATATGCAGGAACTCCTATATGATTCACTGCATTGCTTAATTCTATCTAATATTTTGTTTTGTTTAGACGAAAGTTCAAACTGCTAAGTATAAACATTCATTTCTCAAAAGCCTTGAATTGACTGTTTCATTTTCCTGTACCCTACCTTGTTTAAACTCCTTAACACACACTCCTTGTGTTTTTTTCCCCACGTAAACTATGTGAGTGGTAGATATTAAAAACTAATATGATGGCTCCCCACCTTTTGATATGCATAAGGTAATGCAATATGCAACCTTGGTTTAAAATAGCACCAAGAAATCTAATTTTATACTAAACACTATTCCAACTAAGGATCTTTTCTATCACTTACACAAAGCTGAATCCTTTCCAGATAGCCACTATACCATTCACATATGGAGATGATTATATAGAATTTAGTAAAACAAATAACTTACCGGCACTAGAACTTTATGCAGTTAAAAATAGATGGTATTTTAAAAACTAAAGGTGTGGTGTTACAAGAATAAATAAATGTAGTGGATTTAATTTCTTGTTTGAGTTATATTGAGAGGAATTGAATACAAAGTAATCCATAGTCAAGATTATCCATAGCAGAAAATCTTTCAAGATAGGACCCGTTTGTATACCTAGTAATCCTCTGCATATTACCCATGGAAATCTAGCACATAGGGTTTTTTTTTAAAAAAAAAGGACTTATAAACTTAAATTCAGTGATAATAAACCGTTTGTATACCTAGTAATCCTCTGCATATTACCCATGGAAATCTAGCACATAGGGTTTTTTTTTTTTAAAAAAAAAAGGACTTATAAACTTAAATTCAGTGATAATAAACCAAAATAGTCTAAACAATAAGGTAATTAGTGAAAATAGAAACATTCAGTGAGTTATTAAGAGTCATTTTACAGTGAAATTCTATGGAATAAAATGTTTAGTCACTCCAAACCTTTGAAATATTTTGCCTTACTTGTAAAAAAAAGGAATTCACCATTCTATAAATGTATATTATATTGCAGCCCAATTTTACAAGAAAATTTTAAAACCAAGGAAAAAACAGTTAAGAACTGAAAAAGAATAAAGTAAAATGCAGACCATCAAAGAATGATGAAGTGTCTCTGTGTCCTGCGTTTGGGTTCTCTAGAATGGCAGGGATCAACCAGAGTAAGGAGAGAATTTTAAATAGTTCTGAGAAGGCATGTGGTAACTTGTTCTAGGAAAGTGTGGATTCTTTCCCTGTGGATCTCATCAGGGATTTTAATGATAACACCTTTTCAGAGTTAATGAGGTAGAAGAAAATATATCCTAAAATCACATAGGACTTGTGAAAGCTATTTCTACCATTGAGCCCAGAGCACAAGATGAATTTCCTGAGTATCTCATCAAAAGATTTCTCTAGCAGATATACCATCCATAAAGATAGGTATTAACCTCTAAGAATAGGAAATATTAAAAAGTATCCAAATTTCTGTTATTTATTTTACAATTTTATTGGTCATTGAACAATATTATTTTTACATGTTGAAGCATTGAGTATAGTTAGGGAAATAACTTTTTGTGTGTGCAGCAGAATATCTTTTTACTTAATGTAGGAAAAGCCACAACTATTGATACAATTCTAGAATTAAATTTGATTGTATAGCAAAGTTGCAATATTAAAATCACTAGATCCAAAGAGTCAATTTATGTGAACCCTGTTACATCTGAACATAGGGTTATTAAATCTTTGTCTAAGAATTTATTAAGCTCTTAGCTGATTTAGGAAGTGTCCAGAAACAACTGAGGTCCAGGGATACCAGGATCTCTGGCCTGGGTTAAAGACTTGACATGGAGACATTTGTGGGAGGTGGGCATGGCTTCGGGATGGGGGTGGGGGTGGGCCTTCCGGAAGTATAGGGGAGTTGGGGGGAGGCTGCCCATATCGACTCCAAAAACAAGCACCACAGTTCTTCTTTTTTTAATGAATCACAATGAAGTACAGTTACAGACTTATAAACTTTCATGCTTCCGTTTCAGTCATACAATGATAGAGTACCCACCAGTGCCCATTCTTCCCCACCAATGTTCCCAGTACCCCTCCCACCAAAAGCCCTCACCTCCCGTGGCAGACGCATTCCCTTTTACTCACTCTCTCTCTCTCCTTTTGGGTATTGTGGTTTGAAATTCAGGTATTAAGTGGCCATCATGTTGGGTCTATAGTCTGCTTTCAGCACACATCTCCCATCCCAAGCAGGCTCTCCGGGCATCCTTTACTTGTTGTTCCCTTCTCTATCTGAGCTGAGCTGCTTTTCCCCCCAGCATGTGAGGCTGGGTTCCAAGCCATGGAGCAGTCCTCCTGGTCCTTATCTCTACTATCCTTGGGTGTTAGTCTCCCATTTAAGCACCAGAGTTCTTAACCTGGGCATGGGATTTTTGAGACATGTTCTCAGGACTGATAACTGTTAATGAAAGCAGGAAGAAAGTTTGGGCAAAGGAAACATGTAGACTGTCCTGAAATCATAGCAAAGGCTTTAGCCCCACCCTGTGGGAGATTGCAAGCTGAGGTGCTTCCTTGAATTAAAAAATAAGACCTTTTCTGTTCCTTCAACTATATTTCTTATTTCTATTTCCAATTTCAGTGTTTGTGGAAAACAGTTTAAGATCACTCAGTGGTTGTTATTCCCACTAATTCAGTGACCTGAGCACTGAGAATTACAGACCAGTGTCAGGCTGAGACTTCAGTCTTCAGTAGGGAAGTGCCGAATCGGCACAGAGGGCACTGGCATGCTGGGGTGTTATTTCAGAGAAGAAGCCTTCGAAGGTCTGGAAGATAGAGAGTCCCTGGTGCTGCTGCTCAGGTGGAGCATGTGACTTTAGGAATTCAGTTTTCTTCAGTGGAGTAGAAAAGACAGAGCTAATGGTTATCAGGAGGTAGCAATTTATGTGTAAAACTTTTAATGCTCCAACGTGCATCTAAGCACAGAATGCTAGACAGATAATTTCATTAATATTTTTCACTTTAATTACCTAGAAGGACTTTAATTTTTTAAAGAAGCATGAGTGGACTTTGCAACTGTTATGTTCTTTTCCTCTAGTTTTGATTTTATGTATGTATATATGTATGTGTATATATGTATATATATATATGCATATATATATATGGGCTATAGTGATAGCACAGCAGGTAGGGCATTTGCCTTGCACCTGGCCAACCCAGGATTGATTCCTCTGTCCCTCTCAGAGAGCCCGGCAAGCTACTGAGAGTATCCCATCTGTGCAGCAGAGCTACCCATGGTGTATTCGATATGCCAAAAACAGTAACAAAAGTCTCACAATGGAGACATTACTGATGCCTGCTAGAGCAAAATAAATAAACAATGGGACGACAGTGCTACAGTGCAGTGCTACATTAAAAATAGACAATCCAAGTCACAGTTTCTCCAGGACAGACTTTTTTCTAGTTTGAGGGAGAGATTTGAAAAAAAAAACAAATTATTTTTGTTTTATGTCTCTTATTTCATTCAATTAAAAGCAACTTAGCATGCCACTTAAGCATATCCTAGTACACACTGTGTCACCAGCACCATCAATGATTATTTAAAGAAAAAATAGGCTCATAAAGATGTCCAAAACAGTAAGTAGAAAATGACTGAGAAGAAATGAACAGCACCCCAGAGAACTAAATGATGAGTTCAACAGAAACAATATGGGCCACTGGAATCCATGCAGAATAGGAATGAAAATCTGATGAAGAAACAATAGTTAGAGAAATAATACTAAGAATTTATCAGGATTGGGGCCAGGGAAATAGTGCAGTGTGTAAGAGGCACAGCCAACCTCGGTCTGATTCCTGGCAACCCAGGAGATCCTCTGAGTACGCCAGAAGTGACTCCTGCATGCAAAGCCAGGAGTAACCTCTGAACTTTGCTGGGTGTGCCCTCCCCAAAAAGAATTTACCACAGTTGGGGAATATAGTCACCAAGCTACAAGAGACCTGAAGATTTCCATGAAAGTAAACTCAAATAGATCTCAGAATTATGAAATCCAAAGGTAAAGAAGAATGTCAAAAGGAGCAATATAAAAAAATTGTATTCAAAGGAAAGTCAGTAAGATTCACAACAATATATCAAATGAGACTTTAAAGTCAGACAAAAATGAAAGGGCATAGCAAAAAATCTTAATGAAATAAACATTTCACCCAAAAATAATTTATCCAGCTAGATTAACATTCTGATTTGAAGGATTGTTAGCTTCAAGGACAGGCAGTAGTTTTACAGGGGATTGGCACCTTTGAAGTCAGTCTAATCAGAAGTATTTAAGAAACTTCTTCAAAAGGCAAAAGAAGCCCCTTGGCACTTGGTATTGGATATAGCATTCACTCATTACACTCATTACCCTCTGTTAGATTAAGAAAGTTTGGTTTATTCCAACCCTACTCTGGGATTGTATACATTCACAATAATGAATTAACATTTCATTTATATTGAATGTTTCTTTAATCAAATCCAAGAAGACTTTTATTACAATTCTTACTAGTGGAGAATCTTAAGCAAGATCTATAGCAATATTTTCTAACATAAAGTCAATACTCTATTTCTTAGGATAAAACACACTTTTATATTTCTATAGATCTATTCAGCTTTCCCTTAAATTGTCCTTAACTATAGGAGAGAGAGTAAAAGGGAATGTGCCTGCCACAGAGGCAGCAGGGGGAGGGGTGGAGTGGGGGTTGTGGGAGGGATACTGGGTACATTGGTGGTGGAGAATGGGCACTGGTGGAGGGATGGGTACTCAATCATTGTATGACTGAAACTTAAGCACGCAAGTTTCTAAGTCTGTAACTGTACCTCACGATGATTCATTAACAAATAAAAAAGAAGAAAATAACAATGCAAAATAAAAAAAAGAAAAGAGCAAATGTGATTGATTGGTGAAAATTTATTAAATTTGGAATTTAAAAGATATGGGGTCCCAGATCCCCTTCTAGCCTCTAATAAATATTTGACTTTGGACAAGTAAAAAATAAATAAATAAATTTTACATGCTTAATATTTCTCTATTTCATATAAATCTGAAAATTTTTATAAATTTAAAATTGATTTATAATTTTTGGGATTTTTGCCACCTCACAATTTAAAAGAAGATACAATCCAAATACAAAAAATTATCAGAACTGAAGATTTTATCTATAGAACTGAGTTCATTCAAAAGTTTGGTTACCTCATGGCCGCTATTGTGGCCCGACCTCATATCTCTTCATTCTCAGCAATGGAAAACAAATTATCAAATGCTTCCTTTCCAGCAGGTCTGACTTTGAGGGGGGGGGACTCCAAACAATAATAGTGAGTTTTTTGTTGAAATATTGGATGTAACCAAAGTAAAGAGAAATTAAAGTGAAATTTATCAGCTACACAAGTGGGGTAGGGGTCTAGGCGGGTGGGAAGTGGGGGGGAGGTTTACTGTGGTTCTTGGTGGTGGAATATGTGCACTGGTGAAGGGATGGGTGTTTGAGCATTGTGTAACTGAGACTTAAGACTGAAAGCTTTGTAACTTTCCACATGGTGATTCAATCAAAATAAAAAATAAAAAATAGAAGTTTAGTTTCTTTCATCCTGTAGCTGAGTCTTGCTACTATATTCTTTTTGACTCCTTCATTCCTGACTGAATTAATTCTGTAATGTTCTTCCATCAATATTTCTCGTTTTTAAAAAAATATTCTTCCAATGACTTCCCCAGTTCTGTGAACTAAGAATTCAGAACGATGTAGCTTTGAAATAATCTTTGGGCAGTTTGAAATTTCTGATATATTTGAGAATTTTCCTGAATTTCTATCCTCAGCTGGTGAAGAAGCTAAATTCCTCAATTTTTCTCCATCATTTCTGGTATTTTATTTTATTTATTTTTGTTTTTTTGGTCATATACGGAGACACTCAGGGGTTATTCCTGGCTCTACACTAAGGATTTTTTTTTAAATTTTATTGAATCACTGTGAGATAGTTACAAGCTTTCACGTTTGGGTTACAATCACACAATGATCAAACACCCATCCCTCCACCAGTGCACATTCCCAACCACCAATATCCCCAGTATACTCCCCTTTTCCCACCCCATGTCAGACAATATTCCCCATACCCTCTTTCTACTTTTGGGTATTATGGGGCTGGAGCAATAGCACAGCGGTAGGGCGTTTGCCTTTCATGCTGCCGACCCGTGTTCGATTCCTCCGCCTCTCTCGGAGAGCCTGGCAGGCTACCGAGAGTATTGAGCCCGCATGGCAGAGCCTGGCAAGCTACCTGTGGTGTATTGGATATGCCAAAAACAGTAACAATAAGTCTCACAATGAGAGATGTTACTGGTGCCTGCTCGAACAAATCGATGAGCAACGTGGTAACAGTGACAGTGACAGATGGCTTGCAACACAGACGCTGAGAGGTCATCATGTTTGGTCCATTATCTACTTTCGGCACACATCTCCCACCTCGACTGATTCCTCCAGCCATCATTTTCTTAGTGATCCCTTCTTTATTCCAATCTGCCTTCTCCCCTCCGCTCATTAAGCAAGCTTCCAGCTATGGGACAATTCTCCTGGCCCTTGTATTTATCTACTGTCCTTGGGTGTCAGCTTCATGTGATGTTATTCTATATTCCACAAATGAGTGCAGTCCTTCGATGTCTGTCCCTCTCTTTCTGACTCATTTCACTTAGCATGATACTCTCCATGTCTATCCATTTATAAGAAAATTTCATGACTTCATTTCTCCTAACAGCTGCATAGTATTCCACTATGTAGATGTACCAAAGTTTCTTTAACTAGTCATCTGTTTTAGGGCACTCGGGTTGTTTCCATATTTTGGCTATTGTGAACAGTGCTGCAATGAACATATAGGTACGGATGTCATTTCTACTGTGCTTTTTTGCATCCTTAGATATATTCCCAGAAGTGGTATTGCGGAGTCTTCTGGAAGCTCAATTTCTAGTTTTTGAAGGATTGCCCAAATTGTTTTCCAGAAAGGCTGGACCAGTCAGCATTCCCACCAACAGTGAAAGAGCGTCCCTTTTTCCCCACATCCATGCCAACACTGGTTGCTTTTGTTCTTTTGAATGTGGGCCAGTCTCTGTGGTGTGAGATGATATCTCATTGTTGCTTTGATTTGCATCTCCCTGATGACTAGCGATGTGGAGCATTTTTTCATGTGCCTTTTGGCCATTTGTATTTCTTTTTTGAGGAAGCATCTATTCATTTCTTCTCCCCATTTTTTGATGGGGTTGGAGGTTTTTTCTTGTACAGTTCTACTAGTGTCTTGTATATCCTGGATATTAATCCCTTATCAGTTGGATATTGGATAAATATTCTTTCCCATTCTGTGGGCTCTATTTTGGTCACTGTTTCTTTTGAAGTGCAGAAGCTTCTTAGTTTAATGTAGTCCCATTTGTTTATCTTTACTTCCACTTGCATGGTCAGTGCTGTTTCATCCTTAAAGATTCTTTTATTTTCAATGTCATGGAGAGTTCTGCCTACATTTTCCTTCTAGATTTGTGTCTGATATTGAGGTCTTTAATCCACTTTGATCTGACTTTTGTGCCTGAGAACATTTTTGATACAATTTCTTTCTTTTTGATATTATAGAGGTATTTTTATGACCAAACATGTCTATCTTGGAGAATGTCCAAGGTGCACCGGAGACATATTTATATTCAGAACTTTTTGTGAATGTAGTACCCTGTATATATCTGCTAAGCCTACCTCTTCCATTTCTTCTTTCAAAGCTAGTATTTTCTTATTGGGTTTTAATTTAGTTGATCTAACAATTGATAAAGTAATGTTAAACTTTTCAAATACTACCGTGTTATTCTTAATATCTTCCTAATATATAAAACTTGGTTTAAATATATTTATAATACCTTAATATGTGCCTAAATGTTTAGGAATTTGAGTTTTTCATTGTGTATACATTCTTTGATCATCAAGAAATTATCCCTGTCCCTTACAACTTTCTTTTAACTTGAAGTTTATGTTGCTTGATATAAATATTACCATCTCAGCCTTTTCTCGAGGATTATTTGCTTAAAACATCATTTTAAAGCCTTTGACTTTGCCCTTTGTTTTTCCTCATCAGTCAAGTGTGTCTCTTGTAGACGGCAGAAATTTTGGTTCACTTTTCTGATCTTTCTACTCTATGTCTCTTGTTGTGTTAAATGCACGGACATTGAGTAAGATCATTAACAAGTAATAGTTAACTGCTATCATTCTGCACAAGTTGTTCATGTTTTAATATTTACCTTTTTTATTTATTTGTTTATTTTTTAAGGAATTCCCTTCAGTTCTTCCAGAGTTAGTCTCAAGGAGATGAAGTTCCTGTGCTAACGCTTATCCACAAAGCTCTGTTTCAATCCTTCAAATCTGAATGACACTTTTGACTGGGTAGAGTATTCTTGGAAAGTGTCCAGATGTTTGGTTTGTGTGTTTTGTTTTAGCCAGGCATGGAGATGCTCAGGGATTACCTATAATTCTACCCTCAGGAATCACTTTTGGCAGTACTTGGGACACCATGTGGGTGCCAGGGGTAGAACCTGAGTTGGCTGCTTGCAAGCCAAGCAGTAGAGTTACCCATTGTAAGCTCTGGTCTCATTGAGTTTTTTAAAACAGTATTCTATCATTTTCCTCTGGCCTGTGGTGTCTCACTTGTTAAATCTGTTGTGAACCTAAAGGAAGCTCCTTTATCTTGCTCCTTTCATAATTCTATCTTTTTTTTTGCTTTTGTCATTTTGATTATGATGCACTAAAAGTATTTTAGTTGTGTCTTTTGGCTAGGACTCCCTTAGGCCTCTTGAATGTGGGTGCTTGCACTCCTCATCTCAGGGGATCCTGGAACCTGTGCTCCTCCTCTCTGAGAATTTCTCAGCTATGATTTATCTCACAAGTGTTTCGTCATCAACATCACCTTCCTCTGCCTCATAGACTCCCTCTTGAGCTCATTCCAGAGTTCTCTTGCAAGTTGCTCATTTATTTTGAGAGTTTTTCCAATATTCTACTCCTGTTTTAGTGTTTTCCTGCGTCTCATCTTGCAGTCTATTGATTTATTCTCAGCTGCTCTTGCTCAAGTGACCAGGCCTTTCACTGAGGTGTTTCGCTTGGTTTTGTTTGGCTTACTGGACTTGAGTTCTGTCATTTCTTTTATAATTTTATTTTTTCCTTTCACTTTATTTTGTGAAAGCACCATTACTTACAAATTGATAGTTGGGTTTAGACATATAATGTTTCATTACTTATCCTGCTCCAGATTCATCTTCCCTTAACCAGTATTTCCAGGTTCCCTCTACCACCTCCAACCCCACTTCAGCCCCATCTTAGTAGGTATCTTCCAGAACTACAGTTGTTCCGTGAGCACCATTAGGGGGAATTTCTGAGCACAGACCCAGGAATACCTTTTGAACACCGTTATGTGTGATCTAAAAACAAACTAAACAGAAAGTTCCCAGTCCCTAAAAGGTCTCTGAAGATGGGCAATGCATTATTTTATGTTAATCAGGCATTTGGGGGCATTTATATGAGTAAATTATAATTAGAGAAGTGGTATGAGAGAGGAGATGGAGTTGGAAGACACAAAAAAGAAAGACTAAATATCAGTATGGTTTACTGGTACTTTGGAATTAGTTATGTGTTAATGATAAAAAGTCTTCACAATTTTTGACAAAAGATGATGAAGTATCTTTCAACATATCATGTGATCTCCTGCATACTTCCAAGAGTGGCCCTGAGCACAAAGCCATAAGCAATCCCTGAGTACCACTGGATGTGGCTAAGAAACAAAACAAAAGAAAAAACCTACCCCCTCAAGCCCCCCCATGAATATCATTGGTAGGTACAGCAAATTTTATCCATATTTCCCAAGGTATGTCCCCAAGTACCAGTGTAAGTACACCTTACGCAGTCCGAAAAGAACAGACTCTCAGAAGTCTTCTGTTGTCACACCAGGGGCTCTTTGAAATCTTTTCAAAATCCTTTTAAAGGCCCCAGTCACATCTCTGTTTCTCAGGCTATAGATAAGAGGGTTTAAAAATGGGGTGAGGATGGTGTAAAAGGCAGAAAATACTTTATCTTTGATTGGAGTGTGGTAGGATTGGGGAAGCATGTATGTGTACAGGGCAGCCCCGTAGAACAAGGTCACTACAGTTATATGTGATGAACAGGTCGTAAAGGCTTTTTTCTTCCCTTCTGCCGAGTTCATCTGATGAACCGTGATGAGGATCCGAGCATACGAGGCAATAACCACAGAGAACGGGATCAGCAGGATCATCACACAGCAAACATACATAATCATTTCATAGGCAGCTTTGTCACCACAAGCCAGTCTAAGCATCGTGGGTCCCTCACAGAAGAAGTGATTGATTTTGTGGGAGGCGCAGAATGGAAGCGTCATGGTGATTGGAGTGAGAAGGAAGCTGTCCAGAGAACCGCCAAACCAAGAACTTGCCAAGATCATCCAGCAAACCCTTTGGTTCATGAGTATAGGATAACGCAGAGGGTTGCAGATAGCCACATAGCGATCATAAGCCATAAGTCCAAGGAGGAAAAACTCAGCCCCCACAAATCCCATGTAGAGAAAGTACTGGACTGTACAGGAAACAAAGGAAATCGTTGTATTGCCCAAAATATAATCAACCAGCATCTTGGGCACAATGGTGGATATGTACATCATGTCAATGAAGGAGAGATGACTGAGCAGGAAGTACATAGGTGTATGGAGGTGAGGGTCTACGTGGATTAGGAATATCATGATCCCATTAGCTATAATGGCCATGAAGAAAATGGCACAAATGAGGCTAAAAAGGAAGGCGGAGGCCTTATTGTTATTGAAAAGACCCGTGAGGGTGAAGTCATTGGAAAACGTCATATTATCTTCATCCATGATGTTGGTGAAACTTTCCTTACGGTAAAGGAAAGAGGGAGTATATTAGTGAAGAATAAAGTATAAACTGAAATACTAAGTTCTCTATATTAGCATCAAATTTATAGGTATATATAACACATTCTGTGTGTGTGAGAAAGAAAGAGAGTGAGGGAGAGAGAATTTCTAACTTCCTTGGTTAATTCTTCCTGTTTGAATCCAGTTTCAGTTTTTTTTTCCTCACATGTACCATTGTCATCAATGTTTTAAAAGGGAACTGAACTATTTTTATAGAGTATTTGTACCCCAAGAGGAGTGTGGATACATTGTCAAAACAATCGATACATTTAGCTCAAATTCAGTGGGACATTTTAATGAAATGTAAATGAAAATAACTTTAAACCTGTCTATCCTTTTCTAAAACTTTCCATTAAGTTGTACATAAAATCTGTCACTGTCACTGTTATCCCGTTGCTCATCGATTTGTTCAAGCGGGCACCAGTAACGTCTCTCATTGTGAGACTTATTGTTACTGTTTTTGGCATATCCAATATGTCATGGGTAGCTTGCCAGGCTCTGCTATGCAGGCGCGATACTCTTGGTAGCTTGCTGGGCTCTTCGAGAAGGGCGGAGGAATCGAACTCTGGTCGGCTGCATGAAAGGCGAACGCCCTACCGCTGTGCTATCGCTCGGCTGGTACATAAAATAAGAAACTTTAATGAGCCGTATTTACCAGAATTAAATCATAGTATTGTCTATTTGATAATTGATTATTCTTATTTTCTCTTTTCATATGTTGATTTTGTAATTATTCACACTCCAAACTATTTATGGTAGCAACTTTTGTAGTACTATCAGCTCTAGTAATATTTGTAAGCAAAGGAGGATGTCCAGGAGATTGTACAGCAATTAGGGTTAATGCATTGATGATTTGGTTCTGGAGGCTCCTGAGTATCACCTTGGTAACCATTGTGGCCCCAGATACAGTAGGACCTGAGCAGCACCACATTCCCAGAACCCAGCAATGAGCTCTTGGCTAAGTTGGTCTAAAATTGGTGGCAGTGACACCTGGAGGTCTTGAGCACTGCTTGGGAGTCCTTTTAAAGCAAAGATACAGACAAGCATACAAAGAACAATGGAGGAAATGTCATGTGTTATTAATAGTGGAAAATGGAGATTAAAATAATAGATGGTGATATTTCTGGATGATGATGAATGTTGTGAGAAAATATTTAGTATGATAATGAAGGATGACAAAAGAAAAACTCCATGAAATAATAGTGTTCTTGCAGAGTGGATAGAAAAAATAAAATGCTTAAAACAAAAAGTAACTTTAGGATAGTTCTGGTAGTGCTTTACGTTTGAGGGAATTAGTGAGATGACAATTGTCAGATTTTAAGGCTTATAGGATAAAGTAATGTGGTTAATATGTTTTCTAAATATTGCCTGTAGAATTGAGATGCAATTGAGAACCGGGATACAATTTATAACAATTTGTTTAAAGTATTTGATTTAATTTTTTTCTTTTTCCCTTTTGTATGTTTATGTAAATGATGTTTCCATTTCATTCTATGTTTTTCTGTGCTTCAGTTGTTAAAGAAGAAGGAAATTTTTCCTGTAAGGAGAAGTGAATTTATATTCATATTAAAAGAGGTAGTCCCAGGATCTGTTTCTTGTACTAGGGTCTCCACTGGTCTTGCCCCCTCTTACTGTCAATAAAATTCTGATCTTGATGCACATATTTTAATACCAAAATATAATATCTGAATGAAATTTCTAAAGAACCATGTTGGCAGAAAAAATTCTTCAAATTATCAGACTGAGGAAAAGAATATGTGTTATAAAAACATAATGAAATTGGGGCTGAGCAATAGCACAGCAGGTAGGGTGTTTGCCTTGCACTCGGCCAACCCAGGTTTGATTCCCAGCATCCCATATGGTCCTCTGAGCACTGCTAGGGGTGATTCCTGAGTGCCGAGCCAGGAGTGACCCCTGTGCATCGCCAGGTGTGACCCAAAAAAAGCAAAAAAAAAAAACCATAATGAAATTAAGAAAATGTTTTTTAAAAATCCTCATTAATTTAATTATTCCTGAAATTTTAAATACATATTTTGAATTACTAGTTTATAACAAGAAACATATTTATGGTTCTGGAACAAGAAATACAACATATATATGTGTATATATATATACATGTATATATATATACATGTTTTCCAAAATGGCTGAATCAGCATTCCCACCAGCAGTGTAGGAGGGTCCCTTTCTTCCCACATGCACACAAACACTGGTTGCTTTTTTTTTTTTTTTGATGTGTGCTAGTCTTTGTGGTTTGAGGTGGTATCTCATAGTTGTTTTGATCTACATCTTCCTGATGATTAGTGATGAAGAGCATTTTTTATGTGCCTTTTTGCCATTCTTATTTCTTCCTTGAGAAAGTTTCTATTCTTGGGGCTGGAGCAATAGCACAGCGGGTAGGGCATTTGCCTTGCACACAGTTGACCCGGGTTCGATTCCTAGCATCCCATATGGTCCCCCGAGCACTGCCAGGAGTAATTCTTTTTTTTTATTAGTTTATTTTTAATTAGAGAGTCATCGTGAGGGTACAGTTACAGATCCATACATTTTTGTGCTCATGTTTCCCCCATACAAAGTTCGATAACCCATCCCTTGACCAGTGCCCATTCTCCACCACCAGTAAACCCAACATCCCTCCCCACCTCCCCAGTCCCGTCTCCCGCCACCCCACCCTGCCACTATGGCAGGGTATTCCCTTTTGTTCTCTCTCTCTGATTAGGTGTTGTGGTTTGCAATAAAGGTGTTGAGTGGCCATTGTGTGCCAGGAGTAATTCTTGAGTGCATGAGCCAAGAGTATCCCCTGTGCATCGCTGGGTGTGACCCCCCAAAAATAGAAAGTTTCTGTTCATTTTATCGCCCCATTTTTTGATGGGGTTGGATGTTTTCTTGCAGATTCCACCAGTGCCTTATATATCCTTGATATCAACTCCTTATCAGATGGGTATTGGGTGAATATTCTTTCCCATTCCGTAGATTGTCTTTGTATTTGGTCACTGTACCTTTTGCGGTGCAGAGCTTCTTGGTGTAATATAGTCCCATTTGTTTATCTCTGTTTCCACTTGTTTGGCCACTGGAGTGTCCTCTTTAAAGATACCTTTAGCCTCGATGTCATAGAGGGTTTTGCCAACCATGTTTTCAATACGCATGAAGGACTCTGGTTTGATGTTGAGGTCTTTAATCCATTTTGATCTGACCTTTGTGCATGGTGTTGGGTAGAGGTCTGAGCCCTCTACCATTTTTTTTGCATGGAGCTGTCCAGTTTTGCCAGCACCATTTATTAAAGAGGCTTTCCTTGCTCCATTTGCATTTCTTGATCCTTATCAAACATTAGATGATCATATATTTGAGCTCAATTTCTAGCTTTTTCTTAGGAATGCCCATATTGTTTTCCCAAAAAGGCTCGCTGAGTTGGCATTTCCACCAACAATGAAGGAGAGTCCCTTTCCCTCTGCATTCATACCAGCACTGGTCCTCTTGTTCTTTTTGATGATTGCTAGACTCTGTGGTGGGAGATGATATCTCATGGCTGGTTTTGGTTTGTGTCTCCCTGATGACTAATGAAAAATTTTTAAAAATTATTTTATTTTTAATTAATTAATTAATTGATTTTTGCTTTTTTGGATCACACGTGGCAACGCACAGGGGTTACTCCTGGCTCTGCACTCAGGAATTACTCCTGGCAGTGCTCAGGGGACCATATGGGATGCCAGGGATCGAATTTGGGTTGGCCACGTGCAAGGCAAACACCCTACCTGCTGTACTATCCCTCTAGCCCCACGTTTTATTTTATTTTATTTTTATAAAGTTGTTCACAATATTTGATTAGATTTAATATTCGAACACCAATACTACTACCATTACACTTTCCTACCACCATATTTTGGATGTTTCCATCCTGAACCCCAAACCCTGCCCCCCAAGCAAAACTGAAATAATTTATATTGTATAGCTTGTTATAAATAATCCTCTAAAAATGATCCAGAAAAAGATTTCTTAGAAGAAAGTATTTAAGGATTGTTGTATATCACCCAGAAGAAATTAAGCCCTTTTATAAGAGATTAGGAACATCTTGTTAAAGGTTGAGCGTATGTGCTTATATCTGTATCTAAATCTATATCTATCTCTCTATGTACATATATCTGTAGAAATATCTTTCTCCCTAAAATTGGCATGCCTTCTACTTTAAGCCTTTAATGTGGTGTGCTACCCTTGTTGTATTAGTGGTGTAAAGTATAAGATGTCATTTGGCCGCAAATGCTGCTGCACAGTCCAGGAATAGGTTCACTCAAGTGTGAGACTCATCTGAGCATAGACAAGCCATGAGCATGGCAGCTGTGAAGTTCTGGAGGTTTTCAGCTGCTGGGGCTGGCTCTGTTGGGGCAGGGAGGGGAAACTGCCCCCCTCCAGGTTGCCCCTAATGAAACAGCCTTGTGTAGGCACTGGAGGCATGTCTATGGCGTATCGTCCTATGCTCTCTTCTGAGAGATTTATTATAGTGAACATTTTTTTCATGTGCCTTTTAGACATTTGCATGTTTCATTTGAGAAATTTATGTTCACTTCTTCTACCCATTTTTTGATGGGGTTGGATTTTTATTTTTGTAAAGGTCTTTACAAAAAACTTTGGCAGAAACTCCTGCCCCCTGCCAGGCTGTCTTCACCAGGGCCCCCTCAGAGGGGGTGCGTTAAGTTTCTCTCTCCGCCCCAAGCAGAGCTCTGACAGCCAAAAATCTCCAGAATCTAACCACAGCCATGCTCAAGCCCACTCTCACACTTTTGGACAATCCTCACGCATGAAGGAACAGACAGAGGAATCTAGGTATGCAGGACCTGTAGCTGAGATATCCAAGCCTCTCAGATCGGGACTGGGCCTCCTCCACTCAGGTCCCCCATTTTCCAGTAGCTAGGCAGCCACGACCACTAACGGCCTCCAGTGCCATGTAATCTCATCAAGGGTCAAGATCCAGAGACTATAAAACAAAGCTCCCAGAAGAGAGCGATGCAGAATCTCACATGGCAGAGCCTGGTAAGCTACCCGTGGCGCATTCGATATGCCAAAAACAGTAACAATAATGGGCCTCATTCCCCTGACCCTGAACGCGACAGGGACAAATGAGTTGTTACTGGAGCCCTCTAGAGCAAATTGATGAGCAACGGGACGACAGTGATACAGCGATGCAGCGATTGTAAAGGTCTACCAGTGCCTTATATATCTTGGGTATTAGCCCCTTATCTGATGGGTGAATAATTTCTTCCAATCTGTGGGATGTCTTTGTATTTTGGTCATTATTTCTTTTGAGGTGCAGAAGGTTCTTAGTTTATTGTAGCCCCATTTGTTTATCTTTGCTTCCACTTGCTTGATCAATGGTCTTTCATTTTTGAAGTTGCCTTCAATTTCAAGTTCATATTTATTTCTTATTTATCAAAGATTTGATCATAAGAAACACACATATTTCTTGAAGAATGTGACCCATGGAGATAAGGGGCAGAACAAAATGAAGTGAAGTTGAGAACAAGGAAAAAGATTGTTTTCCAAAAAAAGGATGGACCAGTTGTCATTCCCACCAACAATGCATATTAATGAATTAAATAAGATATAAATCACTTTTTCCCCTCATTTGTACCAGCACTGGTTTTTGTTCTTTTTGATGTGTGTCAATTTCTGTCATGTGAGTTGATATCACATTATTGTTTTGACTTGTATATCCCTGATGATTTGTGATGTAGAACATTTTTATTCATGTGCCTTTTGGCCATTTGAATTTCTTCTTTTAGGAACTTTCTGTTCATTACTGCTCCCTATTTTTGATGGGGTTGGGTGCTTCTTTTCTTGCAATGTTCTACCAGCGTCTTATATATCTTTGGCATTAACCTTTTATCAGACTAATATTGGGTAAGTAATTTTCCCATTGCATGGGCTGTTTTTGTATCATGGTCACTGTTTTTTTTTGAGATGCAAAAGCTTCTTAAATTAATGTAGACACATTTGTTTATCTTTGCTTCTACATATTTGGTCAGTGGTATTTCATCTTTGAAGATGCTGTTAGCTTCAATGTCATGGAGGGTTCTGCCTACGTTTTCCTTCATTAACCTTAGGGATTCAAGTCCGATATTGAGGTGTTTAATCCATTTTGATCTGACTTTTGTGAATGGCATTAAAAAGAGGTCTGAGTTTAATTTTTTTTTTGCAGATAGCTGCCCAGTTTTCCTAGCACCACTTGTTGAAGAGGCTTTCCTTGTTCCATTTCATATTACTAGCTCCTTTATCAATGTGAAATAAACCTATAGTTGAGTGTCTGTGCCAGGATATTTGACTCTATTCCTTTGGTCTACGGGTCTGTCCTCATTCCATACTATGTCTTCATTCCAATCCTATACTATGCTCTTTTAATTACTACTGCTTTATAGTACAGATTGAAATTGGGGAAGATGATTCTTCCCATCTTCTTTTCCCTAAGAATTGCTTTAGCTATTCATGGAGGTTTATTGTTCCTATGAATTTCATGAGTGTTTGATCCATCTGTTAAAAAAATGACATAGGTGGGGCTGGAGCGATAGCACAGTGGGTAGGGCGTTTGCCTTGCACATGGCCGACCCGGGTTCAAATCACAGCATCCCATATGGTCCCCTGAGCACGGCCAGGGGTAATTCCTGAGTGCAGAGCCAGGAATAACCCCTGTGACCCAAAAAGCAAAAAAAAAAAAAAAATGACATAGGAATCCTTATATGGACTGCATTGAATCTGTATTGTGCTTTGGAGAAGTATTTCCATTTTGATGATGTTAATCATCTCAGTCCATGAATAGGGTGTATATCTCCATTTTTTTCATGTCCTCTTTTATCTCTTAAAGTAGTGTTTTTTACTTTTCTTTGTACAAGTCCTTCCTTTAACTTTTTTTAGTTAAGCTGATTCACATGTACTTGATTTCAGAGGGACATATGTCATGGGATTGTGTTTTTATTTTTACTTATTTTATTTTATTTTATTATTTTCTATTTTATTTTATTTTTTGTTTTTTGGGTCACATCCGGCGTTTCACAGGGGTTACTTATTCCTGACTCATGCACTCATGAATTACTCTTGGTGGTGATCAGGGAACCATATGGGATGCTGGGAATCAAACCTGGGTTGGCCATGCTCAAGGCAAATGCTCTACCCACTGTGCTATTGCTCCAGTCCTCCAGTCCTGGAATTGTGTTTTTAATACCTGTTTCTTCTCTTTCATTATTTTATATAGGATTTTGGGGTCTTGATTTTCTATCTAGCTCTATTGCTATACAAACCTATTATTTCTAGGATCATCTGTATAGAGTATTTAGGATTTTCTAAATATAGTACTGTGTCATCTGAAAATAGTGGAAGCTCGACTTCTTCCTTTTCTATTTTAGATACACTTTATATCACCAGGAGTGATCAATGAGTGCAGTCAGGATTATCCCTGAGCACTGGATGTGTGGCATCCAATATATGGTGATATTAAAATTGTAACATTAAAATCTCATAGTTGAAATAGTTTAAACAGTCAAATCAAAATATAAGCGCCAGAGAAATAATACAGAGTGTAGGAATGTTTTCCTTCATGTGGCTGACCAGGGTTTGATCAGCAGCAACACATAAGAGTCAAATGGTCACCTCCAGCATCGATTTCTGTGCACAGAGCCAGGGTAAACCCTAATCACTGAATTGTGTGCCCCATTTTCCCCCAAACATAAAGACCAACAACAACAACAAAAAAACCCATCCCAAAGCACCATTATTTCAAGCAAAATGTTATTTCTAAAAGGCACTGTGTACAAAGAGAGCAAGTCTGTTATGGCTGTTTTAAAATTCATAAAAATGCTTATAAAAGAACAAGAAATTATGGTGGAGAAATGACACAATATATTAGAAAATACCCCATTCTATTTTTAAGCATTCTATTATATTTCCCTTCTTTCTCACGAGTGCGTGTTTTTCTTCCATACATAATTAAGCCTTTCATTGGGACTCTGTTTTCTTCCTCTTCAACTGTGACTTTATAGCAAGACTGTGACTGCATATCAAGGACATACATCTACACTACTAGGATTCCTAAAACCTATCTTTTCCCTCAACTTTTTACATATTATATTTACTAAAATGCCCAGACTTTTTTTAGTGTGTGTGTGGGGGGGTTAAGGCTATACTCTGCGGTGCTCAGGGCTACTCCTGGTTCTACAAGAGAGCAATTACCCCTGGCTGGGCTCAGAAACCAAACTGGATGCTGGGAATAGAGTCCAGGTTGACCATGTACCAGAAAAGTTCTCTACTTGCTGTGCTATCTCTCTAGCCCCTAAAATACCCAGGTTATTTTAACACATTTTCACTTACATATTTAATCAACAATTCAAATGAATATACTCAAAGAGCACTGAAATCCTCTTTAATCTTTCAAAAACATATAGAACATCTTATTTTTTCAGATCCAACACTTAGGGGTATTTCATAACTCTCCTGTTTTCCTCATATGCTGCATTCCACTAATAATCAAGCTCTAGCTGTTATGTTTTAAATATTTATCACCAGTTACAACACATCTTCACTACTAAAGTAAGCTAGAAGAATTTTCATCTTCATGCATGATAAATTTCTAAAGGTATATTTATTTTAATGATTTTCCCAAGTTCATCTTTTATTAAGTCAGTTAAAGTAATGTTCTCAGTGTGTTAGTCATGATATAGGTATTCTTCACTTAGAATCTCTCAAAGACTGTTCATTGTAATGCAACTTGTTTCTATAGACACCAAAGTCTTTATTTTGCATACATATGAAAAGGCATAAGAAAGGAAAGAATAAATAAATGAAGTTTGACAAAAAGGACATTTATAGGAACATTTTTCCCCTTGCATAGTGGTACCCTACTCTCAAGATTAGTCCATCTTTAAAAATATAATCACAGTATCCACAGAGGCTCTCATTTATCTATGTAGGAAAAACCAGTAATCAAAAATCATCCCCTGAAACTCTTTGAGTACCTTTGAACCTGTTCAGTGTCCTCTTTAGAGCTCCAGTCACATCCTTGTTCCTCAGACTATAGATGAGTGGGTTCAACATGGGTGTGACAATGGTGTAAAACATCGAGAAAATTTTGTCCTCTAATGGTGTGTGGTAAGAGTGTGGTAGCACGTACATGTACATTGCTGCTCCATAGAACAAGGTCACCACTGTGATATGAGATGAACAGGTGGTGAGTGCCTTTTTTTTCCCTTCCACTGAATTCATACGATAAACTGTGGTCAGGATTTGGACATAGGAGGCAATCACCATAGAAAAAGGGATCAGAAGCATCAAAACACAGCACACATACATGATTGTCTCATAGAGAGATGTGTCTGCACAGGCCAGCTTCAAAACTGCAGGCAACTCACAGAAGAAATGGTTAATTTCATGGGAGTTACAGAAGGGGAAGCTCATGGCCATGGGGGTTAGAATGAAGCCATCCAGTGAGCCCCCAAACCAGGAACCTAGTACAATCATCCAACAGACTCGGTGGTTCATGAGGACAGGGTATCTCAAAGGGTTGCAAACAGCCACATATCTGTCATAAGCCATGAGACCAAATAAAAAAAATTCAGTTCCCAAAAGAGTGAGGTAGAGGAAGTTCTGAGCTGTGCACCCCGCAAATGAGATGGTTCTTTGGTTCAGCATATAATCAAATAGCATCTTAGGCACAATGGTGCTGATATACATCATGTCAATGAAGGAGAGGTGACTGAGGAGGAAATACATGGGGGTGTGGAGCCGGGAGTCACTGTGAATGAGAAAAATCATGATCCCATTGGCTATTAGAGCTGTAAAGAAGATGATAGAAATGATGGCAAAAAGAAGACCTGAAATATCTTTTCTATTAAACAATCCCCTGAAGGTGAAGTCTGTAGAAGATATGTTGTAAATTTCCATCAGTTCCACAATGTTGGTGCTGTTTCAGTGACCTAGAATCTTCCAAATTAATAGATTATAGCAGCAGAAAATGATTATAACAGTACAAGTTTGATTATAATGCTTCTAAAAGTTTTCAGAAAATCTTTAAAGTTTTTCTTGATACTTTAGTACTAATGACTAACAATCAATACCATTCATTAGATATATCCTAATTCTGGGTCTATATATATGTTCGTGTGATCATGTTACATTAAATGTGCTTAAATCAGCATTCTAAAATGCATTTATGTTATAATCTGCATCACCACGATATTTAAACAATATTGATATATATGTCAATGTTCTATCTTATATTTTG